>NC_062563.1:95263350-95973850 GCF_022837055.1 Prionailurus viverrinus
ACAAATGCTACCTTGTCCAGTAGAGTTTTGAGTTACTTCCCTCTGGGGGAAACACCAGTTTTGCCTCCATTTGCAATTCAATTCATTTACTCAATATATATTCGTCCTTTGGGGCACCTGGGTGGCTCAGTCAGTTGAGCATCCAACTCTTGATTTCGGCTCAGGTCATGGTTCAAGTCCCACATCGGGCTCCATGCTGGCATTGTGGAGCCTGCTTGGGATTCTCTCTCTCTGCCTCTCTCTCTGCTCCTCACATGCGCTCTCTCTCTCTCAAATAAATAGATAAATACATAAATAAATAAATAAATAAATAATGCTTTTAATCTTTTCCTTTGGGTTATGACATCTACCTGATCCTCTCATTAAATCAGTAAAATATAATCTTTTAATACATGTTCATTTTTATATTAGTTTGAGAGCTGTGATTTCATCTTTTTCTGAAAATTATATTTTAACACTAATGAGAACTGAAAGCATTAATACTATTTTAAACAATACTGGGACCAGGAATACTTTCCTGTGCTTGTACTCAACTAGCTATGCCAGAAAACAACCTGCTCCTGGAAGATAATTAAAATTGCTTGTTTAGTCTGGTGAACAGATTTGCTTTTCAAGGCTCCCTTAAAGACCATTAACCTGCTAGACTGCCAATTGAAAGCTATTAATAACATCCCAAACTGCCCAACTACATCAGGTCCTAGCCATACTACACTTCAATAATTCAGCCCAGGCACTAAAAATCCTATAAGCACTTTTCCCTACATTCCTCCTTTTGACAAACCATTGGTTCTGTTAAAAAGATGCTTACCCTTGCTATGGTAAGTTAAGTTCAAAATCTCTCTTTTACCTAATTAACAGGTATTCTTGATTGTGTGTGTATGTGTGCATGTGTGTGTTCGTGCGTGTGTGCGTGCATCCTTGTGTGTGTTAAAGTGAAGGAGATTGACAATGGGAATTATAACTATCAGCTGCTTCTAACGGATGACATATGTTAGGTTCTCAATTTGGGATTATGCAGTCAAGTTACTTTTTTTTTTTTTTTAATCAGAAGTCAGGTCAGGTCTGCACTCCATGCTAGGGATCCAGATCAGGATATGTCAACATGTAACAAACTGTTACATATATTCGGTGCCTAAAAAGTATTTGAAAGTATTTGCAAATGGTAAGAGATCATTTTTTTCCCTAAAAACCCAATAACTTAAGGAAAAAGTTTAAATAAAAGAAAAAATCAGATTTCATTTCAGGTTTGTATGAATAAAAAGAAAGGTATGTATTACACCTTCAAATGTATTCATTACACTTAAATATGCAGAGGAAATACAGTATAGTTCACTTATTTTTTTCTAACTAAAATGATCTGATCTTTCCTTTGAGTGCCCCCAAATTCTCTTCCCTCCAATACTAATCCCAGTGTTTCTGTGTCCCTCTTCTCCCTGCTAAGGGTCCTGGCAGCTGCAGAGGAGGAAGACTAAGGCATCTGTAACTTTACCTCCTCACTATATGTATTTCCTTTCCAGTTACCAGAGCTTAGAAGTCTTTGCTTCAACTTATCTACCCAGGACTTCCCTAATGCAGAATCTAAGAACACATCCAAAATAAAGGGTGTACAAGGAGTTTTCAAGAGTGCACATATATACAGTAATGGAGAAAATAAATCTCCAAGTCCTCCATTTCTTTTAGCTACTCCTTTCAAATCTGATTGGCCTGAGGAAGCCGCATGATTTTTTTTTTTCTATCTCCTGTTTCACAATCTCTCCTGTCATTTAGCAAAGCAAACTATTCATTTCCTTACCACTAATCTCTCCATGGCCTCTGGGTGTGAAACACTGTAGCACACTGAACTAAGAGAGGATTATAGTTGATTGAGCTTCAACATAAACTCTGACACCTATAGCTACACAGATATTAAACATAGCCTAACTCCTGGCTAGATAATATAAAATCTCCCACATGTTCAAAACATTTGATGAAAGGAGAAAATAAAGAGGATTACTTGTTGATTAGTGAACATCTGTACAATAACAACTAAAAAACCTAAATGCCTTCTGTGGTTCAGGCACTTTACTTAAATTATTATAATTCCACAGAATTCTCCATGTAGAATTCAGAATACTGAAGCCAAAAAGCTTAAGGCATAAGGCCAGAAGTTGGTAGGGCTCTGAACCCGGACAGGCAGTCCAGCTCCACCATGGCAAGCTCCCTCTGGTGTCCAGGGCTTTCCTCACCCTGCCTGCAAGCGGCAAGTGGAGGGAGAGAAGCAGATGAACCCAGGAAAGTCTGAACTTCCTTTCATAAGCCACAGATTAGAGTCTTCATTAATTTGAACCAGTTTCTGAAAGAGACAGAAAAGAGACAGGTAAAGGATAGCGACAGAGACGCAGAAAAGACCCTCACTTGGAACACTTCTGAATATGTAAAATGTTTTACTGATTTGGTTCCTAATGAGTGAATGAAGGTAACATTGGGCTCAGGTGTTAAACAGGTGCAGCACTACAGGGAAAATCTGAAGACCACTCAACTGCCCCGGGAGGCCTCAGTGGCATGCTACAAATTATAAATTTATGAACTTCCTTGGTGACAAAAAGCATGCCAATGATTTATGCATGTGAGTATTTATATGCATACTCAAAACTGTACATGAGTAAGAAACTTTAGTTTTTTAAAAAGTGAAGAACCAGAATCTTCCAAAACTCATTTTAAATTTTGATCACATCCTAAAAGTTCTACATTATTTTTATAGGTTATTCTGTTATTAATCTTTTTGATCTTGGAAAAAGATTGAAAATAAAGTTCAAAGAAGAACTGATAATATTAGTTAATCACTGATAATATTATGATCTCCTTATTTCTATGTAAGTATGTATATATATATATACCATATGTATGTATATATGTATATATATGTACTATGTATGTACATGTATATATGTATATATATGTATATATATATACTATGTAAGTATGTATATATGTATATATATATGTACTATGTATGTACATATATATGTATATATATATACATACTATGTAAGTATGTATATATTTATACCATATATATACATATATATATGGTATAAAATTGCCAAATTTAGAATTATGTCATATAGTCATATATGGATATACATGTATTTATAAATGTATATACATACTTCTGCTTTCTCTTTTTTGTCCTTAAAATTATAACATTCCCCCATATTCTAAGAAAATACTAATTTTAATGGCTGTGTAATATTCCAGCACACATTTATTCAAATTCAAATGACCAAAATTCTATTGCAGGACATTTAAAATTTGTTAGTGTTATAAATAATGGGAAGAAGCAGTACTCTTTATTCTAATTGCACCCATATTCTAATTGAAAAAACATTAAAGAATATTAACTCAGCGATTGAAAAGAATGAAATCTTGCCATTTGCAACAACTTGGTTGGAACTAGAGTATATTATGCTAAATGAAATAAGTCAGAGAAAGATAAATATCTTATGACTTCACTCATGTGTGCAGTTTAAAAAACAAAACAGATGAACATAGGGGAGAAGAAGGAAGAATAAGATAAAAACACAGAAGAAGGTAAACCATAAAAGACTCTTAAATACGGAGAACAAACTGAGGGTTGCTGGAGGGTGTTGGGTGGGGGGATGGGCTAAATGGACATTAAGGAGGCCGCTTGTGGGGAGGAGCACTGGGTGTTATATGTCAGTGATGAATCACTAAATTCTACTTTTGAAATCATCATTACACTATGTGTTAACTAACTTGTTTTAAATAAATTTTTAAAAAAATCTCTAAAAACAAACAAACAACCAAAAAGAAAAAAAAACATTGAAAAATCAGTAGAAAATTTTGTAATAATGGAAATGTTTTATTCTGCTTTAGTCTGGTCACCACTAGCCATATGTGGCTGTTGAGTTTATACTATGTGGTTAGTGCAACTGAGGAACTGGATTTTTCATTTATTTAATTTGAATAAATTTAAATTTAAGTACTCCCAAGTGACTCTATTGTTCAAAGCAGAACTTGAGTTCAGTGCATTAATTTAGGTATTTACTTGTATGCAGGAATACCCCCATCTTGTGGCCTTTTGGAATATTGCCTTTAAAATTGTTTGAAACCAAGGAGTATTTGTAACTAGGAACGCAATTTGTGGTTGTAATTTCATAATGTTTGTGGATCACAAGAGTACACCGAATAGTTTGTATAAAGTATCTGCAAATTTAAAGATTGACATTGTTAAAACACAGTAGGTTCTCAGGGTGAATGAATTCACATGGGGACATTTAGTGCCTTGACAAACCCTAAGAATAGGCATATTTGCTTTGCCATTTGGGATAGTCACTATTTTTGATTTTTTAATAAACAGCTGAAATCTCTAAGAGTTATTGACATGTAAAATTAGGCCCTTTATTTGTTTTGATATTCAAAAATCCTCTTTGTTTTAGATTATTTAAAACATTTATCCTCCTACCAGCTTTTTCTGTTTATCTTCACATATGTCTACTGATATTCCTGTTCTACAGATCCACTCAGTGTTTTTGTTATGGAGTCCATACTGTAAATTCTAGTATATCTGCCCAATATTTCTAACTGATTCAACTCTTATTTTTTGTAAAGTTTATTTATTTATGAGAGAGACAGAGAGAGAGAGAGAGAGAGAGAGAGAGAGAGAGAGAGAGGGAGGGAGGGAGGGAGGGAGAGTAGAGGAGGGGCAGAGAGAGAGAGAGACAGAAAATCCGAAGCAGGCTCTGTGCTGAGTGTAAAGCCTGATGCGGGGCTCAAACTCTGACTGATTCAACTCCTAATCCTTTCCCTAAATCTAGCAAGCATTTCACAAAATTGGCTCAATATATGTGTAAGTGTATGACTATATATGTGTGTGTGTGTGTATAGATATAAACATAAGTGTATTTATATGTGTTCTGAATATGAATTATTAGTGATTTAAAGAGGAATAAAATTAAGATCTCCCCTGTAACCCCAACTAAGTTTCTAATTAAAGATAGACAACGATGGAAAATAGGTGAAGACAAAAACATAAGTTTATTACTGATAGAAGTATTTTTTTAAGTTTTTATTTTAATTCCAGTACAGTTAACATACAATGTTATATTAGTTTCAGGTATATAATATGGTGATTAAATAATTCTATAAGTCACCCAGTGCTCATCACAGGTGTACTTCTTAATCCCCATCACATATTTTACCCATCACCCTAACAACCTCCCCTCTGGTAAACATCTCTTTGTTCTCTATAGTTAAGTGTTTCTTCATTTGTCTGTCTCTCTCTTTTTTCTTCCCTTTGCTCATTTGTTTTGCTTCTTAAATTTCACATATGAGTGAAATAATATGCTATTTGTCTATTTTCTGACTGACTTATTTTGCTTGGTATTATACTTGCTAGCTCCATCCATGTTGTTGCAAATGGAAAACTTTCATTCTTTTTTTATGGATGAATAATATTCTGCTGTATGTATGTGTATACACACACACACACACACACACACACACACACACACACACCCCACAACTTCTTTATCCATACCCAGCTGATCAACACAGGCTGCTTCCATATCTTGGCTATTGTAAATAATGTTGCAATAAACATATAGGTGCATGTATCCCTTTGAATCAGTGTTTTTGTATTTTCTGGGTAAATAGCCAGCATTGTAATTGCTGAGTCATAGGATGATAGTTCTATTTTTAACTTTTTGAGAAGACTTCATACTGTTTTCTACAGTGGATGAACTGGTTTTCTGATCGAGGCATTTTTTTAAATATGACTTTGTGGCATGGCAATAATGGAAATTCTAATATTGAACCTCAGAATTAGACATTTCTACCAACTTACAAACAGCTCTGGAAAACCATGGGCCTTCCTTTAATGGCGGGTCCCTTTAAAAATTATAGGACATTGGGGCATAACAGAGGGGCACATACTATAGTCATCTGGCTCCAGGGAGAAGAGATGGTTGGAGGAGGGAGAATGGGAAGAAGACAGTCTACTATGAGCAGGGCAAATGCCTCACATTCTATAAGATATACTTTATTCTACTTTGGGAGAAAGAATTAAAGGCTGGGCAGATTGTTTAGGGAAACTCCCTCCTCATAGCAACTGGAAGACTGAGAAAAAGTATTTACACTAATGGATATTCTAACATGATGTGGGTAAAATTTTAGCTCTTTGGCAAAGTAATTTCAGCTTTGCCTGAGAGCTGTTGAGGAGAAAAACAGATTTTTATTCACCTTTGCCCAGCTCTATACATCATTGTTCATCTTTTCCAACCTGAAGGGAACATAAATTATGTGAATTTAATAAATGACTCTAAAATGAGAATAAATACTGACGTCAGACTCATTCCTCTCAAAATGCTGTTTCAGTTTGTCTGGAAAACTTTGAAAACTGAGTTTGTCTGGGAAACTTCCAGCTCAAATACAAAAGAATTAGCTCAAAAGTAACTATATCATAAAACTGTTTAAACATCTTTCAGTTACAATATAAAGGGAAAAATTCAGTGACTGCATAACAGCACCATAGCAATAATAAGAAGCTACAACATAAAATAGAAATACCTCATTCACAACAGCAATAAAAGTATAAAATTCTAATTGTAAGAATTCAACCTAAGGATGTACATGCCATTGTACATAACAGTTTATTATATATATATATTCATCACAGAAGTGTTTATAATCATCCTCATAGAATTATGGTGATGGATGTTTTTAAACGTGCTAACTTGGCAAATTTTTAACACTCTCTTACAACTCTTTATTGTTCCCAACACTAAAGACTCACCAGTCCATGAAACAATAAATCTGAGAACAATTTTATTAGATCTACTAATATGTCACTCTAGGAATTGGTATTAAAGATAATAGTTTGTATCTATATAGATTGTAGACAACTCAGCCAGAGATAGTCTTCTCTAGTGAGAAAAGATGCCCAGAAATTCACTTTGATTTCAGTCATTGAAGTTGAGCACCCTATTTGCCACCAGCAAATATCCCTGAGGATATTTCTGATCACGGAGGATAATCACTCTGAGAAATGTAAGAGGTATAGGCTGTTGTTCCAAAAATGATTTAATCATGTCTTTTCTGTGTCAAGAGATCAAATGGGACACTGTCCAGCTCCTGGCATTGATCTCTGAAGAGAGAAGGAGATGATGCCCTATTCCAGGACAGAGTTCTGAAAACAAGTTATGCATCACCTGAAAATGCCAAGTTCAGAGATCCATAATATGAGAGTCAAAGTATGGTGCTTCTTTGATTAAACCTAGCACCATGATTAAGATGGTAAACACAAATACCGCCAACCAGGCAGTATAAAAGTTTGTATCAGGCTGGGTGCAACACAGAGAGACAATAATGTTTGCCATGAAATGTGTGCTGACATATTCTGAAGGTCCACAGGCAGCCAGTGAGTTAATGAGTTATTCCTTCTTCAAAGAATTGCAACTGACCCTACCTTGTAGGAATCTGGTCAGGCATTCTCTATGCTGGGCACTCAGGTTCTTTGTATGGAGAGGACCAGTGTCAACAGTGACACCATGTGACAATGAAGGACACTGGCACTGGCAATGTGACTTCATCCAACTTTCAGTAGATACTGAATTTTCTATTGATAGAACAGGTGGGGGATTTAAAATTTAGCCAGGAAAATAATAGGTAGAATAATTCATGTACAGTATAGTCTTAGAGCATTTGTATCATTTTCAGAGGTTCCTCTCAACCTCCCTGCCTTCATCTTTTCTCTCCTTCCTCCTCTCCTTCTTTCTTCCCATCATTCCTCCCTCCCTCCCTCCTCTTTCTCTCAATCTATCCTTTTCCTCTCATCAGTCTGTGAACTATTTCAGAGTACATTACGAGGTCTCCTTTCTCAGACTGGAGGTTTAGCAGAGTGGACACTATGTCTTCCTAACTACATGAGGCAGTAGGACTATATCTCCCTCATGGGTCTAAACTGCTTCCCGCCTGTACATGCTATCAATATATCCATTGATCAGAATGGACTCGGAAGATAGAACTCTTTCTGTGAACTGCCCCCATAGCCACCAATTGTTTCTCTCCTTTCTATTCTCATACCCACTTCCCCATGCCCAGAAATATGAATGCAATATTGTTGACTGGTACATGAGCTAAACTGACAGTTGGTGGCACTGCTTCTCAACAAAAATTCCTAAAGCATAAGAATAAGAAATTTTATCTCTTTATTTACCACAAGAGGTGATCTAAACTCTAAGACATGAGAATTGCTAGGGGAACAGACTTCTGAACCCAAACCCTTAGAACAAATAGCATAGTAAGTCTTGAAATCTGTAGGTTTGGCTAGTGTTCCAAGTGGTTCCAATTCAGGTAGTACATAAATCACATTTTCGGAGGTTAAGACATGGGATAACAGGGCTGTGAACTCAAGAATAGGATGGGATAAAATTTTCCTTAAAGAGTATCTTTCTGATCTGAGAGGTTTGCCAAAGTCTTCTGTGATATTGTGCTTGTCTGTATATAATATATATATTGTATGTGTATGTGTGTGTGTGTGATGTGTGCGTATGTATGTGATATGGTGATATCCAAATGTAGGTGATATGTATATATAAAGACTTAGGCCTGCTAATTATCAGTCTCAGTTCTCTTAATGATTCCCTTTCCATCCATGAGCAAGATCAAAATGAATGTTAATTCCACTAAACCAGTGAGTGGCTGAGGTTGTTATATATGTGTGTATTTAACTGTGTTTCTGACATTTCACATTCATTTATGATCATTTTAAATTACACTGAAAGCTAAAACACTTTTATCATGAACACCCAAATCCTTACCACTTAGATTCTGCAATGAATATTTTGCTATCCTTATTTCATCAATTGTCTATATATCTATACATTCCTCTGTTATCTATCCATCTTATTTTTTGATATATCTTATTTTAATATAGGTTGGAGTCAGAAGTACAAATATTTCACTATGTATCTCATTAACTAGAGCTCAAGATTGTTTATGCTTTTTAATGTAAAATTTATATACAGTGGAATCTTTTGGATAACATTCAGTGAGTTCAGACAACCATATTCACCTGTGCAATTCCTTGTCAACATGCAGAATAGTATCATCCCAGAAGTTCTGTCATATGCCTTCCCATATGAGTGGATCCTGAACTCCATCTCCCAGATCTAGCCATTGTTCTAATTATTTTCCACCATAATCTGGGTTTGTCTTTCTAAGATTACACATAAATGGAGTCATATATTAAGAATGTTTTGTGTGTAAGTCTTTTATTTAGCATGTTTTTTGAGATCCATCCATGTTGTTGTGAATATCAGTAGTTTTTTTTTCCTTTGGCATTACTGGATAATATTACAATCCACAAATATAATAGTTTTTGTATCTACTATATTTGATGGAAAACCAGGCTGTTTGCATCTTGGGACTATTATGAATACTCGTGCTATCAACATTCAGGTACAAATATTTTGTGGAAATATATTTTTATTTCTCTTGGATTAGTACTTAGTCATGGAATTGCTAGGTCACAAAGGAGGTCTTTGTGTAGTTTTAGAAAAAATTGGCAAAATTTTTAATGAAGTAGTTCTACCATTTTAACCATTTTGATTTCCTACCAACAATATAGGAGAGTTCCAGTTGTTCCATGTACTCAGTGACATTTGGCATTGTCAGTCTTTTTAATTTTAGTCATATTCATATCTATCTAACAATATCTAGGCTTTAACTGACCTAAGTGTCAGCCTTTTTTAATGACTTCTGTGGCTTGTTTTTATATTCAGAGCTATCCAAAAATAACTTCTAAAAACGTGTTTGAGTGTCTACTCTTCTGTGTATATTTACTAGGAGATGTGGGGGCATCTGGGTGGCTCAGTTGGTGGAGCATCCGACTTCAGCTCAGATCATGATCTCACGGTTCATGGATTCAAGCCCCATGTCAGGCTTTGTGCTGGCAGTGTTGAGCCTGCTTGGGATTCTCTCTCTCAGTCTGGCCCTCACTTAGACACTCTTCTTCTCTCAAACTAAATAAATTAATTAATTAATTAAAAAAGAATTACTGTGAGGTGTGCAAAAAGTGAAAGAGAAAAATAGCCCATCCTTAAAGGGCTTGCATTCTTAACATCTACAACACAAGGCAATAAAATACAAGGTCTGTGTGACTAAACTGGACTCAAGGTGCAAGATCGGTATAAAGATGGTCATTACTAGAGTTAATTGCCAGGGAAGTTTTTAAGCTACAGATTGAAAATTAGTGCTATTTAGCTTTTAAAATAAGGTGAGAAAAGAGGTTAGCATTTCTCTGGGAAAATAGCCAGAATGAGGCCCTAAGCTCAGAACAAGCAAGTAGTATGAAAAAGAGATGGAAATGCTCCATGTGAAGACTTTTGCGACACTCAGGCTTTCACAAATGTAACACCACCATTAGATCCCATGTCAAGATTTAGTTGTCTGGTCATTTTTCTTGCTACCTGTTTGCAATTAAATTATTTTTTTATTTTATACCACAAAATCCAAACCAATATCTCAGTGTTCTAGTGACATATAGAGGACTTGCCTTATGTGAGAAACCAAATGAATGCCAATGACAAAGACTTATATATATTTTCTGTTATTGTGGACTTGGAAGAACCATGGATAGCTCTTTATACATAAGCAAGCGGCATTCTGAGATGACTGCAATTTCATTTTTGCTCTTTTTAAAATGTGCCTGAAACTTCCTCCATCAGCTTTCATGCTGTTTTTCCTTGGGAGCATATATGACATAGTACATGAGAAAATAAACTTCACCCTCAATCAGATACACCTGAAATCACAGTCCATCTCTTGAGCACCATATACCTCAGCTTCCTCATCTCTAAAATTGAGATGGTGGTAGAACCAACCTCATAGAGTTGTTGAGAGGATTACACAAGATAATGCGTGATAAGTGCTTAGCACAGCCCCTGGCTCATTAATGTCACTTATTTTTATTACTCTCTTTGATCACATTTGCCAATTTCACCTGATCCCTCACTCAGTTATTGCTAGTTCTCAAGTATTAAATATGAAAGTATATGCAGTGAGTATAACCGGATGCCTGAATTTGCTAGTGGACTTCTTATATCTTCCAGTAGCCCAATTAACATATGTTTCTCCTGATTTCTCCTCTTTAAAAGAATAGTCTATTCATAGTTTGGAATATTTTAACATGAAGTAAATAAACAAATATAACTTGCTTTATTATAAGCCTGTAATATTTTAAAAAGTCATGCCTGAAAAGAACATTGAATATGAAATATTAGATCAGAGATTATCATATCATATGATTATGGTGGCAGGGCTCATGGGGATTTTTTTTTTTGAGACACAAGTAACTTCATCTCTAGTAACAGGCTCTAATGCAACATGGATTTGTATTTCAAGGTACTGCCATGGTCTTTATTTTATTAATTGCAAAAACAACCAGCTGCTCAGATGGCGTGATCTGAGGGACTCTGGGATAAACTCTCTGCTAAAAAAATGTCAAGCCTCACCACCTGGCTGGCATACTGCCCAAAATTGCTGAGGAACTCTCTGTTAAAATGAATATATACCTGGGAGATTTAACACATTCAGCATTCTCTTGAGCCCTTCAGACCTTAGAGTAAACTTATTAATCAGATGGATTTCCAGCTGACCTTAAGTGCAAGGTATTTGGTAGAGGATGAAAGGAAATTCTTTTGGATTTGTAGCAGTTCCCAGACAGCACAAATAAGAGTTTTCATTTGGGCATAGCAAGCATTATGGTTCAGTGTGTATAACGGGGCTCGGGGTGAAGTGGGGGCAGGACTGGGAGGCAGAGGACATGGGTTTAGATTTTATTCTACAATTTGATGTGTGTGTGTGTGTAGCCTTAGTGTGTGTAGACTTAGCCTTCAAATTCTTGAAACCTGTGTTTCCTTACCTACAAAGTGGGGAAATGTATTTTTGTTCTAATATTCTGGATGTTAGTGAGAATTAAATGAGATAATATACATGAAAGTCCTCTGGATACAAAAATTCATCAGATATAAAACACAATGTTATTCTTTTGTAATAATTGCTAACGTAGAATCTTGGTGAGAAAATGCCTATTGAAGTATTGAAATAGGTAAGCATAAGAAAGAATGTCTATGTGGTATTTGATTTACCAGTAGTTTAGTTTTAAGATTGTGTTTTACTATTGCAACCATTACCCTGTTTGAGCTTTACGAACACATGCAATTTAGGCAGGACAGGTATTTCTATCCCCTCTTTATTGATGAGAATGTCAAAATCAACACCAAAAAGTCATCCTGTGCAGGATCTTTTCTCTCTGTACCCCACTGCTGGCAGAATAGCGTGGTCAATATCAAGAAGCTGAAGTTTACAGAAACTAAAAGAAAAAAAGTGCTTATTACTTTTAAAAAAATGTTTATTTATTTTGAGAGAGAGAGAAGAAAACACGCATGGGGGAGAGGCAGAGAGAAAGGAAGAAAGAGAATCCCAAGCAAGCTCTGAGATGTCAGTGCAGAGCCTGACACAGGGCTTGATGTCATTAACTATGAGATCATGACGTGAGCTGAAATCATGTGTCAGACACTCAACACATTGACCCACCCAGGCACCACAAAAAAGTACAGTAAAACCTTGGATTGTGAGTAACGTGTTCTGTGAGAGTTCCGCAAGATGAGCAAACATTTCAAATAAATTTTAACTTGATAAAGAGCATGTCTTGCACTATGAGTAGTATGTGACGCCAAACATCACATGATCAAAAATGAGCTAATGGTTCTCTCTCTCTCTCTCTCTCTCTCTCTCTCTCTCTCTCATGTACACTGCAGGATTGCGGGTGATCTCCCATGCTCAGATACTCGGTCTCAGGCAGAGGTGTTTGGCAGAAATCAGTGATTTTTCAGAACGTTGGAAGGGGCCCACAACTGGCACTCACATATTTTTTGTCACTTCAAAGCACCTATGGACAGTCTTTTGCTTTTCCATACAGGAGTAAGCTTAGGAATGCTTTGCTTCATTCTAGGTCAGGCTGCCTGCAGATACAGACCATTTCTTCTGCTGCCAGTTACATTAAATACAGTATATAACAAGAGTTTATTAATACTGTACTGTAGTCAACATCCGTGTGAGTCAGCAATGGCCCCCAGTCACAAAAAGGTTCCACTGAGGGATGCCTGGGTGGTTTGGTCGGTTAAGCATATGATTCTGGATTTCAGCTCAGGTTATGATTTCATGGTTGGTGAGTTAGAGCCCAGCATTGGCTGGACAGTGGGGAGCCTGCTTGGGATTTCTCTCTCTCCCTCTTTCTGCTCTAAATAAGTAAACAAGCTTTAAAAAATTCCATTGAGCCAATAGATATCAGTGATTCTGTTAATGATAGTGAAAGTTGTCCTACACAATAACCCTCCTCTCTCGTCTCCCTCACACCAGCCACGAAAGTTTTCAAAGGTACGTGCAGGTTAATTTGTTTTTTATATTTTGTATTTTCTTTATTATTTTGTTTATATTATAGTATTGTAATCATTTTTATGTGAATATTTTTGGGTTATCAAATGAATCATCTATTATTTACTATGGGGGAATTCACTTTGATATACAAGTGCTTTCGATTACAAGCATACTTCTGGAATGAATTATGCTCACAGACCAAGGTTTTACTGTACTTTAATATTGGACCAAAAGAAGGAAGATCAGTTTGTTAATTGGGACAGCTAAAGTAGCATTGGCACACTGCAGTTAGAAAGGGAAATCCTCAAACACATTGTGCTTTTGTGGCCTCCATGGGGGAAAGTAGTATTAAACTAAAGAAGGTGTAATATTTGACATAGAGGTTCAGTGAGGAAACTGAAAAGGAGACCCTAGATACTCTAAAATATTTTACAACTCCGAGCCCTGACAAATGATATAGTCTAAAGTAGAATACCAAATAGAAATGATAAGAGGAACAAGGTGGTATTATAAGACCAACCATGTTCATGAAGTGCAGCACATATCAGTCAAGCCCAATTTTCTGAGCTTTTGTTATTGTTTTTGTTAAGGTACCAACAATTGGTTGGTTGATCAAAGGATAGAATTCAGTGACAATCCACCAGAAATCTTGTCACCTGTGGATCTCAGTTTATTTACAGACACTCTTTGGGTATCATGTTTGAGCCAATTATCAAGCTACTCTATTTATTTAATGTCCATACCTCATGTCTCCATCTTGACTGTAAGGATAAATCAAGAGATTTTATCTTATCTCTATAGAAATATGATAATTTCATTGATTAACCATCTTTAGGCAATGTGATATCAGCCCTACTTCTAGGGGAGGGAATGGGCTAGAGATTGAGTTCCACTGTATAGGCTATGAACCATCAATCTTGCCTATGTAATAAAGTCTCAGTAAAGATTCTGGACACTAAAGCTTGGGTGAACTTCCATGGTTGACAATACTCTGTACAGATTTTCATATGTTAATGATAGGAGAGTGACACATCCTAAGGATGCTTCCACCCAATGGAGGCTTCACTTTTGGAAGCTTCCCACACCATGTTCTATGTGCCTCTTCCTTTGACTGGTTCTGATTTGTATCTTTTTTTTTAAGTAATAAAACTGTAATCATAAGTATAAAGCTATACTAAGTTCTGTGAGTCATTCTAGCGAGTTATCAAACTTAAGGGTGATTTAGGGAACCCTTCTAACTTTCTGTTATACCTGAAGTGAGGGCAGTCTTGTGGGGGGTTTTGACTTTGTAGTTTGCCTCACTGAAGAGTCTCTGGCTAATATTCTTCCATTTCCTTTCTGAATCCTTTAGCACTTATTCCTGTAAACAAGATTTTCTCCTCTGTAATCACAATAATAAAATAAAATCACCAAACATACAATCCACATTCAGATTTCCCCAGTTGTACCACAGATGCATTTTAGAGCTATTCTAATTGGTTTTCAAAATATTCATGATAAAACTGATACTAAGAAATAATATTTTGCTTTCTTTTTTACTCTCTATTTTATCTAAAGAGAAAACTCCCAGAGAAGAGATATGGAAAGAACAGAGAGGAGTATAGTTATGAAGAGGAAAACATTTTAAGACTAAATCCAGTCAGGGAAGATGACCATAGATGTGTTGTGAGTGAAAGAACATTAGCTGTTCATTAAGGCAGAGAAAATTGTAATTAAGGGAAAGTATTGAAAGATACTTTTTTTTTAATTGAAGTATAATTAACATACAATGTTGTATTAGTTTCAGGTGTACAACATATTGATCCAACAATCCTATATATTACTCGGTGCTCACCATAATAAGTGTAATCACTATTTGTCACCAAGTAAGGTTATTAAAATATTATTGACTATACTCCCTATGCTCTACTTTTAATCTCCATGACTTATTTACTTTATAAATTTGTATCTCTTAATCCCTCTTATCTATTTCACCCATCCTCCCACCCACCTCCCCTTTGTCAGCCACCAGTTTGTTCTCTGTATTTAAGAATCTGTTTTTTGTTTGTTTCTTTATTTTTCATTTCTTTGCTTTGTTTTTTTCTGTGTGTTTTTTTTTTAGGTTTTATATATATAAGTGAAATCACATGTAGTTTGTCTTTCTCTGACTGACTTATTTCACTTAGTATAATACTCACCAGGTCTATCCATGCTGTCACAAGGGGCAAGATTTCATTTTTTTAATGACTGATTAATATTCCAGTGTGTGTGTGTGCCACATCTTCCTTCTCATTCATCCATTGATGGATACTTGGGTTGCCTCTATATCTTGACTGTTGGAAATAATGCTGCAATAAACATAGAGGTGCATATATCTTTCCAAGTGAATGTTTGTTTTCTTTGAGTAAACACCCAATACTGGAATTACTGGATTATATGGTGTTTCTGTTTTTAATTTTTTGAGGAACCTCTGTGCTATTTTCCATAGTGGCTGCACCAATGCCACTGTGCACGAGGGTTCCTTTTTTTCCTCATCCTCACCAACACTTGTTATTATCTTTTTGACTCTAGCCATTCTGGGAGGTATAATGTGATATCTCATAGTTTTGATTCACATTTCCCTGGCGATTAGGGAGGTTGAGCACCTTTTCATGTGTCTGTTGGGCATCTACATGTCTTATTTGCAAAAAAAAAAAAAAAAGACTATTCAGGTCCTCTGCTCATTGTTAACCAGATTATTATTATTATTATTATTATTATTATTATTTTGGCATTAATTGTATATGTTCTTTATATATTTTGGATATTAACCCCTTATTGGATATATCATTTGCAAATATTTCCTCCCATTTTCACCTGGTTGCCTTTCATTTTGTTGATGGTTTCCTTTGCTGTGCAAAAGTTTTCATTTGGTATAGTCCCAATGGTTTATTTTTGCTTTTATTTCCTTTGCCCAAGGAGACATATCTAGAAAAATAATGCTAAGGCCAATGCCAAAGAAATCACTGCCTATGTTTTCTTCCAGAAGTTTTATTGTTTCAGGTCTCACATTTAGGTCTTTAATACATTTTGAGGTTTTTTTTCTTTTTTTTTTTTTTTTTTTTTTTTTTTTTTTTTTTTTTTTGCGTATGTTGTGAGAAAATTATCTGGTTTCATTCTTTTGCATGTAGCTGTTCAGTTTTCCAAGCATCACTTATTAAAGATGCTATCTTTGCCTCATTGTATATTCTTGTTTTCTTTACTGTAGATTAACTGACCATATAAAGATGGGTTTATTTCTGGACTCTCTATTCTGTTCCATTGATCTACTTGTATGTTTTGGGGCTAGAACCACACTGTTTTGATCACTTCAGCTTTGTAGTATATCTTGAATCTGGGATTGTGATACCTCCAGCTTTGTTCTTCTTTCTGAAGATTGCTTTGGCTATTCAAGGTCTTTTGTGGTTCCATACAAATTTTGTAAGTATTCTTTCTAGTTTTATGAAAAATTCTGTTGGTATATTGCTGGAGATTACATTGAATCTGTAGATTGCTTTGACTTAAGCTTTGAAATTATAATAATCTCAACTTAAACAAAATATTTTTCTTTCTAAACAGCATGTATTACTGTAAAGGGCATTATTTGGGATAGCAAAAGTCAAAGGAAAACTAAGGATGTGTTATTCTAATATTACAGAAAACTGCTAGCCGTCTCTAAAGTGAGAAATTGCAGGATCTGAGTGTTTCTTACCTTTTACCATTTTATCTCAAAATCTTGTTCTTGGTGTACCCATTTTAAGCAACAAAGTTTGTTGAGCCCATTTCATGTGCTAGACACTTATTTGGCAGGCATCAGGGTCATGCTGGCAAAAGCACATGTAAGGTTCTTCCTGAAAATCACATTCAAGAAAGGAAAAGAAAAAAAATACTGAACAGGTAATTATAACTATAATTGGTTATTTGAAGGAGAAATACAGAGTACTATAGATGCTTTTAACCAGGATCTTGATGAGGGTAAGGGAATGCTTTTCCAAGGAAGAAACCTTTAAGCTGAAACACCCAGATTAATATGAACCAGGGAAAGGGAGGAGGCATAAGTAATAGGAAAAAGGAACAGAGACCAACATACGAGAATGATGCATGAGGTAAGGAAGAAGCTTCCATATGGAGGGGAAAATTTTTGAAATGGCAAATTTGTTCTTTTTCCCTTACATTTCTGTGGTCCCCCTTTGCCAATTTGCTACTACTTCTTTTTTATCTCCTTCTCCTTTATTTTTTCTTTCCATGTTAGCTCTTTTGCTTGTTTCTGAGGTCTTAGGCAGTGGCTAAGAACAGATGGCAGGGTCTAATAGTGCAAGGAAAGGTCTAGGTTCACCCTGATAGCCCCTGGGAATACCTTAATTGCAGAACTTATGCCCACTTTTAGCTCAGTTGTTTCCATCTTTGCCCTTCTTCACTTTGGGGAATTACTCATCGGCTCTGGGCCTCATTTTCTGTGTAGACTTTGGAGACTGTGTTTTGCTTGCATATTGTCTGTAGGTGGATTGTTTCAATGCAAGTTACATGCTTTCCCATTTAATCGCTTCCTGAGAACTTCCACTGGGAACTCCATCTTCAGTTTAACACCAACTCTTCTGTGTTTCATCAATCTCATCTCTTTGGTGTTCGGGGGAAGCGTTCATTATGTGCATGCCATAAACAATTTATTTTAGTGCAGCATTTGATCCAACACTGTAAGATCTTCCTTGGATGCTAATCACATACAGACTGACACAAATAACTGACTTGGCTTTTATTTTGTTTTTACTATGATTTTTGGCTCTTGCTTCATTTGGCTAGTTTGATTCAGGCACAGGCTCCAGTTAGTGTAAATTCATTTTAAGGATATTTGTACAACTACCCAGATAGGTTCTAGGGAGCAGAGGAAGAGTCCTAGCATAGTAAATACGTATAAAGACAACCATGTGCATTCACAGGATTCCAGAAAAGAGGAACAACCTGTCGATTCTAACAACAGACTGGAGTTCTTTAAAATAGAAGTTCCATGATAGCAGGGATTTCATCGACTTTGTTCACTGCTGTGTCTTGCAATTATAGCAATATCCATCATGTTGTAGTCATTTAATAAATATTTGTTGAATAAATGGATACACAACTAGCAATAGTAGAATTTAGAGACAATAATCTGTAACGAAATCAGTGTACAAACTACATAGGGTTTCTTCTCATGAAGAGATGTATTATACATAGCATATATTATCTATTTATGAGTCTGTGAGTTCTGTGCCTTCCCAAGGATGGGTCTGGGTCAAAATACTTCTAGGAAGGTCTATTCTGGGGATCAGCTGAAGATCAGGTTTACCTTCAGGGTGGTGCATTTGATGTCAATTCAAACTGTCTCCATCACTGGAAATGGAATTTTGTTTGACTTATTCTTTCAATTTCTTTGACTTATGTCATTGAAACTGTCGCAGAAATGACCAATGAAGGACCAAATGGATAAGTGGCTTTTTCACATGAAATATATACTGCTGGCTTGGTTGATCCCATCCCCAAATGACTTTACTAAGGTACTGGGTTTCTCCAAGCATGAACTGTGGTTTTCATGCCATTCTATCCACAGTTAAGGTGGCAGAGACCTTACCCCAGATCTCAGGTACTCAGTCATAGCAAACCAAGGCATTTCAGAGTTGAGGGTGGCCACCAACCCTAGCCCTGTTTCTTGATGTCTGGCGCTCTCTCCGTAATCCAAGCTGTCACCTAGACACCATCATTATGCTGAGCATTTTGATTACTGCTTTATGGAGCTAATATAATGTCTTCCAAACTAATTACTCTAAATCATGGAAAGAACTTGGGACTGAGAGATAGGAGTTCAGGATTCCAGTCCCAGAATTGTACCTCCTTGGGTAAGTCTTTTACCATTGCTGGTCCTCATTTTCCCTACTTGTTTGAGGATGTGGACAAGGTCTCTAAGGTCTCTTCTGAAGGCGCTTACACCCTATGATTCTATCCTGGACCCTAGGAAGATCCACAGCAGGATACACTGCTCCATTGATATTGCTTGGAAAAAAGTTTTTTATCCCATTGGTGATATTTAATTTGCTTTCTGTCCTGAGTCCCTTTCATTTTCTATAATTTACAGCTGAGTCTCCATGTGAGGCATTGTTTGTATATGATATATTTTGGTTTTTTCTACCATCTGCCAAACTGTCATACAAATCCTCAAGAATTAGCTGTCAGTGTCTTCCTTCCCTCTGTTAACATTTCTAGTATCAGTGAGGATTGGAGTGACGAACAGCAAAAGGGATGAGACAGAGGGAAGATACAATAAACATCAAAGTTAAGGTTTTAGGTGGTAATTGTGTTATAAACAGGTTTATATATAAACACTCTGCTGGTTTGATCTGATAAAGCTGAGGAGCCATACTAAGTGGATTCCAAAGTAATTATTTCTTCCTTCCATAGAGAGGGAAGGAATCACAGTTGACCTCAAAATCTAAGAAGAAAGTGTTTACAATGTCTTTGACACCATACTTCCTAATTTCTAATTACTCAAGCTCCAGCTGAGACAGAAGCCAAGGATGCATAATATCTAGACATCTGAAAGAAAAGAGGAAAGATTCCATGGTTGAGGGTTTGGAAGTATATCACCCTGGGAGACAATTATCCTTGGACATTTTTGCAGAAACATATGTGAGGCACAGCATAGGTGTGGCACATTTGCATTTTCTGCTGAGATTCTGGGTGCACTCACAGCAGAGCTATTCTGTGTTCTAGTGATGCTTAGTACCTTATTGGGCCAAGAAAGCCTTCAGAAAGCACTTGTTGAACTGAGAGGACTTGGGACCAAGTGTCAACAGACCCCAGTTATGATCACCTTACTGACTTAAACTAGAATTTCACACAACTCACTTCAGGTCCCTGGATTCTTCCTCAGCCAGAACTGTTGTACAGGATTTTCCCCATTTAGGAACTTTTAATTTGAAGTAATTTTAGACTTAAAGAAAATATGTTAGCTTTATAGGAGTTTGCAAGTGTCAGATGAGTTAAACATGAGAACATATTTTGAATTTAGGAAACATATTTAAGTTGCTATTGGCTCTTGTCCAATTATGACTGTGGGAATACCTTCATCAAGGTACTAATTTCGGAGCATTTTAACTATATATATATATATATATATATATATATACACACACACACATATATAGTTATAGTTATAAATATATATATATTTAAGTATACATATGTATGTATGTATGTATATATATATACATATATATATGTGTGTGTATATATATATATATATATATATATATTTCCCCCTTAGTAGAAAATAAGAACTGTGTCTTATTTATTTTTTTATCTCTATTGCTTTCAGTACCTATCAGACCTTAGAAAAGATGAGTAGGAAGTGTTCTAGGGGCTGGCTTTGAAGGTAAAGGAGGAAGTCCTGAGCTCAGGAATGCATTAAATACAGGTCTAGAGGTTAGAAGGCAAGGAAAGAAATTCTCCCCAACAGTCTCCTGACAGCACCTTGACTTTAAATCAGTGACACTTATTTCAGGCTTCTGGCCTCTAGAAGTATAAGAGAATAAGTGTTTGTTGTTTCAAGCCACTGAAGTTGTGTTAATTTGTTACAGCAGCAATAGGAAACGAATGCAGGGCAGCTGCCATGTGTGGGTCAGGAGCCTGTATTTATTACTAATCAGTTTGACCTTGGAATATTACTTAATCTCTCTGACACTTGCTTTTCTCACTTGTAAATTCTGGGTTTACTTAATAGGGTTTTTTAGGTTTTTGATACATTACAAGATGATATCTTGTCCAGGGCTGTCCATTAGCAATATAATGCAAGACACATATGTGGATCATTTAAAATTTATATATTATGCAAGAATGCAAAATGTCTTAATCATCACTATATTGATTACTAAGAAATTTTGCATTCTTTTTCTCATACCTCTTAGAAATCTAGTGTCTTTTATACTTACGACACATTTTCATTGGTACCAGCTGCCTTTCACATGTTCAGTAGTCACATGTGCTGGGTAGTGATTCTGACCCAGGATCAGTGCTTCGTAAGTAAATAGTTATTGTTATCTACAAACTTGGGATAACAGCATTGACTTTACAGGCATGTTCTGAGCACTACATGAGAGCATGCACAGAAAGGACCTGACAAAATGACCTAAAAAAAAATGTTTATTTATTTATTTCATTGGGAGAGAGCCCAAGTGGGGGAAGGACAGAGAAAGAGGGAGACAGAGAATCACAAGCGGGCTCCAAACCTGTGAGCACAGAGCCCAAAGTGGGGCTTGATCTCACAAACTGTGAGATCATGACCTGAGCCCAAATCAAGAGTTGGGTGTGTAACCAAGTGAGCCACCTACATGCCCCCAAAATAACTTTTAATACATGCTCAGTAAACAGTAGTTATCATTATGGAAAGTGTGAATTCCTATCCTATGTCTGAAACATAGAGGAGTCAAAACTTCAGCTTCACACTGTGTCACACCTGGAGCCCAATGTCTGTTGACAGCAGTGATGTTATCCTGTCTCTTCAATTACTGGGCATCTCCCATACCATCTGCATCTCCTGACAGGCTTTTCCAGTCTCCAACCTCCAGACTTCACTAGCCTGGACCTTTGAAGTCTTATCTAATTCCAGGTGTGATTCAGCCCTGGGCTTCTTTTCATCCCTCATGACCCCCCCGCAGTGATAGATAATGATGTATAGATTCTAGAAGTTGGGTTCCAATGACTACTTTGTAGGAATAGAGCAAGAATGTGTTTATGTGAAGGAGACACTTAATCCCAAGGCTTTTCCTTTTCTTCCCCTCTTAAATTATTTCCAACGATTTCAACACCTTGCTGTCTACAGTTTCTTAACCAGTTCTCCAACAGAGAGTCCCCTTGACGTGCCTTGGGCTGGAACTTCTGTAGACAACACAGGGAACTAATTAGGCCTCTGCTCTAATGTGGCTCTGTTAATTTCCTAGACTCTGGAGTCAGACAGACCTAATTTGAAGCCCTGTCTCTTCCACTAACTAGCTATGAGTCATTGGAAAATTACCTAATCTTTTCAAGATTTAGTTTCTATGTCTTTAAAATGGGAATAATAATATTACTTAGGGAACTAAATAGAAACAATGACTGTAAAATGCCTGCCACATATTTAGTTTATGCCTAATAAACCTTAGCTATAATTGCAAGGTTGTTGTTTTTTTTTTTTTTTAATGAACAAATCTGATTTTTGATTTCTCTATTTTTAAGGTTAGGATACAGTTTCTACCACTGTTATTTACCCAACACACTAAGAATCCAACAGTGTTTGGGGCACCTGGGTGGCTCAGTCGGTTGAGTGGCCCACTTCTGCTCAGGTCGTGATCTCCAGCTCAAAGGCTCGTGAGTTCGAGCCCCATGTCGGTCTCTGTGCTGACAGCTCAGAGCCTGGAGCCTGCTTCGGATTCTGTGTCTCCCTCTCTCTCTGTCCTCCCCTGCTCACGTTCTGTCTCTGTCTCTCTCTCAAAAAATAAAATAAACATTAAACAAAAAAAGAATTAAAAGAATCCAACAAGTGTTTGAAATTTTTGTCCATAGAGCTAATTTTAGTTCTTGGGCCACAAATTTAGAGCAAGATTTCATTGGAACCAAGGAAGTTGTCACATCATGTGGACATTAATCAAATCATCTAATTTCATGACTCAATACTGTAACTCAAATCTGCAGGAAGATTACCAGCTTTCCCTGAGTATTCCTTTAGAGCTTCCAAAATGAAATAGGAACTCCTGACTGAGCCTTCTTCCTCTGTGTCATCCTCAGTCTTCAGCAGTCCTTGACCCTTTCCCAAATCCTTCTTCTGGGCACACTATGCTTCGACCTTGCAGAGCAAACCACTAAAACCTAATTGTGTGAGTTGGCCCACCAGCTTGTAGAAGACCTTAGAGTTCCACAGTCTCTATGTTCCTGTGGCACAGGACTTTATCTTCATTTTATTATGCCATACAGAGCACCAGGTCTTCCTCTTCCATAGTTTCCGAATGCTTTTCCACTTAGATCTTTAGTGCCTTTCTCTAGGACTGGGAGCTCACCTTCAGCTTCTGTTGGTCTGTGTCCCTGACACCCCACTAATTTTTGTCATCCCTTTTCTTTTAGGGTTAGGGCTTTGTTCCCATCCCTGGTCTTTTGTTTGGAAATTAACATTTATGGATTATGGGAACTGCTGCTGGCTGGCACCTAAGTATTTCATATCAGCTGCATCTGCCACTTCTGGGCTCTCTTTTACCAGGCTAATGATTAAATTCCTCCTGAGCAGGCTGCAACCTACTGACAGAACTAGTATCAGCCCTTGTGGCTAGAAAAGCTGCCTACTACTGCCAGAAACTGCCCATCATTGTCTCTTTTACCCTCTATATTGGCACTTTATAATGAAGATTAAATATGTCTCATCCCTGAGGCCATCTAAGTCAGTTTATTAGGGAATGATTTGCTGCTTATAGCCTATTTAGGTTCTCCTATTTTCTGGTAGAGGAAACCCTCTTCCTCTAGGACCTGTCTCCATATTGGGCTCCAGTACATTCTCCATTGTGAAGACCTGGACCACCTATTTGTCTCGGTCCCTGATATCTTTGATATCCTGCTGTCCTGATACACATACCTGGGAAGACACCTGGTCTCCTGTAGACTCATAAACATCCTGCCCCAAGTCTGTCATTACTGAGATTTACTCACAAAGGGCTTTAGCATCAGAGGTGCCAGGATCAGAAAGAAATATGGATATTTTAAGCTTCATTTATGCAAAGAGACTTGGACTCAAGAGTTAGGAGGCCTGACTTCTAGTCTTCCTTTGAGCTGTGCATGCATTTCTCTGGGTCTGTGTTAGGCTGGTCACATCCTAAAGCCCTGGTGAGGGGTTGCTTGGATATCTGGTTGATATCTGTTTTATGAATTCCACTCTACTTGTAGGCCTGCAGGCTCACATTTTAACAATCTTTAGGCAGAATTCACCTCACTGTCATGTTTTATTTGGCAAGCACAGTGTTTTGTTTTGAATTAATTTCAGATGTCTAACATCTGTTTTACAATGCCAAAAACCAATTCTGCGACACCAACTGAGTGTCTTATAATTTAACTTGATTCTGACGCTAGCTACCTGGAGGCACCATCTGATTCCACAGGTGAAGAGTTCATTACTGCCCCCACCTCACCCTTGCGGAGGCTGATCATAAGTCCAGGTTGTTATCTGTGCTTCTGATCAATCGACTACAAATAGGAGGTTCCCATAACTCCCTCCTCAGGGTTAATTAGAGTGGGTCACAGAACTCAGGAAAACATTTACTTACCAGATTACTGGTTTATTATAAAAGGATTTAACAGGAACAGCCAGATGGAAGAGATACATAGGGGCAGATGTGTGGGAATGGGTGAGGAACTTCTGTGCCCTCTCCAGGAGCACCACAATCCCAGCACCTCCACCTGTGCACCCCCTCAGCAGCTCTCTGAACCCTGTCATTTTCAGTTTTTATGGAGGCATCATTACATGGGCATGGTTCATTATATCATTGGCCACTGGTGATTGGAAATCTCCAGCCTCCCTTTCCTCCCTGGGGTCAGGGAGCAGGGCTGGAAGTTACACTCTCCAATCCTGGTTGGTTTCCCTGACAACCAACCTCTATCCAGAGGGTCTTTCCAAAAGTCACCTCATTAGCATAAATTCATAGGTAATTAAAAGGGGCTTATTATGAAGAAAAAAAGGCCCCTTATACCTTTAGGTTCTTATCACTTAGGAAATCCTAAGGGTTTTAGGAGTTCTGTGCTAGAAATTACAAAGATTAAATATCTATTTCTTATTGAAAATCACAATATCACAGGATGACTCTGCCAAGCCTGCCTTTTCACATCCCCCACAATCCCAACCATCCCATTTCTGTCTGGCCCAATTCACACACACTTGGCCTTGGAGGCATTTGAATTTTTGGCTTCAGGTGCAACCTGTAGAGATATTGACCCTCAAGATTATGAAAAGAAAACAACCACCTCAGGCCCATTTTACTAATGGAAGTGGGTTTATGGGGGGTGGATTATTTACTCTGACATCAAAGTGGTATGTCTATGTAGCAATGGTTAAAATCAGACTATTTGTACAACCTCTGTTTACTGCCATGTTTTGTATTACCACAAACCAACAGCTTAGCTCAGTTCTGTTCTTTCACAAAGCCACCCAGGCCCTGGATGCCAGTTTCTGGGATGTGGTCATCAAGAGAAGTGTTGAGATTTTACATAACTGCATTGTACCTGCAGCTCTGAGTCAGGCTAAATCCAGTTGCCGTTTACCCCAATTACTGACTTATGATTCAAAAAGCCTGCTGTTTCTGCTGCAGGACCTTCCTGCCTCCCTGGGAGCAAGCAAGTACATCGTAGATCAGGGAGAGCATGGAGTGGGGGCAGTGTTCAGAGGGATATTAGGGAAGGAAACCTCTAAGATAGCCCCACAGATCCCAACCTCTTGATATTGACACCCATGTGTTATCCTTTCCCTTTAAATATGGGCTGGGTTTAGTACCTCCTAACAAATTGTGTATAGCAAAAGTGATAATCACCTTGGAGACTAGATTATAAAAAAAAAACAAAAACCTTAGGGTCCTCTATTGCTCTCTCTCAAATTCCTCGCTGTGGAGGAAGCCAGCCACCATGTTATGATCAACCTTATGCAGTAGCCCACCTGGGAAAGAACTGATGAAAATCTGAGGTCTCAACAGTCCTGCCAACAGCTATGTGAGTCATCTTGGAAGTGGTTCGCTTCCCAGGTAGGTCTTGAGGTGACCACAGCCCTGGCCAACCTTGATTGTAGCAGAGAGAAAGGGGGAGCAATTTGAGGAAAATGCATATTATAATGCCATTCCTTAGGGCCATTATCTTGGAAGCACATTCTCATTTGGTTACTCTAGAGGCACAAATTCTAGGACTGTGATTTCAGGGCAATTTACTTTTTTTTTTTCTTTTTCTTAATGTTTATTTTGAGACAGAGAGAGAGAGCAGAGGGGCACAGAGAGAGGGAAACAGAGAATCCCAAGCAGGCTCTGTAACTGCCAGTGCAGAGCCCGATGTGGGGCTCAAACCCACGAACTGTTAGATCATGACCTGAGCTGAAACCAAGAGTCAGATGCTTCACTGACTGAACCACCCAGGTACCCCTTGGGGCAATTTGTTTAACGTATCTGTCTCAGTTTCTCAATCCACAAACTAAGCTGGGGTCAGTTAGATGTTTCATAAGGTTCCTCATATGGCTGACTTATTCTCCACTTGAGCATATCCAGAAAAAAAAAAAGTCAAAGAGGCAGTGTGCTCCTCGGTTTGACCTGGTCAGAAGTCGAGAGTAAATCTGTTTGCAGTGTGGGAATATTTACTGAAGCTAATGAGAAATGAGCTCTGAATACATTGAGGAAAACTCAAGATTTTTATGTATTTATGCAAATTCTCCTAATTAGCATGGGCAAACAAGAAATAGATGTCCAGGGAAAGGCTGATGTTTGTTTTCTCTTGCTAGTGCATGTTAATGATCAAAATAAGATTTGCAAATCGGCCTGTATCTATCTTCCAAGGTTAATATTGTAATTTGGTGAGCTTTCAAACAACTTGACTTGTATAACTGTGCTGGCATGGTGCCAGGAACCTGAAATCAGCTCACCAATGTCTAGTGATTTTATACCTGATGGTGGACATTGGTTACCAGGGAGGCTCATTCTGATGGAGAGGAAGAGAGGGACAGCAAAGAAGGAACTACCACCTTTCTTTTATGCTGCATATTTTAATTTTGTTTACATTCATTTGTCCAAACTCTCTTCAGGCAGAGGTGATATCTGCATTTCTTAGTAACTTTCATATATAGAGATAACATGTCTGATCATCTTGCTACTTGTTTTTCTTAGAAGAAAAGAAGACTGTGTGTATTCATCATATAGTTCATGACTGGGATTGACAGAGTTTGTTAGCTGTTATCAATGCTCAGTTGGGCTGCCTATGGAAGAACGAGCACATTTGTAGTTTGTGGTTTCTAGGACCAAGATGTAAAAGTTTTAGAGAAGAGCTCTTAGTTTAACTTGAAGAGGAAGTTTCTATATTAAAATTTATTGAGTTGGCCTGGATTGGAACAGTCTACTCCAGACTTCAGTAAACAAGATCAGTCAGTTGTTCAATGACTATTTTTTATAACTGCCAAAGAAAAACATCTCAAGGTTGATTTGAGGACCATTAAGGCACCTTCCACACCAGAGACTGTGTGATCCTGTTACTCTTTGTAGGGCAGAAAGTGAGCTGCACTTAGACTAATTCTATTACATGTATGTTAGTGACCTAGAGGAAGGAGGACTAGCCACAGCACAAATATCTGCAGCAAAAAGACCAGTGAGTACATCCAAATTTATATAACTCTAATGACAAAGTTATTTATTCCAAATTAAGATATCCTGCCTTTGTTAATGTGACTAGTGCCCATAAATGGGGAGAAAAATCTTTGAAGTTTCACCATTACTAGAAAGAGTTACCAGCCTGGAAGGAAAGCATATAGGGTAGGGGCAAGGACCAGTGACTCCAAAACAGTAGTCCATGGTTTGGCTGAAGCAGAATTCCCTTCCTTACCAGGACCTAAGAGGAGGACATTCATATGATAAATAAACTTCTGAAGAGATTTCATGTATAATCAGTTTTAGGAACTTCTGTATTAGATGGCATCAAATTTCCCTAAAATGTGAAAAATTCCTAATAATTTCACATAGAAACAGACCTTTATATTACATACAGGTTGTATTTCACTACAGGATCCAGTTTAATATGCAATTTCCTGTAGTCAATGCATTAGATTCAGCTAAGCATTATCATTCCTAATAAAGATGACTTTTATTCAGGGCTTCACTAATTCTTTCCAACCACAGATACTTGCTATATTTGAGAACTGAGTGCATTCTCAGAGATTCCAAATCAGAGCTCCCAATTCTAAATTTACTAAGTAGAAGTTCATTATAGATAATACATTATTGGTACATCTGTGATGATAGAAATAAGGCATCAGCTGTCCCTTTGTCTCTCAAGTAATGAACAGGAGTGAAACAAATAAGGAAATGTCAGCAGTGCAGAGTTATGATCGAAACATATAAATACTAGGGTATGGCACAAAGATAGAGTGAAGTTACAATTGAGATGGTGGTCAGGAAATAAAGACAGCTAGGTATTGAAAAAACAGGAGTTTAGCAAAAGAAGAGAGATAGGAAGGCTAATCCTGTAAGAGGGAAGTTCCAGGAAGAGGTTAGAACAGCTTGGCACAATCTGGAATAGTCTAACTACTGTGAACATCTTATGGGTGAGTATATTTAAATTTTCCTCTGTTGCTTAAAATCAGACATACATAAATATCATGGGATTCTGACAGTTGATAATGTTCACATAATTGAACGAGGATTGTTACTTAGCTTCATTCTACACTCTACTGAGTTTGGGTCCTAATACTGCTTAAAGTCAAGAGCAAATTAATTTTCCAGACAAGCCTATTGTATTGGCTGAGAAGGAAGGCTATGGAGACAAACTGTTTATCCCAAAACTCTTTTACCTTAAATTTTTTCTACCTGAGTACTATAAATTGTAAAATGGAGATACTATTTAGCTATATCACAGGGTTATTATGAAGATTAAATAAGTAAATACATGACAAGTGCCTAGACCAGCAACTGTCACATTAGCACTTGGTACTATAAGTTGGTATTGTGAAGAGAAGACAAATGAGGCTGCTGATAAAGGTGAGGTACTGTGACAGATATCTTTAAGCTCCAGGATCCTGAGGGAAGGAGATGCATACCATCAATTATGTGAGCCCTCTTTCCAACCATCTCACTTTCCCACTATTACAAATATGGACATTTCTCTGTCTTTACTGAAAAGCCATTAACTAGTTTTAAGTAAATGTATATATAACTCAGTAGCTCCTCTAAGTCAAGGGTTTGTATCCCCAGTGCCTGACTCATAGCAGATTATCACTAAAGACTGGAATGAATGAATGAATGAATGACGAATGAATGAATGAATATGTAGATTATTACCAGCATCAGAGAATAAAAATTATGAATCACTGTTTAATTCCCCATGAGTACAATATTTTGATGTACATGTTAGGACACATTTGATCTGAAAGTAATATTGAAACAAGTTATTATGGATCCCATCCAATATTTGCTCAAGAAAATGTCTGTCAGAGCTCCCATGTAGAGTAGCTGAGCTGACACTACTATATAGTATCCTAGAAAGAGCACATACCCAGAGTCAGCCACTTGGATCCTGGAAATGCTTTTCTCACAGCCCAGCTCTCCAACCTTGAACAAGAAGTCACCCTCTCTAAACCCCAGTTTCCTCATTTGTAAAGTTAAGATGGTAATAATAATGCTAAATTAGAATAAAAACCACTTGAAGATTAAATGAGATATAATGCTTACACATAATGGTTGGCACAGTGTGTACTATTAATTGATATAGTATTTTTTGTAATTATCCTATTATTTTTAGTATACCATTCATATGAAAAGCACAGCTGTGCTGACAGCTCAGAGCCTGGAGCCTGCTTTGGATTCTGTGTCTCTCTCTCTCTCTCTCTGCCGCTCCCCCCCCCCCCCCCCTCATGCTCTGTCTCTTTCTCTCAAAAATAAATAAACATTTAAAAAGCTTTTTAAAAAATTAAAAAATAAGCACTTGTAAAGTAGGGGACATTTTAAATACTGCCTAGGTAGTTGATTACATAAGAAATTATTTTTCACTTATTTAGGTATAGTGATTATACTGTATTTGTATATTTATAGGAAAACCCTTATTTGCTACAGGTATAAGCTGAGATATTTATTGATGGAATAATTTTGATCTACTTCAAAATATCTGAGTTGATGGGTAAAGGGACCAAAAATGACACAGTACTCACTACAAATTAAGTATTGATTATTTTAGCAACTCATACATAGGTATTCACTTTACTACCCTCTTATGTATATGTTTTAAAAGTTCCATAATAGAAGTTTTAAAATAGTCAACATGACACATACATATATGAACATAAAAATAGCATGCTGAAGTTTCTGGTTCCTAATCAGTCCAACGCATCTAGACTTTACTTTGTTATGTTTGTTCTGTGCCAAACACTGTACTCAATACTAGGAGACACAGAACTCCAATAGTAAATACTTCAAGGAGAGCCCACAGTGTGTTTGCTTGCTTGTTTGCTTGTTGGTTTGTTTGGAGAAAGTAGGGGCACACAAATAATTTTTGAAAACACTTTGCATCATGATTGCCATTAGTGCCTTCATAGAGATACAAATGACAAGCAATGGCAGAGCACCTTCATGGGGAAGGTGAAATTTAAATAGGGTACTGAAAAATAGGTAGGGTTTCAACAGTAGTTGTAGAAACAATACAACTCCAAGAATACATTGAAGAGAGCCTGTATCAAAACGTAAAAAGAGATTCAAAAAGATGAAAAGGACAAGTGAGAAGAAGAGGAATATGAAGTGATTCAATTATTCTGAACTGTCATAGGGAGGAACTCATTTGATGCCTTTATCAGTTCCCTGGGGCTACTATAACAAAGTATCACAACTAGTTTGTTTAAAATAACAAACATTTATTTGATCACAGATCTGGAGGCTAAATATCCAAAATCAAGTGTTGGTGGAGCCATGCTCCCTCTTAAACCTGTAGTGAAATCTTTCTTTGCCTCTTCATAGCTTCTGGTGGTTTCCTAGCAATCTGCCATTCCTTGGCTTGCAGCTGCATGACTCCAGCCTCTGCCTTCATCATCACATGGCTTTCACTGTGTGTCCCAGTCTTCACCATGGCTGTCTTCTTATAAGGACACCAGTCATACTGGATTAGGGGCCCACCCTACTCTAGTACAACCCTCATTGTAACTTAACTAATTACATCTGCAATCACAGTATTTCCAAATAAGATGACATTCTGAGGAACTGGAGTTAGGACTTCAATGTATCTTTTTTTTGGCCAGGGAGGGGGAGAGGTAGATAATTCAACCCATAATAATGCCAAATCAGCGATCTTTTCAAAGGAAGAGGGTGTACTATAGAACTGGCCTCGTGAAACAACTGAACTCTTTGGGTTCTAGTCTTGGTTTTTTCATTTCTTATCCATGTGACTTTGGGCAATTCCCCTCAAGTTCTCTGAACCTATGGAACAGAACTACCTGTTTTATACAAATGACGGTTCTTGGAGGATAAAATGAAATGATGATGGGAAAGCACTTTAAGAATCTCAGAGCCCCGGACCTGAATTTTGTAAAGTGCCGTTATTACTGATCCTTCTATCCAAATGGCATTCACTGGCTCTATACAGATAAGACTGGAAATCCCAATGATTGGGACCATTTTCTATGTGTGAAAGCTTTGTCTCTAGAACACACTTGATAAAATCTTAAAATGATGTCTCAAAGAGAAAGAATAGATTGCTCAGTGGAGGGTGTTAAACAGTGGCAGTCCAGGAGGCTTAAAGAAAAATGTAGGACTAAGCACACTGCTGTTGAAAACAGGCCTACGTTTCTTCTCCAAGTCCTTCAGTTTCCATAGAGGAGGGACTTGTGCACCTCTGCCCACAAGGTGGAGGACTCAGGCGGTTCCTCTCATGCCCAGCCCAATTCCAACACACAAAAAGACTAGTCTGATTGGTTAGAATTTCAGATGGTCAGTAGGTTTCAGTTTTCCCAGGAAGTGACAAGAAAACTTAGGCTGTATTTTGATCTTTTGTTCTCTCTATCCTGCCAGTTAGAGGTGTAAAACGGCAGGCCTATGACCCTAATAGCTTGCTGGGCACCTCAGGGTTCCCCAGACAACTCAACTATCAAATAGATAATTCTTAAGTTTGAGAGATGAGGAAGAATGACCAGATCCCTACTTCTAGAAAGTCAGCTACACCAGGGAGCCCTGTGTTTTGTCAGTTATTAGCACTTGCTGGACCAGTATATAAAACTAATGTGTTGACCCCCATTGGGCATATGCTCTTTGTGCTTATTCTCTCTATTGTTTAGATTCCTGTGGAGAGCAGTGGTAACCATTAGCCTACTTCCCTTCCCCAGCTCCTCCTAGTATACGCCTACCTCCTCAATATCCAAATAATAGACTGAGCTGAGCTATAGAAAAAAAGCTCAAGATTACAGTGCTCAAGTCAACTGGGGCAAATCCCATCTCAACAATGAGGCAGTAGAGAGAATGAGTTCTGAGGTGGCCAGGAAAAGGGCCTGAGGTGAGTCAGCTCTGGTGTGGCAGGATCATGTTTACCTTAAAGAAGCAAAAATCCCACTAGCCAGTAATTTTCAAGGCGCACACACCTGGAGATCCTTTTATGCCCAGGGGCCTGGAGGAGATGGGGTGTGAGACAAGAATGAGTTGGGGCCCAGGGCATGAGGTGGAGAATGCAGAGCATGGGGACAAGGCTGTGAGGAGGTCATGCAGATTGTCTGCCTGCAGCATCTCCCATCCTACTCATTGTCAGGATGACATAGTGAGGACAGCTGCAGTCAGCCCTGTGGTGAATGACTGGGAAGCAACATGGGGAATGCATGAAGCATCAAAATACTCTGGGAACAGGTGGGACCCTTCAAACAAGAGATGGTCTGGGCCCTAACCTATGCAGGTAGGCTCCAGAGTTGTGATACAGAACCTTTATTTGGTTAGTTTTGAGACAAGAAATGATCAAATTAGGATTAGAACTATTTTGGAAAATGAGAAAGTAACGACAGACAGGAAGAGATGACACCTAGAAATTTATTTGCTGGTATTCCTGGTAGATTTCCCCACATAGTAATTTCTCCCTTATTAATTTAAAGTTCCCAAAAATAAACCAGAAAACTAGACAAGCCATTCACCAGTGCCCCTCTTCTCCTTGAAGCTGGCCTGTTGGCCATGGGTGTTGCATGGAAGGTCTTCTGAGTGCAACTGTTGCTGAATCTGACAGCTGAGGAAGGCATCACCCACCTTCATTCATGCCTCTCAGCTCATGGAAATGTTCTCCCACAGGCTTCCTCCCACACAGAGGCCCCTCCTTGCTTTTTGTCTCTACAGTATAAAGCAAATCTGTCAGTTGTCTGAGCAGGACCACACACATGAGCCATTTGTAAAAGGAGTGGGCACTGTCTTCAGGCAAAGCAAATTCTTCTGTCTCTACTGAATATCAGTCTAAAATTACCTCAGAAGTATCTGAGGAAATCTAGGTTTTCTCTCTGCCTTTGGTTACTCTTTTTTTTTTTTTCTTAGTAACTTGAGCCTATTGAGCTGAGAGAATTTGATAAATAGAAATAAGGGCCAGAACTATGATAAGGTATTTTAAAGTTATTTACAATGATCCAAGAGTGTCAGGAAAATGTAGGAACTTCACAACATTGCATTTTTTGCCTTTGTACAAGCCCAGAAAGTTGGTCTCCAAGGTCTCACATTCTAATGTCTAATGCAAAGGAATTTCTAGTGTCCTGAGTGGTTAAAGACAAAAATGATGAGTTCACTTTCATCACAGATCACATTGATAAGCAATATTGGCCAGAAACTAACCTGAAGCCCAGTCATAGGCTGAAGCTGAACTCTAATCCCAGTCCCTATCATGGTTACAACTAAGCCTTCATGCCTACTCAAACTGGACCTTTAACCAAGTTCCAGAGAGAGAAAGAGAGAGAGAGAGAGAGAGAGAGAGAGAGAGAGAGAGAGAGAGAGGAGAGAGAGAGGACATTCAAATTACTTTACATATGTCTAATTTATTCTTCACCACATTTCCCTGTAATACCTATGAAAACATGGCAAAAGAGTAGTGGTAACAATGATAATGCCAATATGTGAAGAAAAAAAAAGTTGCTTTAGCCACATGTTGACAGTAGAATTGAGAAAAGTGAGCAGTGAGTTAAATATCTAGACTTCTCAACATAGACAGGAAAGAACCTCAATCCAGTCTACTGTGTATTCTGATATCAGAGGCTCAGGAGGTGCTACCCATCAGTAAGTTCTCTGCCAACTCATTACCCTGGTACAGAAGTTGTACTTCAGGGCATTCAGGGCTCTCTGTTCCTCATCTATACTCCCAATCCCACTTGTTTTTCATCTGCTTGGAAAACAAGCTCTCAGAAACACAATAGCGATAAAGGCAGGAGAATGACATGCATTGCACTATAAGATGTAAGATTATGGGGCACCTGGGTGGCTCAGTAGGTTGAGTGTCTGACTTTGGCTCAGGTCATGATCTTGCAGTTCATGAGTTCTAGCCCTGTGATGGGCTCTCTGCTGACAGCTCAGAGCAGGGAGCCTGCTTCGGATTCTGTGTCTTCCTCTCTCTCTGCTCTTACCCACCTCTCTCTCTTTCTCTCTCAAAAATAAATAAACATTAAAAAAATAAAAGTTTAAAAAAAAAGATGTAAGGTTACCCATAGGTAAAGTGGAGACCCTGGGACATGCATCACATATTAGGAGGCAAGTTTTGTAATAGCTAGAGTGGTAACCATGGAGTATGTATCAAACTTTAGGATGCAAAGTTAGTAAATTATTCTGCTCAATTGCTATAACAAGATACCACAAACTGGATGGCCTAAATGACATTTATTTTCCCACATTTCTGAGGCTGGAAGTCCAAGATCACAGTGCCTGCAAAGGCCTCTGGTAGGTCCTTTCTCCTCAGCTTGTAAATAATGTTTTCCCATTGTGTCTTCACATTGCTTCTTCTCTGTGCACATACTTGGAAAAAGAAAGTTTTGGTGTTTTTGTTCCTTTTCTTATAAGGACACCAATCTTATTGGATCAGGACACCACTCTTTCGACCTCATTTAACCTTAATTACCTCTTTAAAGACCCAATGTCCAAATATAGTCACAGGATGTGTTAAGGGTTCAATTTATTTATTTATTTATTTATTTATTTATTTATTTATTTATTAAATGCTTTAACCTATTAATTTGGGAAATGTGCATACACAACTCAATCCCTGATCCTCTGCCTTCTGGCCTTGCAAAACTCATGTGCTTCTCACAAGCCAAATACATTCACTCTTTCCCAATAACTCCAAAAGTCATGACTCATTCCAGCATCAATCCCAAGCCCAAATCAGGTAGAGGTGAACTTGAGGTATGATTCGTCCTGAGGCAAAACTCCTGTCCAGTTGTGAACTTGTAAAACCAAGCAAGTTAACATGCTTCAGAAACACAATTGTAGGAGAGGCATAAGATAGACATTTCCATTCCAAAAGGGAGAAATCAGAAAGAGAAAATCCTAAGCAAATCCAAACCTAGCAAGGCAAATTCTATACTATCTTAAGGCTTGAGAATGACCCTACTTGGCTCAATGCTCTGCCCTTGGGGTTCACTGAGAAGGCAGCATCACCCTCGGACCTAGATGGAATACCCTGCCCCAAGGCTATGTAGGAAAGCCTTGTCTCTGGGGCACTGGGTGGCATCCTCTGATAGCCAATCAAGGAAATGACCCCACCCTCTGAACCCAAGCCTTGCTCCCAGGGTCTGTGGTAGGAATGGCAGTCCCGATGACCTCTGAGTCACCTTCTGGGTCATTCTTCTCTTTTCTTGAAGGATAACACATATTCAAAACCACATATTTCTATTGTCCCAACGTGTAGAATCTGAGACGTCTGATAGCCTTCCTTCATTCCATCCCTTTTCTCTGTTCCCTTTAGTCTCAGTTGGTAGAGTTTCTGCTGGTATAATTCTCTCTGTATTACTGACTTCAGCTGAGTTAACCCATTAACTATGAGGATAATCTCTTTATGGAGTAATTGTTCTGCCACACCAGTGTTCTCAACCTGACACACTTTCCCATTTTTTTTTTTTTTTTGTAATATGGATAGGCTAAGTATTTTCCAGACCTTCAAGTTCTAGTTTCTTTTTGCTTAACAATTCATTCATATTTTCTTGTATTTTTTTTAATAAGCTGTAAGGAGAAACCAGACCATACCTTTGATGCTACTTAGAAATCTCCTCTGCTAATATTTAAGGTCATCACTCCTAAGTTCTACCTTCCGCCAAACATTAGAACATAATTCAGAAAGATTTTTGCTACTTTATAATGAAGATCGCCTTTCCCCTAGTTTCCAATAACATGCTCCTCATTTCAATCAGCAAGCACCTTTAATCAGAAGCACCCTTAATCTTATTTATACCCACTATTCATGGTGTTGTATGTATTATCCAAGATGATAAAGGCTGTCTCTATAGTTCTCCTCTTTTCTTTCTGGGTATTCACCAGATTCACATTCAACTTCCCTAGGTCTTACTGATATTCTCTTCAGGGAAAGTTAGGCGCTTTCTAGCATGCATCCCAAAACTCTTCTAGCCTCTATCCATCATCCAGTTCCAAAGCCACTTCCACATTTTTAGGTATTTGTTACACAGCATCCCATTTCATAGTGCCAAAGCATGCATTAGTCTTCTAAGGCTGCCATAAGAAGAAACCATAAAGTGATTTAAATAACAGCCATTTATTTTCTACAGTTCTGAAGGCCAAGATCACGTTGCCAGCAGCGTTCATGTCTGGTGAGACCTTTCTCCTCAGCTTGTACATGGCATCTTCTCACTATCTTTGCATGGCTTTTTCTCTGATGTCTCTTCCTTGTCTTGTAAGGGCATTAGTTTTACTGTAACTGAACTCTACCCTTATGACCTCATTTAATGTTTATTATCTCCTTAAAGGCCCATCTCCAAATATAGTCACTTTGGGGTCCATGCTTAATTTTGTGAATTTTGTAGGGCCACAATTCCGTCCATATCAGTTAGTGAAAGGCAGAAGCAGACCAGGAGAAGATCTGGAATTGTTCAGCAGGCTGATTTTTATATAGTACCTGTGTCAAAAGACAATTATTCAAAATTAGTCAGCCATACATGAACCTCATTATAATAAAAGAGGAGGATGCCATAGGAGTAAACTATATTCCTGCCTTTGGCTAATGCTTTCCCAGCTCAGGAGCATGAGTAGGATTGGATATAAATAATTGTTACTGCAGTTTAGGATTAGGCAAAGGGATTTTTAAAATCATTCAGGTGATCAAAGAGAAAAGAACACTTCCGTTTGACATCACTGACACTGAATAGAGGGAGGCATCCTTGTGTAAAGATGAAAAAAACAGAGAAAAGCTAACATGCGATGTGTGGAAAGATCCCTGTATATGGAAAAATGATCTAAACATGCAGAGTAAAAGCATAGCCATGAAAATGGTTTTAGAATATAGTTGCTTTGTTTTCTCAGTGAAATTCTAGAAAACATAGACTAGAATATGAAAGAGGAAATCACTAAACAACAGGTTGAAAATTTAGTTTTAAATTAAATGGTATCAATAATGTGGGTCTAAAACCCAAAGATAGAAAGTAGAAGAAGGAAAGAACTCTAAATTCTCAAAAGTATTCTCTAGACACACAGTAGTCAAAAGTTATGATATTGTTCTTGAATATGAAAAATATAGAAAAAAATCCAGGCTTGGGAGTTTTATGAAAGTCAGAGAAAACCTTTAATTCAATGGTTCTCAGTATGGGCCCAGACGATCAGCAGCAGCATCACCTGGGATCCATTAAAAATGCAACTCCTCATGGGGCACCTGGGTGGTGCAGTCCATTGAGTGTCTCTACTCTTGATTTCGGCTCAGGTTGTGATCTCAGGGTGGTAGGAATGAGTCCTGCATCAGGCTCCTCACTGAGTGTAGATCCTGCTTAAGATTCTCTCCCTCTCCTTCTGCCCCTCTCTCTCACAAGTGCTCTCTCTCTATCAAGTTAAAAAAATAAAAATTAAAAAAAAATGCAACTCCTCAGGTCCCATTGCAGACTTATTGAAACAGAACCTGGAGTGGGGCCTAACAATCTGTGTTTTCACAGCCCTTACAGATGATTTGATACATCCTGAGATTTGAGAATCAGTGCTCTAGTGAAACACCTTCCAAATGAGGAGATAATTTAAACTTAAAAAGCATAAGCCACAACCAAAAAAGTTTTTCATTTCTCTTTTCATTTATTCAATAACTTATGGGCTGACTCTCATGTCCATACTACGCTCTAGGTGCTGAGAATACAGTAGTAAACGCTTGAGTCATAGAGCAGTCTGTAAGCTATATAGAAAAGGTTAAACAATGAAAGAGCAAGGACATAGGAAAAACAATACTTACAAGAGCTAACATATAAATAAACAACTTATAACAGTAAATATAAGGAATCTGCACTTTAAAAAATTGAAACACTAAGAATCTGAGATTGTATAAAAAAATATTCAACAACTTACCCCTTAGGAAACACATATCTAAAGCAGACAGGCTCAAAATAAGAATAATATAATAATAATATTTAATTAATAATTAATTTAATATTATTAATACTATATAATATAGTTAATAACTACTATTATTAGTTAATAACTATTGCTATTATTATTATTACTATTACTATTGTTAAAGATTTTCCAGGAAAATGCAAAGAAAATCTAGTGGATGGAACAACACTTATTTCAGAGAAAATATAACTCAGGATGAAGAGTTATATTCCTATTCTATCTGGAATAGAGCAGGGGCATATAGGTACCACTTGGAATAAGCAGTATTGTACACAGCTGGCTTTAAGAGCCTATGGGGTGTGACGTACTAGGGTGAGGGCCAGTTGCGTCTAAAGGGGTAAGGATAGAGTACAAAAACTAAATACTCCCTGCCTTTCATACAACTGATAGCACAGATGATTATGTAAGTGATACATGTATTTTTATTTATTTATTTATTTTTATTTTTTTAATGTTTTATTTATTTTTTAGAGACAAAGAGCATGAATAGCAGGGTTAGAGAGAGAAGGGAAGGGGCAGAGAGAGAGAGGGACAGAGGATCTGAAGCAGGGTCTGTTCTGACAGCAGTGAGCTGCTGCATGGCTTGAACTCACCAACCATGAGATCATGACCTGCGCTGAAGTCAGACACTCAACAGACTGAGCCACCCAGGAGCCCTTGTAAATGGTACATGTATTTTTTAAATATGTATTTACTTAATGGGAATTATAATTAGCTCAGCAAGCCTATGATTTTATGGGCATTATTGTTTATAATGAGGCTAAATGAGAAAAAAGTTAATTTAAAAAAAAAATATTGAGCAAATAATGATACATGTTCTATATCTCCCGAATGCACGAGATAATCAGATATAAAGTGATCATTTAAAAAAAGAAAAAAAAAACCTGAAGTTTAGGTAATATTGTAATAATTGATGTGAAATCACCAGGTTGAACAGAATTCATTCATTATTCACCATTCAGTTCTTTAAAGCTATAGAACATATCTACCATTATAATCTCTTCAGAGGACAGAATGCTGACTTTTTTCGGAAGTCATTAGAACCAAAGGAACCCTGGATCTCATACTTCATATTCTACTGCAATCTATTTTTGTTTTGAAATTAGCAATAGTTGTATTCTATGATGGCTTGCAAAGTAATATAGTTGTAAGTAGGAGATAGTTATCAGGAACCTCCTTGAAGCTATTCTGTTAACTGAAGTTCAGTGTGTTAAGCTATGGAGTGGAATTTCTAATGCCTTTACACCAGATACTGCCTCACATTATAAAAGACCCTCTTTTGCATACAATGCAGCAGCTTTGTCCCTAGTCCTCTGGCCCAATCTGCTCTGCCAGTACACAGTCCTCACACTACATTTTTCATTAGCTTTTTAAAGGATACAATAATAGGATAAAGAACACTTGACCTCTCATCATACTCAAATGCTTAAAGCATAACATTATTGAACTTTAGGGAATTGTTCTAAGGAAGAATCACAACCCCAGTTTTACTCACAACTACTTAAATCTCCTCTGCTCCAAATTGCCAGATGGAGACAAATTCGCCAGTCACTACAGATATTAGCAACAGATAACACACCACATATGGAATAAAGCCAGAATATTTCATAAATCTGAGTCAGGCAGCCCCAGTAATTAGTAAAGATAATATATTTTCAGTCCAGAGCTGAGATGGAATGAGATATTCAAGAAGAGAAATAGAAAGCAGTTCCATCTGGAGCCAAGACAACCTGCCTGGACTTTTGGAGGAATGGAAATCCTCTGCCTAGTACTGTCTGGACATCGTTAAGTCAGACTGTCACACCTAGGAAGTCTTACATTCATCCTGAAAATGAAGGCATTGTGAGACATGCCTTAAGGTTGAGGCAAGCCTAGAGCCCAGCAAACTTTCTCTTTTCTACCTTCTAGTAAATGCTGCTATCCATTTGGATAAGCATGGCATGAACACAAAAGTCAAAGAGCCTTGAAGCAGACAGATTTTTCCAAAGCTGAATTTTTGGTTTTTGTACAAAAACTAGAGTTGTAAATAAGGGAGATATTTACGGTAGTCAGTCGGGACTTTAGCACTCTCTTAGAGATCCTTACAGAAAAAAGAGATCCAAAGTGGAATGGGTAGAAGTGCAGTTAATGAGAACAATTATTTTGGTTTGTTTGGCTTGGTTTGTGTATTTTAAAAATCGTTTGAAAATTACTGAGGGCTAACAAACATAAAAGTTACCAACTACCTTTGTAGCAGTTACTCTTGGTGTCCTATCTTTACCAGCTCACCCTTATTCTTTTGGTGTATGTCAACCTGACTTCCAAGGGCCAGCACCTTCATTTACTTGCTTCTCTGGCTGCTAAGGTTTGCTTTGACTACCTTCACAGCAGGGCTGAAATGCTAAGGAATTAACAGCCCTTCGGAATTCCTCTCAAGCAATGACTGTCTGGATTAGGGTAATAAATATTTGAACTTCTTCAGTGGAAATGTCTCAGAGATGCATTTCTACTTTGGTCCCATTGGGCTCAAGCTTCAATTACCCACAGTGGTAATGTGTCTGGTAACAAATCCTTCTTGACTTCTTTTCCTTCCCCATCTCATCTCCTTACTCTCCTACGGGTATTTCCTGAGATCATAAGTAAAATACCTGGCTCAAACATTTCTCTTAGAATTCACTTCTAGGAATATCCAAACTAAGGAAATTGGTATTCAGTGTGGTTATAGGAAAAGATTCTCAGAAGAGAATTTTTGAAATAGATCATTTTCAGAACAGGTGGCAGGAATTTCTGGTAGTAGGTGAAGGTAGTGATAACCATTGGCCTGCTGTTGTATCAGATTGCTAAGAATCTTACTTGTGATGAACTGGATGGCAGAGGATGCATTGGTTTACCTAATACCTCCAGTATTTGGGAGATATGAACACAGGGTTCTTGGTTAATGTTAAATGCCTCAAGGGAAGAAAACCCAGGCTTAGATTAGACAAATCAGGGCATTGCATAGAGCAGTAGAGTTTCTTGACATCATTTAAAGAGATCCTTCTCTCCTTAAACCAAGAATAGACTGCACTGGATATCAACCCTAATACTTGGATTCAAGAGTGGCTGGATTACAAAGAAGGCAAATTCATAATCCCAGCAAGTCTACTATGCTAAAGTAAAGACCCTAATGGAAAGGGATGAGCCCTAAGATCTGGGATGAGGGTATCTGAATAGATGTGCTTTAGGACCTTGAACCTCCAGATTGTTTTGCAGCAGAAATGTTCCATTCCGCCTTGATGGAGCATAGCAGGCTTCCTTGCCTGGAGACTGTGAAAATGCTTCATTGAATTAGGTGCCTCAAAAGAGAATTCTTGTCTTCCTAAAGATAGACTTTCTCATTTATAGACCAATAGCTAGACTCAAATTTTAGCTTGACCTTCCTGAGAAATAAATACTCTTATCATTCACAAAGAACTACAATAGAACTTAGAGAAAATACTTGGGAATGATTCTTGAGGATGCTAGACTAGTAATGGGGGGAAGGGTATAAAGCTGAATAAGCAGAGTTTATTGATACAGGGGCATCCTCCTTTGACTCATATTTTAATGTCCTGGAAGTTCCCTGTAGATAATCTTAACATGTTTTTGGAACAGCTTCTTGGAGCTTGGGAAAAACTATGGCCTACAGTATATGAGATGGAGATGCCAGAACGTCCTTTGGGAGTATACAGGGTATGGATGAAGGGGCCAAAAAGCTCAGCGAGGTGAGAAAGCTAGAATGCATTTATTATGTAAGACCAAAGAACCTCAGGAAGCCTGGTGGAGACTCCCTTCACCAAAGCACTAAGGAATGCATTAGTGAAGGGGGTGCCAGCAATATTGACAAGATCAATGGTGGTTGTCCTCTGTAAGCCCAGGTGTATGGTAGAAAATTCTGCTATGAATTGGCTTACCTAGTTTCATTTATAAATAGGCTTCCAGATTGGGATAGGCCAGGTGGCTACTCTTAAACATCAGATGCAAAGGGGACATAATTGCCATAACAGGCAGCAAGTTATAACGGTAGACAGTAGCATCTAATGAACAAGGATCTGTGACAGTGCTGAGTAGGACTTGGTGTTCCTAGAAATGAGACAGATAGTTAGTCAGCAAGAATCTTGATTGACCCATTTAATCAAAACATGTTCAATAGCTGGTGAGTAGAAGGTGAATGTTGCCTACCTTACTGGAAAAATCACAATTTCTCATTTAGTTTCCAGACATCAGACAGTTCTCAGATTTAGAGCCTATCTATTGAAGTGGTCTCTGTGTCTTCTTGAGAAACAACCCTATAATGGTATCAAAATAATACAATAGCAGTTCTTCTAATACTTTCCCAAAGAGATTCCCAGGTATTCAGCAGTATAACTGTATACTAGGAAAAGTGGAATATCCAGATTTTCAAGAGGTGTTGAATATAGAATTTAAGTTGACATTTATATCAGGGGATGTATATGAAAAAAAGTAACAGAGTCCAATTAAATAGCTGTTTTATAGTGAGCGCATGGTACACAACTGCATAAGTATCAGGTGGCCCGAAGTGTCATCATGTCACCCACCACCCAATGAGGTGAGATTGAATTGAAATGAGACAATAAGGGGCAGGAGAGAGCATGTCTGGAAAATGTGGAATTGTATATCCTCGTTTAATGATAACTACAAGTGGGCAATTACAATAATCATAGCCTAACAGAGGCATCAAAGCTTTCAGGGATAGAAGTCTGAGTTGTCATGCACCAGCAACAAAAACAAGTTGAAATAATGGTCAAGTAAGGGGAATAAGGGAATTCTAGAATGGGTTGTAGATGAGCAATATGATATTTTGTTTTCTTTTTTCTTTTTTCTTTTTTTAGGCATTATTATGATCTCTTTTATTTCTGCTTATATGATTCTTTTTTTAAGTATGTGTGTGTTTGTTTTATTTTTATTTATTTATTTACTTATTTATTTACTTATTTATTTATTTTTTAATATATGAAGTTTATTGTCAAATTGGTTTCCATACAACCCCAGTGCTCATCCCCAAAGATGCCCTCTTCAATACCCATCACCCACCCTCCCCTCCCTCCCACCCCCATTAGCCTAAGTTTTTTCTCATTTTTATTTTTTTTTTATTTTTTTTTTTTATGAAATTTATTGACAAATTGGTTTCCATACAACACCCAGTGCTCATCCCAAAAGGTGCCCTCCTCAATACCCATCACCCACCCTCTCCTCCCTCCCACCCCCCATCAACCCTCAGTTTGTTCTCAGTTTTTAAGTCTCTTATGCTTTGGCTCTCTCCCATTCTAACCTCTTTTTTTTTTTTTTCCTTCCCCTCCCCCATGGGTTCCTGTGAAGTTTCTCAGGATCCACATAAGAGTGAAACCATATGGTATCTGTCTTTCTCTGTATGGCTTATTTCACTTAGCATCACACTCTCCAGTTCCATCCACGTTGCTACGAAAGGCCATATTTCATTTTTTCTCATTGCCACGTAATATTCCATTGTGTATATAAACCACAATTTCTTTATCCATTCATCAGTTGATGGACATTTAGGCTCTTTCCATACTTTGGCTACTGTTGAGAGTGCTGCTATGAACATTGGGGTACACGTGGCCCTATGCATCAGCGCTCCTGTATCCCTTGGATAAATTCCTAGCAGTGCTATTGCTGGGTCATAGGGTAGGTCTATTTTTAATTTTCTGAGGAACCTCCACACTGCTTTCCAGAGCGGCTGCACCAATTTGCATTCCCACCAACAGTGCAAGAGGGTTCCCGTTTCTCCACATCCTCTCCAGCATCTATAGTCTCCTGATTTGCTCATTTTGGCCACTCTGACTGGCGTGAGGTGATACCTGAGTGTGGTTTTGATTTGTATTTCCCTGATAAGGAGCGACGCTGAACATCTTTTCATGTGCCTGTTGGCCATCCGGATGTCTTCTTTAGAGAAGTGTCTATTCATGTTTTCTGCCCATTTCTTCACTGGGTTATTTGTTTTTCGGGTGTGGAGTTTGGTGAGCTCTTTATAGATTTTGGATACTAGCCCTTTGTCCGATATGTCATTTGCGAATATCTTTTCCCATTCCGTTGGTTGCCTTTTAGTTTTGTTGGTTGTTTCCTTGGCTGTGCAGAAGCTTTTTATCTTCATAAGGTCCCAGTAATTCACTTTTGCTTTTAATTCCCTTGCCTTTGGGGATGTGTCCAGTAAGAGATTGCTACGGCTGAGGTCAGAGAGGTCTTTTCCTGCTTTCTCCTCTAAGGTTTTGATGGTTTCCTGTCTCACATTTAGGTCCTTTGTCTATTTTGAGTTTATTTTTGTGAATGGTGTGAGAAAGTGGTCTAGTTTCAACCTTCTGCATGTTGCTGTCCAGTTCTCCCAGCACCATTTGTTAAAGAGGCTGTCTTTTTTCCATTGGATGTTCTTTCCTGCTTTGTCAAAGATGAGTTGGCCATACGTTTGTGGGTCTAGTTCTGGGGTTTCTATTCTATTCCATTGGTCTATGTGTCTGTTTTGGTGCCAATACCATGCTGTCTTGATGATGACAGCTTTGTAGTAGAGGCTAAAGTCTGGGATTGTGATGCCTCCTGCTTTGGTCTTCTTCTTCAAAATTCCTTTGGCTATTCGGGGCCTTTTGTGGTTCCATATGAATTTTAGGATTGCTTGTTCTAGTTTCGAGAAGAATGCTGGTGCAATTTTGATTGGGATTGCATTGAATGTGTAGATAGCTTTGGGTAGTATTGACATTTTGACAATATTTATTTTTCCAATCCATGAGCAGGGAATGTCTTTCCATTTCTTTAAATCTTCTTCAATTTCCTTCATAAGCTTTCTATAATTTTCAGCATACAGATCCTTTACATCTTTGGTTAGATTTATTCCTAGGTATTTTATGCTTCTTGGTGCAATTGTGAATGGGATCAGTTTCTTTATTTGTCTTTCTGTTGCTTCATTGTTAGTGTATAAGAATGCAACTGATTTCTGTACATTGATTTTGTATCCTGCAACTTTGCTGAATTCCTGTATCAGTTCTAGCAGACTTTTGCTGGAGTCTATCGGATTTTCCATGTATAATATCATGTCATCTGCAAAAAGCGAAAGCTTGACTTCATCTTTGCCAATTTGGATGCCTTTGATTTCCTTTTGTTGTCTGATTGCTGATGCTAGAACTTCCAGCACTATGTTAAACAGCAGCGGTGAGAGTGGGCATCCTTGTCGTGTTCCTGATCTCAGGGAAAAAGCTCTCAGTTTTTCCCCGTTGAGGATGATGTTAGCTGTGGGCTTTTCATAAATGGCTTTTATGATCTTTAAGTATGTTCCTTCTATCCCGACTTTCTCAAGGGTTTTTATTAAGAAAGGGTGCTGGATTTTGTCGAAGGCCTTTTCTGCATCGATTGACAGGATCATATGGTTCTTCTCTTTTTTTTTTGTTAATGTGATGTATCACGTTGATTGCTTTGCGAATGTTGAACCAGCCCTGCATCCCAGGAATGAATCCCACTTGATCATGGTGAATAATTCTTTTTATATGCCGTTGAATTCGATTTGCTAGTACCTTATTGAGAATTTTTGCATCCATATTCATCAGGGATATTGGCCTGTAGTTCTCTTTTTTTACTGGGTCTCTGTCTGGTTTAGGAATCAAAGTAATACTGGCTTCATAGAATGAGTCTGGAAGTTTTCCTTCCCTTTCTATTTCTTGGAATAGCTTGAGAAGGATAGGTATTATCTCTGCTTTAAACGTCTGGTAGAACTCCCCTGGGAAGCCATCTGGTCCTGGACTCTTGTTTGTTGGGAGATTTTTGATAACCGATTCAATTTCTTCGCTGGTTATGGGTCTGTTCAAGCTTTCTATTTCCTCCTGATTGAGTTTTGGAAGAGTGTGGTTGTTCAGGAATTTGTCCATTTCTTCCAGGTTGTCCAGTTTGTTGGCATATAATTTTTCATAGTATTCCCTGATAATTGTTTGTATCTCTGAGGGATTGGTTGTAATAATTCCATTTTCATTCATGATTTTATCTATTTGGGTCATCTCCCTTTTCTTTTTGAGAAGCCTGGCTAGAGGTTTGTCAATTTTGTTTATTTTTTCAAAAAACCAACTCTTGGTTTCGTTGATCTGCTCTACAGTTTTTTTAGTTTCTATATTGTTTATTTCTGCCCTGATCTTTATTATTTCTCTTCTTCTGCTGGGCTTAGGCTGCCTTTGCTGTTCTGCTTCTAGTTCCTTTAGGTGTGCTGTTAGATTTTGTATTTGGGATTTTTCTTGTTTCTTGAGATAGGCCTGGATTGCAATGTATTTTCCTCTCAGGACTGCCTTTGCTGCGTCCCAAAGCGTTTGGATTGTTGTATTTTCATTTTCGTTTGTTTCCATATATTTTTTAATTTCTTCTCTAATTGCCTGGTTGACCCACTCATTCGTTAGTAGGGTGTTCTTTAACCTCCATGCTTTTGGAGGTTTTCCAGACTTTTTTCTGTGGTTGATTTCAAGCTTCATAGCATTGTGGTCTGAAAGTAAGCATGGTATAATTTCAATTCTTGTAAACTTATGAAGGGCTGTTTTGTGACCCAGTATATGATCTATCTTGGAGAATGTTCCATGTGCACTCGAGAAGAAAGTATATTCTGTTGCTTTGGGATGCAGAGTTCTAAATATATCTGTCAAGTCCATCTGATCCAATGTCTCATTCAGGGCCCTTGTTTCTTTATTGACCGTGTGTCTAGATGATCTATCCATTTCTGTAAGTGGTGTATTAAAGTCCCCTGCAATTACCACATTCTTATCAATAAGGTTGCTTATGTTTATGAGTAATTGTTTTATATATTTGGGGGCTCCGGTATTCGGTGCATAGACATTTATAATTGTTAGCTCTTCCTGATGGATAGACCCTGTAACTATTATATAATGTCCTTCTTCATCTCTTGTTACAGCCTTTAATTTAAAGTCTAGTTTGTCTGATATAAGTATGGCTACTCCAGCTTTCTTTTGGCTTCCAGTCGCATGATAAATAGTTCTCCATCCCCTCACTCTCAATCTAAAGGTGTCCTCAGGTCTAAAATGAGTCTCTTGTAGACAGCAAATAGATGGGTCTTGTTTTTTTATCCATTCTGATACCCTATGTCTTTTGGTTGGCGCATTTAATCCATTTACATTCAGTGTTATTATAGAAAGATACGGGTTTAGAGTCATTGTGATGTCTGTATGTTTTATGCTTATAGTGATGTCTCTGGGACTTTGTCTCACAGGGTCCCCCTTAGGATCTCTTGTAGGGCTGGTTTAGTGGTGACAAATTCCTTCAGTTTTTGTTTGTTTGGGAAGACCTTTATCTCTCCTTCTATTCTAAATGACAGACTTGCTGGATAAAGGATTCTCGGCTGCATATTTTTTCTGTCTAGCACCCTGAAAATCTCGTGCCAATTCTTTCTGGCCTGCCAAGTTTCAAAAGAGAGATCAGTCACGAGTCTTATAGGTCTCCCTTTATATGTGAGGGCACGTTTACCCCTTGCTGCTTTCAGAATTTTCTCTTTATCCTTGTATTTTGCCAGTTTCACTATGATATGTCGTGCAGAAGATCGATTCAAGTTACGTCTGAAGGGAGTTCTCTGTGCCTCTTGGATTTCAATGCCTTTTTCCTTCCCCAGTTCAGGGAAGTTCTTAGCTATTATTTCTTCAAGCACCCCTTCAGCACCTTTCCCTCTCTCTTCCTCCTCTGGGATACCAATTATGCATATATTATTTCTTTTTAGTGTATCACTTAATTCTCTAATTTTCCCCTCATACTCCTGGATTTTTTTATCTCTCTTTTTCTCAGCTTCCTCTTTTTCCATAACTTTATCTTCTAGTTCACCTATTCTCTCCTCTGCCTCTTCAAGCCGAGCTGTGGTGGTTTCCATTTTGTTATGCATTTCGTTTAAAGCGTTTTTCAGCTCCTCGTGACTGTTCCTTAGTCCCTTGATCTCTGTAGCAAGAGATTCTCTGCTGTCCTGTATACTGTTTTCAAGCCCAGCGATTAATTTTATGACTATTATTCTAAATTCACTTTCTGTTATGTTATTTAAGTCCTTTTTGATCAGCTCATTAGCTGTTGTTATTTCCTGGAGATTCTTCTGAGGGGAATTCTCCCGCTTGGTCATTTTGGATAGTCCCTGGCGTGGTGAGGACCTGCAGGGCACTTCCCCTGTGCTGTGGTGTATAACTGGAGTTGGTGGGCGGGGCCGCAGTCAGACCTGATGTCTGCCCCCAGCCCACCGCTGGGGCCACAGTCAGACTGGTGTGTGCCTTCTCTTCCCCTCTCCTAGGGGCGGGATTCACTGTGGGGTGGTGTGGCTCGTCTGGGCTACTTGCACCGTGCCAGGCTTGTGATGCTGGGGATCTGGCGTATTAGCTGGGGTGGGTAGGCAAGGTGCTCGGGGGCAGGAGGGGCAGGCTTAGATCGCTTCTCCTTAGGTGATCCACTTCAGGAGGGGCCCTGTGGCAGCGGGAGGGAGTCAGATCCGCTGCCGGAGGTTTGGCTCCGCAGAAGCGCAGAGTTGGGTGTTTGCTCGGATCGAGCAAGTTCCCTGGCAGGAACCAGTTCCCTTTGGGATTTCGGCTGGGGGATGGGCGGGGGAGATGGCGCTGGCGAGCGCCTTTGTTCCCCACCAAACTGAGCTCTGTTGTCAGGGGGCTCAGCAGCTCTCCCTCCCTTTGTCCTCCAGCCTTCCCGCTTTCCGAGCAGAGCTGTTAACTTATGACCTCCCAGACGCTAAGTCGCGCTTGTTGTGGGAACACAGTCCGTCAGGCCCCTCCGCTTTTGCAAGCCAGATTCGGTGGCTGTGCTTGGCCGGCGAGCCGCCCCTCCGCCCCGGCTCCCTCCCGCCAGTCCGTGGAGCGCGCACCGCCTCGCCGCCCTTCCTACCCTCTTCCGTGGGCCTCTCGTCTGCGTTTGGCTCCGGCGACTCCGTTCTGCTAATCCTCTGGCGGTTTTCTGGGTTATTTAGGCAGATGTAGATGGAATCTAAGTGATCAGCAGGACGTGCGGTGAGCCCAGCGTCCTCCTAAGCCGCCATCTTTTTTTCTCATTTTTAAAGAGTCTCTTATGCTTTGGCTCTCTCCCACTCTAACCTCTCTTTTTTTTTTTTTCCCTTCCCCTCCCCCATGGCTTCCTGTTAAGTTTCTCAGGATCCACAGGAGAGTGAAACATATGGTATCTGTCTTTCTCTGTATGGCTTATTTCACTTAGCGTAACACTCTCCAGTTCCATCCGTGTTGCTACAAAGGGCCATATTTCATTCTTTCTCATTGCCACGTACTACTCCATTGTGTACATAAACCACAATTTCTTTATCCATTCATCAGTTGATGGACATTTAAGCTCTTTCCATAATTTGGCTACTGTTGAGAGTGCTGCTATAAACATTGGGGTACAAGTGCCCCTATGCATCAGTACTCCTGTATCCCTTGGGTAAATTCCTAGCAGTGCTACTGCCGGGTCATAGGGAAGGTCTATTTTTAATTTTTTGAGGAACCTCCACACTGTTTTCCAGAGCGACTGCACCAGTTTGCATTCCCACCAACAGTGCAAGAGGGTTCCCATTTCTCCACATCCTCTCCAGCATCTATAGTCTCCTGATTTGTTCATCTTGGCCACTCTGACTGGCGTGAGGTGATATCTGAATGGGGTGTTGATTTGTATTTCCCTGATGAGGAGCGACATTGAGCATCTTTTCGTGTGCCTGTTGGCCATCTGATGTCTTCTTTAGAGAAGTGTCTATTCATGTTTTCTGCCCATTTCTTCACTGGATTATTTGTTTTTCGGGTGTGGAGTTTGGTGAGCTCTTTATACATTTTGGATACTAGCCCTTTGTCCGATATGTCATTTGTAAATATCTTTTCCCATTCCATTGGTTGCCTTTTAGTTTTGTTGGTTGTTTCCTTTGCAGTGCAGAAGGTTTTTATCTTCATGAGGTCCCAATGGCTCATTTTTGCTTTTAATTCCCTTGCCTTTGGGGATGTGTCAAGTAAGAAATTGCTGCAGCTGAGGTCAGAGAGGTTTTTTCCTGCTTTCTCCTCTAGGGTTTTGATGGTTTCCTGTCTCACATTCAGGTCCTTTGTCTATTTTGAGTTTATTTTTGTGAATGGTGTGAGAAATTGGTCTAGTTTCAATCTTCTGCATGTTGCTGTCCAGTTCTCCCAGCACCATTTGTTAAAGAGGCTGTCTTTTTTCCATTGGATGTTCTTTCCTGCTTTGTCAAAGATTAGTTGGTCATATGTTTGTGGGTCTAGTTCTGGGTTTCTATTCTATTCCATTGGTCTATGTGTCTGTTTTTGTGCCAATACCATGCTGTCTTGATGATTACACCTTTGTAGTAGAGGCTAAAGTCTGGGATTGTGATGCCTCCTGCTTTGGTCTTCTTCTTCAAAATTCCTTTGGATATTTGGGGCCTTTTGTGGTTCCATATGAATTTTAGGATTGCTTGTTCTAGCTTCAAGAAAAATGCCGGTGCAATTTTGATTGGAATTGAATTGAATGTGTAGATAGCTTTGGTAGCATTGATATTTTGACAATATTTATTCTTCCAATCCATGAGCATGGAATGTTTTTCCATTTCTTTAAATCTTCTTCAATTTCCTTCATAAGCTTTCTATAGTTTTCAGCATACAGATCTTTTACATCTTTGGTTAGGTTTATTCCTTGGTATTTTATGCTTCTTGGTACAATTGTGAATGGGATCAGTTTCTTTATTTGTCTTTCTGTTGCTTCATTATTAGTGTATAAGAATGCAACTGATTTCTGTACATTGATTTTGTATCTTGCAACTTTGCTGAATTCATGTATCAGTTCTAGCAGACTTTTGGTGGAGTCTATCGGATTTTCCATGTATAATATCATGTCATCTGCAAAAAGTGAAAGCTTAACTTCATTTTTGCGAATTTGATGCCTTTGATTTCCTTTTGTTGTCTGATTTCTGATGCTAGAACTTCCAACACTATGTTAAACAATAGCGGTGAGAGTGGACATCCCTGTCGTGTTCCTGATCTCAGGCAAAAAGCTCTCAGTTTTTCCCCATTGAGGATGATGTTAGCTGTGGACTTTTCATAAATGGATTTTATGATCTTTAAGTATGTTCTTTCTATCCCGACTTTCTCGAGGGTTTTTATTAAGAAAGTTGCTGAATTTTGTCAAAGGCCTTTTCTGCATTGATTGACAGGATCATATGGTTGTTATCTTTTCTTTCATTAATGTGATGTAGCACGTTGATTGCTTTGCGAATGTTGAACCAGCCCTGCATCCCAGGAATGAATCCCACTTGATCATGGTGAATAATTCTTTTTATATGCTGTTGAATTCGATTTGCTAGTATCTTATTGAGAATTTTTGCATCCATATTCATCAGGGATATTGGCCTGTAGTTCTCTTTTTTTACTGGGTCTCTGTCTGGTTTAGGAATCAAAGTAATACTGGCTTCATAGAATGAGTCTGGAAGTTTTCCTTCCCTTTCTGTTTTTTGGAATAGCTTGAGAAGGATAGGTATTATCTCTGCTTTAAACATCTGGTAGAACTCCCCTGGGAAGCCATCTGGTCCTGGACTCTTATTTGTTGGGAGATTTTTGATAACCGATTCAATTTCTTCGCTGGTTATGGGTCTGTTCAAGCTTTCTATTTCCTCCTGATTGAGTTTTGGAAGTGTGTGGGTGTTTAGGAATTTGTCCATTTCTTCCAGGTTGTCCAGTTTGTTGGCATATAGGTTTTCATAGTATTCCCTGATAATTGCTTGTATTTCTCAGGGATTGGTTGTAATAATTCCATTTTTATTCATGATTTTATCTATTTGGGTCATCTCCCTTTTCTTTTTGAGAAGCATGGCTAAAGGTTTGTCAATTTTGTTTATTTTTTCAAAAAACCAACTCTTGGTTTTGTTGATCTGCTCTACAGTGTTTTTAGATTCTATATTGTTTATTTCTGCTCTAATCTTTATTATTTCTCTTCTTCTGCTGGGTTTAGGCTGTCTGTGCTATTCTGCTTCTATTTCCTTTAGGTATGCTGTTAGATTTGTATTTGGGATTTTTCTTGTTTCTTGAGATAGGCCTGGATTGCAATGTATTTTCCTCTCAGGACTGCCATCACTGCATACCAAAGAGTTTGGATTGTTGTTTTTCATTTTCGTTTGTTTCCATATATTTTTTAATTTCTTCTCTAATTGCCTGGTTGACCCATTCATTCGTTAGTAGGGTGTTCTTTAATCTCCATGCTTTTGGAGGTTTTCCAGACTTTTTCCTGTGGTTGATTTCAAGCTTCATAGAATTGTGGTCTGAAAGTATGCATGGTATGATTTCAATTCTTGTATACTTATGAAGGGCTGTTTTGTGACCCAGTATGTGATCTATCTTGGAGAATGTTCCATGTGCACTCGAGAAGAAAGTATATTTTGTTGCTTTGGGATGCAGAGTTCTAAATACATCTGTCAAGTCCATCTGATCCAATGTATCATTCAGGGCCCTTGTTTCTTTATTGACCATGTGTCTAGATGGTCTATCCATTGCTGTGAGTAGGGTGTTAAAGTCCCCTGCAATTACCACATTCTTATCAATAAGGTTGCTTATGTTTGTGAGTAATTGTTTTATATATTTGGGGGCTGCCGTATTTGGTGCATAGACATTTATAATTGTTAGCTCTTCCTGATTGATAGACCCTGTGATTATTTTATAATGCCCTTTTTCATCTCTTGTTACAGCCTTTAATTTAAAGTCTAGTTTGTCTGATGTAAGTATGGCTACTCCAGCTTTCTTTTGACTTCCAGTAGCATGATAAATAGTTCTCCATCCCCTCACTCTCAATCTGAACGTGTCCTCAGGTCTAAAATGGGTCTCTTGTAGACAGCAAATAGATGGGTCTTGTTTTTTTATCCATTCTGATACCCTATGTCTTTTGGTTGGCGCATTTAGTCCATTACATTCAGTGTTATTATAGAAAGAAATGAGTTTAGAGTCATTGTGATGTTTGTAGGTTTCATGCTTATAGCGGTGTCTGGTACTTTGTCTCACAGGATCCCCCTTAGGATCTCTTGTAGGACTGGTTTAGTTGTGATGAATTCCTTCAGTTTTTGTTTGTTTGGGAAGACCTTTATCTCTCCTTCTATTCTAAATGACAGACTTGCTGGATAAAGGATTCTTGGTTGTATATTTTTTCTTTTCATCACATATACGATTTCCTGCCATTCCTTTCTGGCCTGCCAAGTTTCAGTAGAGAGATCGATCACGAGTCTTGTCAGTCTCCCTTTATATGTTAGAGCACGTTTACCCCTTGCTGCTTTCAGAATTTTCTCTTTATCCTTGTATTTTGCCAGTTTCACTACGATATATCATGCAGAAGATCGATTCAAGTTACGTCTGAAGGGAGTTCTCTGTGCCTCTTGGATTTCAATACCTTTTTCCTTCCCCAGATCAGGGAAGTTCTCAGCTATTATTTCTTCAAGTACACCTTCAGCAACTTTCCCTCTCTCTTCCTCCTCTGGAATACCAATTATGCGTAGATTATTTCTCTTTAGTGCATCACTTAGTTCTCTAATTTTCCCTTCATACTCCTTGATTTTTTTATCTTTTTCTCGACTTCCTCTTTTTCCATAATTTTATCTTCTAGTTCACCTATTCTCTCCTCTGCCTCTTCAATCCGAGCCGTGGTTGTCTCCATTTTATTTTGCAGCTCATTTATAGCATTTTTTAGCTCCTCCTGGCTGTTCCTTAGTCCCTTGATCTCTGTAGCAATAGATTCTCTGCTGTCCTCTATACTGTTTTCAAGCCCAGCGATTAATTTTATAACTATTATTTTAAATTCGCTTTCTGTTATATAGTTTAAATCGTTTTTGATCAGTTCGTTTCCTGTCATTATTTCCTGGAGATTCTTTTGAGGGGAATTCTTCCGTTTCGTCATTTTGGATAGTCCCTGGAGTGGTGCAGAACTGCCGGGTACTTCCCCTGTGCTGTCTTGAATAACTTGCGTTGGTGGGCGGGGCCACAGTCAGACCTGATGTCTGCCCCCAGCCCAAGCTGGGGCCACAGTCTGACTGGTGTGTGCCTTCTCTTCCCCTCTCCTAGGGGCGGGATTCACTGTGGGGTGGCGTGGCCCGTCTGGGCTACTTGCACACTGCCAGGCTTGTGGTGCTGGGGATCTGGTGTATTAGCTGGGGTGGGTCAGCAAGGTACACAGGGGTGGGAGGGGCAGGCTCAGCTCACTTTTCCTTCGGTGATCTGCTTTGGGAGGGGTCCTGTGGCATCGGGAGGGAGTCAGACCCGCCACCGGAAGGATGGATCCGGAAGGATGGATCCACCGAAGCACAGCGTTGGGTGTTTGCATGGTGCAAGCAAGTCCCTGGTAGGAACCGGTTCCCTTTGGGATTTTGGCTGGAGGATGGGCAAGGGAGATGGTGCTGGCAAGCACCTTTGTTCCCCGCCAAGCTGAGCTCTGTCGTTCAGGGCTCAACAAGTCTCCCTCCCGTTGTCCTCCAGCCCTCCCACTCTCTGAGCAGAGCTGTTTGCTTATAACCTTCCAGATGTTAAGTCCCACTTGCTGTCCGAACACACTCCGTCTGGCCCCTCCTCTTTTGCAAGCCAGACCCTGGGGGCTCTGCTTTGCCAGCAGGCTGTCCCTCCGCCCCGGCTCCCTCCCGCCAGACCCCGTAGCGCGCACCAACTCGCTGCCCTTCCTACCCTCTTGGTGGGCCTCTAGTCTACACTTGGCTCCAGAGAATCCATTCTTCTAGTCTTCTGGTGGTTTTCTGGGTTATTTAGGCAGGTGTAGGTGGAATCTAAGTGATCAGCAGGATGCGCGGTGAGCCCAGCGTCCTCCTATGCCGCCATCTTCCTCTGTTTCTTATTTTTTTCTAAGAGAGACAGAATGCATGCACAAGTGAGAGAGAGGCAGAGGGAGAGGTGCAGGGAGAGGGAGAGACTGAGACTGAGACAGAGACAGAGAGAGAGAGAGAGAGAGAGAGAGAGAGAGAGAATCCCAAGCAGGTTTCATGCCCAGCACGGAGCCAAATGAAGGGCTCATTCTCACAGTTCCTGAGATCCTGACCTGAGTTGGAAACCAACAGTCAGATGCTTAATAGACTGAGCTACCCAGGCTCCTTGAAGAGCAATATAACAAATGTCCATTATAACCTTGGGACCAGCTGTAAGAGCAGCAGCAGGAATTTAGCTTGTCCCATTAATCATATATATTAATCATATATATATGGAGAGAGAGGGAGAGAAAGACATGATCATATATATAAATATCCTATATATTCATATTAATCATGTATTTAAATCATATAGTAATAATAATAATCAGAAAACTACCTTGAAGAGTCAGGAACAAGACAGAATAAAGTTATTGAGGAGCATGAACAGTGCAAGAAGTCTGTGCCTCAATATTCCTGGCAGTCTCTTCACTTGATCTTCTCTATTTATCCCTAATCTTGGCCTAATTTGGCAAGTTGACTTCATTTTTTTTTCCTGTTGAAAAGAGACTATTTTCACATTATGGAAATAGGTTCTGACTTTGCAATTGTCAGAAAAGAGAGAGGGAGGGGGAGAGAGAGAGAGAAAGAGAAAATGAACTTCTTGTTTCTGGTGTCTGTAGAGAAAGACAGCTAAAAAGTCCAAGGCCTTAATGGGCCAACTCCTTGAAACAATGACTTTTGCCTGACATGAAATACAGTTACTCACATCAGAAATGGGCATCCAACTTAACAAGATAAGTTTGAACCCCATTGTGTGGGGCATGTTCCTCACTTCCTTATATGAAGAATGGAAGCATATCAATCCACCTCAGAGATACCACATCTTAACCCTGGCACAACCCATGCAGTATGTTAGAAATGCCTGCTGTGCTGCTGAGGACAAAAATACAATGTTTTTGAGAGTTCTTCAGCCTTATGTGTCATAAAGGGATCTGCAATTTCCTGGATACTTCCAAGGAAGAGACCAGTTGAGAACTCAGCAACTGACATGTATGCAGTTATACTACAGCAAAGGCTATAAAACATTGACAGCCTAAACTAGGAGCTCAGTGGAGGTTATTATGGCTGAGAGGTGGCATTTGTCATAACCTGGCAGAAGTGGACCTAAGTCTGCAAGGAAGGACTTCTGAACCTAACCAAATCAAAGAAAACAACATCATGTTCATTCACTGCAGATTTCAGCCTTACTCATCAGTAATGCTCCCAGTGACCAGGTGAGAAGGGACAGGACTGCAGTGTCTTTACCTCCTAGTAGAATTCTTTTTTTTAAAAAAATGTTTATTTATTTTTGAGAGAGAGAGAGAGAGAGAGAGAGGCAGAGAGAGGTAGACATAGAATCTGAAGCAGGCTCAAGGCTCTGAGCTGTCAGCACAGAGCCTGACATGGGGCTTGAACCCACGAACTGGGAGATCATGACTCCAGCTAAAGTCAGATGCTTAACCGACTGAGCCACCCAAGTGCCCCAACTCCTAGTAAAATTCTAATGTGTGTCAATTCCTATGTGTGTTCTACCATTCAATTCTACTGTGCCTCATTTATGCTTTGCTCTTTACCCAAAGATTTTCCAAGGGTGGTCCTTAGGCCATCTGTAGCAGTGTCACCTAGGGTAACTACTGAAAAGCAGACCCCCAGGCTCCCTCCACAACCCTACAAAATTAGAATTTCTGATGGTATAGCCTTGGAACAAGATGCTCAGCATCTGTGAATGGTAAATATATTCTAGTAAGGAATAAATTGCTCTTTCAGTTATTTTGGCAGTTAGACTTTTCAAAATTATGAAAGGATGACAGTGGAGCCATGAGAGGGATGGTCTGTATATGGGTTATGGGACCATATGTAGATCCTGAAACTGGTGGTCCCAGGAGGTGGCTTATTCCTGCAGTGAACACAAGTCACAGCAAAAGAGCTTTTCTGACATAATAGATAAATAAAAAAGAAAATTCCTGGAGAGACTGATAGAGAGAGCCATTTACTGGCCATAGCACAGGGAGAGAAGAGGGGAAATCAAAGTAGAGAGGAAATAACGATTTATTCCTTATAAAGTGGATAATATGATTAGCTTTTCAGTTTGTGTGTGTGGAGAGGCAGCAGCTGGAGATAGCTTTTGATCTCAGGCAGTCTGACTAGAGAATTCTCACAACAGTGGGTGGAGGCAGCTCTCAGATCTCCGCCCTGGGCAAGGAGGCTGTCTCTTTGAAGTGCACCCCTCTCTACCTTTCCTGCTGATAGACAGTGAGGAAGGAGACTATGTCCCCAGGGCAAATTGGGCAGCCTTGAAGTTTCCTCTGTCTCAGGAAGTTAACAGAGATGACTCTGTGCACAGTTGCACTGTAGTCCAGGCTGCATTTCAGTGTCTTTCCATCACTCCTTGGCTCCGTCTCCATCCTAGGCAAGTAGCAAGTGTGCTTTTCTGCTCCTCCTAATGACAGAAGACTTGTCTATGGAGCCCTCATCAGCTCATATTTTATTCTGTGCTATAACTTTCCTTTTCTTCCATCAAAAATGTCCTGAACCCTTTGTGTCAGGGCCTTGTTATAAAATGAATTCATACTGAACTCTAATGACCTATGGTAATAATACCTAACATGCACTAGGTTCTAGTTTATAGACTTTAGTAACTTTTCTGATATTTAAACTAATCTTAGTACAGGATTGGCATTCTTAGTTGCTGAAATCACTTAATGGAAGCAGTTTACTACTCTGCTAAGGATAAGGCTTATTTCACTGCTGAAAGAGAATTATATGCTAATTCTCTGAAAATGTCAGCCTTGCTTTTCCCAAGATCAAAACATTACACAGAGAAATTCAAAACAATCGAAATCAATGAAAAAATATACCATGTTCATGGATTTAAAAAATATTGTTAAATTACCTATTTTTCTAAATTCATCTATGGATTCAATGAAATCCCAACCAAAATCTTAGCAAGATTTTTCAAAGAGATTGGTAATCTTATTCTAAAATTTATATAGAAATGCAGATGATGGGCAATAACTAAAACAAACTTGACTAAGTAAGTTGAAAAACAGTTATTACCTAATTTCAAGGTATATTATTAAAGCTACATTAATAAAGACATTGTAGTGTTGGTATAAAGATAAAAAAAAAAGACAAGCACATAGATCAATGAATAGAATAGAATCAGAAAGTGTGTGTATTTGTATGTGTGGGTGTGTGTATACACCATCAATTGATTTTCAACCAAACTACCAAGTAAATTCAATAGGAAAGTAGAGTTAACAAATAGTGCTGGAACAACTGGATATCAGTGAGGGAAAAAACAAACAAACAAACCTTCAATTCCTCCCCTACTTTATACCCAAAAATAAGTCAAGATATATCATAGTCCTAAAGGTAAAAGACAAAATGACAAAGATTTTCAAAAAGTACACAGAAGAATATCTTCATGCCCTTAGAGTAGGCAAATATTTCTTAGCTGAGACATTAAGGATCTAACTATAGTCTTCATAGTCTTATTATGATATGTCAGACTTTATCAAAATTAAAATTTACTTTTTATCAAAAGATACTATTAAGAAGATAGACTGGGAAACATATTCACAATACCATATCTGACAAAGGACTTGTATCCAGAATATACAAAGAACACTTACAATTCAACAACCCAATAGAAACAGACAAAAGGAAATAATGAATCTTTACTTAAACCTCATTCCTTATACAAAAATTAAGTTAAAATGGATCACAGACTTAAATGTAAAATGTAAAACTATAAAACTTAAGAAATAACAAAAGAAAACCTCTGAGACTTAGAACTAGGCAAGGAGTTCTTGATACCAAAAGCATAATCCACATGAGAAAAAAATTATAAGTTAGACCTCCTAAAAAAAGTTATAGAATACCTGTTTTAGTTCCTTTTGGTTTAGTTACTATTAAGGCTCAGTAAGTTTATTAGACATTGTAAAGCTTCTCTTTGAATTGCCTAATTTTTGCCCATTTTCCCATTAATGTTCATTTCATTATTTTTTTTAATGTTTATTTCTTTATTCTGAGAGAGAGAGCAAGTGAGCAAGACAGGTCCAGAGAGAGGGAGAGAGAGAAAATCTTAAGCAGGCTCTATGCTGTCAGTGCTGAGCCTGATGCAGGGCTCAAACCCATGAACCGTGAGATCACGACCTAAGTCGAAACCAAGAGTTGGATGCTTAACTGATTGAGCCACCCAGGCACCCCTGTTCATTTTATTCTTAATGATATGTAACAGCTTTTTATATATTAAGGATACTGATATTAGTCTATCATATATACTGCAGTATTTTCATAATTAAAATTTAAATTATCTTCTTTTTTTAAGGAAGAAGCAGAAGATATAAGTTTAATCAAACTAAATTATCTTCTAATATTTTGTTGATGTTTTTGTAACATGGAATTTTGTATATTTTATCAAAAGTATTGACTCTTTTTTTAATGCTTTCTAAGTGGAAAGTCCTTCCTTCCATATCTAAAGATATATGATTTTTTGTCAATATTAATTTCTCATAGTTTAATTTTTTACATATTTCATTTATCTTTTTTTTTAATTTATAGTTTTTACAAATGCATGACCTAAATAATAGCTCATAGACTCACAAGCATATATAAGTTCCTCATAGGACTTCCCCAACAGCATTTGTGATTGACAGTCTTTTCAGCCTCCCAAGGCCTCCCCTTTGTGTACCCCTTAGGTAAGACCTCTGTGGAATTGAACAAAACCACACTTCTTTTGGTTTGAATTGACAAATATGGCTTTATCCCAGGAAGCCAAAGCACTCCACCCATTGACCCTAACAAAAGCATGTGATTTAGGTCCTATCTTTCTCTGCCTGCACTCTGCCATGAATTCCCCACGTGGCCCCTGGAGGTGTGCCATATACTTATTCCAGGATCTATATATCTGTAAGTAGTAAACTTGTCTATTTCTCTTTGTCGTGTGATTTTTTGTTTTGTTTTCTAATTTTTTTTTAACATTATTAATTTTTGAGAGTGAGAGAGACAGAGCGTGAGTGGGAGAGGGGCAGAGAGAGAGGCAGACACAGAATCTGAAGCAGGCTCCAGGCTCTGAGCTGTCAGCACAGAGCCCGATGCGGGGCTCAAACTCACAGACTGCAAGATCATGACCTGAGCTGAAGTTGGTTGTGTAACTGACTGAGTCGCCCAGGCGCCCCTGTTTTGTTTTGTTTTTTGAACTGCAGCTTGCCATCTGGTATCCTGGTTCCACTTAACAGATGTTAATTTAACAAAGTCATAACATTGACTCTGTTTCTGAACTATACTGTTTCTGTGAATCATCTATTTCTAAACTCACACTGGGGTATATTTCTCTGATTTTCTTTCTTTGTTTCTTTGTTTCTTTCTTTGTTTCTTTCTTCTTTCTTTCTTTCTTTCTTTCTTTCTTTCTTTTGAGAGTGAGTGAGCAGGGAAGAGGGGCAGAGGGAGAGAGAAAGAGAGTCTCAACCAGGCTCCATGCTCAGCGCAGAGGCTGACACAGGGCTCAGTCTCATGACCCTGAGATCATGACCTTAGCTGAAATCAAGAGTTGGACCCTCAACCAACTGAACCACCCGGGCACCCCTACTTAATCCTTTTTTATGTCTCTCAGTAAAGTCTCCTCGCTTAACAGTCACCTCCTATGGTAACAGGTTTTCAGTAGTCTACTCCAAGTTTCTTCCAATATTTCCAGGAGCCCTAAGTAGATGTCACACATGTAAGCCAATCACCTAGTGCAGGCTGCCCTGTTTTTCCTGATCTTTTTCCATCTCCCATGTGTTAAGATCCCTTCTCTGCAAACTGTCTTGGAAAAGCTTCAAAGCTACTTTGAATGCTATTTACTATGAATTATTGCTGCTTATTATGAATCATTGAGGGTGGAGTTTCTGAATGCTCCCATATGAGATGTCAGGATGGTTGGGTTCTATAACACAAGTCAGCATGGCTCTAACATTATCCCTTTGACTCTGTCATTTTGGTGGGCTTTCAAACTGCCAATATCTGCATTCCTAGAACTATCTATAATTGGCTGGAAGCACTAGACAAATTGACATCCTCAAGAACAGCTCCACTCCCTACCAATGACTGATGGGAGCTGGTGTATAAATACCCCAGCTTCCCTTGTTTCTTGTGTGGGATAAGATTTTCCAGTTTCCCTTGTGGGAGTCAGCACCCATAACAGAGCTGTATAGCCAGGTTAACAATTCATCCTTCATTGGATGGTTTTGCTTTCTTCAGTTTTTCACTCCACTGCTGGCACTTCCTAAATCCCCTAAATAAACACCTTTTCTTAGGGTCTGTTTCTGGAGGAACCCAAACTAATGTAGACTCCCTCAGAATTTGAGGAAAGGATTTCCTTCAGGGAAGATAATTTTTGTAGGGAAAATTTTCTAAAGTTATTATTTTGTCTGATATTATTATTCTAATAATTATTCTTATTAATAGAATAATTATAATAATAATAATAGAATTCTAATAATTCTAATATTATTCTAATATTATTCTTAAAAGGAAGCTATATACTTTATAATATTTGGACTATATCAGTGTGTTACATATTGCCTAGTATGTGCTCATTCATCAATCTGAGAGCATATAAAAATTAAATTTTATTTACTCAACAAATATTTATTGAGCTCATGTGGTGTGTCAGACATTGTTCTAGAGGATCCAGCAGTTAACAAATTATATAAAAATCCCTGCTTTCAGGGAATTTATATTTGGAGCGTGGGGGCAGACAACAAAAAAGTTAATAAGGAAAATAAGCAATATGTTAGATAGCAAGCAATGCCAAAGAGGAATAGGCGGAGAAGTGGGATGGGAAGCATCAGAGGGGGAGCCAGGTCACAGTTTAGAAAGGGTGAAGCAGGAGGTCAGATAAAATAAAGACCTAAAAAAGTGAACAAGTGAACTACTCAAGATATCTGGAAAGAGTTCTCTAGGAAGAGAGAACAAAATGTACACATACGTTGATGTGAGAATGTGCGGGCTTACAAATACAGATATATTGAAGAAGTAAATGCAGAGCAGATCAAGGAGCACAGTCTAAGCCCTTGAAAGGACTTCTGTTTCACACTGTTTATTTTGTTAATTATTTTATTCAAGAAAGGCCTCTGCATCCTTGCTTTTGTATTTACTTGTGTGTTTATTTCAATGCCTTAATTTGCTGGAGCTATCCAAGGTTGAAAGAATTGTGCTAAAATATCCAATATTATCATTCGGTGAGTTTTCTTATTTTTCTAACAGTTTTTGCTTTATACATTTCAATGCTATTTTATTGGGTACATTACATTGGGTAAAGTGGGGGTGCCTGGGTGGCTTAGCCAGTTAAGCATCCAACTTTGGCTCTGGTCATTATCTCACGGTTCATGAGTTCGAGCCCCACGTCAGGCTCTGTGCTAACAACTCAGAGCCTGTAGCCTGCTTCAGATTCTGTCTCTGCCTCTCTGTCTGCCCCTCCCTGCTCACACTTCATTGCTCTCCCTCTCTCTAAAATAAATAATAAAAAAAAGTTTAAAAATTAGAAAAAGTAAAGTGACTATTATGCATTTATTGCAAATTATACCCATATAATGGGTATAATAATACAAGGTAAACTTTTGCCCAATGTAATATTTTTCTTTTATTTTTAAGCATTTTATTTTTTGGGTATATTTCATGTAAAGTGAAATACACATGTCTTAAATATGTTCAATATAATTTAAAAATCGTATACACTGTTATAACCACCCCCAAAACAGGTTATAGAGAAACGTAATCACCACATAAGGTCTCCTTTTGACAGTTTCCAATCAGTACTACTCACCTGCCCAAAGACCGCCACCTTACTGTAGGCTGGTTATTATAAATGAGTACGATCGTACAGTATTTGCTCTTGTTTGAGTTCCTTTGATCCACATATTGATTTTTTTTTTTTGCCTTGCAATCTATACTTAATTTTTTCCAGGTTTTCTATCTTAGTTCCAGTTCATTAACATACAGTGTTATATTAATTTCAGGTGTACAATATAGTGATTCAACACTTCCGCACATCACCCAGTGCTCATCAGGACAAGTGCCCTCCTTAATCCCCATCACCAGTTTTTGTCCTCCCCTCCCCCAACCTCCTCTCTGGCAACCATCAGTTTATTCTCTATAGTTGAGAGTCTGTTTCTTGGTTTGTCTCCCTCTTTCCCCTTTTTCCCTTTGCTCATTTGTTTTGTTTCTTAAATTCCACATGTGAGTGAAATCATATGGTATTTGATTATTTCCCTTGACATTATACTCTCTAGTTCTATCCATGTCATTGAAAATGGCAAAATTTATGGGGCACCTGGGTGGCGCAGTCGGTTAAGCGTCCGACTTCAGCCAGGTCACGATCTCGCAGTCCGTGAGTTCGAGCCCCGCGTGGGGCTCTGGGCTGATGGCTCAGAGCCTGGAGCCTGTTTCCGATTCTGTGTCTCCCTCTCTCTCTGCCCCTCCCCCGTTCATGCTCTGTCTCTCTCTGTCCCAAAAATAAATAAACGTTGAAAAAAAAATTAAAAAAGAAAATGGCAAAATTTCATTCTTTTTTTTATGGATGGATAATATTCCATTGTGTATATATAGTCACTGTATGTCTTTTGTCCAATGTAAATTTTTTGGTGAATTCTATTTAGTCTGATACCAATATTGCTACCCTTGCCTTCTTTTGTTTGCATTTGATTTACCTGAGTATCTACATTCATTCTTAATCTTTTGTTTATCTGTTTTGTGTTATTATTATATATTGATAAATTTTACTAATTTTTCTTTGTCTTTTGGTGGTTTTCTGAGGATTTCTTTGTCCTATTTTTCCCTTAGTTTGGAATCTATGTATCTTCTCTTCTTGCACTCATGATTACTTTGATTAAAATAAAAAATATCATAGTCCACTTGTATTTCCCTATCAAGAGAAGGGAATAGCATGTATGTAGGATGAGAGTTTTTGCCTGTTTTTACTTTTATTATTGTCATCATCATGAGCCATATTCACATATTTACCCTCTGAGCCTGCACAAACACTTGCACATGTGCAAACATACACACAGATACACACACACTTTGTATTTGCCATTTTACATGGCTAGAATTGCACCTATCCACACTGTTTTTTTTGTTTTGTTTTGTTTTTGTTTTTGTTTGCATTGTTGAGAGTGGGTCTTTGGGTCTCAGACCAGAAAGTCATGAAGGAACTTTCTCCTCAAAAGGCAAAGTATAGGGTAATTTTGTCTCCCAAATACTCAGTTCTCTGGATGACTTTAGACTGAATATACTTTTCCACATCTGCTTGCAACAAGATTGTAACAGCAGCAGCAGCAGCAGCAGCCCAGAGAGATGTCAGATAGCTTAAAGGAAATTGTATGCAGTGGAATATTCCTTTTTTATTAAAAGCTGTTTATCATTCTTATCTTGTTGAGTATGTGGGCTGCTCTGGCTTGCCTTTTTAAATCTACACTATTGACTGGATCTCTGTCTGATTGTGTTTGCTTATTAAAAGCCCACCACCAATGCCAGCTATGGTGAGCCCAACACCAAAGGACAGAGTCCTTTGCGGCAATTGTGTGAGGAGGTCAGAACATAGTCTGAGGCAGGCAGGACAACAGTTCAGCCTGAAGTATCTGGGAGTCTGGGAATCCCCTCACTAGTGGCTTTCTCAGGGAGATAGGAAGTTCCTACCTTTTCCTGCACTAAGCTCTATGCCTAATTATACTATTTAATCTTTCTAAGAGCCTTATGATATAGATATTGTTATCCCCATTTTACACATAAGATACTGAGCCTCAGAGGTGACCAATTCAAGTCAGCTTTGGCAGATTTAGGGTTCAAACCTGTGCATGTCTGGCCGCCATAACTTCTATTTTCTCTAATGATGCTTTTAAGAGCAGTGGGAGAAAATAATAGATTGGGACCATCACCATTAAGTAATTACAGAAAAGTGTTTTTGAACTTTCATGGACTCTTTTATTTACCCACATCTGTACTTCAGCCATTTGAAAAAAGAAGTCCCCTGGATTTGGAATCCGAATACCTAGCTTTTGTGACTTATAAGCTGTGTAATTTTGAGCAAGTTACCAAGACTTCCATTTTCTTTGTCTGTGAAATGAAAAGTTTGGCCCAATCAGTAATTTTAAAACTATACTCTGAAGCCCTCTAGAGGTGGGAGGCGTGGGTGAGGGATGGCTGTGAAGGCCTGCTCTGGGATCTTGCTGCTTGTTGATTTGTTAAAACCTCTCTATATAAGATTTCATTTGAAAACACAGGCTTCCCTTCTATAGAGTACTTGGGAGTGGGTGGGTGGGTGAAGGACTCTGTAAGAGAAAGTATTCTTGCTGTTGTAGAACCAAGGCCTCACCATCTCTAGCTCTCATTCTACTGCCTAACCCTGGGTGCAAGGCAGCTAACATAGATGGGGAAATGAGCCAAATAGAGGGAAAGTTTGTAAGAACTGGCAGAGTGAGGGATGAAAATGGGTCTTAAGCAGCAGCCCCAGGGACAGTGCTGGCAATCAGCAATCAAGTCCAAACTGAGTAAGGAAAACACAACTTAGTTCTTCTCTGTATTAATGGGGAGAGATTGGGAAGGAAGCAATGGGCAAGGACACTATTCCAGAAGTAGAAAGGATTATATGGACAACAAAAGCGTATTTTCAGGCCAACCATAAAGAGAGGGCCTATGTGTGCCTCACAATACAAGAATGATATGCCCAAATCCAAGATGGGAAAAAGAAAAAGTAGTTGTCATAAACTTGTGAAATGCATTTTGTTAGCTATGTATATTGAAAAAACTTAAGTCCTGGTTATACTTGTTTGGTGAAACTGTTAAATCATAATTTTCTGCTTAGAAAATAAACACAAAGGAAGAGTCCCAGCTCCCTCTAGTAAGAGACTCCCCCTACCTCCAGTGTAGTTATCTGCATTAAACTTACATTTCCCCATCCTATGCCAATGAGGAAGAGTGTCAGGGACTGTCTAGATTGTTCAGGTTGAAGCCATCAGACAGTATGTCAGAGAATAGCAGAAACAAGGCCATGTCTTCTGTTGTGGCTAAAGGATAGACCAGCTCAGGTGGAGTAGAAATGTACCCAGAAGAGAACAGAGAAATGCAGGCCCATAGAAGGTCCACACAATAAATAATATAAAAACTGCTTGACTGAGAGACCTCAGAAGAAAGGAGAAAGGCTTACACTGTGGAACCTTTAGGAACACATTTTTTTTCCTGCTTCTTGAACTATGGTTCACATTTCCATTTTGCACTGGGCCCCACAACTTATATAGCCAACTCTGCTTGCAATGTGTGGGATTTATGGGAAGAATAAAATATGATCCTTCCTTTTGGGGGAATCCTGTTTCTTTTCATTTCTTAAGCACTCTCCTGTGAGCCCACTTTCCCAGAATGTTTTCTTGAATGACAATGAAATTTATGTTCATTTGTTAGGACATAGAACTCTCAAGGTTAATTCTCACCTTTTGCTCTTCTCCATCTCTGAAATGCTAAGGAACTGGTGGTGATATTCTCATTCTCATTTCCATGCCTTTGTGTTCCAAAATAGCCTTTTGAAATTGTGGTCTGTAGGACTTGGAAGGTCACCTCTTCCAAAACTTTCTTCCCTCCTGCCATTTATTTTGCTAAGGGACAAAAATTTTCACTATCACTTGTTTTAAGGAGGGTGAAAGAATGGCATGTCTTTTCTTTCTCATACCCATAATTATCTGCCTCTTCTGGTAAGGCATATGTACCAATCCTAACAAATAGCTTCTTGAATCCTACCTGGGACTCTATTTTCATCCTTGTGGTGTGGAAGCCAAAAAGCCTGTATTGGGAACCTCTTTAACGGTTAATCTGTTAACTGGAATGTGTATGAAAACACAGCATGTCTACACTACTGCACAGTCTTGACTGCCTCTGCCAAAACAACTGGCCATTTCTACAGGCAGAAAACAAATGAAATATACAGTGCAGTCAAGCCAGTTATTTTAGGGTCTGATGAAAAAAATCACTGCACCAGTGGAATCTGGTCTCACCACTAGACCAGTGACAAAACAGTTAACTTCCCTGGGTTTAAAACTGGGAAAATAAAGATTATAATGTCAGCGGTTTGAATGTTATGGTGGGCTTTTTACTGTTTGCATTTGCCTAGCATCCATCCCCTGTGCTTCACTTTTCCTTGAAAGAAGTATAGCTCTCAGAATTCCTTAGGACACATTTACTCTTTTTTTGTGCTCTATCACATGCCCTTTTGGCAACTTTTTCTAGAGGACTGCCCTTGGTCTGTTTGGTCTACTAGCATACTTTGCCTTACATGCCCAAAAAGAGGAGAGTGCCTGGCGATTTACAATCTTCCCTCTCCAAAACAAGCCTATAACCAGTGATAGTGGGTGTTGGACTATGAAATCCTGTTGAGATGACTCTGAGACTCTGCTTACACCTTGAAGCTCTCCTTGCAGGATCAGACTGACGTGATCTTGGATATAATTTTCCAGGGATCCCACTCCTGGTTGACTTCCTCCTTGTTCTCCCTTCCCACATCCTTATAAGTTTTTCCCAGAAGCATTTCGCACGTCATTTGCAGATAAATCCTCATCTCAGAGAATGCTTCTGGAGAATCTAAATGAAGAGAAGTACCATCCCTCCATGATTGTAAGAAGTCTTGGTGGAACTATCAGTCAGGTACGGAATTCCACAGACCAAGAGTGGCCTGTGACCCAAAGCACCAACCAGACCCTCTCAACTGGGAATTTACATTTCCCTCAGATGACTCAGGTGGAGAAGCTGGTTTCCATGGTGATACTCTAAAGATACCAGCCAATCATTTCTACTTCCATATCCACCACAACAGTGATTGTTGGTCTTCCACAGGCTTCATTTTCCCAACTGTCTTCATTTCTGTGAGCTAGTCTATATACTTAGAATAAATTATGTTTTTCCATCGCATTACTGAGAATTGCTTGTGATTAAATAACCCTAACTGACGCAGAAATCAAATAAAATAACAAAGAACTGCTTTGTCAACTGTGAGCACTCCTCTGAAGTCATCTGTTATTATTGCAAAAACAGTCCCACTTAGTGCTATTTTGCTGTTCACTATATTGCTTATTTAACATTACCCAAAGAAAACACCTATATTTGCCTTTTAGAGCTTTTACTTGTGCATTTCAGTTTCAGCAGTTGACAAGAAAACTTTCTGAAACTACCAAAGACAACAATGCACACGTGGTCAGAATTTTTATTTATTGATGACAGTATTAACATCTTCCATGAACAGAATAAGGTGATTCCAGACATCTGTGCTTTATATTTGTTAATTTATCAGTTTTTGGCATAGTTGCCAGGAGCACATTGGCTGTTACAGAAGAGATGACTGATATAATTCCTTAGGTATATATCCAGAAAATCACAATTAGCTGGTTTCTAAATCTTTCATTAATATTTCTAATAATCCAGTGCAACTACTGGTTTTGCAAATAACTCATTTATAGTAGGTATCTGTCAATAAAAATATTCATAATAATAGCTTTTATCTTTTATAAGTGCTTTGTAGTTTATTGTCCAGTGTTTAGGACATTACAGGACATTTTTATGAGATATTTCTGCATAATAAACAACCCCAAAGCTTAGTGCTTTAAACTCAAATGTATTAATATCACTCATGGTTCTGCGGGTTCACGGGACTTGTTTGGTATTCCTCACTTGGAGTCTCTCATGTGATTGGAGTCAGATGTTTGTTGTAGGATTCTGTCTTAGTCAGCTCAGGTTGCTGTAACAATATACCATAAACTGGGTGGTTTAAACAACAGACATTTATTTATTACAGTTCTGGAGGTTAAAACATCCAAGATCAAGATGCTGGCAGACTTGGATCTTGTGAAGGCCCTCCTCCTGGCTTGTAAATGACTGCCTTCAAGCTGGGTGCTCACGTGGACTTTTCTTGGTGCAGAGATCTCTTTCTCTTCCTCTTCACATAAGGGTGCTAAACCCATCACCAGGACCCCACCCTTAATATAACAAATTTAACCAATCTAAACATAATTATCTTCAAGAGATCATACTTCCAAATAACATCACATTGCCATTTAGGGCTTCAACATGAATTTTAGGAGGACACAAACATTCAGTCTATGACATGTTCCATGTGCTAATATTCCAAAGAAGAGAAGGTAGAAGCTTCTGATTTCTTAGACCTGAGCCAGGAAATTAGGCCCACCAGGAAATTAGGCCCAGTGGTATGTCCACTGTATTCTGTTTGTTAGAATAGTCACAGGGTCTGCCCAGATTTGAAATGTGAAGACATAGATCTCATCTCTTAATGGGAGGAGTGTCAAACACTTCGTGGTTTTCTTTAATTAGCCGCATCATCCTAAACTCTATCCCTGGCATTTAGAGTTAGTCATTACTTTCACAAGGATATGAAAAAGCTAATCATGAATTGAAAAATTTCCCAAAATTCAAACAGAAAAAAGAGAATAATCCATTTATTTGGAAATCATATATATTTTTTCTGTTGTAGGTATTATGTCTTTTGTCCTGACTTCTCAAGAAACCAGTTGGTGACTTTATTTTTTTTTTTAATGTTTGTTTATTTTTGAGAGAGAGAGAGAGACATAGCGTGAGCAAGGGAGGGGCAGAGAGAGAAGGAGACACAGAATCCAAACCAGGCTCCAGGCTCTGAGCTGTCAGCACAGATCCTGACGCGGGGCTCGAACTCATGAGCTGTGAGATCATGACCTGAGCAGAAGTCAGATGCTCAACTGATTGAGCCACCCAGGCACCCCGATGACTTTATTTTTTATTTTATAGTAGTATTTCAAGATGTGGTCTAAAAACTACATGGTTTAAGCCTAATGTATTGAAACCTGGTTTTCTTGTGTATGTCAGAAATATGGGTCAAATTGGATTTTCCTAGAATGGCATCTTATATCTGAAAACTAGAGGGAATATAGTTTCTTCCAAACTGGGTCTCTGCCTCTCAGTGTTTTGTTATTATTGTCTGTGCAATTCAAGAGTGTGGACAATAGATTCCACCACCTCAGTCTCACAAAGCTGAGTTGGAAAGGATGATTTCTGAAAAAGCCAGTGAAAGCAAGGATGTTATTTTTCTTTCCTGTTATTTGGAGGTTGTTTTATTTTGTCTTGTTTGTGTGAGCTGTTAGCAGAATTTCCATAAGGTAAATATAGATTTAATGATGAAGATGAAAAAGATGTGGGTGTTTGTTATTAAGAATGATAATTATATTCTTTGTCTAGTTTCCTATAGGTAAATGTGACAATTGGTGGGCTAATGAATTGGGTTGGTTAGTATTCAGCCCTATAACAACCAAAGTTGTCTAATTTATTAGTGTTTGTATTTGCTGAGGCAGTCATCATAGCATTAAATGCAATGCATCAGTTAAGAGTGGGGGCTCTAGGGGTGCCTATGTGGCTCAGTCGGTTAAGTGTCTGACTTCAGCTCAGGTCATGATCTCACAGTTTGTGAGTTCAAGCCCCACATCAGGTTGTCTACTATCAGCACAGAGTCTGCTTCAGATCCTCTGTCTTCCTCTCTCTCTGCCCCTCCCCATCCTCTCTTAAAAGTAAATAAACATTAAAAGAAAAAAAAAAGAGTGGGGGCTCAGACTGTTTAAATTCTGATTTTATTGCTTACCAGCTATGAAAATTTGGGCAAGTTATTCAGCTTCTTTGTGCCTCTATTTCCAATTCTGTGAAGTGGGGATATTCTATCATATATAGAAATAATTCTATATCTATGTCAGAGGATTATAAAGATTAAATAAGATGCTACATGTAAGATGCTCAGACAAGTGTAGCACTCAGTATAATTGGCTGCTATTCAAGATGGTGGTTTTTGGTTCCCATGGCTTCAGACTTCACATAACTTTTTCCATAAATTGATGACTAACTTCCATCAGAGGCTACACTTTGACTGACTACAAACTGATCCCTTTCAGGGGCCTGACCACTACTTAAAAATATGACTTCACAGGGAAACTAGATGAGAACATAAGGACAGACCAGAGAGTTTATTTTCATGTAGGAGGCCCAGCTCAGTGGAATCTCCCAAAGACTAAGAGTGGGGGGTATCCTTTCAGCACTTGAGCCTAGCTTAGTCATAGATTTGGCTTTGGGAAGACCCAGCTGTCTGTAACCATATACAATAAAATCTATCAAAAGTTGTATTCTCCACTAAGTGGAATTATTTTTGAGACCAGACAGGGTTTAGTGTCTATCATAGATTCAGAATCTGAAGGAGTTACTGATCTCTCTTTATCAACCAGCCACTTTTGTTTGGTTTTAATTTCCCTTGATTTTTCTTGTGTTGAAAATGTCAACATGAATAGCACAGTCAATCATCTCACCTCCCTTCCTAATTTTAATTCCAAGTCAGGGGCATGATAGATGAAGTGAACCCCATATCCAATGAGCTGGTGGTGATTTTGATTTGTCTACTGTCTAACCAGGGGAACGCAGTAAATGTTGTTGGGGAAGACTAAAGTAATTATAATCAAGCACAACTTTTAGGTTCTTTTAGGTAAACAGTAGATACCAAAAGATTGAGTTGGGTAAAGACTAGCTACTCCCTTACTCCTTACTGGCTTATACTAGCAAGCTCCACAACCTTGCCATGTGATTATTAAAAAATAATGTCTCAGGCACCCGAGTGTCTCAGTCGCTTAAGTGTCCAACTTCAACTCAGGTCGTAATCTCACAGTTCATGAATTTGAGCCCCAGATTGGGATCTCTGCTGGGAGAGCCTGGTTCAGATCCTTCTCTCTCTCTCTCTCTCTCTCTCTCTCTCTCTCTCTCTCTCTCTCCCCCTTCCCCACTTGTACTCTCTCTCTCTCTCTTTCTCTCTCTCTCTCTCTCTCTCTCTCTCAAAAATAAATAAACATTTGGAGTGCGTGGGTGGTTCATTTGGTTAAGCTCAGGTCATGATCTCATGGTTCATGAGTTTGAGCTCCGAATCTGGCTCTCTGTTGTCAGTGCAAAGCCCACTCGGATCCTCTGCCCACCCCTCTCTGTCCCTCCCCTGCACGTGCGCTCTCTCACTCTCAAAAATAAATCAACATTTAAAAATAGATAAAGACATAAACATTAAAAAAAATAATAATAAAGTCTTGGGGCACCTGGGTGGCTCAGTCTGTTAAATATCCAACTTTGGCTCAGGTCATTATCTCATGGCTCGTGAGTTCAAGCCCCCTGTCGGGTTCTGTGCTGACAGCTCAGAGCCTGGAGTCTGCCTTGGATTCTGTGTCTCCCTCTCTGCCTCTCCCCTGCTCGCTTTCTCTCTTTCTCTCTAAAGTAAATAAACATCAAAACAAATTTTTTTTAATGTCTCACAGCAAAACCTGTCAGCATATAGATATGCATGCAGAGAGGCACAAAACAGATAGTATAAACTGTTTCCTAAGCTTGGTGAGATTCCAGTGCTGTTGCCTTTCCAGTGCTCTCACGTTACATGAAGGATTCAATTGTGGCCAACACAACAACTTTCCAGAGACAGGATTTGGCACCTTAGAGGCAGTATCAAAATTCAGAAAGGCACCTAAACAAATGGCTGACCAGGGTGCAGACTAGGGTGAGACAAGCGAGGCGAGTTAAGATATTACTTCCTCTCAGGCACCCACCATGCACTTGCATGACCCAAAAATGAACATTTCCTTAACTTTTTGCACCCTGGGCTCTGAGCTTGCCTCACTCTAATCCAGATGTTGGTCTGGACATGGAGTCATTTAAAAACCAAACCAAAGAGAGCCATTTTTATCAGACTGGTCAATGACTACCATTTTTTACTGTTAACCGCTCCCCACCCCTCCCCCTGACATTTGGTGTGTTGATTAGTAGAGCATTGGTTACTGATCGAGTACAGACAGCAGAAGCACTAAAACAGCTGCCCCTGGAGTGTGGTCCTTTTTGATATGATGCCAGCTAACTACCCTTAAGCCATGAATTCTCAGTTTGAGCAACAACTGGCCAGAGAGGTAAATTGTAAACTAACTAGTATATGTATTGTGTTACACTATCTATGCTGAAATATTTTAAAATCAAGGCATCATAACAAGTGTGAATGTCCTGGGAGGCTGTCAGGTGAATGTTGGTCTCAAAGAGATCTCTAAGAGGGGGAGATAGTGGAGAAGGTGCATGTAGCATACCCTCTATCTTCTTACTTATGAAGTACTTTCTAGCCTCTGCCTCACACCTGGGTCTATCTTGCTGAAGTATAACTGATAATGTATTACTTTTTTAGTATTTGAACTCCAAAATTTCCAGTCATCCCACTTCTCCTATTTCCTTCTCTTTCATCTGTTTCTTCCCTAAACCACAGGGGTTTAGGAAAACATTTCCCACTACAGAGTATGGACAATTTGTACCCTAAGATTTGATATACTTCTATTTACTCAGATGTGTGGCTGCCAGCCCCCTTTATTGCCAACCTCTCTCCTTAATTCCAACCTTTCTCCTAAGGAAGTGAATATACATAAAGACTCACTAATTTGTCAGGTAGTCTGACTGTATCATTTGCAAATGGTTTCCACCCAAGGCAGTAACTTGGACACTGGGGAGGATCTGGCCCATGGTCATCTATATTTATTTTTATTTCCTTACATACTTATTCAAAGAGAAAACTATTTACTATGCATTTCCATGGTTCCTATTGCCATGGCAGCCAAGATCTTGTATTGCAAAGATGAGAGAAAGAGACAAAGAGAGAGAGACACACACACACACACACACACAGATGGGGGGTGGGGGGTGGGGAGAGAAAGAAAAGAAAGTGAGATTGTTGATTAGCAACAGGATTGAGGAGTAAATTCACAGGCCTCTGGAGCAATACTTCAGATAACCAGGAGTTTGGGTACGTGGAGCTCACCCACTGGGGGTGACTGATTGACTCAGTATCTCAGCTCATCTTGATGAAAAACAAGGAGATGAAATGTTGGAAAGGTAATTAGTGTTCTATAGGGTCAGCTCTCATCTTTCTTGGCGGGTGCCCTTTAAAAAAACTAATGGTTCTTTACATCCTTAATTAAAGTTTGGAATGGCTATTTGCCTCCATAAATCATTTCTGCCCCCAAGGAAGCTATGGTGATAGTGGCAGTGAGGGGTAGCTAGGGCTACACTGAATTCCCTGGGGCTGCAAATGGAATGCTATTTATTGGAGCACTAGAAGGACATTTTCTATGCTGAGAGCTATATTTCACTCTGTAGTCATTGAGAGCTGAGCAAGTTCCAGCCGATGCCTTAACTGGCTGGCTTTTCTTTCAGAGGCGAACTGAGAGAGAAGTGCATACAGAACAGCAAGAATTGAATGGCTTGAATCATCACCTAGGTGATCAGTTGTAATGCCAGATTGTCTCTGAGGGACTAAAAGAGGAAGGTTTCTTTTAAATTTTCCAATTAATTTTCCCACTGTGTCTTTAGAAGCAGGGGTGTGGTAAGTACAAGTACCCCATTTTCCAGGGTAAGTCACTGAGGCCCAGATGGAAATGGATGTTTTCAGACTTACACAGCAAATGAATGATGGAAATGAAAACACAAAATAACAACCTGAATTTTGGATTGAATTGAGGATCAGAGTTAGCAAACTGAGCTTTTATTCCCTGAGCAACTCTGGATTCAGTACAAGAATTTAACAAAAACATATTGGCTCCCATAATCCTTCCCTTTGTTCTGTTGGAGCATTTCTGAGTGGGGACAATGCCCTTGGTCTGGTCAGTATCACACTGGGTTGAGCACTGGCTTCTCATCGGAATTCCCTAGTATAATAACCTTTGTTTTCTCTTTCAAAGTGGTGGAATAATGGTAAGGTCCACAACTGCCTGCTTCCTGCAGCAACCCAAATGTCACCACTTACCTGCCTGAGTTCTTTGTCACCTTTCCTTTTCTCTTCGCTTCAACTGTTCTTTGATTTATCCCCCAAAGCTTTCTCCTAGGCTACTTGGCAGCATTCCCTCACTCATCAAAAGCTGATGGGTCTTTCTTGAGTGAGTTCTCAGAGCTGACCTCCTTTTTGAGACATCTATTTGCATGCATGAGGCCACTGATGACATCAGTGGTATTGCAGTATTGAGTCACATTTTGGGTTTTACCTAGAAGAGGTTCAGAATATAAATGTCTTCATGGAGATGTGTGGGCCAATTTCTGATTCAGGAGGAGAAGTGTTGCAGATGAAAAAATTTAGGAACATAAATTGGCTGCTTAGTTTCCTTGGGCATTTTCATTCACTTATTTAATATGAATGCATTAAGCAATATGTGAAAAACGATTTTGGTGCTGAGCAAAAAATACTACAGTCCCTCTCCTCCAGGAGCTTACACTCTGGCTTGAAGGGAAAGCAATATCAAGTAAACATATTATGAATCCAGTAAATAATACAGACAATAAGGATTCTATACAGAAGCTCAAAAGCACAGAGAATGTAAAGTTGGAAAAGACTTTGTAGAAGAAATTGCCATCAACTGAAGGCAAATTAAAATAGAATTGACATATAACCATTCATATAAATTTAAAATACATATACAGGATAACACTATTTTTCAAGGACATATGGGTTTAATCACTCACAACAAATACATTAGTGTGGGTGCCTTTGTGTAGGGAGAAAAGGGAGTGAGGTTGAGGTGTAACTAGAAAACAAAATCAGAGGACGACTTTACTCAAATCAGTGATTATAATGTGCTATAAAATGCAAATAACTCAGTTTCTTGTTTTATTTCCAGTTTCATTAGGAATAAGAAAAGGAAGATAGAATAAAATAAAATAAAGCTAGCAAATATCATAAACAAAAGCAAAGAGTAGTCAAAGAGTGAATAGTACTTTATACAAATATGATCTGAAGGACTGAAGAGAGCGTTATGGTAGCCTTCAAAATGCCACTAGTTTTAGGCTGTTCTGGAACAATAATGTCAACATAAAGGAGCTCATCATTTCGCTGGAAGGGGCTGGCTGCATAGGAGTATCTACTTGAATCTGGTAATGAATTTAGAAGACATTGACAATCTTTACTATGTCCTGGGGGTGACTAAATTCCTCAAAGAAAATATGGGGAAAACTATTAAAAGAACCAGGGGTGCCTGGGCCGTTCTGTTGGTTAAGTGTCCTACTTTGGCTCAGGTCATGATCTCATGGTTTGTGGGTTCAAGCTCCGTGTTGGGCTCTGTGCTGACAGCTCAGAGCCTGGAGCCTGCTTCGGATTCTGTGTCTCCCTCTCTCTCTGCCCCTCCCCTGCTCGTGCTCTGTCTCTCTCTCTCTCTCTCTCTGTCAAAAATAAATAAACATTAAAAAAAAATTTTTTAAAGAACCAGAAATGTTTGTCCTAGCACATGAAAAGGGAAACATCCTGCTTTTATATAGATTCTTTGTATATGAATATGTATAGTTCTGTCTGATGGGGAAAGAGCTGACTCCTCAAGGTTTCTGCCCAATCTGTGTCTTCAAAGAACCCAGCGGTGACATGTTTTTAGCAAGGTAATCATAACTTTCCTGAAGAAACAATCTGATTAGTAGGTGAAGCACATATCTGCTTTCATTAGGCAAAGAAATATTGAGAAGACATCTCCCCACTGGCTTACTGATGTCTTATATACCAGAATGAGATAGGTAGTGAAAGCAAATCCCCCTGGTTGAGAAAATATATGAGTATTTCACACAAAGATAAACTATTTTCAGAGCCCTTCCTGAAGGTAGCTTTTGATTAAACGAAAGAAAAGTCTCTACATACATAGAAACACAGAGCCTAATAGGATGTGTGTGTGTGTGTGTGTGTGTGTGTGTGTGTCTGTTTGTCTGCATGTATGTATTATAAGGAATTGGCACTCAATTATGAAGATTGACTAGTCCCAATATTGGCTTTTGGAAAGCGAGAAACTCAGGAAAGTGGATGATGTAGTTCCAGTCCAAGACCTGAGATCCAGGAGAGCTAATCTAGTTCAAATGTTAGTGGGCTTGACACTTACCTTGCTGAGAAGAAACCCTATCCTCTCTGCAAAACCACTTATTCAACTTGCAAGCTTTTTTAAAAAATTAAGCACCCTGAATGGGAAGAATCAAGTTGCTGCATTAGATTTCATGTGTTAATAAAATTCAAATTAAATGCCAGCTCTAGGCCAGAAGTAAAAGGCCACAGATAAATGAAACAGTGCCAATTCTTCCTTCCAGTCAATGGAAAAGGTGCTTTTCTCCACTTGGCTTGCTTCCTTGGTTTCTTGATTCCAACCTCCATAGGCACACGTGGCGTTTTTTCCTAAATGTGCCTCTGTTTCTCCCCCTGCATGTGCGATGCCCAAAGTGACTTCTTAAAAAGCTCTTTAGGGGCCCCTGGGTGGCTCAGTCGGTTAAGCGGCCAACTTCGGCTCAGGTCATGATCTCACAGTCCGTGAGTTCGAGCCCCGCGTTGGGCTCTGTGCTGACAGCTCAGAGCCTGGAGCCTGTTTCGGATTCTGTGTCTCCCTCTCTCTGACCCTCCTGCATTCATGCTCTGTCTCTCTCTGTCTCAAAAATAAATGTTAAAAAAAAATTTTAAAAAAAAGCTCTTTAACTGGCAAATACTGATGTGTGTATCTGGTTAACAGTAGAGGAATGAAATGAGACTACAAATTATAGACTTTGTGAATATTAAGAGAACCTACCCTCCATCCCCACCTCTCTGTATATCCAAATTCTACCAATTCTTTATGACATCCTCTTAGGATCTCTGTCATCCTCCATTAGATTCCTTAAGTACTACCTGGATTTACTGAGTGTTTAATCACACACTCTGCCAAATGTTTCCAGGATATGAATCTTGTTTCCCTGAACAGAATTATAAGTTTCCAAAGGCAGGAATTTTGACTTCTATTTTTTCTGCCTTTCCTTATACTACACCTAAAAATAGTAAATAGTAGAACTGTAAACACTTACTAATAGATTTCTAGGAATAGTAGGAAGGTAAAGGGGAAGATGTTGACCTAACTTCTAGGCTCAGATTATATGAAATCTAACAGATAGTTAAAGAGATGAACATATACAAACTATAAGGAACATTCTTCACAGCAGAGACAAGTAATCATATTGTCTCTATCAAATTGAAGAAGGGAGAATGCTGAATTATCTGATTTTCTGAATAACAGAGCTCTTTCCTTGGATCTCTTTTAATTTATATAGCATTATTACCTTTTCAGACTTCCAAAGCATCTCCATCAACATTATGGGTCAGAAAACAAAGACTTTAAGAGCCATGAAAGAACTTTCCTGCTGGAATAGAAGTTCAATATGAACTATGACTTTTTCTTATTAAGCATGTCCACTTTTTCTCATTTGCAACTCTCATTTGTCCGTGCATGTATGCACCTGAGTGCCTACAATGTGCCCCGTACTGTGCTAAGCACTGAAGATACTGCAATAAGTAAGACAGACCCCATGTTCCTGGAGCTTACTGCATCCGAAAGTTGAATGATAGATAGGAAACACATATATGGAAAAGAAAATATTCCTCTCCACACCCTACCCCCAGCAAGGAAAGTAATGTTCTCTTTACAGTGCTTTGTTCAGAGTTTCTTCCCAAAACCACAGGACCAAACAATTCTGTGATTCCAGAAGCTTGCAAAGACATTAATTTTTTAAGTTCTAAACTGGTACTAACAGTGTCCCCTTATTCTTTTACATTTAAACAAGAATCCTGAAAAAAATTCCTAAAAAGCTAACACTAGCAAGACCTACAGTCTCCAGATTACTTTAATTCCCCACCAGTATTTAACTTTCTCCTATCCTCAGCTAGACCTCATGGTTTATTTTATTATTTTCTCTCCTTTGCACTTAAAGCTCTTTGTCACCTATCATGCAACCACCTTGGTGAATACAATCCATTAGTTTTCTCTACACCTATTCCCAGACTGCTGAGGCAAATCATACAACCATGCAGATTGGAGATACTACAAATTCATTCTCTCCCCAAATCTATCTATCTATCTATCTATCTATCTATCTATCTATCTATCATCTATCTATTTATTATCTACCTATCGTCTTATCTTTCACCTATTCATTGTTTTACATATCTCCTTTCTCTGATTTCCATTCTTTCCTTTTTATTTCTTTTTTTCCCCTTAAAGTCAAATTATGAGACAGATTGTCCACACTTACTGGAAACAAATAAGTAACTGGAAATAGTTACTCATCTATCTTTCACTTGAGCTCCAAATCTCTATAATCTATTTTCAGCTTCTACCACTTCATGAAACTGCTTTTCCAAAGGTCACTCATGACCTCATTATTCCAAAAACAGTCTGTCATGATCATTCTTGATACTGCTACAGAAAACACTTCACAACCCCCCCCAAATCTGGCTTATTTGACATCACTCATCTTTTCCTCCCCCCAGATCTGACTGTTCCATATATATACATCTCCATATATATATATCTCCATATATTTATCTCCATATATATATATATATATATATATATATATATAGAGAGAGAGAGAGAGAGAGAGAGGAATGTGTGTGTGTGTATATATATATATATATATATATATATATATTCCTCTGTTATATCCAAAGACCCAACTCCTCCTTAGATGCTGATATTCCCAAGTCTTATCTTCAAGTCAAAACTCTCTCCAGAGCTTCAGTACCATCTTCCTGCTGAGCATCTCCACTGAAATATACATGAAATAGCCATCTCAAACTCTGAACATCCAAAAATGAATCTACCCTTTCTTCCTACAGGTGTGCTCTCCACAAATCTGCTTGATGCATAGTTGGTAGTTAAAAATAGGTTTTGAATGAGTAGAGAGGACATTGAACTTGGAATCACTTAGTAACTTATCCAGCATAAGCACTGCTGATTCTACATAGATCTCTCAACAGAGATATTCATTTCAAATGCTTGGAATAATCCATAGTCCTTTATTATCCTTCTTTGACAGCTTCTTCAACAGCTTTGTTGTGAATACTGGCTCTGAGATAAGCTCTATTATATGGGATCCCGAGACTGGATTCTAAGAGTGTGGCACTTTCTCTGAGTGGACACAGTAAGTCGGGAGTAGAGCAGGCAACACATCTGCTTTGTGAATTCCTGTATCAGGCAGGGTGTGATGGCTTAACCTCACAGCCTACCAGCAGTTGAAGCCTTGCTTCTGCAACTCACAGGTGACATTTATGTGAATGTCTTTAACAAGTGATGGAAGGATCCAAACTTTAGATGTACCCTATTAGTTTGTTTAGCTTGTCAGCATTATTCTATTTGTTTAGTGTCATCGTCACAGGCTACAAGATGCAAAATAGGCGAAGCGGCTAATAAGTTAAGAAAACTCTGATTACATTTCGAGAGGACTCAATGAGCATTGTACAGGTTAATTGAATTTTTATAGATTAATTCTCCTTTCTGGATTCTAAGAGGTTGCTCTGTTTCAGAGCCCACTGCCAAACCAGTGATGGGAGAAATTAGAAATCCCAAACTAAATAAATTGCCCCTGCTTTTCATCTTGGAGATCATAATGCACAAAGCAGAAAATATGAGATAAGTGAGAAAGAAGTAATAACTGAATTCTAGGGTTATATGGACATATCAATAGTAATACAAGGTACTGTATGTACCTTCTGATCTAATAATGAATAATCAAACAAATGGAGGATTTATTGGCTCTAAAGCTTGAAGAATTTTTCCAAAACTGAAATAAAATTCCACATGATTTGTGTTTTCCATGTTAGCAATACATTATGCACATATATACATAAAAAATTCCAGGTAAACCCTAGGGAACTAAGTCATATTTGGTGTTGAGCTGAGGCTACCCTGCAGTAACAGTTTTCTGTAAATTAAGAAGCAGATGTGGCAGGAAATATATTGTTTTATTATCAACTTTTTTAAAAAAAGATATTTAAGCTTACAGAAAAATTGAGCATAAATTATGGCAAGTTATTATATACTTTTTCACTCTCTACCCCTCCAGATGCACATACATCACATAGTTTCTATCACTATTAACATCTTGCATTAGTGGTATATTTATTACAACTGATGAGCCAGTATTGATACTTTATTATGAGCTACAGATGATAATTTATACTAAAGTCCATTCTGTGTTGTGTAGTCTATAGGTTTTCTCAAATGAATAATGGCATGTACCTACCATTATAATATCATACAGATTAGTTATACCCTGCTACGATTTTTCTGTGTTCCACCTGTTCACTCCTTCTTCACTCTTCCCGACCCCTTGTAACCACTGGTCTTTTCACTTTTCACATTCATAATTTTGCATTTTCCAGAATGCCAGGAAGTTGCAGTCATACAGTATATAGCCTTTGAAGATTGGCTTCTTTCACCTAAGAATTTCCATGGCTTGATAGCGCATTCCTTTTTTTGTGAATATTTGTGAATAATATTCCATTGCGTGGCTATAAAAAGATGTGTTTTATTTGTCTTTTGAATCCTTGTAGTTTTTTTTAATTAGAGTGTAATTAACATACAGTGTTACATTAATTTCAGGTGTACAATACAGTGATTCAACAATTCTATACATTACTCAGTGCTCATCACCATAAGTGTACTCTTAACCCTCTTCACTTATTTCACCCATCCCCCCACCCACTTCTCTGGCAACCATCAGCACATTCTCTACATTTAAGAGTCTAGGTTTTTTGTAATTGTCTCTTTTTTTCTTTGTTTTGTTTCTTCAATTTGACATATGAGTGAAATCATATTTGTCTCTTCTGGCTGAGAGAGACAAAAATATGTTATTCTTAACAATATATCATAGACCCCCTCCAGTAGCAAGGGAACACCATCCAGGAAATCTCATCCTTTTCTCCTTTCTCCAATGGAGAAAGACCATATAGAATTCATTCACTGTGAGAAGACTGGTTTGTGTATGGCAACCTATCAGGATAATTCTTTCTGTATTCTCTACCTCAGTTGATATACCATCACAAACTGCTTCCAACCAATCACAACAAACCTGAATATTTTACCTCCTAAATTTATTAAATGTCATTAGATCCATACCTTCTTTTAAATTCTCCTACCTGCAACTAGTTTAGGCCCTGATAATTTCTCAACAAACTATTGCATTATTCTCTACCTGCATTCTCTGCTTTCAGCCATGCCTTCCACCAATCTCTGTTCTTTGTTGTTTCCAGAGAGATTTTTCTGACATAGAAATCTTACTATGTCACTCTACTGCAAAAATAATTTGACTCCTCACTCCTTTGGCATGAAGTTCTGGTCCCTTGTCTTCTGACTCTACTTGCCTCTCAGATTCATCTTTCACTCCTCCCTGCCACTTTGCTCTTTGGCAACACCACTTCTTGTACAACATTCTTCCTGACTTCTCTGACTGCTTTACTCTTCCTTCTTTCTAAAATGTCATTCTATGGCCCCTGATCGACTTCCCTTGACTTTAATCTTAGCTGAAATATTACATATTACAATATATTTTCCCTGAAATTACTTTATCTCCTTCCTCTCTGTCTCAACTGTGTTGAATCCTCTGTTCTTGATTGTAGTAGACCTTGTGAATATATCTAGTTTTATACCTGCCTTATTGTGGCTTATGGGATTATCTGTTTCTATATCTGCCTTCTATACTAGATTGTAAGATTCATGAGGACAGAGACTCATTCATCATTAAGTCCATCACTCCTGGCAAAGAGATTGCTACATAGTACAGTTTATAGATGCTATTTAAATGAATAAAAGAGTACATGTTCAAGACTGATCTGATTCCTGACTGACCATTGAGTAGAGTTTTTATGCTTGAAGTCCTTATCTCTCTCACTGAGGACACCAATATGGAAGATGGCTACAGTTGCCCCAAGCCACAGTCTGGGGCAGAAGACTCTTGAATGGACTACAGGAACCCTGATAAAAATCTAATGCTCTATGTTCCTGTTGTCCATGCTAATGTCTTTGAAATCCATTGCAATACCTAGAAATTATTTTTCTCTCTGCTCCTATCTTGGCATAGACAACATTTTCCCACAACATTATCTCTCCAGTTCCCCCTTGAGTAAAGTCGATGTAATGCCTGTGAAGCTATCTCAACAGGGGACAACTGGAGTCCCCTCAGTTGGCTACCTTGGAAGGTAGAGGAGTGAGATCTAGACTTTCTCATTAAATAAGAAGCTTTGCCAGGAACAGGGAATTTATTTGAAAGGACTTAATGAGCTCAAATGCTAACCCACATCTGAAAGAGTTATCATGACAATACCTACCTCTCATATTTCTCATTCCTCTCTGCTGTCCATCTCTGGCTCAGGTTCCTCCTATTCATTTTCTCATGGGTGGTGCTGGCCAACAGTATCTCCCCTTTCTCTGGGACAGGCTGTTTACTCAGTGTTTAAGGTCAAGCCAGACTGGCTCTGTTCACTCACAAAACAAAATATCAGACTCTTTTTTCCTCTGTCACTTGACTAAAGAGTATCTGCAAGGAATGTGGGAGAGGCAAAGGACAGCTCTGATGTGTCCATCTCATTCCTTTAGATCTTCCTTTGAAGATTTGGGCCATCTTTCTCTTGTTAGGAAATATTAGCTGTTTTCTTAGTGAAGACTGAGGTATCTTGATGAGAAGGCTGTCTACAACACTTTCTAACAAATGTTGCTATGTAAATCCTTAGTATAGGAAAGTTGTTTTGTTTTCCTATGGTGTTTTTTGAGATAGCACTCTTTCAAGTCCTATGCAAATTAGATCCACACTTTTTTCGTTGCTAAGAAGGGAACTAATATTAATTGAGTGTCTATCCGGCACCAAGCTTAACGCTGAGTGATTTGCATAAATAGTCATCATTTCAATTTTCACAACAGCCATAATAATAATATTGCCAGCATTTATTGAGCTCTAATTATGTGTCAGGCCCTCTGTTAACAGGTTTACTTGAGCTACCTAATTTTACCCTCACAACCACTTATAATATAGGTACTTTTAAATTATCCTTGTTTTGCAGATAGGAATAAAACATAAAGAGAAGTTAATCAACTTGTCTAGGAAAACATAATTAGTAAAACAGTTCTGAAAATTGACTCCAGGACCAAATGAATCTGTGCCCAAACTTGTAGAAACTACGCCATACTGCTTTTTGGCCCTGTAAGATGAGAATTATTATTATTATTATTATTATTATTATTCTCATTTTATAGCCCATGAACAGAGTTTGAAAATAGAGGGAAAGTCAGTTTAGGAAATCAGCCTTGTCTCATCATCAGCTCTAGCTCTTTACCCACTAAGATGTCATAGAGATTAGAGGTCCTGATCCAGGATGGGGTCTTGTGGTATAAGACTTTGTGGACATGGGACGCCTGAGTGGCTCAGTTAGTTGAGCATCCAACTTCGGCTCAGGTCATGATCTCGCAGTCAGTGAGTTCAAGCCCCAGCCCCATGTCAGGCTCTGTGCTGACAGCTCGGAGCCTGGAGCCTGCTTCAGATTCTGTCTGTCTCTCTCTGCCCCTCCCCCACTCACATTCTGTTCTGTCTCTCAAAAATGAATAAACATTAACAAATTTTTTTTAAGAAAAAAAGACTTTGTGGATGAGATATAATGTAGGAAACCACTGTTGTCATATGAACATCCTGGGACAATCTTACTAGCTTCCCACACTTCCCAGGCCACTTCATTTATTCACAGTAGACATTAGTTCAGAGAAAAATGGGGAAACTGGCACAACAATCCCAGAACACTATCTGGATTCTCTAAATCTGACTGAATTACAGAAAAAGAAAGTGAATTTCAATGTAATTTCTACTGTGGTGTTTTCATTAATTTTAAGGAAGTGAATTACCAAGGCTTTGTCTAGGTGAGACAGACTACTCCCGCCTGGAGAAGTCATCTGTAATACAAATAGACTGTCTCAGGTGGCTGTAAATGCCTTGATTATGAACTCATAAACCAAAGGATTAAGCACATCCTACAGAGAGAGGGAAAAGATCTTCCCTCCAAAGGGTTCTTTTTCAGTAGATATCACTATTGTAAGAACTCAAAAAAATATATCTGTTTTAAGAAGTCAATAGGGATGCTTGGGTGGCTCAGTCAGTTAAGCATTTGACTCTTAATTCCTGCTCCGGTCATGATCTCCTGGTCTGTGAGTTCGAGTCCAGAGTCGGGCTCAGCAGAGAGCATGGAGCCTGCTTGGGATTCTCTCTCTCTGCCCCTCCCTTATGTGTGCGTGCGCATGCTCTCCCTCTCTCAAAATAAACTTAAAAAAAATAAAAAGAAGTCAATAAATATCTGCTGTGGTTCAAACATCAAAAACTGAGCAAAACCAGGGAGCCTGGGTGGCTCAGTTGGTTAAGCATCCGACTTCAGCTCAGGCCATGATCTCACAGTTCATGAGTTCGAGCCCTGCATTGGACTCTGTGCTGACAGCGCGGAGCCTGGAGCCTGCTTTGGATTCTGTGTCTCCCTCGCTCTCTGCCCCTCTCCCGCTCGCACTCTCTCTCTCAAAAATAAATAAAACATTAAAAAAATTAAAAAATAAAAAATATTGAGCAAAACCAAATTTAGAACTAATTTTCAGTTAACCAGAATTTGTCAGTGCTTTAGGCCACAAGGAAGATATATAAACAGGACAGATACAGAGTCTTTTTAAGGTGGCACCAGAGCTCATAAATGATTCAGGCAATGAGGAACTCAGAAATGAGTTGCTAACTGATGGGTTTTGTTGAATACCAACGAGTCTTATCTGATATGTATATAAATGAACTGTGGAGTAAAACCCTCAATTAGATCTCGAGCTTTGCAGAGAAGTTCAGAGAATCTTGATTATGACAAACCATGCAGACAAGGAAAGACAACAGCTGGGTTTTATACTCACTCTGGGAAAGTGGGTCACACTAGTAACCAAGGAGTCTCCATGTGGACAAGTACAGAACAGTGCACTTCAGATTACTTGTCAGAAGAATTAACGGAAGAAAATGTGAAGTCATTTTAAAACAAAACCTGACATGTATTTAGTTGAAAAAATTAGCACATTCTTATGTGACACAAATATATAGCTACACATGTATGTATGTATATAAATTCAGGTGCACTGACGTGGATTTGACTGTAATAATTTTGTAACTATCTTAATTGGTCTGTGCATATTCTCTGTTCTGTGTTTAATTTTATTCTTCCCTCTTTTTGTTTCATCAGTCTTATTACCATAGGTACCCACTCTTAACCATTTAATTTACGTTATTGGTATTGTTCTATACAATAAATTACAATTTTAATATTTCAACATGACAGTTTTTCTGAGATCTATTTCTGAGATCAATCCATACTGATACCCATTTATGTATCTATCTATATAGACCAATCTATAGCTAGGTAAAAATCTGGAACCCTCCTTTTAGCTTATGCATAACTCTTCATACTTTCTAGATAGCACATTTAAAAAATTTTTTTCATGTTTATTTATTTTTGAGAAAGAGAAAGACAGAGAGTGAGCAGGGGAGGGGCAGGGAGAGAGGGAGACACAGAATCCAAAGCAGGCTCCAGGCTCTGAGCTGTCAGCACAGAGCCCAGCGTGGACTCAAACTCATGAACCATGAGACCATGACCTGAGCTGAAGTCAGATGCTTAACCAATTGAGCCACTTAGGCCCCCTAGATAACATATTTTTGATGGACACTTAGGCTGTTTCGAGGCTTTGGCTATTGTAAGCAATACTGTGATGAATATTCTTGCCCAATCATTTATATTTCTGTGCATCTGTGTAAGAAATAATCTAGGTTCCATATTCAGTATTAGATATGTACATATTTAACTTTATTAAATATTTACAAATTATTTCAGAATAACTCTACTTGTTTACAATTCCTGTTTTCACATCCTCACCAGAACATGATTTTATTAGACTTTAACTTTTGCCAATCAGATGGGTATAGGGTACTGTATCATTGTTAGTTTAATTTGCATTTCTCTGATAATTAATGAAATTGGGCATCTCTTTACATGCACATTAGCAATTCTTGGTTTTGCCTTTTTGGATTGCCTACTTATGTTTTGCCTAGTTTTCTATTGAGAAGACTATCTTTCTTTTGCTTATGTGCTAATCCTTTATTAATTATGTGTTAATTAATATTAATCCTTTATTAATTATCTCTCTATAGATGAATACTTATTCTCTCACACTATAATTATTTACAATCTAATTTTGACATAGTTAAATCTACAAAATGTTTTCTTTTATGGTTTTTGCATTTGGTGTCTTTAAGAATTTTTTCTTTGGTTTATATATATGTGTGTGTGTATGTATATATATATATATTTTTAATGGTTTTCTAGTTTTTCCCTTAATATTTTCATCTTTAATCTATCAGAAAAATATTTTTTCTTTACTATTTGGAATATAATCCAGTTTTACTTTTCTTCATATTGAAAACAAACTTCTCAACACTATTTGTCAAGCAATGTCTTCCCTACTGCTTCATGTTGTCACCATTATCAAATGGGGGAGCTTTGTAGATATGGGTGTATTTCTCAACTTTCCAGACTGTTCTTTTGGTCTCTTTGTCTTTCTCTGACCCATTTCTACATTGTTTTAATTGCCTTGGCTTTGTAATATATTGTAGTATATGTTACGTTCTAGTGTATCATAGTGTTAATTCTTTTTGAGAAGTTTTCTTTCTTCATTTTTAACCTTTACTTTTTCCATGTGCATTTTAAGCAGATTATCGAATTTCACCTCCCCATATCCTCAGATTTCAACTAGAGTTTCATTATATTTTTGGATGAACTTAGGGAAAATTGACATATTTACAATATGAAATCCTCATTTCATCTGGTATATTTCTCCATTATTTCCGCTTTTTAAAAGTTTTTAAATAACATTTTATTCATAGGAGCACCTGGGTGCCTCAGTGGGATAAGCGTCCAACTTTGACTCAGGTCATGATCTCACAGCTCATGGGTTTGAGCCTTGCCTCAGGCTCTGTACTGACAGCTCAGAGCCTGGAGCCTGCTTTAGATTCTGTGTCTCCCTCTCTCTCTGACCCTCCCCACTCACTCTCTCTCTCTCTCTCTCTCTCAAGAATAAACATTAAAAACATTTTTTTAAAGATTAATATAATTTTATTCATAAAATTTGCATTTTTATTGGTTGATTCCTATATACTCTACACCTATTGTTGTACATGCTATCTTCTTTCTCAATTACATTTTCTAATCAGTAACTTCCAGTATAAAATATATATTGGGGTGCCTGGGTGGCTCAGTTGGTTAAGTGTTTAGCTTTGGCTCAGGTCATGATCTCGCAGTTTGTGAGTTCAAGCCCCACATTGGACTTTTGACTGTGAGCGCGGAGCCTGCTTCAGATCCTCTGTCCTCTGTCTCTCTGACCCTCCCTGCTCATTCTCTCTCTCTCTCTCAAATAAATAAATAACTTTAAAAAATTTTACAAATATATTATTGATTTGCATGTGCTGGTCTTTAACATATCTAATAGTCTGTTGGTCTTCTTGTGTTTTCTATGTGAAGGATCATAATATATGTATATATATGTATCACAACAGTTTTGTCTCTTATAAATATTGCTTGTTATTTTTGAGGGTCCTCCCATATTGGCCAGAACATCTGATATTATACTAAAGATCAGTGGTGATAAAATTGGTTCCTTCTTCCCCTATTTTTAAGATACTTTGAAAATAGGCCTTTGTAAATATCTTTTTTTGGGGTTAGAAAATTCACTTCCAGATTTTTCCAAGAGCTTTTATTTTTAAACACAAGTAATGCTGAATTATATCATATAGTTTTTCTACATGTATTTAAACTATCATTGCATTTCTGCCATACATTCTAGTTATAATGTAACATAAGATTATTCTCAGGCTACTAAGGAAATATTTTCCTTGCCCATGAAGTTAATGGGTCTGGTTTTCCATGTAGGAAATGAGAGGTGGTAAGAATAATTTTAAAAAGTATGGAGAATGTAATTAATTTTGTAAGAAAAATACTTTTCTTTTCCTCTGAAGAGACAAATCAACACAGAAAGTGAGAAATTAAGATAGTCACAGCCAGTATAGCTTGGGTTCAAAGGAGAACTAGAAAAAGGGGAAGAGAGACTGGGGGCAGCTATACTGTGATGGATGAGACTTTGAGAAAGTATTTATAGGAGGATTAGCTGAATGTTACAAATGTATTTTTCTGAATAACTGCAAAATATTAAGTGTTCATCATTTCCTTCCAGTTCTTAGATTTGTGTGTTTCTTTAGAGTAACCACCTGCACTGAGACTGGGACACAACGTGGCTTAGCTTCAGGTGGCTTCCACTATCAGCTTGGAAATCCTTTATTTTCATACCTGTGAAATTTGGGGAATAAAACAGGCAGAAAAATTATAACTTGCATATTTGTGGATTACTGCAAAAACACTGTGGGGGGGGGGCTCTCATCATCAACTACTTATGTGTGACTTAGCCCAAATTACTTAACTGGAACCGTAAAATGAAGTGATTAGATGATTTCTAAAGACTTGTTTGGTGCTGATGTTCTACAGTCATCTCTCACTCATAGTCAGAAGGTGAAATAGTGACACAAGATGCAGTCTCATTGTACTGTAAAGACAGAGTCTATCCCAGCTGCTTTTTTTTTATTTAATTTTTTTAAATTTTTGTTTAACATTTATTTATTTTTGAGACAGAGAGAGAGTATGAACAGGGGAGGGTCAGAGAAAGAGGGAGACACAGAATCCGAAACAGGCTCCAGGCTCTGAGCTGTCAGCACAGAGCCCAACGCAGGGCTCGAACCCACGGACCGGGAGATCATGACCTGAGCTGAAGTCGGACGCTTAACCAACTGAGCCACCCAGGCGCCCCCCCCCCCCCCGCAGCTGCTTCTTAATAATTAAGACATCAGCAATTGCCTCCCACATTCCTAAACTCCAATTCAGTTCATTCCTTTTCTCCCATCTTCAGGTTCTTGGTACCCTCATGCTGTCGTACAGCTGCTACAAACCTTCATGTCTACCCTTCTCAACTCCTGCTGTATGTAAGGCATTGCACCACCCTTCCTCCAGCAAACTGCGTCCATTAGTTGTTTGGTTTCTGGGAGCAGTCTTCAGACCCTCAGCATGCAGAATGAATCTGGTAAGTCTTTTCTTTTTTAAAAATTTTAAAATGTTTTCATTCATTTTTGAGAGAAGGAGAGAAAGAGCACAAGCAGGGGAGGGGCAGATAGAGGGAAACACAGAATCTGAAGTAGGCTCCAGGCTCTCTGAGCCCTCAGCACAGAGCCTGACGCAGGGCTCAAGCTCACAAGCTGTGAGATCATGACCTGATCTGAAGTCGGATGCTCAACCCACTGAGCCACCCAGGCGCCCCAGTGGTAAGTCTTTTCTTATGGATGTATTTACATCTGCAACATATGAATGCATTCTATCCCAAGGGCAGTTTTATTTTAACCAGACATAAGGTAGTAGTCAAAATGTAAAACTTTAGTCAACAGAAAGAGATCTACTTGGCGAGGTGCCTTTCTGGAGAATTTTCAAAGGATATCATACAGTCACTCTTTGCTTATTTATGATATGAATTATATAAGCTTTCATTCTCACACAAAATCTACCTTTTAACATTTTGTATAATATATACTTTGTGTTCTCCCAACAGTGAAGCAGGTGTAGACTCAGACAGCCACAACTGAGTAGTCTCATTGATTGATTGATTGATTGATTCATTCATTCATTCATTCAACAAGGATGTAGTGAGTACTTTGTGCATCAGAAATTATGCTATATATCTGTTAGGAGTTAGACCATGTTTAAATTAAAGGTCAATTAACAGTTAAAGTAAGGAAATTATTTCTTAAGCAAGTTTGAGAGGTCCATAGTTGAAAATGTGTCCAGAGTGGAGGCTGAAGTCCAAAGATTGTAGATAAAGCCTTAGACAAAATAGATGTTCCACACCCAGCTTAAATCTCACTCTTGACCTTCATGCACCATGCAGAATATTTGGCTGGGTGTTTGTCACAATTCTAATATCCCTGCAAAGATGAGATGCATGAATCATGCAGCATCTCATCAAAAAGGTAAAGAAACAAGGATATGTTTTATCCTGATGGATTTTCCTAGCTTAAATCCAATAACTCTCATTTCTTCATTCTCCTTTCCAAGAAATGAGCTTTTTCTTCTTTTCTTTTCAAAACCTAGCTGGCTGCTTAACACCCCGTGTACAGCTAGTATTGAACCTTATCTCTTTGTAATTAATGTTTGTGCACAGAGCAATTAATTAGCTTACAGCATTAGCCACATTTTTACCTCACTCAAAGAACTAAAGGACCAAAATGCTGATATCTAGAGAAAAATTACTTCAGTGACTTCAATTAATTTTTTATAAAACCATCCTCAAGCATTTCAACTGACATAATACTTTATACCCCTAACTCCCTTCTATGTTATATAGCTGGATTGAAGCTGGACAGACCTCACATAAATGTGTAATTGCTTCTGACCTGATGGATTGGTGTTATATTTGGAACTGACCCTCAAGTCTATGGTTTCACAATTTTGACAGTGCACAATTAAAGGAACTCTTTGGAGTGGAGTGTGCAATACAGAATTACATCAAAGATTTGGTAGTAACAAGGCCCAAAGAAGTGAGACCCCGGTGGATGGCTCCAGACAAAGGATAATTTTAGTGTCCCCTCCTCTCAGGAGCATGGTCCCAAATCCTCAATTGGTCTTTGAATTTGTTCCCAAATTTGTTTGTTCCCCAAATTAGAATTTCTCCAAAGTGCCCCATTTTTATTCAGCATGGTTGGTCCACCTTGCATGTTGCTTTACTGGGGGATTCCCATACGACATTCTACACATAGGATCCAATTCCTTTCTTTGAGAAAGGGTCTACTGTGTATCCTCAGATGCTTCAGTTACTTGTTAGTACCCAAGTACATGAACACTGTTTGGCATGCCTTGAAGTCATCACTCATTGACAAAACCCCATTTTTGTACTAGGTCTTTAATAGGTGAAGGTCACATTAAGCTGAAAGGCACATTTTGGTAAATGGAAATGAATTATTACCTATTCTTTTAGCCTCATTATGAATTCCAGAATATCAGAAAAATAATATGGATAAGTTTAGGAAGTTACTGTTCTGAAGTGATAGGTATACCCTATCCCTCCAAAGTTCTCTCTCCCTCTTGTTTTCCCTCTACCTCTCCCTGTGTTTCTCCTCAGAACTTCAATGATGCTAAGATCTTGCCATTTCGACAATATGGATGGACCAAGTGAAATAAGTCAGACAAAGAAGACAAATTCCATATCATTTCACTTATATATGGAATCTGAAAGAAAAAAAAAGATTAAGCAAACAAATGAAGAAAGCAGAAACAGATGCATAAATACAGAGAACAAACTTATGGTTATCAGAGGAAAGGGGCATGGTTGAATGGGCAAAATAACTAAAGGGGAGTGGGAGATACAGGCTTCCAGTTATAGAATTAGTAAGTGGGGGAGATAATAGGAACAGCATAAGATAAAAGAAACACTATTACAATAGTAGTGTAATAGTGTTACATGATGGTAGTTACACTAGTGGTAAGTATAGCATAATGTATACACTTGTAGAATCACTATGTTGTATATCTGAAATTAATGTAACATTGGATGGCCTACTATCCTTATCACCCACTTTTAATTCTTGACTCACTTCATTTTTTAAAGAGTTTAATATCTTTATAGAAGTATAATTCACACATCATATAATTCATCCATTTAAAGTCTATGATTTTAGTGGCTTTATTACTGTTACAGAATTGTGCAGCCATCACTGTATCAATATTAGAACATTTCACCACTCCAAGATGGAATATCATACCCTACCAGTCACTCTCTATTTTTCTTCAATTCAACCAGCCATAAGCAAACATTAGTCTACTTTGGATCTCTAGAAATTTGTCTATTTTGGACATTTCAAACAAATTGAATCTTAAAATCTTACAGTATGTGATCTTTTGTCACTGACTTATTTCACTTAGCATTATGTTTTCTTTTCTTTTTTTTTTTCAATATATGAAGTTTATTGTCAAATTGGTTTCCATACAACACCCAGTGCTCATCCCAACAGGTGACCTCCTCAATGCCCATCACCCACTTTCCCCTCCCTCCCACCCCCCATCAACCCTCAGTTTGTTCTCAGTTTTTAAGAGTCTCTTATGCTTTGGCTCTCTCCCACTCTAACCTCTTTTTTTTTTCTTCCCCTCCCCCATGAGTTTCTGTTAAGTTTCTCAGGATCCACATAAGAGTGAAAACATAGGGTATCTGTCTTTCTCTGTATGGCTTATTTCACTTAGCCTAACACTCTCCAGTTCCATCCGTGTTGCTACAAAGGGCCATATTTCATTCTTTCTCATTGCCACGTAGTACTCCATTGTGTATATAAACCACAATTTCTTTATCCATTCATCAGTTGATGGACATTTAGGCTCTTTCCATAATTTGGTTATTGTTGAGAGTGCTGCTATAATCATTGGGGTGCAAGTGCCCCTATGCATCAGTACTCCTGTATCTCTTGGGTAAATTCCTAGCAGTGCTATTGCTGGGTCATAGGATAGGTCTATTTTTAATTTTTTGAGGAACCTCCACACTGTTTTCCAGAGTGGCTGCACCAGTTTGCATTCCCACCAACAGTGCAAGAGGGTTCTTGTTTCCCCACATCCTCTCCAGCATCTATAGTCTCCTGATTTGTTCATTTTGGCCACTCTGACTGGCGTGAGGTGACATCTGAATGTGGTTTTGATTTGTATTTCCCTGATGAGGAGCGACATTGAGCATCTTTTCATGTGCCTGTTGGCCATCCGGATGTCTTCTTTAGAGAAGTGTCTATTCATGTCTTCTGCCCATTTCTTCACTGGGTTATTTGTTTTTCGGGTGTGGAGTTTGGTGAGCTCTTTATAGATTTTGGATACTAGCCCTTTGTCCGATATGTCATTTGCAAATATCTTTTCCCATTCCGTTGGTTGCCTTTTAGTTTTGTTGGTTGTTTCCTTTGCTGTGCAGAAGCTTTTTATCTTCATAAGGTCCCAGTAATTCACTTTTGCTTTTCATTCCCTTGCCTTTGGGGACGTGTCGAGTAAGAGATTGCTACGGCTGAGGTCAGAGAGGTCTTTTCCTACTTTCTCCTGTAGGGTTTTGATGGTTTCCTGTCTCACATTCAGGTCCTTTATCCATTTTGAGTTTATTTTTGTGAATGGTGTGAGAAAGTGGTCTAGTTTCAACCTTCTGCATGTTGCTGTCCAGTTCTCCCAGCACCATTTGTTAAAGAGACTTTCTTTTTTTCATTGGATGTTCTTTCCTGCTTTGTCAAAGATGAGTTGGCCATATGTTTGTGGGTCTAGTTCTGGGGTTTCTATTCTATTCCATTGGTCTATGTGTCTGTTTTTGTGCCAATACCATGCTGTCTTGATGATGACAGCTTTGTAGTAGAGGCTAAAGTCTGGGATTGTGATGCCTCCTGCTTTGGTCTTCTTCAAAATTTCTTTGGCTATTCGGGGCCTTTGTTGTTCCATATGAATTTTAGGATTGCTTGTTCTCGTTTCGAGAAGAATGCTGGTGCAATTTTGATTGGGATTGCATTGAATGTGTAGATAGCTTTGGGTAGTATTGCCATTTTGACAATATTTATTCTTCCAACCCATGAGCATGGAATGTTTTTCCATTTCTTTATATCTTCTTCAATTTCCTTCATAAGCTTTCTATAGTTTTCAGCATACAGATCTTTTACATCTTTGGTTAGGTTTATTCCTTGGTATTTTATGCTTCTTGGTGCAATTGTGAATGGGATCAGTTTCTTTATTTGTCTTTCTGTTGCTTCATTATTAGTGTATAAGAATGCAACTGATTTCTGTACATTGATTTTGTATCCTGCAACTTTGCTGAATTCATGTATCAGTTCTAGCAGACTTTTGGTGGAGTCTATCGGATTTTCCATGTATAATATCATGTCATCTGCAAAAAGTGAAAGCTTGACCTCATCTTTGCCAATTTTGATGCCTTTGGTTTCCTTTTGTTGTCTGATTGCTGATGCTAGCACTTCTAACACTATGTTAAACAACAGCACTGAGAGTGGGCATCCCTGTCGTGTTCCTGATCTTAGGGAAAAAGTTCTCAGTTTTACCCCATTGAGGATGATGTTAGCTGTGGACTTTTCATAAATGGATTTTATGATGTTTAAGTATATTCCTTCTATCCCGACGTTCTCAAGGGTTTTTATTAAGAAAAGTTGCTGAATTTTGTCAAAGCCTTTTCTGCATTGATTGACAGGATCATATGGTTGTTATCTTTTCTTTCATTAATGTGATGTAGCACGTTGATTGCTTTGCGAATGTTGAACCAGCCCTGCATCCCAGGAATGAATCCCACTTGATCATGGTGAATAATTCTTTTTATATGCTGTTGAATTTGATTTGCTAGTATCTTATTGAGAATTTTTGCATCCATATTCATCAGGGATATTGGACTGTAGTTCTCTTTTTTTACTGAGTCTCTGTCTGGTTTAGGAATCAAAGTAATACTCGCTTCATAGAATGAGTCTGGAAGTTTTCCTTCCCTTTCTGTTTTTTGGAATAGCTTGAGAAGGATAGGTATTATCTCTGCTTTAAACATCTGGTAGAACTCCCCTGGGAAGCCGTCTGGTCCTGGACTCTTATTTGTTGGGAGATTTTTGATGACTGATTCATTTTCTTTGCCGGTTATGGGTCTGTTCAAGCTTTCTATTTCCTCCTGATTGAGTTTTGGAAGTGTGTGGGTGTTTAGGAATTTGTCCATTTCTTCCAGGTTGTCTAGTTTGTTGGCATATAGGTTTTCATAGTATTCCCTGATAATTGCTTGTATCTCTGAGGGATTGGTTGTAATAATTCCATTTTCATTCATGATTTTATCTATTTGGGTCATCTCCCCTTTCTTTCTGAGAAGCCTGGCTAGAGGTTTATCAATTTTGTTTATTTTTTCAAAAAACCAACTCTTGGTTTTGTTGATCTGCTCTACAGTGTTTTTAGATTCTATATTGTTTATTTCTGCTCTAATCTTTATTATTTCTCTTCTTCTGCTGGGTTTAGGCTGTCTTTGCTGTTCTGCTTCTATTTCCTTTAGGTATGCTGTTAGATTTTGTATTTGGGATTTTTCTTGTTTCTTGAGATAGGCCTGGATTGCAATGTATTTTCCTCTCAGGACTGCCTTCGCTTCATCCCAAAGCATTTGGATTGTGGTATTTTCATTTTCATTTGTTTCCATATATTTTTTAATTTCTTGTCTAATTGCCTGGTTGACCCATTCATTCTTTAGTAGGGTGTTCCTTAACCTCCATGCTTTTGGAGGTTTTCCAGACTTTTTCCTGTGGTTGATTTCAAGCTTCATAGTATTGTGGTCTGAAAGTATGCATGGTATGATTTCAATTCTTGTATACTTATGAAGGGCTGTTTTGTGACCCAGTATGTGATCTATCTTGGAGAATGTTCCATGTGCACTCGAGAAGAAAGTATATTCTGTTGCTTTGGGATGCAGAGTTCTAAATATATATGTCAAGTCCATCTGATCCAATGTCTCATTCAGGGCCCTTGTTTCTTTATTGACTGTGTCTAGATGATCTATCCATTTCTGTAAGTGGAGTGTTAAAATCCCCTGCAATTACTACATTCTTATCAATAAGGTTGCTTACATTTACGAGTAATTGTTTTTTATATTTAGGGACTCCTATATTCAGCACATAGACATTTAAAATTGTTAGCTCTTCCTGATGGATACACCCTGTGATTATTATATAATGCCCTTTTTCATCTCTTGTTACAGCCTTTAATTTAAAGTCTAGTTTGTCTGATGTTAGTATGGCTGCTCCAGCTTTCTTTTGGCTTCCAGTAGCATGATAAATAGTTCTCCATCCCCTCACTCTCAATCTGAAGGTGTCCTCAGGTCTAAAATGGGTCTCTTGTAGACAGCAAATAGATGGGTCTTGTTTTTGTATCCATTCTGATACCCTATGTCTTTTGGTTGGCGCATTTAGTCCATTTACATTCAGTGTTATTATAGAAAGATATGGGTTTAGAGTCATTGTGATGTGTGTAGGTTTCATGCTTGTAGTGATGTCTCTGGGACTTTGTCTCACAGGATCCCCCTTAGGATCTCTTGTAGGGCTGGTTTAGTGGTGACAAATTCCTTCAGTTTTTGTTTGTTTGGGAAGACCTTTATCTCTCCTTCTATTCTAAATGACAGATTTGCTGGATAAAGGATTCTCAGCTGCATATTTTTTCTGTTTTTCACATTGAAGATCTCCTGCCATTCCTTTCTGGCCTGCCAAGTTTCAGTAGAGAGATTGGTCACGAGTCTTATAGGTCTCCCTTATATGTTAGAGCACGTTTATCTCTAGCCGCTTTCAGAATTTTCTCTTTATCCTTGTATTTTGCCAGTTTCACTCTGATACATCGTGCAGAAGATCGATTCAAGTTACGTCTGAAGGGAGTTCTCTGTGCCTCTTGGATTTCAATACCTTTTTCCTTCCCCAGATCAGGGAAGTTCTCAGCTATTATTTCTTCAAGTACACCTTCAGCAACTTTCCCTCTCTCTTCCTCCTCTGGAATACCAATTATGCGTAGATTATTTCTCTTTAGTGCATCACTTAGTTCTCTAATTTTCCCTTCATACTCCTCGATTTTTTTATCTCTTTTTCTCAGCTTCTTCTTTTTCCATAATTTTATCTCCTAGTTCACCTATTCTCTCCTCTGCCTCTTCAATCGGAGCCATGGTTGTCTCGATTTTATTTTGCAGGTCATTGATAGCGTTTTTTAGCTCCTCCTGGCTGTTCCTTAGTCCCTTGATCTCTGTAGCAATAGATTCTCTGCTGTCCTCTATACTGTTTTCAAGCCCAGCGATTAATTGTGACTATTATTCTAAATTCACTTTCTGTTATATTATTTAAATCGTTTTTGATCAGTTCATTAGCTGTTTTTATTTCCTAGAGGTTTTTTTGAGGGGAATTCTTCCGTTTCGTCATTTTGGATAGTCCCTGGAGTGGAGCAGAACTGCCGGGTACTTCCCCTGTGCTGTCTTGAATAACTTGCGTTGGTGGGCGGGGCCACAGTCAGACCTGATGTCTGCCCCCAGCCCACACGGGGGCCACAGTCTGACTGGTGTGTGCCTTCTCTTCCCCCTCCTAGGGGCAGGATTCACTGTGGGGTGGCGTGGCCCATCTGGGCTACTTGCACACTGCCCAGCTGTGGTGCTGGGGATGTGGCGTATTAGCTGGGGTGGATCGGCAAGGTGCACAAGGGCGGGAGGGGCAGTCTCAGCTCGCTTATCCTTTGGTGATCCACTTCAGGAGGGGCCCTGACGGCATCAGGAGGGAGTCAGACCCACCGCTGGAAGGATGGATCCGCAGAAGCACAGCGTTGGGTGTTTGCGCGGTGCAAGCAAGTTCCCTGGCAGGAACCGGTTCCCTTTGGGATTTTGGCTGGGGGATGGGCGAGGGAGATGGCGCTGGCGAGTGCCTTTGTTCCCCGCCAAGCTGAGCTCTGTCGTCTGGGGCTCAATAACTCTCCCTCCTGTTGTCCTCCAGCCCTCCCGTTCTCTGAGAAGAGCTGTTAGCTTATAACCTTCCAGATGTCAAATCCCGCTTGCTGTCGGAACACACTCCGTCTGGCCCCTCCGCTTTTCCAAGCCAGACTCGGGAACTCTGCTTGGCCGGCGGGCCGCCCCTCTGCCCCGGCTCCCTCCCGCCAGTCCGTGGAGCGCGCACCGCCTTGCCGCCCTTCCTACCCTCTTCCGTGGGCCTCTCGTCTGTGCTTGGGTCCGGGGACTCCATTCTGCTAGTCTTCTGGCAGTTTTCTGGGTTATTTAAGCAGGTGTAGGTGGAATCTAAGTGATCAGCAGGACCCCTGGTGAGCTCAGTGTCCTCCTACTCTGCCATCCTCCTAGATTAGCATTATGTTTTCAAGATTCATACATGTTATAACCTATACCATTCATTCATTTTTATGACCTACTAATATTCCATTGTGTAGATATACCACATTTTGCTTATTCATCATTTGATGGACTTTTGAGTTCTGTCTACTTTTTGACTATTATGAATACTGCTGTAAATATTTGTGCACAAGTTTTTGTATGGAATTTTTTAAAATTTCTTTTGGGCATATACCTAAGAGTGGAATTTATGGGACATATAGTAATTACATATTTAACTCTTTGAAGAACTGCTAAGCTATTTTTGTAAGTGGCTTTGCCATTTCACATTCCTACCAGCAATTAATGAAGACTCCGATTTCTCTACATCTTTACTTGGTGTATATGTGGTGCATAATATTAAGTCGTTTTCACAGCTTGATCCAATCTTGCATGACTGAGGCAAATCCCACTTGGTCATGGTATATAATTATTTTTACATGTTGTTGGACTCAGTTTGCTAGGATTTTGTTGAGGATTTTTGCATTCATATTAATAAGATATATTGATCTGTAGTTTTATTTTCTCATGATGTCTTCATCTGATTTGGGTACCGGGGTAAAACTTGCCTTATAGATTGAATTGGGTTATTTGATTTTCTTCACAGACTCTTCTCCACCAAGAATATAAGTACTTATGGGCAGAATCAAACTCAAAGACTTACAAACCCATAATTCAATAAAGGTGTGATGAACTGAATTGATTTGGCTGCACAGTGAGCCCCTTCTGTTATAGGTTTCTACCAAATCCTGAGGAAATGGCTTATTTCCCCCCCCCTCTCAATTTTCCTTAATTATACTTGGCTTCTCATTCCAAAGCTTTGAATATGTCTATTTTCATAAGTTTTGCTGGAAATAGAGCAGGTTGATCATTTATTTTTCCTTGTTTCAAATTCTAGGCTTCCTGGAAATTTAGCAAGATTTATAAAAAACCTTAAAGTTTGCCATGTATTTTGACCTTTTCTTTGATTTTCTCTTAATGTATTAATACCATAGGTATTTTTTAAAAAATTAAGAAAGTATTGGAATAAGCAAATGTTAATCAAATAAATATTAAATCATTTAATCAAATTTTCATATAATAAATGGAAATCATGTAATATTATAAAGGATATTATATAAAAACATTGTAGTTATTCATTCAAAAATATTTATTGAACACCTATTCTTCTTAGACAAATGCAAGATGAATGTTAGGTTGAGGCTATTGGTCCATCTCTTAAAAGTGATGATTTCATTGTTTTTTTCATCAGTGTTCTTTCTGAAGCCATCATTGAAATGCAATCTGGTCAATAAGATAGAAACAGTAGATTTTAGGTGGAGCAAAAAAGGAAAAAATAAAGTGTTTTAAGAGTTCCTCTCTAATAAGAATTAACTTTTTCTTACATCAAGATGGCTACTACCTCACTTTTTCAAAGTTTACCAGGTCCCAGTTCAATTTGAATTAAGAAACATTGATTAATCCCATTGATTTCCATACATTGGGCTCTGATCACTCATATAAAAAGATGAGTGTATTGTTTATATGGGCATTAAGGTGCTCTCCATAGATGGGAAGATGTGTACCCTATAGAAAACTCTGAAACTCTAAGGAACCCTCAAGAACAGGATCATGGTCTAAAGGCCAAATCGTTCTGCTTCCTGTTTTTGTAAATAGAAATTTATTGGAACAAAGGCACACTTATTCATTTTATTTTCTATAGCTATTTTTCTGCTACAATAACAGGTTGGAGTGGTCCTGACAGAACTGTATGGCCTGCAAAGCCCAAAACATTTACTAGCTGGCTCTTTACAGAACAAGTTTGCCAGTCCCTTCTCAAAGAACTCTCTCTACTCCTTTCTATCCATCTGAATGAATGAAGAAGATAACTGGCCTGTCCATTTGGACTTTAATCTTGGTCTAAACAGAGCCACTAAACAAGTACACCTGATACAACATGAGAACAATCCTAATGTAAACTGATATAATGAAGCACAGAGTTAATAACCACTGAAAAATTAGGAAAGATTTTTCTGAAGAAGAATGACCTGTGAGGCCAGTACTGAAGATAAGGAAAGAACACTATTTAATGATTATAAGGAATCCTTCTCCAATAGAGAAAACATACTGGCATGGGGTTTATCCAACACACTACTGCCAACTTGTAATATACAATGTGTGCTCCATTCTTTCCAGAAATTCCTAGGAAAAAATTCAGAGAATGATGTAATGCTTATTGTCTTAAGAGAAATGTCAAAGTGTTTGTCTGAAACATGAAAAAAAATCTCATTTATTGGTGATTTCTTTCACTTTCCTACTAATTACAGGCAGTTTCAGTTGTAGTTGAGAAGATGAAAGTACTAGCATGGAGTTTAACCAATTTACTACTCATTTCTTCTCTGGGTCAAGAGAAAATTAATGTGGACCTTATTCACGGTCCATTGTGCAGAGGAGTTCTGTTCCATATAGTCCTTCAGAGATCCAGGATTCTTTCACCTGTGGCTCTTGGCAACCTACTCAGTCATCTGGCAGAAGGGAAAAAAAAATATAAATATACACCTAAAGATAGTGCACATTATATCTGCTCACATGCTGTTGGCCACAACTTAAGCCACACCAGACTACCATGGAGCTAGAAAGTGAAGTCTAGAACTCTGCCTTATCATCACATCTCTTTCCTTCTCTTTTCAGTCCCATTCTGAAGGTCTCAGGACTCATATTATGGCCACATTTTTCCTTTTTACATTTTTTCTTATTATCCTTATCTACTTCCCCTCCTCTTATTTACTGTAAACTTAATGTATCTTCTAAAATACAACTGAAACTCCCTGTAATTAGTAGGAAAGTGAAAGAAATCACCAATAAATGAGATTTTTTTTCATGTTTCAGACAGACACTTTGACATGTCTCTTAATATAATAAGCACAACATCATCCTCTGAATTTTGTCCTGGAATTTCTGGGAAGAATGAACACAAGAGCACTAAAATTGCTCTGCCTACAAAAGTAACATGGATTTGAGAGTTGTTCACTCTATCTCATGAGACACAGGAAAAGAGAACCTTGGGAAAAAAACAAGAAGCAGAGAGACATGAAGGGAAGGAAAAGAAGAGAGACCAGATTGGCTAGGTAGGTGGGGCGGGGGGGGACATGAAGAGCCTCAGCTAGTAGAAATTCCATTTGTCAGGGAATTTCAAGGAATTGTTATTTGACATTGATCTTGATGTGCATTTCTTCCCTATACTGGCATTACTTTCCACTATCCTCATCTTTTTCTGTAAATACTTAGCATAAAAACATTTTTGAGTTGGGTATTTTCAGGAAATCAAATAAGAAAAAGTTGCCTAGCATGGCACAAAACAAGTCAAACTCAGGAATGAAGGCCAATGTCAAGAGATGAAAACAGCAGAGAGGCAAGCAGGTTTAGCAAGGCCTGACACAAGAAAATGAAACGTTCCCCTAACCTCCTCAGGAATCTTTGGAGAACACACAGAAGACTTCCCTTAGTTACATACTTTTAAGTCTCAAGTTATTTTACCTTAGTCTTGAAGAAAAGGGCAGTCTCAGAAACTGGAGGACTTGGGACAGATGGGTTCCCACTATGATGTGTGTTAGCTTTCCAAGTGACTCATCCTATGTGCCAAATGGTCTCCAGGCCCATGAAAGGCACATGTGGAAACGTGAAATTTATCACATCTCTAACCTAGTCCTAGGCATAGAGTACCATACAGCTTCTTCTGAGTACTTGATGATGTTGCTATAAAAAATTGTAGTTTTCCATGATGTAAACATCAAGGTTGAATGGAATCAGTACCTGGCAGGCAGAAAGTAAGGCTCTGTTTCTTCAGCTCTGATGATCCTTGCACCCAAAGTAGGAGGAAGTCTTATAGAGGCTGAGATCCACTAGCAAGACCTGTAGACAAAATTACATATGAGATGGCTGCAGGCTTTGCAGAGAAGATCCGTGAGCACTAGTCAGAATCTAGTGCAGAAAGGGAAATCAGACTTGTGGTTGCATTTTTCAGATAAATAAAGTACCATTTATTTTTTAAATATATTTTTTAATGTTTTTTTTTAAAGAAAAGAGCATGAGCAGGGGAGGGGCAGAAAGAGAGGGAGATACAGAATTTGAAGAAGGCTCCAGGCTCTGAGCTGTCAGCACAGAGCCCAATGCAGGACTCAAACCCATGAACTGTGAGATCATGACCTGAGCCGAAGTCAGATGCTTAACTGACTGAGCCATCCAGGGGCCCCAAAGAAATCACCATTTGGAAAAAAAATGAAAACAACATGGAAGTGCTTGCTCACAATCAAAATATCAAATTTTATTCTTTGGCAGTAAGAAAGACACAGTGAAGTATCAAAAGTCTAGGCAAGTAATAATAGTTTAAAAGTCACAGGTCTATTAAAATACATTAAAGACTAAATACCATGTTGAATTTGAATCTAACTTTTCTTCACTGATTCAAAAAGCACTCTAGACTCTTATGGTGTCTCAAGGTCATCATTATAAATAATACCATAACATTTTTGGCTATTATTATTAAGTAATCATATCTGCCTTTACTCAGTACTTATTATTTGCCAGAAACCATGCTAAAGCCTTCAGATATTTGTCTTATTTAATTACCACACCAAATTTTTGAGCTAGTTATTACTACCTCCATTTTTCAAAGGAAAAAACTGAGACTTAAAAGGTCAGCCTTCTAGGAAACCAACTTCCTAGGAAAAACTAGGATTTGTATTAATATGTGTTGACTCCAAAACCACTGCCCTTACCTAGTTCACCACCTTTCATGTAAGACATTGGCCCCAGTTACAAGAATCTTAGACTTCACCCATTGAGATAAAAATGAATATGAGACTCACTCAGAAATAAGTTATGGAGAATTATTGGTGCCACAAGAGTTGGGAAAAAACAGAAATGTGTTTACTAAAGAAGTTAGAAATGTTTTGTGAAGAAGGAAGAACATAAGCTAGTCTGTGAGAGTTGACTAGGGTTTCTGTTTGTAGAGTCTCTGATGAGTGTCATTGACAGGAAATCCTTTACACAATGCTTCCTAATGATGTATTATTTAAATAATTCTTATGAAAGCACTGTGAAGTAAGAAGAGCAAATTTCATGATCTTAGCATCACAGATAACAAGCCAGGGACAAAAGGGGCACCTGGGTGGCTCAGTCAGTTAAGTGTCCAACTCTTGGTTTCCATTCAAGGCATGATCTCATGGTTTTGTGAGTCTGAGCCCCGCTTTGGCCTGTGTGCTGGCAGTGCAAAGCCTGCTTGGGATTCTCTGTCTCCCTGTCTCTATGCCCCTCCCCCCACTCAGGCTGTCTCTGTCTCTCTCAAAATTAAATAAATAAATAAATAAATAAATAAAGCAAGCCAGGGTCCAGGGAGGGACAGTGACTGCTGGGTACCCTTATGTGATAATGTGGTCAGAGGGCAGAGACAAGATGTAGGTTTTTGGAGTCAACCATTTCTATTATTTCTCACTACTCTGCTGACACACACACCATTACATGCAAGCATACATATACATACACACATAATCTCAAACCAGTAGCTGCACAGAAAGTCCCACATTTCCGTCCTAGACTCTGAAGCCACAGGGCTTTGACAGACATAGATAACATCCCAGCAGATATATTATCCCCAACTGCACCACTACTGAGTATTTGAAGTCCATATTTTTAGTCTTTTCATTTATAAAAATTACAGTGAGAACATCATTTGAAGATAAAAGGGCAAATGTGATCACAGAAACTAATTAAGGACAATTAATAAATCAAAACTTTAATAAAGCTGTTTTATAGGCAGAAGCTATTCTGGAAATGGTCCTCAAGCCTGCGACTACTCTCCTAAAGGAGAAGTCTTTAAAGGAACAAAGAAAATTGTGAACGAGGACATAGAAGATTCTGTTTGAGAAGTTTCCAAGCACTAAATGAATGGTTTCTTAGGCATGGACTATGGTATGCTGCCTGTTAATCTTACTGTCTTGCCATTTCATTGAGACCCTGAACTGGCTTTGCATTACCTTTCTGTGTTTAATGGTGGTGTTTCATCTTCATATATACGTATATATCTGTTATTAGGAAAATAATCATTTGGTAGAAGTTTTTCCTGAATATCTCATATCAGTTTAGGAGAGTGGATTATATTTTGCCTTTTCAGTTTTTCCAAAACATAAATGTTAGAAAGTACACTCAGCCTAGATTTTAAATTTGCTGGTTGATCTGACTAGTAAAGAGAGAAGATAGGTGTGGGGACTCGATATATTTACAGAGATAGGGCATATTTTTGTCCATATTTATGAAAAATAGTATTTTTTAAAACACTTTCATTTCCACTGAGTCATTCAGTTCTCATGGTCCACTTGAGAGGTTCAGAAGGCAGACACATTTACTACCATTTGACTGATGGAAAGACTGTATCTAAAATAGGCTCAGAATTTGCTCAAGATAAAATTGAGAGCAAATGGTGAAGGTGGACTTGAACTTTGTTTCTGTCTCCTGGTCAGGTATTCATTCTACCTCACCAGTCTCTACCCGCCCATTTTCCTATAGCTTTCTTTCACTAGTAAGCCATTACTTTTGTGTTTAGGGAGAGAAGTTTTTGATTTGCCATGGCTCCTTATTTCCCTACAAGTACATTCTCTTTGCTTTAACATCTTTCTTCATGGACTTTGGGATATTTTACCATGGCAGGAAAAAGATAAGTAGTATAAAAGATAGACAAGATTTAGTTGTGTTCCTTCCCCCAAATTTCATATCCCTGATGTGCTGAAGGTGTTCCATATTTCCCCCTATTCCTGCAAGTCCTGACCACAGGACCACATCCAACATCAGCTACACTGATGGATATAGTATAGTAAGTTACTCCCCTTTGCAATATTATTATTTTTTTTTTTTAATTTTTTTTTTCAACGTTTATTTATTTTTGCGACAGAGAGAGAGCATGAACGGGGGAGGGGCAGAGAGAGAGGGAGACACAGAATCGGAAACAGGCTCCAGGCTCTGAGCCATCAGCCCAGAGCCCGACGCGGGGCTCGAACTCACGGACTGCGAGATCGTGACCTGGCTGAAGTCGGACGCTTAACCGACTGCGCCACACAGGCGCCCCTGCAATATTATTTGTGTGTTCTAAAGCCAACTCCTCTATTTAGGAAGAAAAGACTTTATCCAAAATCAAGGAATATCAGCCATCAGCTATACTGTTTTGTCCTATATGTTAATGGTGACGAATTTTCATTGATTTTTTCCCCTAAAATTGTATCATAGTTGAGGAGATTCATGTTTCAAGAGTCTAAGGAAGTTGTCCAAGATTACAAAGCTAGCAATTATAAAGGTGAGCTTAGAAGAATGAAGTAAATAAAGACGTATACCTAGGCACAGTAAATACTGCTGGTTCTTTGCCAACATTCATTTCCACGTTCCTCCTTAAAAGTGAAATATATATATTGCTGAAAAGCAAATTGTGGATCTGTGTGTGTGTGTGTGTGTATATATATATATATATATATATATATGTATATATATATATATATACATTTAACCTCTTCTATGTCACCATGAGTTTCAAGGGAGGGTGGATTTATTCTGACTCGGGTTTAATTTAGCCTAATAGTGGTCTCAACAAAAGCCAAGAATTGTTACTCGAGTCAATAAAAAGGAGGAGCGATTTGGGGTGCCTGGGTGGCTTAGTCAGTTAAGCATCCGACTTCAGCTCAGGTCATGATCTTAGGGTCCGTGGGTTCGAGCCCCGCGTCGGGCTCTATGCTGACACCTCAGGGCCTGGAGCCTGGTTCGGATTCAGTGTCTCCTTCTCTCTCTGCACCTCCCCTGCTCACACTCTGTCTCTGTCTCTGTCTTTCTCTCAAAAATAAATAAAAACGTTTTAAAAAATTTAAAAACAATTTAAGAAGGAGGAGTGACATCAGCATATGGTGGAATAAAGTGTTTCTCACTTTTGTTCTCCCCTCGACAATGGTTTGAGATCTATCCATGGATAAAAGTGCCTTTGAAGGAACTATGGGATCCAGCATTATACATCAAGTCCCTGAAGATGAGTCTCAAACCCGTGCATTGGGTAACAGACATACAGACCTCAGTCCTGGCAATGGCACCTGCAGTGGCCTATGAATGGGCCCTAGCCCCTGTCAGTCAAAGTCAGGGACTCCCTGGAAAACAGTGTTTTAGACAATCACCCATGGACAAAATAGCCTTTATGGAAGTTCAGGTTTTCAAAGGAGAAGTTTCAGTGTACTACTGGAGCAAAACAATACAAGTTTGGACACACGGGAAAGGGTAAGAGAAGCAGATTTACTACCCATATCAGCCCTCTTCCAAGATAGCACAGTTTATGAACAAGAAAGATCTTGGCTGTGATTTCTCTCATGAAGGAAATTAAGAAACACAACTGATTTCTGTATATTGATTTTAGGTCCTGCATGTTTACTGAATTTGTTGATTGGTTCCAGCAGTTGTTTTGTTGATTATTTAGGATTCTCTCTCTATAAAATCATATCATCTGCAAATCACAACAGTTTTGCTTCTTCATTTTCAAATTGGATATATTTTTATTTGTTTGCCTTGTTTAGTTGCTCTGGCTAGGACTTCCAGTGCAATGTTAAATAAGAGTGGTGAGAGTAGGCACCCTTGTCTTATTCCTGATCTTAAAAGAAAAGCTTTCAGTTTTTCACCATTGAGTGTGATCTTAGCTGTGGGTTTGCCACATATGGCCTTTATGATGTTGAGGTTTATTCCTTCTATACCCAATTTGTTGACATTTTTAATCATGAAAGGATGCTGTATTTTGTCAAATGCTTTTTCTTTGTCTCTTTTTACTGTTTTTGGATTAAAGTCTATTTTATCTAACATGTCCATATTGTACAAAACCATCTACAGATTCAATGAAATCCCTATGAAAATTCCAATGACATTTTTCATAGAAATAGAAAAAACAATCTTAAAATCTATATGGTGTCACAGAAGTCCCAACTAGCCAAAGAAATCCTGAGAAAGATAAACAAAGCTGGAGACATCACACTTCCTCATTTCAAACTACACTACAAAACTGTAGTGATCAGGAGAGTATGGTAATAGCATAAAAATGCACATACCTGTTAGAATCAGGAAGATAAGAGAAAACAAGTGTTAGTAAATATGTACAGAAAAGGGAACTTTTGTGCACTATTGATGGGAATGTAAATTGGTGCAGCCACTGTGGAAAACAATATCGAAGTTCCCCCAAAATTTTAAAATAAAACTACAATATAATTCAGCAGTTCCACTCCTGGGTATTTATCTGAGGGAAATGAAAACACTAAGTTGAAATGATATATACACCCCATTTTCAATGCAGCATTATTTGCAATAGGGGAGACCATGGAAATAGCCTAGATGCCTATGGATGAATTAATGGATAAAGAAAATTTACTGTACACACACACACATACACACATGAATATTATTCAACCATAGAAAAGGAAATCTTACCATTTGCAAAACCAAGAATGGACCTTGATGTCATCATGCTATGTGAAATAAATCAGCCAAATAAAGACAGCCCATATGATCTCACATGTGAAATCTCAAGAAAAGAAAAGAAAAGAAAAGAAAAGAAAAGAAAAGAAAAAGCTCACAGATACAGAGAACAGATTAGTGGTTGCCAGAGGTTGGAAGCAGGGGCAAGGGGGTAAAGTGGGTAAGAGGATAAAAAGGTACAAATGTCTAGTTATAAACTAAGTCATGAGTATGTAATGTACAGCATGGCAAGTATAGTTAACAATACTGTATTCCACATTTAACGTTGCTAAGAGAGTAAATCTTTTTTTTTTAAGTGTTTATTTTTGAGAGAGAGGGAAAGCATACATAAACGGAGGAGGGGCGGAGAGAGCTGGGGAGAGAGGATCCTAAGTGGGCTCCATGCTGACAGCAGAGAGCTCCATGTGGGGCTCAAACTCACAAACCAAAAGATCATGACCTGAACCGAAGTTGGATACTTAACCAACTGACCCACCCAGGTGTCCCTAAGAGAGTACATCTGAAAAGTTCTCATCATAAGAAAAAAACAAATGTTTTAACTTTGGTGATAGGTGTTAACCAGACATATTGTGATGATCATTTCACAATATATACAAATAATGAATCATTATCTTGTACATCTCAAGCTAATATATCAATTATATGTCAATAAAAAATTATTTAACAAAGAAGGGAAGAGCCTTCAGAATCATGTAGAAGAAGAGTCCAAGCTTTGATCAGTGGGTAACTGAAGCTGACCCTATTTTGAATTTCTTGTAATTGAGTCAAAAGCTCTCCTTATAGTTTAAGCCACTTGAATCCATGCTTTCAATTCCTGAGAGTGAAGACATCTTAAACAGTACCCTGCTATTTTATGAGATTTAAAGATTCTTTTAGTGGCACGCAACATAATTACACTTGAATAGGTGGAAGGCAGAGAAGAACTGCCAGGCAGGGCCACCTAGGGGATTGCACTCTAGAGATAGGGTAGCAGCAAGCTAGAGTTGTAGGGTACAGCTTATGTGTGACAGTTGAGGTGAGATTAATTAGGTTTGTGGCTCCCTGTGAACTGGCTAATTCAAATAACTTCTCTGACTCCAGGCACAGGGACAGTTGCTAGTTCTTTGGTACCTGGCCCTAGGGTAATTGGGCATTAGGTATTAAGAGGCCCTGGAGTGTGAGACCTAATAATGGAAGGGATTTGGGTATGAACTTAATCACCTGGCCCCAAACAGGAACTGACCAACCTCCAGAAGGGCCTCAAAGCTGGATCAAAACAGCAAAATTTAAAAGTAAACAGACTACATTACACATAGTCAACCGAAAGAAGTAGCAGCTGCCACCTTCAGTCATTTCCCTTGGACACGCTTCCCAAGGCATCTCTAGGCATTTTCTTTCTCTACTTTCAGGAGCCATGACCACGCGAGGAGATCCCTGATGGTCAAGGGCCAGAGTACAAGCTCGCACACACCTACACACAACACACACACACACACAAATGGCCATCACTATTCAGGGAAAAGTCTCGAACAGTTGATACCAGAAGTCACCCTTCCTGACTACCACAGAACATGGCAGGAAGCAGTACAAGGAGAAGCCGTATTTAACACTGCCAAGAAAGAAAATACAACCTGAGATCGATGTGCCTCCAGCCAAAGAAATAGGTCCAGGCTCAGCATGGACTGACACTACTGGTAAAATGAAGCTACATAAATCCAACACCCTTCAATATGTCTAAAATCCCGGGCTTTCTGAAGCTTCTTTTCAAAGCTATCTTCCGAAACACAAAGGATGGTCTCATTTTTATTGGAAGACAAAGATAAGAGATAAATCCAAAACCGCCTAAGATCTCCCTGAGGTGCAGAAACCTAGGAGAGATATTACATTTAAAAAGAAGGACACCAAACTATGAGAAATAGGAATATATGTATTAATGAAAAAAAAAATCAAGGATGATTCCCCCCAAAGCTTCCTAAACCTTAGATCTTACAGGCTATAGGATTACCTTTTCAAACGATTTTAAAGATGTGTTCTCATGGAATAATCATTCAGATTCAAGCTGCCAGAAAGCAAAGAGAGAAGCTTTCAAACTATCTACAGAAATACTGAGAATCCTTGTAAAAATAAGAGCATCATTATTTTCACTGTCTTCTTCAAATAGCTTTTCAGAATTTGTGTGTGCTGCTGGGATGAGTCTTATGCACTAAAAAATACAGCAACTAAACTCCTTCTTCAAGTACCTTATATGTAAGATAGACAATGTCCCACATAATATGGATCAGGAAATTTTTTTGAATACAGTGACCCCAGTTGAATACATTCTCAGACCCTTCACATAGCTGATAATCACTAGCCAAGGAATTTAAGGCACGCTATTTAACGTCCCTAAGCTTCAATCTTTTTAGCCATAAAATGGGGGATAATAAGTGTCCCAATGTTATAAAGATTAAATGGAGCAACCTATGCTCACTGTGCAATGTAGAGTGTATTGCATCAACATTAGCTAATACTTACATGGGAGCACTACACTGGGATGGGAAGTGTTAAGATAACTGAGGTAAACTTCATATCAGAGATTGAAATAGATTTTAAGTGAAGTTCCTCCTCCAGCTACCACTATTATCTGCCTGAATTGCTGGGATGAAAAAGATTCTAAAGTTGTATCCAGGCTGAGTAGGAAAGATTGCCTGATAGACTAATGCTTTCTGCTATGGGTTTTGAATAGAAGAGAGTTGGTACACATTCTGTGTATTTGTCTCCTGGGAAAAATTATTTTATGTCCCTCCTGGGACAAGTTATTTTATGTCTTTTCCACGTCTGTATTTGATTCTGTACCACAAACTTTCTTCTGTGGAGAAGACATCAAATGCAAATAATCCTGGAAGAAGAAATACAATGATTTAGTCACCTCATTTAATTACCTTAGGGTACATTTGCAATTAGTTACCTTCAAGATTTTATCAAGATTTACTTACAATTAGACATGCTATGGATAGTTTATTAAGATTGGTTTATGGTCATTCTGGTGCTAGCAGTTGTAAATACATCTCTAACCACAGAGCATCTCATGTTGGGTATTCCTGGGACACAAATTAACTTGGAAATCTATATCCACTATTCCTTAGGAGTTGAGTATTCACCCTATTCCCAGGGATAGGTATGTGGTAACCAGACCAAATGTTTCCACTGTGCCAAGCCAGCCAGTGGTCCACAATACTCTCCAGGGTACTAGCCCTGTGCCTCTGCCTTCATTTTAAACACACCTTCAGGGTCTTCTTCTGTGGAGGTAAATACCCTTGTGGAGGTAAATTTGGCAATATGTATCCTAATAGTATTCATTTGTTTAGACCTGATAATTCTAGGAATTTATTTGGGAAAATAATTGCAGATGTGCACATAAATTTATGTGCAAGATTATCCATTATAGTATGTTCAAATTTCTTTAAAAACTTAAATTACTTGAAAATGAATATAGGCTAAATTATGATAACCCATAATGGCATAGCAGTCAGTAAATTATGTATTTGGATAAGTTTAATGACAGGAAATTCTTTTAATGAAATATTAATGGAGAAAATTAGGTATAGTAATTATAATTGTTAAAAAATAAACCTTTAAATGTAAAAATATAAAATACCCATATACATGATTTATGTAGGGAGAGATAGTAGACTTCTTTTTTTACTCCAAGTACACAAAGTTTCCAGTCTATGGAGAAACTCTGTGGGCTGGACTCTGCTCTAGAAGAACTAAGTTCCGCTCTCAGGAGTAAAAGTGTATGATTCAAAGTGGATTGCTTCATGTGACTTGCATTCCTACAACTTCTGGAAATAGCATATCAATTTCCCTGCCTCAGATCCAACTTCCCCACTGTGGGTAGTCTTGATAGGGCTATTAATCAAGGTGTTCTCTCCTTCCTGGTCCAAGCAGCAGGCACGTTACCCTGTGTAGGCTATTTGGACACTCTCTTGAGGATTTGGATTATGGAAACAGGATTTAAAAGGATTAATATTGACCTAACACCTATATCAGTGGCCTGAAGAGATAAACCATTATTTTTTGCTACTAAAAACCATTGTTACTCTGCCCTTATTTTTCTGAAAATAATTCTTTAGCTCTTCCTTTAATTCTTGACCCACCATTTGACCTTCTGGTAAGTGTTTTTGTTAACCAGACTTGGCTCTTCTGTATCTTATAACCCAGGAGTCATAAATTAATAAAGTTATATAAAATAAATAAATGAAATTATTTAAAATAAACAAAAAAAAAGTTCTGTCTGTGAGATTGGTCTTAGATCTAAGACTAGTGAGGTTCCTGGCATTCTATAATCTGTGACCCTCCTTGCCTATGGGTCTATAAACCCTTACTTCATTTCTTGTTACAAGCTGCCAGTCCTGGAATGCCACTTGAAAAACTCAGCTCCCTCTCACTTTTTTTTTTCTGAAGGTATATTGTCCCAAGGGGCAGTCCTTGCCCAGTAAATTGCCAAAGGAAGCCAATCTGCACAGCTCTTTGAGTAGCGGCCTCCCAGATGTTCCTGCATTTATCACCTCCAGTGGGTGGCATTGGGTCAGAAGACAAGAGGATGATGTTTCTGGGATTTATTTTTTATATCAATGAAAGAATCATTTGAGGCTCTTGTAAGATAAATGGATTTTTTTTCCTAGTGGCAATTATTGCTCCAATGGTTGGTATTTTCTATCCACATGGCTTAAATTCAGTGATATTACAGTCTCTAAATAACTGTGAAAAGTCACAGCTTGACTTTTATGATTGTTACCCCTCTGGAAAAGTTTGGCACAATAAGTCTTAAATTATACAAGAGCACATTGAAACCATAATGAAACACCATAGGATCCTACCAAATGTGGTTGTTATGAGTTAATTCTAAATACCCCCACAATGCTTCTACCAGGGAAGTTTCTCCTCTTAGTCTTCCCACTATCAATTATTATTTAAAACCTGGATCAAAATTCAACACTTCTAGATTAACCATGACTGAGTATAATGAAAGAAAAAGAAAGAAAGAAAGAAAGAAAGAAAGAAAGAAAGAAGAAAGATAAATTTTCTATCTGATAGGCAGACCAGGCTAGATATTTACTCAGTCTCTTACAAACTGTGTGAGTTTCATGAAGTTGTGTGACCTGTGAATCTTGGCTGTCTATTTATAGATATAGCTATATAGCTGTATAGCTATATAGATATATAGATATCTTGTGTATGTTTTAGGTGAGGATTAAATAAGCTAGTGGGGAAGGTGTGTAAGTATCCTGTCCATAATGACAACCACCTGCATGATGGGACCATCATTACAGACAGGATACTAGCCACAGTCCATTTAAACCAGGATCCAGACATGGAACAGCAGTCATTTTAAGGACTTGTGTGTATAGAGCAGGGAAACAAGGTAAGGAGGAAAGCATGGCTAGCTCAGGGTATAGTCAAGATACTTTCAAAAGGGATAGCATATGACAAGGCCACACAGTATGAACTCCATTGGTAGAATCAATGAACAAAAATACAAAACTACTCACTTTGGACTCCTATAAAAATAGATACTCTATTAATGAGTACTTCATTTTTTTAGACAGTATTAGACTTATTGTTTTACTTGCATTATCGCATTTATTTTTTATAAGTTGCTTTCTTTTTCCTTTTCTTTCTTTTTTATTTGAGTATAGTTGACACACAATGTCACATTCGTTTCAGGTGTACAGCATAGACATAGTGATTCAGTAAGTTTATACATTTTGCTATGTTCACCACAAGTGTAGCTACCATCTGTCCCCATACATCTGGTATTACAATACCATTGATTATATTCCTTATGCTGTGCTTTTTATTCTCATGACTTAGAATTATGCTAAGTAAAATATATAATTGATTCATCATGGTCATCCTTTATAGTAGGTACTGATCCATTTTTAAGATGAGGGAACTGAGTCTTAGAATGGATGAAACAATCTGGTCAAAGACTCAGAGTATGAAAGTGGCTGCGTTGTAATGAAAACACAGTTACCTGATTTCAGCACCTGGATCTAGACTGCACAAAGAACAAAGAGGGTAGAATCCATGAAAGAACTCTCTTAAGTCTCAACGTGTAGAGAAGGAAGAGTTATCCACTAGATCCAGGGAGATTTGGGTAGCTACCTAGATGTGAAGACAACAACGTAGGGGATCTTGGGACATGCATTTCTCTTCCCAGTTCTCTCAGCATTTCAAATATCATGGGCTGAACTGAAACTATGGCTAGGTGTCTGTGTTTCCACATAATGATAACTAAGGCATGAAGTTGATTACCTGCATCACAGAAGCTCCCAAAATACTTCCATTTAAATACTGAGATAAGAGTTGAGACAAAAATACTTGAACATGAATTGCTCTAATAATGCTTTTCCATTTGCCTCTGTTCTTTCCGGACACATAGGTCTTTACTAGGTCCCTTTTAGAAGAACCTCTACACTTCTTGATGTCTCATCCCACTTCACTCTCTCTTTACTTTGGTCATGGTAGGGCAGTCAGTCACTGCCCATACACTTACTACTACTCATGATGTATATAGCTTATTAGCTCTTTTTTTAAATGCTTATTTATTCTTGAGAGAGACAGAGACAGAGCACAAGTGGGAGAGAGCCAGAGAAGGAGAGAGGGAGACACAGAATCTGAAGCAGGCTCCAGACTCTGAGCTATAAGCACAGAGCCCAATGCAGGGCCAGAACCCATGAACTCTGAGATCGTGACCTAAGCCAAAGTCGGAAGCTTAACCAACTGAACCACCCAGGTGCCCCTTATTAGCTCTTTTAGCAAGCCAACAACAACAACAAAAAATGTAATTGCAAAGTCAAATTACTTGTCAAAGATCACTGAATGTCAATATAATATTAAGATAAAAGTTATGATATGCAAAATGGAAATTCCTCTAAGCGATATTAACTGGCTCACCTTGTCCACAATTTGATATGTTATGCATATTGATGGTGTAGCCTTCTTTGCATATTCTGATTGCACAGTGGGTGGAATGTGGGCAAGGGTGAAATGTAAAACACTTAAGGCATTGCATCTTCAATGGGGAATGAGACTGGGAAGAACATTTCAAAAGGGTTTTTCAATCATGAGCATAGTCATTATTCTCTTAACGAATACTTATTAGACATCTCTCATATTAACAGTGTTGAGAAGTATCTCTTGAAGTTTTATAGCTCATGGGTTTCATACATCTGTGGTGCTTGTTAAATGCAGTTTCCTTGCTTTCAATTTAGGATTGTATTCAGAAACTCTGGGATTAGGGCCAGGGCATCTGGGTGACTAAGTCGGTTAAGTGTCCCAACTTCGGCTCCGGTCATGATCTCGTGGTTTGTGAGTTCAAGCCTCACATCGGGCTCTGTGCTGACTGCTCAGAGCCTGGAGCCTGCTTCGGATTCTGTGTCTCCCTCTCTCTCTGCTCCTCCCCTGCTCACATTCTCTCTTTCTCAAAAATAAATAAACATAAAAAAAATAAAAAGAAATAAAAAGAATCTTTGGGATTAGGGCCAATGAATTGCCCCTGGTGATTCTACTTATTCTAAGCTTTGAAAACCACTGTGTAATGTGCTGGAGGTAAGAAACACAAACTACTCTGATTGTGAAAAAGAGTATAAGATGGTTAAAGACACAAGTTATGTATAAGTTGAAGAATAACTAAAATTCTATAGATTTGAGTGTAGTAGTCAATAATAGCTCGTGGAAGTCAGAGGAAGAAGGTTAGAAAAACTTTGAATGAATCAGGAAGATGCCAATTCTGAATAAAATATAACAAACAGGCATAGATTTAAAGGCATCAGAGAGCTGATGAGGGAGCCAAGGATTGAGGAGTTGAGGTACTAGAAAGAAGAGAAGGCCATTGCAGTGTGCCCAACAGTCTCCATGTTGCTTTTGCTATCAGGATATTGGCTTAATATTTTTTAATTGAGGTAAAATTCATATAACACAAAATTAATTGACCACTTCGAAACATATATTTCAGTAGAATTTAGTACATCCACAATGTTATATAATCACCAGCTCTATCAAAGTCAAAAACATTTTTATCTCTACCACACTGACCCTGTACAAATTGAAGTCATTTCCTATCCCCAGTGCCTAATCCTTGGCAACCACTAATCTGGTTTCTGTCTGTATGGATTTACCAATTATAGATACTTCAAATTAATAGAATCATACAATACATGCCCTTTAGTATCTGGTTTCTTTTGCTTAGCATAAAGTTGTCTATGTTGTAACATGTATCAGTACTTCATTCCTTTTTATGACTGAATAATATTTTATTGAGTGGATATAACATTTTATTCATTTATTACTTGATGGACAATCAGGCTGTTTCAACCTTTTGACTATTGTCAATGGTGCTGCTATGAACATTCCTGTGTAAGTATTTGTTTGAATAGATGTTTTCATTTTTTTGAGGTATATACCTAGAAGAGGAATTGCTGGACCATATAGTAATTCTGTATTTTACCTTTCTTTTAACCCGCAAACTGTTTTCCTAAGTGATTGCACCATTTTACATTTCCACCAGCAGTGCATGTGAGTTCCAATTTCTTCACGTTAAAAAAATTTTTTAATGTTTATTTATCTTTGAGAGAGAGACAGAGTGCAAGTGGAAGAGGGGTAGAAAGAGAGGGAGACACAGAATCTGAAGCAGGCTCCAGGCTCTGTGCTGTTAACACAGAGCCCGAATGGGGGTCAAACTCACAGACCGTGAGATCATGACCTGAGCTGAAGTTGGATGCTTAACCGACTGAGCCACCAAGGTGCCCCCAGTTTTTATATATTCTTAACAATACTTGTTATTTTCTTTTTTTACAATCAATAGCCATCATGGAGCACCTGGACGGCTCAGTCAGTTAACCTTCCAACTTCAGCCCAGGTCATGATCTCACAGTTAGTGGGTTAGAGCCTTGCATCAGGCTCTGTGCTGACAGCTCAGAGCCTGGATGGAGGCTGCTTCATATTCTGTGTCTCCCTCTCTATCTCTCTCTCTCTGCCCATCCTACACTCATGCTCTCTTTCTCTCAAAAATAAACATTTAATAAAATAAAATAAAATCAATAGCCATCACAGTAGGTATGAAGTGGCATTTCGTTTTGGTTTTGCCTTAAATTTCCCCAATGACTAATTACGTTGAGCACTTTTTGTGTGCTTACAGGCCATATATATACCGTCTTTGGAGAAATGTCTATTCAAGTCCTCTGCCCATTTTTAAAATGGGGTTGCTTATCTTTTTTGTTGTTGTTAAGTTGTAATAATTCATTTTATATTCTGAATACTAGACCCATATCAGATATATGAATTGCAAATATTTTCTCCTGTTCCATAGTTGCATTTTCACTTTTTTGATAGTATCCTTTGATATATGGAAGTATTTTATTTTGATGATGTCTATTTTATTCTTTTGTTGATTTGTTTTTGGTGTCTTATATTTATTCATTCTTAACGTAAGGCAGTGGCTAGTATAGAAAGAATCAGCTGAAAAGTAAAGCTGAGCTTTTTGAAGTCTTGCTGTGCTATAAAGTAAAGAACTAGAAACAGACCCCCCCCCCCCAAAAGCCAAGTTCTTAATTTAGGCCCAACAAGAATTATATTAAATTAGAAAAAGAATACGACCCAGCCTCTATCACCACAGTCCCTGATTGATTAAGGGGAACATCCTCTACTCTAGTTGCCTGACAGAGGAAAAGGTGAATCCCTTTTACAAGAAGATAGCACCATCCAGAATACTGCTTCCTACAGAGGACTAGCTAACTATCAAAAATTACCTAGCAAACCAAGAAATGGGACCAGAAGTTAAAAACCGACAATAGAAATAACACATGGGAATCCTGGATAAAAAATATCAGAGATTTGAACATAATTGTGATTCAATATTCAAGAAATCAGATGACAAGATAAAATCTATTTTAAAAGAATCAAATAGAAATTCTAAAACTGAAGGATACAATATCTGAAACTAAGAACTCAGTAGGTGCATATAAAAGCAGTTGAGCTAGGGGCGCCTGGGTGGCGCAGTCGGTTAAGCGTCCGACTTCAGCCAGGTCACGATCTCGCGGTCCGTGAGTTTGAGCCCCGCGTCAGGCTCTGGGCTGATGGCTCAGAGCCTGGAGCCTGTTTCCAATTCTGTGTCTCCCTCTCTCTCTGCCCCTCCCCCGTTCATGCTCTGTCTCTCTCTGTCCCAAAAATAAATAAACGTTGAAAAAAAAAAAAATAAAAAAAAAATAAAAGCAGTTGAGCTTAGCTGAAAATACAATTATCAAGTTGGAAGATACGTCAGAAAATTCTGAAACAGAATTAGAAAGAAAAAATATGGAAAATCCAGAAAAGAGCTCAAAGACACATGGAAAAAAGCAAAACAATCTAACATGAATGTTATCAGGGTCCCAGAAGAGAGATACATTGCACAAGGGCAATGTTTGAGGAGATAATGAATAAGAATTTCCCCCAAATTGTAAAGCATCAAGCCAGCAATTCAAAAATTATTACAAACCTGGGGCGCCTGGGTGGTTCATTCGGTTAAGCATCCAACTCTTGATTTCAGCTCATATCATGATCTCACGGTCATGAAATCGAGCCCTGCATCTGGCTCTGCGGTTGCACTTAGTGTGGAGCCTGCTTTGGATTCTCTCTCTCTCTCTGCCCCTCCCCTGCTTGTGTTCATTCTCTCTCTTCTCTGTCTCTCTGTCTCTTAAAATAAATAAACAAAAAAATTATTACAAATCTTAAGCAGGATTAAAAAAATATATATACCTGGTCACATCATATCAAAGCTGATAAATACTAAAGATAAAGTACAATCTTAAAAGCAACCAGGTACCAAAAAGTAAACTGCATTCCAATCTTCACTGAAGCATTATTCACAATAGCCATGATATGGAAACACCTAAGTTTTCGTCATTGGATGTACGGATAAAGAAAGATGTACTATGTACATACAACAGAATATTATTCAGCCATGAGAAAGAGGGAAGTCCTGCCATCGGTGACAACATGGATGGACCTAAATAAAATCAGCCAGACAGAGTAAGACAAATACTGCATAGTATCACTTATATGTGGGATAATACTACTTTTAAGAAGTTAAATGGATAGAAATACAGAATGGAAAAGTGGTTGCCAGGGGATGGGGATGGGAGAAATAAGGATAGGTTGGTAAAAGGATACAAACTTTCAGCTATAAGATGAATAAGGTTTGAGGATCGAATGCATAACACGGTGACCATAGTTGATAACACCGCATTGTACAACTGAAATTTGCTTAGAGTAGAACTTAAATGTTCTCAGAAAAAGAGGTAAATGTGTACATATGTGAGGTGATGGATGTGATAATTAATTAGATCAGGGAAATACTTTTACAATGTATACATATATTAAATCATTATTATGTATACTTTAAATATCTTCTAGATTTATTTGTCAATATACTTTAAGTAGTTGGGAAAAAAATCCAGAGGAAAAATACACAATATCTCTAAATGAACAACAATAAGACTGACTGCTAATTTTTGAATAATTTCAGAAAAAAATAAGTAATATTATAAAATTATAATTCTATAATCCAGCCAAAATGTACTTTAAAAGGGAAGAAGGAGATATGAAACCCCTTGGAATTGCCTGCACAGATATGGTCTCTTCTTTGCTACAATCCTGTATCCTGGCCTTTGTCTTGATGTCATTTTAAGACCCTCCTTTTATTTATTCTTCCAGTGGGTCTCATTATCTTGGAGTCCTACTTCTCTAAAAGAGAGAGAGAACTAAATTTGATGAGGACAAAGCACAGTTTTCTTCCTATTAAAGGAAAACCTTTGAGATTATTGATTCTATATTAAATACTCCAACCTTGAGTACAACATCATTTCAAATAGCTGTTTCTTTGTGTCTGGAAAGAAGCAAGCACTTTGTTGAAAATTTTCTCTTAAAAAAATAATAACAGGTAAAAGGAGGGCATGCCACATATGGTTGGTAGAGCAGCTGAACAGAAAGCTTTGAAGGCTGAGAACCAAAGCATTCATTTCATGAAATCAAAGCAGCAGCAAATTTAAGCCTAAATACTCTAGGTTTATAACTGCAAATAACTTCATTTTACAGATAAGTAAACAGAAGCTCAGAGAGCTTACACAATTTGTTCAAGGTCAGCTATTCCTTGGCATAGTCAGGAGCTGAACCCAGGTTTTCCATATACTTTCTACTCCATCACTCAGAGACTCTTAGTTCATGTGATCTCTATCGCTTAAAGCCCCGTGACCCAAACCATCTTCCCAACAGAACTTCCAGTGTGATGAGATTCAGGCGAGTCCATTTTATAAATAACAAGATGTCTACTAAAGACCATAGTTATACCTATGAGATATAATATGCTAAATTATTAAATCCTACTAACACATGATAATTTATTTTCAGGTGAACTGGGTAACTTTCAGCTTTTGAGTATGGCCTAAGGACACAAGACAGATAATTTTTGATACAGAGGAATTGATGTGACAAAGAGAAGCCTCATATGGACTTAGGCACAGGTTTGCACGTGAAGGTGAAGCATGAAGTTGCTGAGAAAGGACGTTATGATATCTGTGGGGAAACCAAAGGGTCTGGGATTTAATTCTTTTAAAAAATTTTTTTTTACATTTTTATTTATTTTTGAGAGACAGAGCACAAATGGGGAAGGGGCAGAGAGAGAATGAGACAGAATCTGAAGCAGGCTCCAGGCTCTGAGCTGTCAGCACAGAACCCGATGTGGGGCTTGAACTCACTCACAAACTGTGAGATCCTGACCTGAGCAGAAGTCGGACGCTTAATCGACTGAGCCACCCAGGTGCCCCTGGGATTTAATTATAAAGAACATCCATGGACTTCATAAATTTTTAGAAGTCTTAATCCTCCCCAGCTAGCTTCATATGTCACATGACCCAATTTTGTTAGAACTTAACAGCAGGGCCTTATCATGACACCTCTGGCAAGAGACACCTTATTTCAAAATGATGTCTGAGATTCTTTCTGTTGCCTGCCTTCCTAGCATCCACATATTATCATGCCCTAAACATATCTCATAATTTTCTAGGCATGGCAGAAACATTTATAGCCAACCAGCTCAACAGTTAGCAAAAAGGTTAATGCTAACTGAGAGAAGAATCCCTTGATGGGAGGTTACCTGAAAGCATCAGGGTTACCCAAGAGCATCATAGTATCCATCTACACAAGTTTAGGAGCAGGTACTTAAAGCAAGGAGAAATTTCACAGTCACTTAACCCTTGTTCCCTGACTTTCAGAAGATGGCTCAAGCCCAGATAAATATTAAACATTATGTTTGTGTAAGAGAGAGGACCTGAACCCAGAACTCTTGACTCTTAGTCCAAGTTTCTTTCTGTAGTAATAGTTTAGTGCTTGCCAAGTGTGGTACAGGGACCTCTGAGTATCCCCTAAACCATTTCAGGGAATCTGTAAGATAAAAATATTTTCATAATAATATTAATGAATTATTTTCCTTTTATATTCTCCTTTACCGAGTACATAAGGAACGTTTCCAGTGTCTGAATAATATATGATGGCATCATTACTCTGATGGATAATGAATGTGTGCTTGAGTACTCTTGTGACTTAAATTTTTTTCAATTTAATTTCTAAGATATCCAATATTAACAGATATAATCTACATAAACAAAAGTTCTTCAGTCTCCTAAAAAGTTTTTAAGAGTGTTAAGGATCCTGGAACCAACACTTTTGAGAACCACTGCTATAGATGAGCAAATATTATTAAGCTGCTATTATGACTAAAGTGCAGTGCTGAGAGCTTTCTTCTCCCTCAAAAAAAAGTTCCATCCTACTAACATCAGTAAGAAGTATTCATAAGAGAAAAAGGCTGTATGTATTTCGAGTCGGTAACAGGTTAATAGAAGAGATAGATCAAGAGGAGGGTTTTCAAGAAGGATAAGTTCAACATATGGTAACGTGAAAGCAGAATGTTTCTGGTTGAGAGAAAAACAGATACTCAGAAGCAGCAGATCATGGAGCACATTCTGATAACCGTCAATCCTTAGGTGACATGTCATGTGCATGAAGATAAGTAGTAGTAGGGAAAACCAAGAATGTGAGATGAGATTAAAGTATGAGGAGGCTTGAATGCCAGACAGTTAAATAGGACTTAACTTTAATGATCATGATAGTTTGTTGGGCAGATGAGAGAGGAAAAAAAAAAGAAACTCCCCACTCTAAGAGAATAAATTACTAACAAATACAAGTTACTACCAAGGCAGCAAATAATTAAGACCTTCTTTAATTATAGTACTAATTAATGGTATGGGTAAATATTTTAAGTGAATATAGAAAAACTGAAAGGGGACTGTTTCAGGGAGGATAAATAAATATACCCAAAACTAAGAGTCCAGATCTATCCCTGATTCTGACCCACTATCTGAACCTAAGCAAATATCTTTCTTTCATTGGACATCAGTATACCCACAAGTCATATGACCATAAGGCCCACCTACTTCCCAAAGTTGTTTTGAAAATAAAGAGAGTAAATGAAAAGTGATCAAGCTCTGGATATTAGAAGATGATGCATAAGGGTATAAATGTTTAGCTCCCAGAAACCGTGTTGTCAATCTCAGTAAAAGGCATTGAATATAGTTCAAGATAATGGGTGGCCAATGAGTATGTGCAGATCAGAGGAAACCACAACACTGTTTTTGCTTTGCCAGGGGAGAGGGAAACAACATAGAATATCATGCCTTCCTTGGGAGGATCTTGATAAAATTAAATAAAAATAATAATTTCTATTGTCCCTAAATTGAGATCTATAGCAGAATGAGTACCTTGACATTTTGAGAGATATTTCCCTCCAATTTTTGTTTGTTTAATTGGTTGTTTTAAGTAGATGATACATACACATGCTTATGATTTAGACAGGCAAACAAAAAGAATATATAAAGTATCCTTAATGTAAGGAGAAGTTACATTCTATCTGAATGAAGTCCAGCTGGAGGTTTCAGTGACAATATCAGAGGGAGGAATGAGGAATATAGATGGATATTTGGATTATGATTCTTTCATCCCTTCCATCAGATGTCCAGGCCTTTATAGGATGACTACTTCCTGCCTTTGTCTGATCATGACATGATCCTTAGGGATCATGATACATGAAGTTAGGAAAGAAGTTAGCTGGTCATATTCTAAGTGTTCCTTGGCTAGCCAAAGAATATTTAAGAATAAAAAAAAAAAGTTTCCTGTAGAATGGCAGCATGGTGATTAGCAAATGTCCCATTTTGAACTTGCTCAAGCCTGTCAAACTAAGCAGTGACTATACCTGGCTATCTGGTCCAGCCTGATCCATCATTTGTTATCTTGCTAGATCCCTTGATCTCGTCCTGGAAAACACTTCCACTCATCCAACATCTCGTCCCAAATGCACTCACAAATACTGGAAACCATAGTCACAGCTTTTGAAAATTTATATATCATCTAACTATTTTTATAAATCTTCTGTGGTCGATATTAGTAAAAGTAAACCAAGAAGTTGCAACTGGCAACAGGTGAGTTCACCTCTGGTATTCTAGACCTATTTAGAAACCCAGTGGTATTTTCATGGCCCTGAAGAGCTATAGTAATCACTAGTGTTGGCCAAATATTCCCCATTCTTTTTCCAAGCACATGGCACATTTGCATTTCTTGAGTCCTTAGGCATGGCCATGAAATGTAAGCAGATGAAGTGTGTCATTTCTGGGCAGAAGTTGTAATCATGAGTGCATAATCTGGCACAGCTCTTTTTCCCTCTGCCATGGGGACCACACCATTCCAGACAGTGTAGCTCCATCAGCCTGGGTCCTTAACTAAGGGTGACACAGAGTATAACCTCTAGCTGCTTCAGAGTATACATTAGGTTAGGGGAAAAACAAACTTATTTGTTTCAAGTCACTGAGATTTGAGGACTGTTTGTCATCACAGCATAACTTATCCTGTCCTTCAGATTGCTAGGGGCAGAGGTGATACAGGAGACAGAAGACTATGCCATGGAAAAACAGGAAGAATGGTTAATATCAAATAAGAAAATAATACAGGATTTGGCATCAGAGAGATTTAAGTTTTAATCTATCAATTTCTAGCTGTGTGATCTTAAGAATGTTACTTAAACCCTTTAAGCCTCAGTTTCCTCATCAGTTGGTTTGAAAAATGAATGAACATATGCAAAGTGCTTGTCCTCGTATTTATCACATGGTAGGTATTCATTAAATTTAATTTAATTCCATATCCCTCCTACCCCAACACAGCCAAGATCATACCATATGGAAAACTGAACCCTCTTAGGTTGTTTATAAACAGCCATCCCTGAAACTTTCCTTTCAACCATAGATTAGGGACCATCTCTGGAGCAAGGACTCTCCTTTGCTGTTCTCAATGCCCTAGGGCCAAGGTTCCTAGATAGATATTCAGTGTGTGCATTGTATAAGCCGAGTCATTATGGGACCAAGGAGCAGATGAATTATACAGTACAGTGTTACCACTAAATCAACACCGTGCAAGAAGCAATCCAGGACAGGCAATCACTCTCCTTGGGTCGGGCTAGAATGCAAATGAAAGGCAGAGAGGCAGGTCAAAAGGATTGAATGTTACTGAGAAAGTCATTGAAAATAGCTGACTCCTGGGTGGTAAAGGTCTCGGATCAGAGTTTCACTTTCTAATGTGACTTTGAGCCGGACAGAAAACATTAAATCTGAAGGTAACTTGAACATGCATGGGGCACCACCCTGCCACAGCAAATCATGGCTATTAAAGTCTTTCACAATGCAAGGTATTCCAGGGGGGCAGGGAGGAAACTACCAGTAAACAGTTTTCAGGGTAGGCAGTTGAGCTAAGTTGATGGGTAGTAAAGGGGAGTAAAGGAATACACCAACTCATCCTTTGGAAAGACAGTTAGAACCATGACCATAACAAGTATTTGTGAAGGTTCATAACTCTGTTCCCTTAAGTTTATAAAATGACTTATGATTTTTTTTTCTTCCTCAATATATATTCAATGAGCAATAGCTTACGTTTGCTTTAAGTTCTGACAAGTCTGTTGTCACTACTGGGCCAGTCTCATATGTTGGAGATCTACAGACATGTAATTTATAGAGTTCTGCAGAAATCTACTAGTATAAAATAAACAATTTCTCTTTTGCTAACAAGTCTGTTAATTTATGAAACTCTTTGTGTGAAAGTTTTCTTCACCCTTTGCAGGAACAATACATTAAACAAAATCAGTACCTTGGTAGGAATTTGGATTGTCTGTTGGACAGAAGGTATAGAACATTCAACTGCTTAAGATAATACACAATCTGGAGGTAAAAGTTCCAAAGACTGCCCTGCAAAAATTTTTAAGGACCCTTCACTTCACTGGGGCCCAGCTAAGCTTCTGAGAGAATGTAGCTTCATCCTCCATCAATCTCAGTTTCATGTCAAAAGTAGATTTAACATGTAAACTAATAATTAAACTTTTTTGAAAAAAAAAGGAGTGACAGGTAATAGTTTAGGTAGAAGAGGGGTAGGCAGAAAAGATTTCTTAACTTTCATTTAAATCTTGTATTTGCTTGTTTGTTCGTTTGCAAAGTACATGGTTTTAGCTTTGCTCTTCAAAAATCATCCCAGCATCTTGAATCTCATGTCAGATTTATATTGCAACCTTCCTTGATATATGTGAAATATTTGAATAAATGTTTGCAACCTGCAAATAAGAACCCAAAACGTGGGAAGATGATTCTAGTTCTAGTTCTTTTAGCAATTGGAGATGAGAAGGAAAATGAGATGTTCCTTTTGTGGTTCTTTCTGCCATAGCTGTTTTGCTTTGTACCCTCTCTCTCCTACCAAGAGAGCTCAGGTCAGATAATGTTTCATGAGTTCTGTGAAATGTTTCAGTAATGGCCACTGTAATTCATACCTTGATTTGTCCTGGGTCACTGGCAACTATGATGGATTATGACTGCTGCACATTCAAAAGGTTTTCCCAAGGTTACACAGTGAGGGTTAATGTTCAGTTCAGCCACAGCACTTACTGGGTGGAAGAGGATGCTTCTGCAGCTTTAATCAAAGTTTAGAAGACAGTCTGTGCTCTCAGTAGAAGCCATGTAATCTGGTGGAAGGCAAGGGCATGTTTGGCTCCTACATAGTAGGTGGTAGGAAGTATTTATCACAAGGAGGGCGAAGTAAGGGCATTCCTCAAACATATTGCCAAACAGATATTTAGCCTAAGTAGGCTATTCAGGATGGGCACAAGATATGCCATCTACAAAAAAAGATAAAAGGCAGATCTGAATGGCTACAAGGCACACATTTTCTCACAATATTTGAGAATTAAATTAATTCAATTAATTACAGTGTTTTCATACAAGTGGAACATAGCCTAGCTAGAAAGAGGGATCTTCTTCCTTATATTAGGAACAATGACCTAGTTTTATGTGTTTGTAGGGCCTGTTTGGTGTGGGTTGTCTTTCCTAATTATGCTCTTTTGTTGGGCTTTTCTCTGCCAGCACTCAGTGAATGACAAAGGGATGAAAAAGATGGAAGGCTGTTTCTCAGCAGAGAAGGGTTTATAATCCATGTTCATTTTGGCCACAGGCCGGCTGATTCTGCTTTGTCTAATTTGTAGAGGGCTTCAGAAGGAAAACTGGAAGCAATATTCCATCCCTTAGTGCAGAGACAAGATTTTAGTGTCATGGGAGAGACATTAGAGATCAAAGCAGATAAAAGAGTTCATTCATTCAACATTTAACACAACTCGGGGGCACCTAATATGTGCTGGGTGGAGAGAAGGATATTCTGCCTTGGCATTCCAGGAAGGGGAGATAAACAGAAGCTATTTTCATACTTGTGTAAAATATTTCATACTTCAGATGTAGTTGAAAAGAAAGATGAGGAGTGTTGGTCAAGCAGGAAGTGGAATTTAAAACAGGATGTCTGAGAAGGAAAGGACCTAAAGGAAATGAGAGAAAAGAACAAGCAAAAAAGAGGAAGCATTCGTGGCAGAGCACAGAGCAAGTGCAAAGGCCCTAGGGTGACAATGTATTCCATTGTCAAGGGACTGCAGGGAAAGTCTGTGTGGCTGAAGGCAGTTAAGCTTGGGGTAGAACAATGACCTTGAAAGCTAATTGGGAAGGAGATTGTATGAGGCTTTCTAGACTATTGCAGATCTCTGGCAGAAGAGTGCCAGGACTTCCTTAACTGCTTCATTGAGAATCTACCAGAAAGGGCAAAGGGAAGCAGAGTAAGCCCCTGAACACAGTTCCCATAATCCAGGCCAAGAGACAGGTAGCCTTTGGGAACAGAGAGACTAGGTTGGCATGCACTCTAGCAATTAGAAATCATGGGCGATGGAGCAGTAGTAAAAACAGGATAAGCAATTGACATAGATTACCTCAATTATACTGTGATTATAACCTGCAGTTTACACATGACAGTTTTGCATCGGTTTCTTAGCCTAAATTCTGGGGAAAATAATAATATTTACCTTATAGAGTTGTAATGAAGAGAAAATGCAATAATGCTGAGACAGAGTAACACACTCAATAAAGGGTGACCATGGCTATTATTATAGGATTTTATTAAGACAGACAAAATTCTGTCCACACACTCTGCCTACCTGCGTGTGTAGACTGATGAAGGTGGTACTCTCCATCATCCACTTAATTTAATTTAGTTTTGAGTCAAGAGAAAGAATTAACACAAATCTGAGAAGCATACTTTCTACATTTAGTAAAAGACTCCTTCTGAAAAAATTTTCTGTGACGTCTGCCTAAAGCAGCTAGCACCTCCATTTATCTGTCCCGGTATTTTCCTCCTGTCTTATTTCCTGCTCAGAGTTGTTTCTAATGCTGGAATTCTATTTCTTCTATTTCTTCTGCGGTAAATTTTATGGTCCTCCCACACTACTCAAAATTCCCTTCTGTAATCAAGCCTTTTTCTTAATGTCTATTTATTTATTTATTGAGAGAGAGAGAGAGAGAGAGAGAGGAGAGAGCATGTGCACACACTAGCAGGGTAGGGGTGGAGAGAGAGGGAGAGATAATCCAAGCAGTTTCCTTACTGTCAGCATAGATCCCCGCTGCAACTCAGTCTCATGAACCATGAGATCATGACCTGAACCAAAATCAAGTCTGACACTCGACCAACTGAGACACGCAGGTGCCCCTGCAATAAAACCTTTGGGTGGTCTAACCTCATCCTTTCCAGGGCCTCATACCAGCATCACACCCCTTAGACTCTCCATACCTGGACGCTGTCAGGATTTCCTCTCCTTTTCACATTTGCTGATTTATTTCTTTTGGAGTAGGCTCCATATTCTTGTAGATAGGCGGATTCTCTTTCTATGCTAGTGTGGGCCCCTTGAACTTGAAAATGGGAAGATGTCTTGGGAATCTCCTTCAGACACACCACAGGCTCATTAGACAGGGAGGCAGCTCATATACAGTGCTGCCAAGAATGAAACTCTAGACCCTTCCCTCCACCCTGAAATAGAGTGTGGTTCTGCTGGGCCACTCAAGGTAGAGTAGTTAACTTAGGAAAAAATTCACTGCTGGGCACTTTATTTATAATAATGACAGCAGGCGACAAGAAAGGATTTACATCCAGTTCCTTGTGCCACAGGATAGAAGCAAGTTAGAACCTTTATTTAGATAAGGTTCTGATTATTGAAAGTCAAAATGGTTTTGTTTCTGGGTTTGGTTTTGGTTTGGTTTTTTTTCTAGAAGGGCTGGATGATGTTGTACCTGAAAAAGAAATTCTTTTCCTGCCAGACCCTTCCTTGATCTTAAGTGGGGATGATGTCTAACCCTACCTATTAAAGTTTAAACACAGAGACTGGCCAATCAGTCAACCTAACCCAGCCACAGAATTCTCTCCAACCACTGGGCACCTCAGCGAAGTGCTGTTAGAATAAGAAAGTTGAAAAAGAACAATGTGGTTGGCTCTCAGTCGCACATTCCTCTGGTCAATAGCATCAGCCCTATAAATGGGTAAAAGGCAGGAATCATTCAGGGTTTCCCTGGGGAGAACAAGGATTCCATCCTCAAACCAGACATCAGCCAAGAACAGTGTGTTCAGGGCACCTGGGTGGCTTAGTCAGTTAAGCGTCTGACTCTTGATTTTGGCTCAGGTCATGGTTCGAGACCCACGTTGGGCTCCATGCTGACAGCACAAAGTCTGCTTAGGATTCTCTCTCTCCCTCTCTCTCTGCCCCTCCCCTGATTGCTCTCTATCTCTCTCTCAAAATAAATAAATAAACAACAACAACAAAAAAAAAAAACCCACAGTGTGTTGTCCTCATGGTTCCTCAGCAACATGCACACTAAGCTTTCCCCACAGTCCTTGAGCACCGCCTGCTGCTGATGCTGCTGTAGATTCCACAATGTGTTCTCTCTCCTCCACTTCTAACATTGGCTTTTATGGAGCCACACTCACATGACTGTAGCAGCACCCCAGTCTCTGGCTCACTGTGTACACTGATGCTCCTCCACTGCCACTCTCGGTGGTGACCACCTGCTGAAAGCAGCCTCTCTGTGTAGGTGTAATGCCCTAAACTTCAGGCCTTGAAGACTTACCAAAGTCAAATACTCTCACATTTCCCCAAAAGCAACCTTTGCTTTTGTCATATAGGCCAATCTGCTTTTCACCTAATACTGTGTATATTCCTCCTTCCATTCTTTGCTCGTATTGTTCCATTCTGAGAGTGCCTTCCCTTTACCACTTATTTAAATTCTGGCCAACATTTGGGTCGCCTGGGTGGCTCAGTCAGTTAAGCATCTGACTTCAGCTCAGGTCATGATCTCGCAGTTGGTAAGTTCAAGCCCCGTGCTGGGCTCTGTGCTGACAGCTCAGGGCCTGGAGCCTGCTTCGGATTCTGTGTCTCCCTCTCTCTCTGCCCCACCCCTGCACACGCTCTGTCTCTCTCAGTCTCTCAAATATAAAAAAAAATAAACGTTGACAAAAATTAAAAAGAATAAAGTTGGAGCTCTCACACCTTCTGATTTCAAAGCTACTACAAAACTATGGTTAATAGAAACTGAGGTACTGGCATAAAGACAGATACAGAGACTGGTGAAATAGACTAGAGAGCTCAGAAATAAACTGACATATACAGTCAAAGAATTTTTCAACAAGGGTGTCAAGACAATTCAAGGGTAAAATGACAGACTTTCAACAAATGGTTTTGAGAAACTGGTATCCACAAATCCCCAAGAAAAAAAACAAAAGAGTGGTGCCTGGGTGGCCCAGTCAGTTAAGCATCCATCCATCTCAGTTCAGGTCTTAATCTCAGGATCCAGAGTTCAAGCCCTGCGTTGGGCTCTGTGCTAGTCATGGAGGCTACTTTAAAAAAAAGTGGGGAGAGGGGGGAGGGAGCGCCTGGGTGGCTCAGTCAGTTGAGCATCCAACTTCAGTTCAGGTCACAATCTCGCAGTTTGTGAGTTCAAGCCCCGCGCCGGGCTCGGTGCTGACAGCTCAGAGCCTGGAGCCTGCTTCGGATTCTGTATCTCCCTCTCTCTCTGCCCCTCCCCTGCTCATGCGTGCCCCCTCTCTCTCTCAGAAATAAATAAACATTAAATTCTGCCTAACATTCAAGACACAACTTAAATCCCACTTGCCTCGTGAAGCCACTCCAGTCTTCAGGGTTATTACAAGTATAATTGCTACCTTGCAGTTTAGCAATTAATGGCCTTCACCCTGTTTAATATGTCTGAATGTTATCTATAAGGTAAGATATTGAGAAAAAAATCCAGGTATTTTACTATTGCTTAGCCCAATTCTGCACACAGAGGAGATGCTCAACTTTATGGCCATGCAATTGGATCAATGCCTTATATAACATGAAATAGAATAGAATTTTGACTTCAGTATAAGGGAGTACAAAGATTTTTGTGTACTTCTTCTCTTCATCCCTCTGAATGTCCAAATTCTCCACCCAAAAAGAAAGAAGTCGAGTGTCTTGTTTTATTTGCTAAAACTGTAGAATTCTGACTCTGCTCTGTGAAGGAAAGACTACTTGACTTTCAGAACTGAACAGTTGTTTGGAGATTATATAATCCAACCCCCAAGGAGGAATTCAAAACCCAGAGAAATGAAGTCTTTGCCCCAAGTCACAGAGGAAATAAGTGCTAGAACGAAGCCCAGATCCTAAGTGTTCTGAATTTCCAGCTAGAACTCCTCAGTGAATCGCCACATATTGTCCCTTTGCATTTTCTGTTTCTGGTGTCTGCATGGTAGTGATAGAAAGAAGTTTGACAAGTACTTTGTATTTTCTATGCCCCAGGCTCTGTACTAGGGCTTGTGAGACCAAGGAGAAATGGAAATAAAAATGACATGAACTCAACTTTCACACTCAGGACTCCAGAATTCTGTGTTCTTTTCTAAAGCAATGTTCTAACCTTTTTTTTTTTTTCCTTTCCTTCCTTCCTTCCTCCCTCCCTCCCTCCCTTTCTTTCTTTCTTTCTCTTTCTTTCTTTCTTTCTTTCTTTCTTTCTTTCTTTCTTTCTTCTATCTGGGTCACAGAACCCACTGAGAATATAATTAAAAATATAGACTTAGGAAAATGCATATACACACAAACCAACAAAACACTGTGCATAATTTCTGGGTTTTGCAGCACTTTTGAAACTCTAGCTTATAGCCCCTTTTCTGAAACCTTGGAAAGCTTTCTCTCAGCACCTTCAAAAATAGAGCCATAGTTTTATAATTTACAGAATCCAGATGCTAACCCTCGCCTTTTCCTCCTCCCCTTTGAGGGACTTGAGGGAAGTCTGAAATCACAGCTTCATCTCCTCCCTAAATAAATAAGTACTTCTCTGAGTGCCTCCAACTCCATTGTTCCAGATGTTACACTGGATAAATGGCTCATTTAGGGCTCAGCAGGGCCCACGTCATGCTCTAAGTTGATCAGCACTTCTGTGTCCTATCCGAGCCACTCAGGAAGCTTCCCTGCCACTTTGCCTATTTGGAAAATGCACACTCCTATTAGAGGCCTGGGAGCAGAATGCATTCTTGCATCCTCTTGGCAGGGCTGGAGAGGAGAGGAAGGATCTGGGCCACAGAAAATACTGGAGAAAGGCTTGTGGGGTGTTTTAAATGGTGGCTCCGGAATGAAAGAGTCAATGGAAGGAACACTTCTCTCAGAAGCCATATATCATGGAACTTCTCCAGGCAGGAGAAAGTGAGAAACAGATGGCAATGAACAGGCAAATGCAACACAGGGCCAAGCTTGAATGGGGGGGGGGGGGGCGGTGTGAGGAGGCAAAAGCCACAGGCAGCAGTTGTCAAAGGGAAGAGGCCCACACTGTGGAGCCTACATATGGAAAGTCAGGATGGGAGACAGAGGACCACATGTCAAGAGCCTAGTTCTCATAAAACATGGAACCAAGGACAGGGTCAGCCTCTTTCAGCTAGAAAATAAGAGAACCTCCTACTTGATATAATGGCTGGAGACTAATTTCTGTACTTGAGAAAATAAGTTGTTCTAAAAAGGAGGAGGATAGTAGTTTTCAGCCATATTGCACCTAATAATCACATGTGGAACATGATTAAAAACACTAGGTCTTCCTGGAGTAACCAAATTCCCCAGTTTGCCCAAGACTTCTCTGGCTTTAACACTGACATTCCTAGGGTAGTTGTCCCTCAAGCCTGGGCAAACTGGGACAACTGGTCACCCTATGACATCTCTGATTACTCTGATTCCTTAGTCTGGGATGAGACCCCAAAATCTGCATCTGTATCCAGCACTCCCAGGTGATTCTGATGCTGAGGCATGAGGAGGGTGGACCAGAGGACACTTAAAGGAATTGTATATTTAGTCCCTGGCATAACTTGCTAAGTAGTTCTAGAAGAGAGAAAAATTAAAAAGAGGAAGGAAATCAGGAAAGAGTTCATGGTTTCTGAAAATTCTAAACAAGATGTTCTCAATCCTTTCAATCACAGGGACGACTTTTTTTTTTTTAAACATACATATATTTTCATTAAATACATTTTTTTTCAATATATGAAATTTATTGTCAAATTGGCTTCCAAACAACACCCAGTGCCCATCCCAAAAGGTGCCCTCCTCAATACCCATCACCCACCCCCCCACACCCTCCCACCCCCCATCAACCCTCAGTTTGTTCTCAGTTTTTAAGAGTCTCTTATGCTTTGGCTCTCTCCCACTCTAACCTCTTTTTTTTTTTTTTTCCTTCCCCTCCCCCATGGGTTTCTGATAAGTTTCTCAGGATCCACATAAGAGTGAAAACATGGTATCTGTCTTTCTCTGTGTGGCTTATTTCACTTAGCATCACACCCTCCAGTTCCATCCACATTGCTACAAAGGGCCATATTTCATTCTTTCTCATTGCCCTGTAGTACTCCATTGTGTATATAAACCACAATTTCTTTATCCATTCATCAGTTGATGGACATTTAGGCTCTTTCCATAATTTGGCTATTGTTGAGAGTGCTGCTATAAACATTGGAGTACAAGTGCCCCTATGCATCAGTACTCCTGTATCCCTTGGGTAAATTCCTAGCAGTGCTATTGCTGGGTCATAGGGTAGGTCTATTTTTAATTTTTTGAGGAACCTCCACACTGTTTTCCAGAGCGACTGCACCAGTTTGCATTCCCACCAACAGTGCAAGAGGGTTCCCGTTTCTCCACATCCTGGCCAGCATCTATAGTCTCCTGATTTGTTCATTTTGGCCACTCTGACTGGCGTGAGTTGGTATCTGAGTGTGGTTTTGATTTGTATTTCCCTGATGAGGAGCGATGTTGAGCATCTTTTCATGTGCCTGTTGGCCATCTGGATGTCTTCTTTAGAGAAGTGTCTATCTATTCATGTCTTCTGCCCATTTCTTCACTGGGTTATTTGTTTTTCGGGTGTGGAGTTTGGTGAGCTCTTTATAGATTTTGGATACTAGCCCTTTGTCCAATATGTCATTTGCAAATATATTTTCCCATTCCAATGGTTGCCTTTTAGTTTTGTTGATTGTTTCCTTTGCTGTGCAGAAGCTTTTTATCTTCACAAGCAGGGACAACTTTTAAAACCACTGATGTCTGGCCCAGGTCTGGATGACTGCATCAGGTTCTATGGAGGTGGGCTCTGGCAGTGACAGGAGTAGGAACCATTGTATTGGGTGGCCTTTGAATTCCCTGAATGATGGCATCTGGCGGACCAGCTGGAAGCAAGGGAGAACTACTGAGTATCCACATCTGGACAAAATAGCCCTGCATCCCTGCTCATGGGAGACAAGAAGTCCCTCTACAGTACTATATCTACTCCTTGGTGTCTTTACTACCCAGTAAAGAAGTAGTTTGTTGATGAACATTGTCTCAGATAATATTAGAGAAACCTGTGCATATTATCCTCCAAGAATTACAAAAATGAGCCTCCTTTGAATGGTCTGTAGGGAATGTGTCCAGGTTCTCTCTGTGCAGAGGTTTCCTATGTGCAGTCACATACCATGGGTACAATATAACCAAATCTCTCCCCCTGAGAAAAATCTGGAAGATTGGGCATCCACTTCTTTCTTTTCTATGGCTAATAATAAGGTGGAGGGGGGCACTTTCTGAAAAGGAAGGAAGGAACAAAAAAGGATTCTAAGACAGGGAAAGGGAATCAAAACTAATGATAGCATTTGAATGGAGGGGCAAAGAGGCAACCTAAGGGGCCACATTTTAGGTTCAAGCCTATCAATCATGACCACCTGAGGACATGAAGAGGCTTAAAGGTAAAACAGCAGAGAATGATAAAAACGGTTATTTTGCCCAAAACAAAGGGATATATTGTGCCGTGTTGATTCAAAGCTGGCGAGGCAGCTGAATGTTACATTGGCAGAGGCCAATGGAAGGTGTGCCATCTTCTTGAAAGACAGTTAAGGAGAAAGGAAAGGAAGCTAAAACCTGAAACTTGCACTTCCTTCCCACTTACACAGGTTCTTCAGAAGACAAATGACTCCTTAGTTTGTACAACGAGGAAATGTAGTTCCTTGCAAATGGACAGCAGCATAGTATAGGAACCTAATAAAATACAATAAAGTGGATAAAAAGGATAGTGTAATCCTTGGCAGAATATATAGCAATATGAAAATGTTTTGCAATAAATTGCTATAATGGTTAGCACTTTGAATTAGAATAGCAAATACTTTGTTATAGAGTACTAACATTTTACTTTTTATCTATCACATATCAAAACTGAATATGGGCTTGAGACTTTTATGGTACCTTCTGGCTAAGGATTGCACCTTCATCATTGGAAAAAATTTTTGTATCAGATTTATTTATTAAGCAAGCCTACCTCTGCAGTTGGATCTGTGCAATGCACAAACTTGAATAAATAAATAAATAAATAAATAAAACATCTTTAAAGTAGTCCTGCCCTCAAAGACCTTACACATCATGGTAAATATTCCTACTGAAACATGTAGAATGCTATTAAAGTTAATGATTCACACCTGAAAAAGAAAAATATGCCCTTGTCTGCAGCGGGAGAATACCTAAATCATTGTAGAACTTAAATTGGCTGCCGTCATCATCAATTTGTATTTCTCAAGTGCTCAGTAAGCAAAGGGTAGTGGATTTCAGAAGGGAAAGAAACAGGCATAAAAAAATTGGACTCTGCCCTAAATGAGCACACAATCTGGTTGGGGGGAGAGGAGGTAAACATACACAAAGAGATTAATAATGGCCCCTAGATAGCATTTTTTTTAAGTGGTCAGTGAGTCACCAGACCCTAAATGCTGACATAGTTTGGAGGAGGGTATAATAGCCAAAGCGGGGCTGTTTCACAAAGCAAGATAAGTACACTAAAAGAAAAGAAGACACATAATAATCACAATAAGCTCTTATATTTGCTTTATAGTGTCCAATCACACCCATTATCATATTTAATTCTTATAATAATCTTTGAAATGAGTGTAATAATCTCCACTTTACAGATGAGGAAGGTAAGACTCAGAGAAGTTGAACAGCTTCCCTGAGGCCACACAGATTTAAGTCTCAGAGCCAAATTTCAAGATCAGTGCCAGCAGAAGTATGGCCTTGAAGTCCAGAATTAACATCTGCAGAAGCAGTCGGCCACAGCAGGCTTCTATGAATGTCTTCTGGCTGAAGCTAAAAGCAAGACAGACCCTATTAGTTTATCTTATTCAACCCTGTTCTTCATCCTATTCTACGAACTCCAGTTGGGATTATCTAATGCTTACAATAGGATTTGCTACTTCTCTACCTGTCGGGTCCCTGGTTATTCATCATCATTACCAGGAAGAGCGGTAACAAAAATAGTGGGAATACTACTTGTTCAAATAAAATTTTGTGTGGAGGCCCAGTGCATAAAATTGCTTATGTTTCCCTGTTCCTGGCCCTCTTATTTTCTGGAGTTAACATTTCTGAAAGAATATAGAAAGAGCTGTAAAAGGGCATCAATTCAGTATTTTGACTGCTATAAAATAAGCACACACAGACAATAAAGGGGTGGCTGCATTCTTTGGTTGTTACAAATTTAAACACTGTGATTTATAGACTGATGGTGTAAGAAGGAATAAAATATTTTCATATTCCTATCTAAGGGGAGAGGTTTACTCAGTTTCTTAGGCGTAAGCATTGTTAGACTAAATATATATATATATACACACACACACACACACACACACACACATATATATATATACATAATATATATATATATATTTTTTTTCCTCATCATGGTTCTTTGGTCTTGCATGTTTGGTTTACATCTAATTCTGGCAATAGTCTCTTTTTAAGTTTTAGTTTCTGGAGATGATGTATATTTTTTGTCGTTTTCTGTCTTCATTGTTATTTTAGTAGAAATATGGGAGATGATGCATCAATGGCAACTAGCCAAGCACCATTTTAAACTGAAATCCAAAGGAAATTTAATTTGATTGCACTACAAATGTTAACTTCATGAGATTTTTTCCTCTCATCAAGTACGTCTCTCCTTCCCATTAGGCGTATTTGGGTAGTACAAATGAGTGACGTGACTAGGAACAGGAAAAGATTATTTCCATTCCAATTCTGAATATAGCAGTTGTAAAGTCAGACTCATGACCTGTGTGCCAATTTGCAATCCAATAAAAATTTTTAATGCTTGAATTATTAAGAGAGAGCAAGGGATGGAGATTAGAATGGAGACATTTATAATGAGGTGACGATTCCCAGCATAATAGAGTTACTCATTTTTGGACCATCCTACATGCATATTCCCTACAGTCTTCATAGCTTATAAATTGTTTGCTGCTGGGACTCATTTTGAATTCTCTTTGCTATTTCATTCTCATCTGCATCAGCAGCAGTCAGGACAGCTGTAGATAGCAACATAGTATAATTTTTAAAAAGACTCAAATACAGCTCAGGTAAAGCTTAAGCTTTAGAGTCAGACATGCCTGGATTCATTTCTAATACTGACTTTCACTTGCGTTGTGGAGCTGATGAGGCATCCCTGCCCATGGCAACAGAAGTGCTTAGGTTGACCAGATACCACATGTGTCAACTTCCCAGCATTTGCTCCATTTGATTTCCTATGCTAGTTGTCTCAGTCATAAGCATCATTTACTTTAAAGTACAGAAGTAATACAGATTAATTTCCCATGTGTTTAAATACAGTTAGACAAAAAGGGAGAAATTAATGCCAATATGACTGCAGTTAACCGGATAACTTTTCGATACATATTTAACTATACATGAATATGTTCCATATTGTACAAAAATGGATCCCACTGCACATATCTTACGTTGGCTTTTTTTTTCACTTTACAATATATTACGACCACTGTTTCATGGTGATAAACAAATGACTACATACAATGTGGATGCATATTATCCCATTATATGAAAATATAACCATCTATTTGTTCATTATTTGAGTTAACACATACCTGGAAATTTCTAGGAAGCCTACAGTTGCTGGTCCCAATTCCAAGGCATGTATGTGTGTGTGGGTGGTTCTCCACACCAACAGTTCTCCAACACTAGGTGGGTCCCCTATAATACACCTCATTTCTAACACTGTCTACCAGGATCCCCCAAGTTAAGGGTTCAGTCTCACAAGTCTACTCCCAGCCCCCACTTCAGATGGCAGTTACAAATCAAGGTTGTCACCTGTGCATCTGACCCCAATTATAGGTTAGAAGTCCCAATAACCCCCTCCTTGGGTTTTATTAATTTTATAGAGCAGCTCACAGAACTTAGAGAAACATTTTGCCTACTAGATCATCAATTTATTATAAAAATATTAACAACAACAACAACAGAAACAAGACAGTTACTCAAAATAAAGTAGCTTATGTCAAGTCCCATGTCACCAGACTTGACTTCTAACAATTTTGACTCTCTCAGATGTGGAATCTTAAATCAGTCAATCAGGAATCTCCCAGTCAGCACTACTTAAGTATCTGACTGGTAGATGCCTGAGAACCCCTAAAGGAAAGCAACTTTGCAATTACCAACTCACTTTTTTGCCTGGTGTAACCTCCTCGTTCCCACTGTTAAAAACAGAACAGGCCCAAAATGGAATTACTTGCTCCCAAGACAGCAAATGAAGACTTAATTAATTTCAGCCACTCCCAGGTAGAATATGACCTTTAACTAGTCTATCTAGAATTACCTGATCAACACTAGTGTGGTAATCTGCTTGATAGATCCTTGTCACCCCCACCAAAGGGAGGTGACCTTGCCTGAAATAATCTTATGGCTTTCTTGTCTTACCCACTTTCTCCCTTTAAAAATCTTCCATTCAGGGGCACCTGGGTGGCTCAGTCAGTTGAGCATCCAACTTCAGCTCAGGTCATGATCTCATGGTTCCTGAGTTTGAGCCCTGCTTCAGGCTCTGTGCTGACAGCTCAGAGCCTGGAGCCTACTTCAGATTCTGTGTCTCCCTCTCTCTCTCTCTCTCTCTCTCTGCCCCTCCCCCACTCATGCTCTGTCTTTCTCTGCCTCCCAAAAATAAAAAAAATGCAATAATTTTTTTAAATAATAAAAAAATTTTAAAAAATCTTCCATTCTGTACAGCCCTTTGAAGCTCCCTTTTATTTGCTAGATAGGATGGTGCCTAATTCATGAGTCATTGAAGAAAGCCAATTAGATCTTTAAATTTACTCAGTTGAATTTTGTTTTTTAACACCACTCTGTCTGCCAATAAAAGTCTTTGATTTTGTACAGCTCCTCCGCGCTCCTTTCTATGTGCTAGATTGGATGCTCTGGCAGCCAGCCCCCATCCTTAAATGCTTTCCAAAAGTCACCTCATTAACATAGCAGAAGATATTTTTATGGCTCTCATCACTTAGGAAATTCCAAAGGTTACAGTCACTCCGAGCCAGAAAGGGGATGACGACCAAATATATATTTATTTTAAATCACAATATCACTAAATCTCTACTGTCTACTCGTCCCCTTGGTCTTTGCTAGGTGTCCATTCTCCAACCACCTATAGCACCTAAAAGGCTCTAGTCCAACACTTATATTGTGTAAATACCTTCCTTGCTTCTATACACCTTTGCCTACTTAGCTGACTAAAAAAAAAAATCGAATACCTAACCAGTTACTGACAGACACATAGTGGGTTTCCTACCATATTTGTTGGATTGAATTGAATAATACCATTGTGGTTAAGATCCTTCTACTAACATCTTTTCACACTTGCCAAATAATACTTGAGCTAACACCTTGAAAAGTGTTCCTATCACAGGATTAATGATCTCAGATTTCAGTCTTTTTTTTTTTTTTTTTTTTTTTTTTGTCTTTTTGACTTTTTGCCTTTTTTTTCATGTTATCTTCCTGGAATGAGAAAAGGCAGAGGAGAAGAAAAAAGATGGATTTGAGAAAGGAAGCAGCTTCCTTCAGTCCCATTCCCAACTCAGTATCCAAAGTAAACATAAACTCGGTTGTATAACTTACATACACTGGTCCTCCAAATATCCAGTTTCACAGATCCTGGCACCCTTAGTGTCCTTTAATTGTCATAATTGGTAGAGTTCCACTAATGTTGTTTATAAATATGTGCTGCTACAATTTTACTGAATCACTTTGTCTATCCCTAGGGAAATTATTGAATAACACCGTGTAACCTCAGGACTGGACAGAAATTTTGTTGCAAAATGAAGTAGAGTGAAAGTAGTATAAAGGAGCTCCAAGGCACACATGACTGAGTTTTGTTTAGAGAAACAAACAAAACTGCAGCACGGCTGAGAAATTTACATTATTTTCTTTTTGTCATGACTGAGAATGGGCAAGTTATCTGAGGTCGTTCAGGGACGACAGGTTCACCATTAGAACCCTGAAGGCAGTAACATTACTCTGCCTTATATGCTTGTGCCTCTCCCACTTTATGAAAATGGAACATTTTGTGGTTTTGGTACACATTTGCCTGTCATACCAACTTGGGCCTGAAGAGATACAATTGTATGTGGCAGCTCCTTCCAATCTAGAATCATACAGCACAGAACATATGATGAACCAGTAATTAGTTTGTGAATTCAGTTACTCTGAGCAGTCTAAGTGCATATTTCAGGCTTTGATTACCCTTCCATCAAGGTTTTTGTTTTTCCTTCCCTTCAATGAAGCAAGCAACTATAGAAAAAAAACCAAAAACAAAAACAGTATTTTAAAGGTTTATCACACCTGGATAATTGCAATTAGACATGGCTTCAGAGATACGGAGTTAGTTCTCCACAGTAAGAATTACCTAGTATATAAAACAGGTAAATTAGAAGGTGGTGTTGAATGTTATGAAAGAAGTCGCTATTCTGTATAAATTGCATTGTTAAGTGATGGGATAGTGGAAGACATTCTGAACTAGAACTCAGTATACCTGGACGGTAAGATAAAGGATTTCAATCTCTAAGGCCTTTGTGAATTCAAATTATATGTGAAATATACTATATAGAGGCTGGCACAGGAATCAGGCAAAATTGGGGGAGGGTTATGGTAATTTGGGAAATTATGAGAATTTAAAATTCTAGAATTTGAGAAGAACAAGTAAGAATTGAAGATAGTTGATCACTATAAATAATTTTACTTGGCTTTCGTAGAATTTTTAAGGAGATATTGATAACATCAATTAAAGCAACATTTGACCTTTGCTTTATTATTTTTCCAGTAAGATGTTGAAGAACTTTTCCAAGAAACCTGAGTACACAGAATTCAAAAGAGTGCTTAACAACAGGGAAAGTTCGAGTTTCAAGCAGCCTTGGTGTTCACCCACCTAACTTCCTTGATTTATAGTTGAAGAAGCTGAAATTCATGTACCTAATAATGGATGATGTAAATTAATGAAAAAAAACTCAACCTAGAAATGAAATCTCACAAGCTGTAAGGCCAGTGTTCTTTCAACATACCTCTTATGTCCTTGGTTAATGAAAACAAAGTTTTATCTCTGATATAATTCGTATTTTAATTTTCACAATTTTCATCAATGCCTTGCATCTTCACAGATTTGATTCAGTTGATCAAATGCACTTGGCTGCATCTAACCATTTAATACCATGGCTTCACTGAATTACCTGCTTGTTAAATCAAGGCTGTTGCTGCTTATGCATCAGTAAAGATTTCTAAGTCAAGCAGAAAAAACTACATTGGAGTCATTTTATAAAAGAAGTTCAGACTTCAGTTGAGAAATACTAAGGTTCCTTTATGTTTTGAGGCTCCAGCAGAATGTGACTTCTCTCTGTCTATAAATGGGTGACTATCAGGGTTCAAAGCTTTCTGAGTCATAATAGGCTGTTCAACAAGCACCTTTGGGTTTGAGCTGAAGTTTCTCTTTGTTGGAGGTGATGAGCTAGAGTTGCCTGGTCGCAGAAATAATTGCTTCTCCCTCTGTTGGTAGGTTCCATTCTGATTAAATTCCTAGCAATATATGCTTGTTTGCTTTCAACGATGTAAAGGACTGTAAAGAAAAAAAAAAAAAAAGGAAGATTCAACTTACATCATTTCTCCAAGTGGAATTAGGCCAAGAAACAGAAGTTACTGAAGAGTACTTTAGACCATAATTAGGAAGAAATTTATAACATTTAAAGCTGTCCAAAAATGAAATGAACTGTCTTGAAGTTTAATAAACTTCTTTCCATTGGAAATGTTCAACCACCTATCTGTGATGTCACAGAGATGAAAATAGAAATAACACATTAAAAATTTTTTTTAAGTTTATTTTTGAGAGAGAGAGAGAGAGCATGAATGGGGGACGGGAAGAGAGAGGGAGAGGGAGACACAGTATCTCAAACAGGCTCCAGGCTCTGAGCTGTCAGTACAGAGCCTAACGTGGGACTGAAACTCAGGAACTGCAAGATCATGGTCTAGGCAGAAGTCGGACACTTAACCAACTGAGCTACCAGGCGCCCCTAGAAATAACAGATTAAATGAGAGATTGCACTTAACTCTCTACCTTTCACATGCTAAAATTCTGTGAGTTTTTCTATGAAAAGTGAATTACCAAAGTATCAAACAAATATTCATGAATCTCCTGTGGTAAGTTTAGCTATGGGAGTAAAAGTAGTAGATGACAGAGGTCCTTCCCAAATAGAATATTCACTAATGCTTAGGAGACAAGGATAATTCACTAAAATTCTTAGATAATGATATAACTAACATAAAGAACACACACCTGTAAAGTTGATGATATTATCTGTAAATTCTGTAACATCTGTGGAAGTAAGGAACATAATTGATTGGAGAGGTTGGGTTTTAGGATGGTCCTTAAAGAGTGAATAGAATTTAAATGTGCAGAGGATTATTATAGAGATAAAAGATAAGAAAGAGGGAGCATGAACTTCTATGTAGAAGCTATGTAGAAATCTATATGTATGCTGTGAGGAGGTTTTGGTGTAAGAAACCTAAGGCAGTAAAGTGTTTGCAGAAGTACATTTTTACTTTATAATTTCCCATCACATAACATGATGCATAAACAAATGAATATAAAAGAACTAATTTTTGAGCTGCTTTGCCCCCTATCATGTTTTGTTTTGTTTACTTTGTTAAGGAATACTTGACAAATACAGTTTTATTTATTTAAACTGTGCAATATGTGGGGCTCCTGGGTGGCTCAGTCCATTAAGCATCCGACTTCAGCTCAGGTCATGATCTCGCAGTTGGTGGGTTCAAGCCCCATGCTGGGCTCTGTGCTGACAGCTCAGAGCCTGGAGCCTGCTTTGGATTCCATGTCTCCCTCTCTCTCTGCCCCTCCCCCTCTTATGCTCTGTCTCTCTGTCAAAAATAAATAAACATTTAAAAAATTTACAATATAAAGTGTACAATGTGATAATTTGATATATGTATACACACACCACACACACACACACATTATGTGATAATTACCAAGATCAAGATAATTAACATATCCATCCTCCCTGTTTTGAAACCAAGCCCTAAGTGCTGCCTTCGGCTTTAATATGCGGTGCAAATAACTGGATTTCAGCAGCCAGAACAGCACCATACCCAATTTTATGTTGGGAGCCCTTCCCGAATTGTGTGAGATTTGAAATGCAGTTTCTTGTCAATCAAATACACTAGTCCCTTGCTGAAATGGGGTGCATGGGAGCTGTCTACCCTCTGGATGAAATAAATAGCACATCAAAAAGCTGTCTTGTGTTTGCACACCATCCCTATTTATCATGGTAACAAGCAACTGTTATCTTTGAAAGTAGGACAGAGAGGGAGAGGGGACAGGAGGCACTATTATCCAGGCGCATTCACAATCAGTGCAGGCCAAAGAGTGGAAAGGACACAGAGAAACTGGAGAACTCTTACAGGGGATTCATTATAATGAATGGGAAGCCTTTAGCAACCACGATTGGCACAGGGAGTGGAGCGTGCTTGGCTTTGCGACCTCCCCGGGGTTTACTGAATTTAGGGAGGAGTATATGAGGAAAATAGAGTAAATTAGAGAACCAAGTTTTGTGCTGCTTTGATTAAAAAGCCTTGCATCACTTCCAGCTAAAACCTCTTTTTCCTCAGTCTTAAAAGTAACTACTGAATCTTCTTGTGCTTTCACATTGGTTATCAGGAAAATTTGGTTTTCATCTGTAGACTGTACAAGGAGAGCATTTCATATACTTTCCCTGGTAATTAGAATGAATATTTCTTCTCTCTCTTTCCCTGCATTCTGGGATAATGCACGTTAGTTCGTGTATTCAAAACCAACTAGGATCTCAAACAGTTTGAAATAACAGCTATAAGAAACATAGGTGTCACAGTAGCTCTGATATACAGTAAGTCGAATAAATATAAACAGTAGATGCATTCAGAGGTACTTAGGATGTTAGGTACTCAAGACAACTTAGAAGAAACGACATATCTTTAAAAGGTAGAGAAAATGGGATTGCAAGGCTATTTGCTGTTTCTTCACTTACTCTGCATCCTTCTGGTGCATTTGTGTGAACTGACTCCACTGTGCAGAATTCTTTCTTCTCTAGTTTTCCTTGTCAAAATTCTACCCAATCTCAAGTCCAACCACCCCACGTCTATGGTTTCTAATCTCACTACTTATTTAAGAGAAGAACAAAATAGTTGATGCGAATATAGGTTTGTGTCAAAAATGTAGTTCAGGGTCACATAGAAGTCACAAGATAGGGACGCCTGAGTGGCTCAGTCAGTTAAGCATCCGACTTCAGCTCAGGTCACGATCTCGTGGTTTGTGAGTTCAAGCCCCGTGTCAGGCTCTGTGCTGACAGCTCAGAGCCTGGAGCCTGCTTGGGATTCTGTGTCTCCCTCTCTTTCTGCCCCTCCCCAACTCATCCTCTGTCTCTGTCTCTCAAAAATGAATAAACGGTAAAAAAAAATTCAAAACGAAGTTGCAAGATAAAGCCCTTGTAATTAAAGGGAATTACAATGCTAAATCTACAAAGATGATCACATTTCTTGAGTCTTGGTTACATTTATAGTTAAATGTTCATTGCGTAAAGCTATGGATGTTCATATATATTGCATATTTGCATATGCATGGAATTTCTATTACCGATTTACATTGTGCTTTTTTACTATGATTGTGTCCTTTTTCTTTCTGAAATTTATCATGTTTCAATATTCCTGACTTATAGTCTTCAATGATAGAAGTGTTCAGAAAACCTGAGTATCTAGTGTGTTCAGTTTTGGGGACCTGTCCTCTGAAGATGTGTGCCATTCTTTCATAAATGTTAAGATAGCAGGTAATGTTGAGAGAGACCAGAGGCATCCTATTTGTTGGCTACTTTACTGCTCATGAAGCTTGCCCTCTCCCTTTGGAGTGGCCCCTATATGCACTTCACCTTTCCTCTAATGCCCCCTCTTCTTTGTTCAAGCCACATAGGCTACTTGAGTGCAACCCCAAATATCAGAAATTACACCACCAGAGGTACCTATAGTATGGAATATAGGTCCCTGAAGCTGACTGTCTATCAGAATCTCACCATGAGTTTGGTTGCCTCACTGCTGAGCATCCTTGCTATGATTAGAGAATTTCCACAGATGAGCTTTGCTGGGACATAGACACTGCTCGCCGTACAAAGGTGCCAGTGCCAGGCATTCACTTCCCCAGCCTCCCTAGCCGCCAGTGCATGGTCACAGCACCCAGGTGCTGCCAGGCACCATGCCCACCTCAGACTCTGAATGAGGGCTTTGGAGAGGCAAGTAAAAGAGGCATGTTCGGAGTGCCCCAGGTGTCAGTGAGAGGCCTGGTGCTCGCCCTGCTGTGCAGTCTAGGGCAACATGGCGGCAGCCTCAACTCTGTGCTATGGTTTGGGGTGTTTTGGCAGCTCCCTCAGAGCTGCAATGTTGTGAGTCGTTTTTAAACAGTTTTTCGAGGTATAATTTACATGTCATAATATTCACCATTTTCAATGTACAATTCAGTGATTTTTTTTATTGTAAATTAACATATTTGTGCACATCAATCACCACAGTCCGGTTTTAGGATATTTCTGTTACCCCCCAAAATCCCTTATGCCTGTTTGCAGTTAATCCTGGTTCTAACCCCGAGCCACAGGCAACTATTAATTTCCTTTCTTTCTGGATTATAGGTCTGCTTTTTTTGAATATTTCACATAAACACAGTGGTGTCATATGTGGTTGTTGACATCTGGCTTTTCTTCAGGAAGTATAATGTTTGAAGTTGTCTATATTGTCATGTGTATCAATACTTGGTTCTTTTCACTAAGTGGTATTCCATTGCATGGCTCTCTGTTCATTCATATAACAGCTGTTGGACATTTGGATTGTTTCCACTTTTAGGCTGCTATGGATAATGCCGCCTTTACACAGTTTTTTCTCCAATAAATTTGTTCTTAATGCCTTGGGAGTAGATTATACTTCCTGCAATCATGATTCCTGATGGATATGAGGAGTTTTCAAATTATCATTCCCTGGGACCTGCTTCAACTATTAAGCCCAGATCCTCCCATCTAAGATCCAGGAGTCTTTTAAAATAAACTACCTGTTAGAAGTAAGCGTAACTCTGTGAAACAATATTTGGGAGGCACTAACTTAGAACCTTACACTTGTGTACCTTTATCCCACCTCTGTGTCTTCAATTATATTCTTTCCTCCTCTCAGAATACCTTCCCTCCCCGTAGTACCCTCTTCTAAAAATCTTTAAATACCCTTTTATTGAAAACATATACTCTTAACTTGAAATAAATAGCCCTTCCTTTGTGTTCCCATTAAACACTTTTTTTTCCACGTTTATTTATTTTTGGGACAGAGAGAGACAGAGCATGAATGGGGGAGGGGCAGAGAGAGAGGGAGACACAGAATCAGGAACAGGCTCCAGGCTCTGAGCCATCAGCCCAGAGCCTGACGCGGGGCTCGAACTCACAGACCGAGAGATCATGACCTGGCTGAAGTCGGACGCTTAACCGACTGCGCCACCCAGGCGCCCCAACACTCTTTTTTTTTTAAATGAAAATTTACCTTATTTAACTATCTTTTTCTCACCTTTGACCTGTTTTCTCTCCTTGTGTGTTAACCTAAAAGCTTCAATATAGGGAATGCTTCCAGAAATTATTTTCGCCTTTGCATGTATTGTAAACTCTACTTCCATCTATGTGCCAACCACAGTTTATTTAATAATTAATTGTACTTCTCTCTGCCCTCTTCAGTTTTAGACTCCTAGACAAAGGATGTCATGTCTTTTTTAGTGGAAAGTAGAATATTCTCGTGTTCATCTTAATTATCTAGGTATTTCTTTTTTAGTTTTATTTATTTTTTTATTTTGAGGGAGAGGAGAGGCAGAGAGGGGGTGGGGGGAGAGAGAATCCCAGGTAGGCTCCACACTGTTGCTGAAGAGCCTGATGCAGGGCTCAAACTCACAAACCATGAGATCATGACCTGAGCCGAAGTCGGATGCTTAACTGACTGAGCCACACAGGTGCCCCTAGGTATTATTATTTAATAGACCTATTTATTCATATTGTTAGCTGTTCTGCCCTGGAGATAGTGAGGTAACTGATACATGATCGCCATTTTGAGAATCATTGGTCTAAGAAGATACTAGAGTCAAAAATGTAGTTGCTGTAATATTACATGCTCCCTTATCAGTCATATCTGTTTTACTTTTCTTTTCAAAATAATTCACCCTGCTTTTATATTAAGGATCTCTCTAAGTTCCCTAAAGATATGAAGATCTTTTCTAAGTTCTTGGCCGAGTGTTCCAAGTCCCTGTATTCTAAGTGCAACCACTTGTCTTCTATTACCTTGCTGGGCTCTGGGCACGGGCTTTGGCCAGCCTACTTCTTCTGAGCAGTCAGAACCTGAGGTTCTTTCTCTTTTTCTCTCTTCTGAACTTGCTATTAATGCTCTTTGTTGGGCTATTTAATAAACCCTCAACCTCCAGCTTCACCCACCAGGGATTATCTTCCCTATTCTGAACTTGCTTCTAAGTCATCAGGGGTCACATTTACCATATGGAACTGACATGAAAGAAGAAACAGCCAAGATCTAGCCCAGAACTGAGCACCATGGTGAAGTCAACATTTGGAAAAATGTATCTAGACTTCAGTGCTTGGCTCTAGAGGCACAGCTTACATGGGCCAAGCACCAAGTTCAAGGTAGCACCGTACCCACAATCCCTGTTTTAGCACTGGTTGGCACCAGTGCTTTCAGCTAGGTATATCATTCAGCCAAAAATCAGACTGGCTGCTAGTGGTAAGTTTGGAAACACAGCCCAAAGAAAGCAGAACTTCAAAATCCTAGGCTGACAAGAAGGGCAGAGTTCTAGACTGGCTGTGGTGAAGAGAAGCAATGGGGCTTATTGGCATTAAAGTACACTGTTCCAGGAAGGCTCTGGTCCTAGAAAAAAGTCAGACTGGTAGAAAACTGAAAACGAATGATGATAGAAAAATCTGTGGAAGTAGCCAAAACCAGGTATGAGAGTGGGGAGACAGAACATAAGAATGTAATATAACCAGGGGCACCTGGGTGGCTCAGTTGGTTAAGCCTCTGACTTCAGCTCAGATCACGATCTCATAGTCCGTCATTTCAAGCCCCATGTCAGGTTCCATGCTCACAGCTCAGAGCCTGCTTCAGATTCTGTGTCCCTCTGCGCCTCTCCCTCTCTCTCTCTCTCTCTCTCTCTCTCTCAAAAATAAGCAAATGTTTAAAAAATTTATTAAAAGAACTTAATTTTAGATGATAATAAGCCATCAGATTTTGCAACTTGAAACAGGACTTAATATTTTACTCTTTTAGAGGGGAGAATAAGATATAAAAATAATGATCTAACTCAATCAAAACTGTCCTAGAAGCTGGAAAATCTAAGAGCATAATTAGGGGGCATATTTCTGTTGGATAACCTGGGTTATGCTGTAAAGAATAAATCCCATGATTTCATTGGCTTAAAATAGCAAAGACTAATTTATAATTCACACTACATATCCACTGCATGTCGGATGGAGACTGGTGACCTTGCTGTCCCAGTAATCAAGACTAACAGAACAGGTCACTGTTCTAGAGGGAAGGAAAGGAGACTTCTGAAAGGTCTTGAATCAGCAATTAATAGCCCAGCCTAGAATGTATACATGACTTCTGTTTATGAGTTATTGGCCAAGACTAGTTACATGGCCTCACCCAAGGAACCCAGAACTTACTGAGAAGGTATAGAACCAGAAGTACTTGGTAAGCAGCATTATTGACCATCCTCATCCTTTATTTCTTGGAACTATTTGTAGATTTTAAAACAGGATGAATATAAAACATGGTTGCAGTTACAAACACAGGTGTAGAGCTTTATAATGCATCTCTTCTTACAGTCATTGAAGTGGAACTGTGTATAACCTCATTGCAGGTGTCCAGCGTCTTCATTTGAGGTTCTTCTAGCCCTGTCCTGCTCCTGCCCTACCTTGCTGGGTTCTGATGTTCACAAAGATGCAATGAGGTGAGAGGCAGTTATTAAGAATTACTTCAGTTCCTGATCTCACCAGCCTATATTTGGATCCTAGAACACAGCCCCCCTCTCTTTTTTATGCTTCTCCCCTTTCCTTTGTTGTTCCCTCTTCAATTCTAATCACTGTCTTATAAATACCTCACCAACTAGCCAATATTTTTCTGGGTTTCATCACTAGAATATTTTTTCCTGCAAAATAAATATTCACCTCTATTTAATCACAATTAACCTACCTTGTCTCCAGCCAGGCTGGACACTATTGAATTTAACCTTGTTTATGGTTTGGGGTTATGCAGTGCACAAATACATGGGAAGCCCAGAATTAAAAGAATAATTTTACTTGGAAATTATTATTTTTATTTATTTATTTTTAAGAAAGAGAGAGAATGTGTGCATGCCTGTGCACAGGCCAGGGGAGGTGCAGAGGGAGAGGAAGAGAGAATCTCATACAGGCTCCATGCTCAGCATGGGCTTGATCCCACGACCCTAGGATCATGACCTGAGCTGGAATCCAGAGTCGAAAGCTCAACCGACTGAGCCACCCTGGCACCCCCAAATTATTCTATTTTAAAGAAGAATTTGAGAGAACATATTAATACCCAAATAATGCAAACAAAAGTGAATATTTTGTTTTAAAACATTACCATTATGGTCTACCTTATTTATCTTAATTATCTGTCTTGCTACAAAGCTTTCCAATTGGATATAAAATTGTACTCCATCATATAACTAAAATAAATAGGAAAATAAGCCAAAAATTTGATAGATCCAGTCCTGTTTGCAGCCTGAATGTCAAGTTAAATAGAATATTACTCGCTCAAGTCCTATAACCTTAAATTTGCATAAAACTAGGATATGCAAATGAGCCACTGTATTTTGCAGATAAACAGCCTGGGGAAAATATGCAGCACTAAGCAATGTTTGGAAACAAATAAGATAAAAGAGAATTTTGCACATTTTATGAATTAAAACATACTTATGCCTGGTAGGTATATGTTTTGTTAAAGGTGAATTCTTGTCATCTTCAGCAAGGGTAAATGTATTCAATAGAAGTTGTGTTTCTTCCATAGTTTTGTGTATCATGCACACGAAGAAGATGTTCACTGTCTGTGTTCATAACTTAAACAATGAGAATGATCTGGCTTGGGATTTCTAGACATCAAAGAGTGGCATGGATTAAATGTTTCTAACATTACATCACATTTCAGTTATGTGTTTTGTGTTTTCTTCTGCTTTGAATGAGGCTAATTTAGAGAAAAATGTGTTTTTCCTTCATGGGGTAATAATGAATGGCATGCTTTCTATTACCACGCAATTATATCATCAACTGATAATAATTATGTAAAGTAGCTAATTATTTTCATGATTACTTCAGAAAAAGCATTCTAGGAAACTGCATCTCCTCCCTTAAAATGGATAAAAGTCTAATTTTGTAAACCATCAGCAAAACCATTTTTTTTCTCTCAACTCTGGGAAGTACACCTGTTTGTCTTTGCCCTCTGAGTATCTGTGTTAACTTGGTCATTCCCCATTCTTCACATTGACAGGGGTGAAAGAGAAAGCCAGCTGGGGGCCTAAATAAGAGGTGTGTACCTGGAAACTAATTAAATTTGATTTATTTCTTTTGACAGCACTTGACATTTCTCTTTCCATGTTTTATTTAAAATCTGATTGCTTAAATAGCAATAAACAAGTAACTAAGCAGAGCCTGGCTGATAATTATATTGAATTTCACCTATTTATCAGCAATTGGATATATGATCTCTGGCACACTGAACCATCACCTGTCTTTTCTATGTTATTTCAATTTACTTCAGGTACCAGACTTATGGAATTTATGTTTTTCAGATCAGAGAAACAAAATATTTTCTTCTCTTCCTTCAAATTACAGTTTCAATCCCACCTTTTCAATCAAGCTTTCAGTGATTATTTCATCTTGATGAGTTTTTTCTCTACCTTAAACTCAATACCAAGTTTGCAGATTTTTTAAAATTTTAATTCCAGTATAGTTAACACACAGTTTTATATTAGTTTCAGCTATAAAATATAGTGACTACACACTTTGATAGATCATCTGGTGCTCATCAGGACAAGTGCCCTCCTACATCCCTATCACTTATTTTACCCATTCTCCTCCCCCCCACCCAACTCACCTCCCCTCTGGTAACTTTCAGTTCTCTATAGTTAAGAGTTTGTTTCTTGGTTTCTCCCTCTCTCTCTCTCTCTCTCTCTCTCTCTCTTTTTCCTTCACTCATTTGTTTTGTTCTTAAATTCCACATGAGTAAAATCATATTGTATTTGTCTTTGACTGACTGATGCATTTCACTTGGCATAATCCTCCCTAACTCCATCCATGTTGTTGCTACAGTTTCCTTGTAGCACTTGTCACACATAGCTTAATGTGGCTGCTACCTGAGAAATACTTGGATCTTATTAAGTGGAGTCAGACTAAGTCCCCACCCATGAAATTCTTGTTAATAGTGATGTGGTAATTAGCCTTAATTCTCTTATATGCAAATAGGAATGATACCTTCCAGGATTGTTGTGGTATCCAACCTTGACAAGGTATATAACAGATCTTCCAAAACCACAGATGTTACTGCAGAAGTTGTACTGGGGCCTTTAGAAGTGAAACTATCATCCTACCAGTGCAGCATCCTCCAAGAAGACTGATGCTCAACAACTTTATTTAATGAATAAATGAATGTATGATTGAATTAATTGATTAATTAATCAATGGAAAAAATAGAAGTTCCTAAGTAAGGGTCCAGGGAAGAAATCAGTGACTAAAATAGTAGGAGACAGATGCAGAAAAGCAAAGACCAGGAGCAAGGAGGGTCCTTATCCCTACTCAAGTACACACCATTTCTCTACCCTCCTTCTGGGCTGGTTGCCTTTCTGCAGACACTGTAGGAATCTCTACCCAATATCACAATCGTCATTTCTGCTAACAATTGGTGAATTTTTACAATGAATTATTTCATTCAACTCTCTCTATATATTTAACAAACCAATGAAGTGAGTACTATTATTATCTCAGGTTCACAAATGAAGACACTTAGTCTTAGAGTAATAACTTGCCCAAAGTTGTAGAGTAGGAGGACAAGGATTTCAATCCCTAACAATCTGATTCTAGCACCTGCCCATGAGCACTATGCTTTGCTGTCTCCTCATAAACCACTGAGACAAATGTTTATTTTATTGCCCAATTGTATAAACATCTCCCTACTGTAAGGGGATATTTTTATTTGCTTTTGAAAACATCATTATCTGATTGAGATTTATAAGCTCCTAGAGAGTCTCTGGCTCAAGATTGGTGGTCTTAATTGGACCACCAGGGCTCAGAAGGCTCTAAGGAGGGGTGTTGGGTGGAGCTGTGTCTCCACCTTACACAAGGGAGTGGGGCATGGGACTATGCTTCTGTGACTCCCTAGTGAAACTTAGCAGTCCTAGCTTCTTGTGATGACCTGATGCCATTCCCACATAAGAGATTGCAAACTTTGTCACTATTTTCTAAGCCAGTGAGGCCAACAACTGTGTGATTAGCATCACCTCCAGCCTGGGAGAGTTCTTTATCTGGCCATCCACAAAGCTGTACCCTCCTGCCCTGACCTGCTGAGTACTTGGAGGCTCTCTGAGTTCTTGAGAATATCACCTATGACAACAGAAAGATATGACTTCTAATTTTTAATGTTATTCTTATTTTCTGGGTAACTTTCTGTAAATATTCAATTACTCTAAACCTCAATTTCCTCATTATAGAATGTGAATGTAATAAATCTTACCACCAAGTGTTATTGAATGGATTCAGTTTACTAGTTTACATAAAGCATTGGCACACAGAACAAGCTTGGTGAGCTGGAAGTGATAACCAAGAGCATGGACACACCTTGCAGTTTTCCTGCTAATAGAACTCAGCTACTAGAACTCAGCCTACACCTATTCTCCCTCCCAGCCTCCTACCACGGCATTTGTTGTTTTATATTAGAAATAGATTCAAATAACCATAAAGCCCTGCCCCCTGCAGGGTCACTTCCCATGTCATGCTTTTCCCCTTTTGTTCCAGGACTTTTATCAAATCCTGCAGGACTGCCTAGACTCCCTGGCACCACCTTCCCTGGTCAGGGTCATTTGGCTACTCCTGGCCCCAGTTCTAACAAAGAGGAGCCACTGACCTGTGTCATTTAGTTCAATTGCTGATAGAAATCCTGTTATCCTAGTGCCACTTTCCATTGTGGTTTCAAGGTGCAGTCACACAGCTCTGCACATGATTCACACAGGGGTTGAGCCATCATGTTCACTCACCAGTGGGGGGTTCAGGTGGGGAAATAAGACTTTATATGCATGATACATGAACCCAGGATCAGGCTCCAGTCACATTGTTTGTTTTTGTTTTTGTTTCCATTTTTCTCTGACAATCACTGTTTCTCTTCTATCTCATTCACTGTGACCCCAAGGGAACCTTTGGCATGGGAACCACTCCTGGCAACATAGCTGGTTACCCTGAATTCTGCATCAGGGGTGTAAAATAATGAGACCTTCTAAGAGCAAGCTCTTAAAAACAAGTTTATTTCATTAATAAAATAGATAATGTACATGGATTGAATAGTGACTGGGTGAGAGAAACTTAACAATCAAAAATTTACCACCTAAAAGGGTGAAAAAGAAATGAACACTTCGAAAAGTGTCCTAAGATTGCAGTCGTTTAAGAAAATAAACCTGGCATAACACCAATGTCGAATATACCCCCTTTACGAAGGCACAGATTGGTAAATCAGTTTCCTTATATCAATTTTACTATAGCTCTTCTGGCACTGTAGGATATCACTTACCAAAGCACAGTGACACCCCAGTAGCACACATATCGTGCCCCGTTGGCGAAAGACTGACCACTTACAAAGTGGCCAAACAAGACCCTTAGGCCTTGTTTATAGGTGTTTAGGATTAAATCCCAGTGCAAATAGACACTACAACTTATTTCAGCAAAGTCAAACTGGCCACTGTGAATGAAGGCTGTATGTGTTTTCACAGAAATGCTCATGATAAATATAATGATGACAGCAATGATAACTAACATTTATTGACCGATGCTTCTTTGCTTGATACAGTGCTAAGGGTATTGCCTGCACTACCCAGGGTACTAGTGTAGTACTCACAATCCCTCTTTTTTTTTTTTGAGACATTTGCATTTCATTTTTTAAATTATTTATTTATTAATTTTTTTTTCCTAATATGAAATTTATTGTCAAATTGGTTTCCATACAACACCCAGTGCTCATCCCAACAGGTGCCCTCCTCAATACCCACCACCCACCCACCCCTCCCTCCTACCCCCCATCAACCCTCAGTTTGTTCTCAGTTTTTAAGAATCTCTTGTGTTTTGTCTCCCTCCCTCTCTAACCTTTTTTTTTTTCCTTCCCCTTCCCCATGGTCTTCTGTTAAGTTTCTCAGGATCCACATAAGAGTAGAAAACATAGGGTATCTGTCTTTCTCTGTATGACTTATTTCACTCAGCAGAACACTCTCCAGTTCCATCCACGTTGCTACAAAAGGCCATATTTCATTCTTTTTCATTGCCACATAGTATTCCATTGTGTATATAAACCACAATTCCTTTATCCATTCATCAGTTGATGGACATTTAGGCTCTTTCCATAATTTGGCTATTGTTGACAGTGCTGCTATAAACATTGGGGTACAAGTGCCCCTATGCATCAGCCCTCTTTTATCCCTTGGGTAAACTCCTCACAGTGCTATTGCTGGGTCATAGGGTAGATCTATTTTTTATTTTTTGAGGAACCTCCACACTGTTTTCCAGAGCGGCTGCACCAGTTTGCATTCCCACCAACAGTGCAAGAGGGTTCCCGTTTCTCCACATCCTCTCCAGCATCTATAGTCTCCTGATTTGTTCATTTTGGCCACTCTAAATGGCATGAGGTGGTATCTGAGTGTGGTTTTGATTTGTATTTCCCTGATGAGGAGTGACGTTGAGCATCTTTTCATGTGCCTGTTGGCCATCTGGATGTCTTCTTTAGAGAGGTGTCTATTCATGTCTTCTGCCCATTTCTTCACTGGATTATTTGTTTTTCGGGTGTGGAGTTTGGTGAGTTCTTTACAGATTTTGGAAACTAGCCCTTTGTCTGACATGTCATTTGCAAATATCTTTTCCCATTCCATCAGTTGTCTTTTAGTTTTGTTGATTGTTTCCTTTGCAGTGCAGAAGCTTTTTATCTTCAGAACCCCTCTTTAAACTAGGTGCTATTAGGGGCACCTGGGTGTCTTAGCTGGCTAAGTGTCTGACTTCGGCTCAGGTCATGACCTCACAGTTTGTGGGTTTGAGCCCCGCTTCAGGCTCTGTGCTCACAGCTCAGAGCCTGGAGCCTGCTTCAGATTCTGTGTCTCTCTGCCCCTCCCCCATTTGCACTCGGTCTCTCTCTCTCAAAAATAAATAAACGTTAAAAATGTTTACATAAATAAAGTAGGTACTATTAGTAACTCCTGAATTAGAGTGGTAGCCAAGGCCTCCAGAATGTTATGGCCCTGTATACTTTTCTGTGTCTTCTTTTTCAAGAAGATGTAATAATATTGTAGATATAATATTGACTTTTACACTGTGTAGATATAATATTGACTGTTACACTTAAAATACCAGAGATGACATGCAGAAAAGGAGATTTTTTTTTTCCAATGATGCCTTGACTCTACAAAAATTCAGATCTGTGCTTCTTCATGCCTGTATTTATATTGCAGATGTACCCTAGCAATAAGACTCTTGGTGCATCCAGAGAAGCGGTCATCATGTATTTCCAACTATGTGATTAATAATAATGAAGTGGTGTCAAGAGGGAAAATTCCTTAATTTCTGGAAGTGTTAAACATAGCTATCTGAAGGACTTAGAAATTTGTTTTCATAGGAGGTCTGATAATAGAGTCAGGGGTTTGCTGTGTTCCAATACACAAATCTCATATCATGAATACATACCAAAGATAAAAAATATTAGAAACTGAGAGTATCAACATTCTGAAGTCTCTAGATCTGTGGCATTGTGCTCCAATGGTAAATTACATAGGCTTTGATTTAAGGCATGATTAGGTACAAACCTAACTGTATTCAACCTACTACCAGATGGCTTTGGGTAAGCCCTTATTCTTCCTGATTCTCAACTTTTCCATCTGTGAAATGGGTACCACCTACCTGACATGTTTCAAGGTGATAACATAAGTAATATTCTTAAAACTAGGCCTGGGGCACCTAGGTGGCTCAGTCAGTTAAGCATCAGACTCTTGATTTTGGCTCAGGTCATGATCTCATGGTTCATGAGTTTGAGCCCTATGTTGGGCTCTGTGCTGATTGTGCGGAGCCTGCTTGAGACTTTCTCTCCTCCTCTCTCTGCCCCTTTCCCCTCAGCCCCCACCCCCTGCTCCCCACTTATGGGTGGTACGTGCACACACTTTCACTTCCCCTCGAAATAAATAAACTTAAAAAAAACAAAGAGGTCCAGCATATAGTATTAACTATAACCATGGTCACCTAACCATAGTCATTAACTTAACCAGAGTTATTATGCTTCATATTTAGCATATACCTTAATACTATATATTGGTTTTCTGTTTTCTAGAATTAGTGTATATATGCATGAATTCCTGGTTTAACCAGATAAGAATATGTTGCATATTGTTTTGTTTTGTTGTTTGACATAATTTTTAAATATCTGAGTTGTTTTTCTGCCTTAGTAGGTTCGGTGTATAGTATAATCTGTCTTTTATCATTGAATTTTTGCACAGGACTCTAGGGACATTATTTGAGCTTCATTTTTCATTGTTACACACTGGAAAAGGAGATCGTGGTTACAGAAGATTAAGTTTGAATATCTTCCAATCTAATACAAAATTACTAGATTTTACTTTCCTAGTTAAAACCTCAAAATGGATTTGTTCTCATTTGAACTAATTCAGCAGGTTTTTTAGGAGTTATTAATATGTCTTAAGGCCATCCTGGTACAGTAATTGGTAATTGGTAAGAAAAATAATAAATATTATTCCAATTTCTGCCTGGGTGAATTCTGGCTTTCAGTTGATGGTTTTCCACTTAATAAGGAAAGTGTACATTCACAACAAACCACTGAGTTGGGAGGAGAAAAAATAATTTCATGCCTTATAAGCTTGTTAGTCTCCGTGAGGACATAAAAATCCCCACAGGTTATCTCTGTAGGCCAAGCAATATAGTTGATTGTAGAAGTGATCCTCGAGCTTGTGTATCAGAATCACCTGGAGGGCTTGTTAAGAAACATATTTCTGTACCTCCCCTCCGGATTTCTAGTTTAGTAGGCTAGGGTGAGACTTTGAAATGTTGGCCTAATATCACATTTTGAGAACATCAACATTCTCTGAAGAGATGAAATGTTCTCAGCTCTGTGGGGTGTACCTTTCATAAGCATTATCCCTTATCAATCCCATGGGTTTCTGTTTTTAATCATAGCTTTTTCCTTTCCTCCCAGATCTGAGCACTCCCTAAGACTCATTCTTTATATATTTTTATTTTCCTTCTATATTGCAGAGCAACCTCCAGTCTTCCTTGTTTATTCTATGCAATTGGCTCTCAAATATCTCCTTCCATTTTCTTTATCTCCCTTGAGATGTAGGTCTAGAATTCCACATGTTCTTATTCTACAAGAATTTGTGGAACCATTGAATCAATAAATGAATAAATGGATGGATGAGTGGATATGCAATGCCTCACGAGCTAACTAAAGAACCAGAGTGCTTCAGCTTGCAGTTCTCTTGGCTCTAAATCCCTGTTGTTAATACAAATTAACTGTAGAAAGATATACTTTATAATTCTCTGTGATATTTAATGGGAATAAGGATAAGGAAAAAGAGACAGGGAAGAGTGAAGCTGAGCCACAGTTGCTATAATTGTAAGGAAGATTTGGGAAATAAGCAGCCTGTGACATTGACAAAATTGTCACAATAGGATATGGATGAGCTGTGATTTGTCTCTGTGCCTTTCCTAACAATTACCTTGACTCCCAATAGCACCTGCAATTTATATGAACCACATACCATAAAACAGGCTTTTTCTACTTTCTGCTTCTTCCTGGAGGAATTACAGAGATTAATGTCATTAAAAATTTTAAAGATATGGGTCTGTTAGTTCATATCACCTACCCATTGAGTTTGCCACTTTAAATCTCTCCTTTGTGCCTCAGAGTTACATAAACTTACCTGGCCTCAGTCATTATATACTTCTTAGGGCCTTGATTACTTTGATATTCCAAAGAATATTGCTCAGTTTATTATATTATATTGATGATGCCATGCAATTATGAACCGTAGTGAGTAGGAATTGATATGTATGTTAGATTTCCTACTAGACACATGTGTCTTAGGGAGTGGAAGAAAAATAACCTGAAACATTCAGAGTACTGCCTTATTGGGGAAATTTTTAGAGGTCTAGTGGTCTCACATCATTCTATGCTATCCTTATAAGGTAAAAGATGGGACAGTCTTCCACTTTCAGATATGGATGAAACCCCATACTCTGCGTTATGAGATCTCCTTCCTAAGCAGCCACCAAGGCCCAGATGGCATAATAAAGAAGTATGGGGGCATTAGAACTCCATGGAGTGAAATATAACCAATTAGAAATAGAGAATCAGAAGAGTTAAGCAGGTAAATTCTTCCTCTTTCCTCTCTAATGGGAACTCTCAGAGATGTGATTGTTTTTTCTTTTTTCCCAGCACTGTCAGAGAAGATATACATGTTAAATTAAAAAGCCAACTGAGAATCCTGCTAGTCTTTTTTATTCAAGGCTCATCATGAGGCAGTAGCCAGTGCTATAATGCATCACACTGCATTTTCTTTATCTTTGATGCATTATGTCTCCCTTGACCTCAATTTCTTTTTCACCAATCCCCACAGAGCTGAACTGGCATCTTCTAAATAAATTGTTAGCACTTTCATGCTTGCTCACTTTTTACAATACTAATCATGTAGGATTTATTCCAGAAATGTAAGGATGGTTTGACATCAGGATATTTATCACATTTACCAAATTAATGTATAAAGAAGAAAAATCACATGATTATCAAAAGAAAGTAATTTTATGAAGTTTAATACCTATTTATATTTTTAATCATGAGAATTTTTTAAAATGATAACAATTCCTTAACTTAGTGAATAATTATATATAAAATCTAGAGCAAACATCACACTTAGAAGAGAAATAATCACATCGCTTAAAACAAGGAAAAAATGCACATCCCACAATGATGCTCAGTATGTGGACTCTCATTGCTGGCATTTAACATAGTACAAAAGGTTGGGATAAATACCATAAAATAAACAAAAAAAAAAGGAAAGGAAAGAAAAAAAACACAGCAAGAGAAATAGCAAGAGGATAGCAAAGAGAGAGAAAAATTATCATTATTTGTTGATCATGTAATCATTTGCAGAAAAGAATTAAACATACCATCAGACCTAACATAATTGTGCTCCAAGTTTTTCAATACAACTTAACTTTTTTTTTTAAGGTTTATTTATTTTTGAGAGAAAGAGAGAGCACAAGCAGGGGAAGGGGCAGAGAGAGAGGGAGACAGACGATCTGAAGCAGACTCTGCGCTGACAGCAGTGAGCCTGATGTGGGGGTCAAACTCAAACCATGAGATCATGACCTGAGCTGAGATGGGACACTCAACGGACTGAGACACCAATACAAACTTAAATTTAAATGATGTTCTGAGAGGGGGAGATGGCAGTGTAGGAGGACGCTGAGCTCACCTCATCCTGCTGATCGCTTATATTCCACCCACATCTGCCTAAATAACCCAGAAAACCACTGGAAGAGTAGCAGAATGGACTCTCCAGAGCCAAGCATAGACAAGAGGCCCAAGGAAGAGGGTAGGAAGGGCAGAGAGCAGTGCGTGCCACACGGACTGGTGGGAGGGAACCAGGGCAGTGGAGGGGCAGCCCGCCTGGCAAGGCAGAGCCCCTGAAGTCTGGTTTACAAAAGTGGAGGGCCCAACTCCATGAGTTCTGACAGCCAGTGGGACTTAACATCTGGAATATTATAAGTCAAGAGCTCTGTTCAGAGAGCAGGGAGGGTGAGAGGACACCGGGAGAGAGAGTTGTTGAGCCCCAGGACAGAACTTGGTGGGGGAACAAAGGCACTAGCAAGCGCCATCTCCTCTCCCATCCCCCAGCCAAAATTCCAAAGGGAACCAGTTCCCATCACCGAACTTGCTTGCACCGTGCAAACGCCCAACACCCAACACTGTGCTTCTGTGGATCCATCCCTCCGACGGGTCTGCCTCCCCCCCCCCCCCCCCAGTGCTGCAGGCCCCTCCCGCAAGAGACCACCAAAGGCAAAGCGAGTTAAGCCTGCCCCTCCCACCCCTGTGCACCTTGTGGATCCACCCCAGCTAATATGCCAGATCCCATCAAAGCAGTGCCACAAGCCTGGTAGTGTGCAAGTAGCCCAGAGAGGGGCCACACCACTCCACAGTGAGTCCTGCCCCTGGGAGAGGGGAAGATAAGGTACACACCAGTCTGACTGTGGCTCCAGGGGTGGGCTGGGAGCAGACATCAGTTCTGACTGGGGCCCCACCCACCAACACAAGTTACTCCAGACAACACAGGGAAAGTGCCCTGCAGTTTGGAGCTACCACAGGGACTACCCAAAATGATGAAATGGAAGAATTCTCCTCAAAAGAAACTCCAGGAAGTAGCAACAGCTAATGACTTGATCAAAAACGATTTAAGCAATATAATGCAACAAGAATTTAGCATAATAGTCATAAAATTAATTGCTGGGCTTGAAAAAAGCATAGAGGACAGCAGAGAATCTATTGCTACAGAGATCAAGGGACTAAGAAATAGTCACAAGCAGCTTAAAAAATGCTATAAATGAGGTGCAAAATAAAATGGAGGTGGCCATAGCACGTATTGAAGAGGCAGAGGAGTGAATAGGTGAATTAGAAGATAAAATTATGGAAAAAGAGGAAGCTGAGAGAAAGAGAGATAAAACAATCCAGGAGTATGAGGGGAGAATTAGAGAACTAAGTGATGCAATAGAACGGAACAATATCCATATCATAGGATTTCCAGAAGAAGAAGAAGAGAGAGAAAGGGGCTGAAGGTGTACTTGAAAAAATCATAGCTGAGAATTTCCCTGATCTGGGGAAGGAAAAAGGCATTGAAATCCAAGAGGCAAAGAGAACTCCCTGAGATGTAACTTGAATCAATCTTCTGCACAACATATCATAGTGAAACTGGCAAAATACAAGGATAAAGAGAGAATTCTGAAAGCAGCTAGGGATAAACAGGCCCTAACATACAAAGGTAGACACAAAAGGGTAGTAGCAGACCTAACTACTGAAACTTGGCAGGCCAGAAAGGAATGGCAGGAAATCTTCAATGTGATGAACAGAAAAAATATGCAGCTGAGAATCCTTTATCCAGCAAATCTGTCATTTAGAATGGAAGGAGAGATAAAGGTTTTCCCAAACAAACAAAAACTGAAGGAATTCATCACCACTAAACCAGCCCTACAAGAGATCCTAAGGGGTATTTTGTGAGTGAAATGTTGCAAGGACCACAAAGTACCAGAGACATCACTACAAGCATGAAACCTACAGACATCACAATGACTCTAAACCCATTTCTTTCAATAATAACACTGTAAATGGACTAAATGCTCCAACCAAAAGACATAGGGTATCAGAATGGATAAAAAAAATCAGGACCCATCTATTTGCTGTTTATGAGAGACTCATTTTAGACCTGAGGACACCTTCAGATTGAAAGTGAGGGGATGGAGAACTATCTATCACACTACTGGAAGTCAAAAGAAAGCTGGAGTAGCCATACTTATATCAGACAAACTAGACTTTAAATTAAAGGCTGTAACAAGAGATGAAGAAGGGCATTATATAATAATCACAGGGTCTATCCCTCAGGAAGAACTAACAATTATAAATGTCTATGTGCCGAATATGGGAGCCCCCAAATATATAAAACAATTACTCACAAACATAAGCAACCTTATTGATAAGAATGTGGTAATTGCAGGGGACTTTAATGCCCCACTTACAACAATGGATAGATCATCTAGACACAGGATCTATAAAGAAACAAGGGCCCTCAGTGATACATTGGATCAGATGGACTTGACAGATGTATTTAGAACTCTGCATCCCGAAGCAACAGAATATGCTTTCCTCTCGAGTGCACATGGGACCTTCTCCAAGATAGATCACATACTGGGTCACAAAACAGCCCTTAATAAATATAAAAGAATTGAGATCATACCATGCACACTTTCAGACCACAATGCTATGAAGCTTGAAATCAACCACAGGAAAAAGTCTGGAAAACCTCCAAAAACATGGAGGTTAAAGACACCCTACTAAAGAATGAATGGGTCAACCAGGCAATTAGAGAAGAAATTAAAAAATTTATGGAAACAAAAGAAAATGAAAATACAATAATCCAAACACTTTGGGATGCAGCAAAGGCAGTCCTGAGAGGAAAATACATTGCAATCCAGGCCTATCTCAAGAAACAAGAAAAATCCCAAATACAAAATCTAACAGCACACCTAAAGGAAATAGAAGCAAAACAGCAAAGATACCGCAAACCCAGCAGAAGAAGAGAAATAGTGAAGATCAGAGCAGAAATAAACAATATAGAACCTAAAAAAAAAAAAACTGTAGAGCAGATCAATGAAACCAAGAGTTGGTTTTTTGAAAAAATAAACAAAATTGATAAACCTCTAGCCATGCTTCTCAAAAAGAAAAGGGAGATGACCCAAATAGATAAAATCATGAATGAAAATGGAATTATTACAACCAATCCCTCAGAAATACAAGCAATTATCAGAGAATACTATGAAAAATTATGTGCCAACAAACCGGACAACCTGGAAGAAATGGACAAATTCCTAAACACCCACACACTTCCAAAATTCAAACAGGAAGAAATAGAAAATTGAACAGACCCATAACCAGTGAAGAAATTGAATCAGTTGTCAAAAATCTCCCAACAAATAAGAGTCCAGGACCAGATGGATTCCCTGGGGAATTCTACCAGACATTTAAAGCAGAGATAACACCTATCCTTCTCAAGCTGTTCCAAAAAACAGAAAGGGAAGGAAAACTTCCACACTCATTCTATGAAGCCAGCATTACTTTGATTCCTAAACCAGAGACCCATTAAAAAAAAGAGAACTACAGGCCAATATCCCTGATGAATATGGATGCAAAAATTCTCAATAAGATACTGGCAAATCGAATTCAACAGCACATAAAAAGAATTATTCGCCATGATCAAGTGGGATTCATTCCTGAGCTGCAGGGCTGGTTCAGCATTCACAAATCAATAAATGTGATGCATCACATTAATAAAAGAAAAGAAAAGAACCATATGATCCTGTCAATCGATGCAGAAAAAGCATTTGACAAAATTCAGCATTCTTTCTTAATAAAAACCCTCGAGAAGGTCGGGATAGAAGGAACATACTTAAACATCATAAAAGCCATTTAGGAAAATCCCACAGCTAATATCATCCTCAATGGGGAAAAACTGAGAGCTTTTTCCTTGAGATCAAGAACACGATAGGGATGTCCTCTCTCACCACTGTTGTTTAACATAGTGTTGGAAGTTCTAGCATCAGCAATCAGACAACAAAAGGAAATCAAAGGCATCAAAATTGGCAAAGATGAAGTGAAGCTTTCACTTTTTGCAGATGACATGGTATTATACATGGAAAACCTGATAGACTCCACCAAAAGTCTGCTAGAACTGATACATGAATTTAGCAAAGTCGCAGGATACAAAATTAATATACAGAAATCAGTTGCATTCTTATACACTAATAATGAAGCAACAGAAAGACAAATAAAAAAAACTGATCCTATTCACAGTTGTACCAAGAAACATAAAATACCTAGGAATAAACCTAACCAAAGATGTAAAAGATCTGTACGCTGAAAACTATAGAAAGCTTATGAAGGTAATTGAAGAAGATACAAAGAAATGAAAAACATTCTGTGCTCATGGATTGGAAGAATAAATATTCTTAAAATGTCAATACTACCCAAAGCCCTGTACACATTCAAGGCAACCCCAATCAAAATTGCACCAGCATTCTTCTCAAAGCTTAAAACAAGCAATCCTAAAATTCGTATGGAGCCACAGAAGACCCCGAATAGCCAAAGTAACATTGAAGAAGACCAAAGCGGGAGGCATCATAATCCCTGACTTTAGCCTCTACTACAAAGCTGTAATCATCAAGACAGCATGGTATTGGCACAAAAACAGACACATAGACCAGTGGAATAGAATAGAGACCCCAGAATTGCACCCACAATTGGGCCAACTAATCTTTGACAAAGCAGGAAAGAATATCCAATGGAAAAAAGACAGTCTCTTTAACAAATGGTGCTGGGACAACTGGGCAGCAACAGGTAGAAGAATGAAACTAGACCACTTTCTTACACCATTCACAAAAAATAAACTCAAAATGGATAAAGGATCTGATAAAGGATCTGAAAGTGAGACAGGAAACAAAAACCCTAGAGGAGAAAGCAGGAAAAACCCTCTCTGACCTTAGCCGCAGCAATTTCTTACTTGGCACATCTCCAAAGGCAAGGTTATTAAAAGCAAAAATGAACTATTGGGACCTCATGAAGTTGAAAACTTCTGCACTGCAAAGGAAACAATCAACAAAACTAAAAGGCAACTGATGGAATGGGTAAAGATATTTGCAAATGACGTATCGGACAAAGGGCTAGTATCCAAAATCTATAAAGACCTCACCAAACTCCACACCTGAAAAACAAATAATCCAGTGAAGAAATGGGAAGAAGACATGAATAGACACTTCTCTAAAGAAGACATCCAGATGGCCAACAGGCACATGAAAAGATGTTCAACATCACTCCTCATCAGGGAAATACAAATCAAAACCACACTAGATACCACCTCACACCAGTCAGAGTGGCCAAAACGAACAAATCAGGAGACTATAGATGCTGGCGAGGATGTGGAGAAACGGAGACACTCTTGCACTGTTGGTGGGAATGCAACTGGTGCAGCCACTCTGGAAAACAGTGTGGAGGTTCCTCAAAAAATAAAAAAATAGATCTACCCTACGACCCACCAATAGCACTGCAAGGAATTTACCCAAGGGATACAGGAGTACTGATGCATAGGGGCACTTGTACCCCAATGTTTATAGCAGCACTCTCAACAATAGCCAAATTATGGAAAGAGCCTAAATGTCCACCATCTGATGAATGGATAAAGGAATTGTGGTTTATATACACAATGGAATACTACGTGGCAATGAGAAAGAATGAAATATGGCCTTTTGTAGCAACGTAGATGGAACTGGAGAGTGTTCTGCTGAGTGAAATAAGTCATACAGAGAAAGACAGATACCCTATGTTTTCACTCTTATGTGGATCCTGAGAAACTTAACAGAAGACCATGGGGGAGGGGAAGGGAAAAAAAAGTTTAGAGAGGGAGGGAGCCCAAACACAAGAGATTCTTAAAAACTGAGAACAAACTGAGGGTTGATGGGGGGTAGGAGGGAGGGGAGGGTGAGTGGTGGGTATTGAGGAGGGCACCTGTTAGGATGAGCACTGGGTGTTGTATGGAAACCAATTTGACAATAAATTTCATAGTAAAAATATAAAAATAAATGATGTTCTCTACTCAATAATGGACTATCATAGCAAAAATATAAGTATATAGTCATTGACTTAATGCATGGATCATTACAGCAAAAATGATAAGAAATATAAAAAGAAGATATGAATAAATGGAGGGTTATGCCATGTTAATGGGTCAGAGGAAAATCTTTTGAAATTCTCAGTTTACCCCTCAATCAAATTATAACTCGTATGCAATTGTGTTTAGTATTCCAGCTGCATATTGTGAGAAATTTGAAATTTTTGTTCTAAAAGTTTACATGGAAAAATATAAGGTCTACAAATAGCAAAGGAAGAAAACTAATACTGCTACATATTAACACATATTATAAAGTTAACAACAGAAACCCAAGGCTATTTATCTAAGAACAGGCAACAAAACAACAGAAGTGAATAAAGTATCCAGAAATTGACATTGGTTCATTTAGAAATGGGATATGATGAAGTTGGCATCACAAATCCATAGAGAGTAGGTAGATGGATCTAGAAAACTGCCTCACAGTACTAATGTATATAAAATATTTAAAGTTAAAAGTAAAAAATGGAATTAATAGAAAAAATATTGGATGTAGGGATGAGAAATGTCTTCATAAAAGAACAAAATTATTTTTCTACTAACATATTACAAATATGGAAATATGCAAACTGGAAGAAGATATTTACAGTTTCTAAAACTGACAAAAATATTATCTCTTATCTAAAACTATACTGTCTAATACATAGTTACTAGTTATATATGGCTATTTAAAAATTTGCTTTTAGAAGTTTATTTATTTTGAGAGAGAGAGAAAGCACATGAGTGGGGGAGGGGCAGAGAGAGAGGGAAAGAGAATCTCTAGCAGACCTCATGTTGCCAGCATGGAGCCCTGTGTGAGGCTTGAACCCACAAATCCTGAGATTATGATCAGAGCCAAAACCTAGATTCAGGCGCTCAACCTACTGAGGTGGGAAGATGCCCCTAAAAATTTGAATTTAAATCAATTAAGTAGCATTACATTTCCTCAATTGCACTAACCACATTTTAAGTGCTTTCTAGTCACATAAGGCTAGTGGTTACTGTATTCAATAGTACAGAGATAGAACATTTCTATTATCATAGAGAGTTCTGTTGATCAGGCTTATCTAGAATAAAACTCCTGCAAATCAGTAAGAAAAGGCTGGAAACTCAAACAAGCAGTTCATAAATGGAGAATTCTAAATGATTAGTGGGCTTAATTTCAGTGGAAATCAGAGACAAGAAAATTAAAACAAGATTGCAGTTTAGATCCAACAGATTGACAAAAATTTTAAAGTGGGATAATAGTAAATTTGGGTGAAAATTTGAAGAAATAGAACACTGCCTCACAGAACTAATGTATATAAAACATCTAAATGTAAATTATCAAATTAATAGAAAAAACATTGAATGTAGGGCTGAGAAATGTTCTCATAACAAGAACAAAACTAGAAGGTAAAATTTTATGTTTCTACTAACATTTGAATATATGCTTAATCTCATATTGAATATATGCTTAATCTTGTGCCGTGTTGGTAAAAGTGTAAACTAGCCCAACTTTTGCTGAAATCAGTTAGCAACACTAAGTGAAATTGAGAATATCTCTGTCCCAGCACTCATATACGTCATTATAGATACTAGAGAAGTTGTCACGAAGGTTGATGAGACACAAATAGTCATGGTCCTGGATGCTCCATCTCTTATTTTGAACTGGTTCAGCAAGTCTGAGTACTATTGCAGAAGAGTGGTCTCTAGAGGTCCTGCCTCTCCTACAATATACTACTCTTAGATGTTACTTGCCCTCAACTCCATAAATATGTAGAACATTACAGAGGTGGGCCTCTCTCTGGAACACTGGCCATGTTACATATAGACTACCTGTGCAAGACCTAACATGTAGGACATGGAGAGTCCAAGGGATCATGCACTTTCTACTTCTACACGTGTAAGAGTTGGCAGAGGAACTTCATATTATATCTGCATTGCATGGTGCTATGTGTGTACATGACTCCTTATAGTGAACTGGTCTGTATGAAGATCTATGGAAAGATACTTGTTTGTTTTCAGGGTGGTGGAGGCAGTATCAGTGCCTTATTACTAGGGAGTAAGGAAAATGAGGTAGATCTATAACATATCATCTTTGCTGCTATCAGAAGCAAAAAACCGATTCTTACTGTTCATCCATGGGTCTTAAAAATAGTATTGAACCAAAAAAGAAAGCAGAACGAGTTACATAGCTCATAGCATTTACATACATTAAATCGATATATATAGCACTGCATATTTTATAAGTATACATGCATATTAAAAAACATATCAAATGACTTAGACTAAGTAGATAGGAAAATGAGAATAGTGTCGAGATGAAGAGAAAAACACACTAAATTTCAAAAAAGAGAATTTACATGGATCTATGATTCTAATGACGTGATAACATGAGTATGCAAGACTTAACTACTTGTTCATTAAGTATCAAAAAAACATGGGTAAAAGAAATAATTATCTTTATAATGACTTAATAATAATTAGGAAGGGAATCAAGTGAGCTATATAAGGGTTAACCAAAGAAGTCTCTGAGGTACTAACCCTGTGATTTTCAACGTAACTGGAAAAAGAGTGGCACTTTACAGTGGTAGAGAAATTGGCAAGTTGAGATGATATGAGCGAAAAAAGGTCATTTTGTTTTATACATACTGCATCTGGGGTACTGGTACAACACCTGAAGGGAAATAAAAACAGAATTTTTATTTTTAAAAATATTCTTTTGAAACTATGCAGATGGAGAATTTCATAAACTCTAGATTGTTGAATTTGTTGTTCTGTTGATAAATATTATATGAAAAGAGAATGAAGTAAAACAAAATGACTTCTAGATAAAAAGCAAAAGTAGGAGTACAATGAAAAGGAAGCTGAGTGAGATACCCAATGGTTAAAGGACATTAAAACAGGAACATGAACCCACACAGCTTCCAAAGTCAGTCATATATAGGTCATGTGTCATATGCATATATATATATGGGTTATATATGTATATATATGTATATGTATATATGTACATATATGTATATATGTTTATATGTGTATATATATGACACATGTAGCATGTCTTCTCACTTACATGTGAGAAAACCAAACCATCTTCTGAATATTATGGTTCCTATGCAACAGTGTTTACTGGGTAAGTTGTTTCTCAAAGTCTCTAGGATGATGAATCTTTAAATTTTTTTTTACATTTATTTATTTTTTGAGAGACAGAGCACAAGTTGGGGAGCGGCAGAGGGAGGAGACACAGAATCCTAAGCAGGCTCCAGGCTCAGAGCTGTCAGCACAGAGCCGAATGCAGGGCTTGAACTCACAAACCGTGAGATCATGACTTGAGCTGAAGTTGGACACTTAACCGACTGAGCCACCCAGGCGCCCCTAGGATGATGAATATTTTAACTTGTACTATAATATAATCTTTGAGTTGTCTATTTGCTCCTCACATTTAGAGAGAGAGAGAATTCTAGGCAGACTTTGGCTAAGTACAGCCTTTTCTGATTTCTACAGCACTAAGGCAGGGGTATAGACATTATTTAAGCCCATTTCCCAATGTCCAACATACATTTAACTTGCCAGATTAAGGTGGGATCTTCTTCTACCACATTACTGGTTTGCTGATACTAAATTGGAGCCAACATCTCCAATCTGCACGGCTACTGGGATTCTTGCTCTTTCCTCTTCTTTGTGAAGAAAGCTATTTATGCACAATTGCTTTCAGGATATAATGTGCCATCCAAAGTCTTACTCAGTTTTTCTGAATAAATTTAGAAAAAAAGCACCAATGTGTATTGACAACACCAAAAGCAGAATTCAAGTGTTTGAGGACTGTCACCAAGTACTTTGTCATAAGCTTTGGGTCTATAGTCAAGATATGGATAGGGGGATGACCAAGGTATATTCTAACTTTTTCCAGCCCTGTCCCCAAAATCAAGTGAACATTGGTATTATATTCAGCAAACCAACTCTAGCAGACTTGTACTTTCAGGAAGTTCTTCTTAAATTCTTTCATTACTATTACTTTAAGGTTTGAGATATGTTATTTTCAGCCTTTAAAAAAAGTTGTGTATTTTATACATATGTATTCCCAAAGTAAGTTGAGAGAATCAGCTTGGACCTAATGTTAGAAAATGTAGTCCTTGAGTTCAGTAGAGATGCCAATTTTAGAATCCTCAACACAGAGACAGTAGTTTCAGTATTGTGTGGTACACAGAATCCTAAGATTATCCTTTTGATAATCCTATGTGGGCCTGTCTTAATCAGTTGAGCCATTTTTTAAAATAATTTTTTTAAGTTTTTATTTATTTATTTATTTATTTATTTATTTATTTTTAGAGAGACAAACAGAGTGTGAGCCAGGAAGGGGCAAAGAGAGAGAGAGAAAATCCCAAGTAGGCTCTTCAGAGTCGGCGCAGAACCTGACATGGGGCTCGAACTCACGAAACTGTGAGATCACGACTTGAGTCAAAATCAAGAGTCGGATGCTTAGCCAACTGGACCACCCAGGTGTCCCAGTTGAGCCATTTTTTATAAAAGTCTATAGATTAGAGACTCTAGAGTCTTAGAAGATTTCCTGCTAGCTCTGAAGTACCATGAGTCCTGTAGCACGAAGAAAATGAGTTCTATCAACAATCTGAGAGACAATGGAACCTGGAAGAGAATGCCAGGAGTCAGATGAGAACACAGCCCTGGCTGACAATTTGGTCTTAACTTTGTGAAACCCTAGGCAGACAATCCCTCTGTGCTGTGCCCAGAATCTTGATCTATGGAAATCACGATTATAAATGGGGTGGGGTATTTTAAACTGCTAAGTTTGTGGTAATTTGTTACACAGCAATAGAAAACTAATACTAACATTATGGATGGGTCACGTGCCTAAGGGGGCCAGTAGTCAGGAAGACAGGAACAGAAGACTACAGGAACAGAAGACTACACTGTAGAAGAATACTCATGTTTAAGAGAGGAGGCATACTCATCAGAGTTGATGTAATCTTTATAAAAGATCAAGGACAAATTTCTCAAATTTAAGGAGGAGGGAGACCCATGGAAAAAGGGTGGTCAAGATAAAAATGCTGCAGAGATATCAAGATGAATGCAAACTAGAACTGACAAAGGCATTGCAAGGTCATTGATACTACACAGAGTCCAAAGTCTTTAATTACTAAATCTAGTCATAAAGAATCATGCCATCTGAAACTCTCAGCTTGAACAGCTACAGTGGCCTGGAGTACAGAATAACAATCAAACTCACAAGACAAAAAAAAAAAAGGCTACTCTCAGAGCCAACTTACTTAGCTTTAAGAAAGAACACATGTCAGACCATAACACACAAAGAATGGGCAACTTAACATGACTCAAAATTAAACTTTCAATGTCTAAAAATCCCCCCACGCTTGGGACATGGGCATGAGAGAAAAGGCTGAAATAGCTGTGGATTGGTATATTCTGGGGAGATGTAAATCCTTGGGGTTTTGCAGCTTTTCTACCATGCTAGTCATATACCTCTCTCAAAGGCATCTTATTACCACGTAGTCTCTAGGGCAGCTGGTTAGCATCAATATCAGTTGCTGATTACTCACTAAACCTTGCTGACAATGAGGTAAAGGTGTTGGTCCACTGCATAACCTTGATCATGTTCTCACTTATTTTCAGTCTGGTATATTACTGTGAAATTTTTGAGTTAATGTTGCAAGAAAGATTTGATTGAGGAAAAAATCCTTAGACTGGAGGAAATGTCACATACCAGCCTTTCTTTCTGCATTTCAAACAGAGGAGACACCATAGTCATAACTTAGTACCTGAATGCTTTCTCTAGAATCTGTACCCTACCCACACTTCAGTACATTTTTCCACTGTCGTTTATTCTTCATCAGCCTCATGTTCCATCTTTCTGACTCCCCCTCACCACCATAGTTTCAGCTGGGTAACTACTCCAGTCTGCAAAGTCTACCTTTATTTCCAGGACCTTTTCTCTGTTCAGGGTAGAGTCCATCTCTTCAGCCTCCAGAAGATAGTCAAAGGGATAAAACTAGTAGGGACCCTGATGTACAGCTACATTGCAAACATTGACCTGTAAAAGGAAATGATAATACTAGAGACAAAATGCCAACTTTGGAAGGAAAACAACTCAGTACTGTAAATGCTCAGATGTTTCATTAAAAAGCTACACGATTATTTTTGCTTCAATCCCATTTTAAAGCAGGAATTGTAAGTGACACACTTGTGGGAGATGGTTCTGGTAGGTGACAAAGTGAGGTTACCTTCTAGCCATATTCTGGAGGGCAGGTTTTTGGTTAATCCCAAAACAAAAGTAAGAAATCATAGATCTTTTCTATTAAGTTTTCTTTCACTATACACAACTTCACACACATATACATACATACTATAAGCACATTCACACACGCTCCAACACACATACACACATTATTTTCCTCATCTATTCTACAAGTAACCTGTCATGATCTCACCCTCTTCATGGTACTTTCCTTCAAAAAATAAAAATAAAAAGACCAGAACAGACATTTCTCAACTCATCCCAGATTAAGAAGATTCTGGGTCTAAGGCATGAACTAGGCAGTCAAAGACTTCTCCAGCCTCATCCCAGACTAAGAGCTCTCCTTTGAGATAAACCAAAAGCTATAGTGTTACCTCAACCAGCAGAGAAGCCAAAGGGCTGTGTCCATCTCAGTTTTTCTGCCTTAAGGAAATGGTCCCAGCCGAACAGGGATTTGCCAAACATGCATATGAAGAGCTTTATTTGCAAAATGTAGTATTCAGGGTGCTGTTTATCATGAACCTGTTTTGATCTACCAGCATCCTGATACATCTTTTTTTCTTTCTGCACTAAATCCTGGCCTCATGTTTTAGATGTTTTGGTCTTGACCTTATAGATTGTCATCACAAGTAATTGGCTTCTCCAACCTAGGACTAAGAAATTCCATCTGCAGTCTGTGGATTATTCCTATTCCCTAACCTATCATCTCTGCCTGGATCTAAGAATCTCTCCCATTTTCTTCCATTAATATTATATTCTGATATTTTCATTTCTTCCTCCATATCCTAAGTTTAGTATTACAGCATGGATCTTTGACATATGGTGAACTTTGAAGTGACTTTTCATAATGAGGTTGTGACTTTGAGCTTACACAAAGAGTAAGCTCAGAAAGGGAGCTGAATGGTGAAGAGGTGATAGGAAGTGCGTATGGGCCATCTATTCTAGAAGAATGGCATGAAAAGGAAGGAAAAAAATTACGGTCACCTCTATAGGGTCAAATGAGCATGAGTTGTAATAGTAGTAGATTCCATTTATAAGTGGTTACTTTAGGCCAATCATTCCTAGAGAATATTTTTTCTGAATCCTAAATAACACTTTGAAATATATTTTATTAATTACATTTTACAAATGAGGAAATTAGGGCTAAAGACTATTAATTTATTTGTCTTAAATCTCTCAGCTAACAAGTGTCAGAGTCAATATTTAAACTCAGGCCTGTGTCTTTTGAGAGTTCATAAAATTGACAATGAATATAACTAAATTTTAATTAAAATTTAGGAGAACAGCTAATATGGTTAATACATATGGTTTACTACATTTAGAGATATTCTTGAAAAATTATTCCCTTTCTCAATACTCCATTTAGCATATAATAAAACTGAAGTCAATTGACTAGGTTTCTTGTGTCCATGAGTTATAATCTAAGACTATAATCATGACTACTAATGAGCCCCAGCTCTTAGGGAATGGTAAGAGAATTGAGAATGAACCTCAGAAATATTTTATACTCAAAGATTATGAAAAATGGGCATGAGGTTCAAAAGAAGATTAATGGATAAAAGTAGAGTTTCCTCAAGTGTATTATTGGGGACACTATGTCAATGAGTTATCACATGTGCATACACATACCCAAAGCAGTATATACTATATTCCCCATGGATATAATGATTCTTTATAATTCTGTGAAGTTTTATAGTACAGAACATTGTTTTAAATATATAGTGGCCTAAAAAATGGTCACAAATTCTCTACAGATGCTCCTATCAAAAGTAGGACCCTAAATCTTGGCAGACCTTATAAATTGCTTTTGCCAAGATGTTGTGGAAATGATTTTATGCAACATGTGAACCAGATCCCATCAGGTCTAGCTTTCCCTCTTGAACCCCCTTGACACCAGGTGAAGAAATCGGGCTAGTGCCCTGAGGGTGAGAGACTGTGTGGAGAGAGGCTTGGCTACTAGCCAGCACCAACCACCAAATGTGTGAATGAGATCATCCAATCTCAGTCAAGCTACAGATGGCTGTACCACATTAGTGACCAGCAGAAGAACTGCCTAGCTAGTCCAGACCTAACTATTGGCTCATTTGTATTGCAAGCAAATACAAAATTTGTTGTTCAATGCCACTAAGTTTTGGCAGTTTGTTACACAATAGTAGGTAACTCATACTTAGTTTCAATCATCATTTGCAAACTGATTTGACCTTGAAATACTTATTTCATTAAACACCTAATTAACATGTTCAGGAACATACTTTTGGGAATAAAGAGGTGTAAATTTTCATCCTTATGTCACTTAAACTTAATTAGCATTTTAAGGAATACTATTTAGGAAAGTAGAAGTTAGTTGGCTCTTTATTGAAGAAATCCTTCTCAGGAGATTGCCTTGTGATTCTATTATGTTTGAACATAAGCCTAGTATCTGGAAGAACTAGGCTAAAAGTGTTTCTATTTGAGTGGATAATCAAATATGGTCCTCACCATCAATAACTTCACAGGTTTATCTTTTCTTCCCTTTTGTAGGTAAAATCTCCAGATTTTCAAGAAAATGTGAGTTATCAGTATTATAACTGGGGAGTTATATTTATCATTCCTTAGAATAACCTGTTGAGATAGGATTTGCTTATTTTTCTTTCATAAATGTTCTCAAACGTCAATCCTGTTTTATTTTATCTGCAAGAATTGTAATAAGTGCCTCATCATTGAAGTTAAGTAAATATTGCAAGTAAATCACTAAAAGCTACAGGCAGCTATTAATGAGACACTTGAATAAGCAACTTTCCTGAAATATTTTAGCATTCTTACCAGGACTACTTTGTATTTCATTAAGACACTTTCTTCCACATATTGACATTCCTGTGCTCCAATGTCCTAGTTATTTTCCTTCACATCAGGAGCAAGAATATGTATTTTCTGGTCTCCTTCTTTTCTTCTTTCCTTTCTTTCTTTCTTTTATTTTTTGGACCATTGGGAGACAATTTTTCTAAGTTAGGAGCATTTCCTTTTCTAAATAGTGATTTTGCATCCTCTTCCAAATCTAAATTAAAAACTATTTCAAAGTCATGCTCTAAATCTTTACTTTTAATCTTTTCCAAACAGAAGGCTGCTGTTTATCATGACTTTAACATGCTAACATTTCTGCAGCATGATTGGTTGCAGATATCAATAAGATATGTGTTTATCCAAATCATTTGATTTGATGAGGCACTGAACAAAACCACATATCAACCCCACCACATATAATTTCACTCATTGTATACTCATTCATTTGGATTTAAGGTTTTGTGTTCTTTAAGTTTAATATAAAAATTCACTTAATTCTAGAAGGGATTCATCCTTATCAGCAACCACCTGGATTAGTAGTTGAGAATATATTTAATAGTCTCATGAGAGTACAGGTTTATAGAAATAAAATATGAGTAGGAGACAGTTACAGACAGAATGGAGCAAATCTCATGCCTCATGCTCAGGGAAATTTTTCAGGAAATTCTATTCCCCTTCTCCTCATCTCAGCACTTTTATTCACAAATCACTTAAAAAACTGAACTAGTTTATCCCTAAAATATGAATTCTTATAGGCTTTTCTCCCCATAGCTCTAAGACAACACATTAAATTATCTCATGGCATATTGGTAAACGAGGTCTGATATGAGACCTAGTTTGATGATGCTATGGATATGGAATTCTATAGCAAAAATCACATTTCTCTACATATTTTCTCTTTCAATCATGACAAAGCTCATGCTGTAAATATTCTAGGATCTTCACATTCAACATTATAAAATATTTTAACTGTGTTGGACAGCATGAGAAACTGGAAGAGAGCTTGAGGAATATTAACTTGTAGTTTTAAAAATATTTTCAACTGAAATTTGGTGTTTTGGGGAAAATTAGAGTAAAGCTTGGTATTAAATTTCTAAATAAGCTTAGGATTTGGATTTCATGCTAGAGACAGAAGTTCTCATCTCAGTCCAGGAGACTATGGCTAAAAACATTATCACAAATGGAAGCAAAGCCTTTTGTCAGATTATAAATATGGGTGTAAAAGGCAAATACAGGTGTTTTTTTTTTCAAAAGGTTTGAGATTTGCATAGTTGATTGGAGCAGGTTGAAACAAATAAGAAAGGGTTGTAAAATGCCCTAGGATAAGTGCTAAGTGTTCAATACTTAGACTGAATTAGCAAGTGGTTCGAAGAGTTTATTGGGACACTTCTAAAGATTCACTGAATATTTGTTTCCTAGAATTCTTTATTCTCTTTCCCCTCCCTATCCAAATGCTCTCTGTCTTTGAAAGTTCAGCTTGAGCTATCCATGGTCAGAATGAAGTCTTGTTTGAGCTCTGATGTCCCTCTCCTTTCAGCTTATGTACTGTGCTTATTAAACACCATTTTAGTGATTTCCACTATGAATTGTTTGATAACTATGGTCTTATCTCCAAAGATTAAAGCTCCTTTTGGTCAAAAACTGGATGTTGTATGTGTGCATGCATACTGAATTCCACCCACCAGAAGCATTATGTTGTGAGGTGTGTGCTAAATAATAGTTATAAATAAATAAATAAATAAATAAGAAGGAAAGAAAGAAAGAAAGAAAGAGGAAGAAAGAAAAAAAGACATCATTGACAGATCAAACAGATCAAACAAATATTTGACTTGGGACCAGCCACTTAAGCATTCAGCTTCAGTTCCTTTCTCCATAAACAGGAACAGAAGACCCATTCTCTGTCCTCCTTAACATGTTGTGAAGACTAAATAAGACATACTGCCTTTGATTTTGGTGTCAAATCCGTGAATGAAATTGCTTCATGAGCTATAAATAAGTCTATGATGTGAGGTTTTGCTAACATATTGGTACACAGAACTGACTGAAGTAATGCCTGATGAATCTTATTGTTCCCTGTACTTATACAGTATGTATAAAGTATGCATTCATATTGAACATGTTATATTGACCAATTGATATTATTAATATATACAAGAGTTTTTATTAAGGTGCAAGTCATTAATGGTACAATTAGTGCAATTAGGCATATCACCCTCGACAAAAGACTTAGGCACCATTCTCTTAATAAGCTCCAACCCCCACTTCTTTAAGTACCATGAAGGCAGACTGGTGTGTATGATTAAGGAGCTTCATGCCGTGAGAGAAGCAATCTCTTTACCAATTCTTCTCTAGACCCAGCTCAGTTTCATGCTTTTGCTCCTTAATTTCTACCTGACTGTGTTACCTACCAGCTATGTTACCTTTGGTAATTTATATTATGTATCAAAAATTCAGTTTCCTATTTCATAAGAAGCATATCGTATAATTATAAAAATTATTTAACTCATAAATGAGCATATCAGTAAGATGGTAATGTTAGTTCAAAAAAGCATTTGAAGATTGTTTGCATATAGTCATTAAAAATAATGAGGTTAGTAATAATAATGTATCAGTAGTAACTCAGCAATTATAAAAAATGTACCACTTAATATAAAATGTTAATAATTGGGGAACTGGGGTAGGGGGGAGGCAGAATAATGTTTAAGTAAGAATGTGAAGTTAGTTATAAACCTTGTTAAGTTCTACACAGCATTAAGTTCATATCCTTGGGGTTATGTATTGTAGCAACACTAAAATCATTTGCATCTCTACTAGACAAAAATCAACAAGTTAACATATCACTTTTTGATCAAATAGCAAAGACAAACTCAATTATATTCTCATAGAAATAAATAATCTTGGGTGGCCTATTAAATAGTACCCCCGTACTATTACTAGAAGGACATGCCCATGCCCTTTGCGTTATTTTTAACTTTTAGGTAAGTTTTTCTTTCCCTCATCCTTCTCCTCCTCTTCCTTCTCCTCCTCTTCATTATTATATTATTGTTATCATTCCTTTCCTTCTTGGCCTTTATATTTCCAACATATTGTACCTCAGCCATGAATCCTGACTCAGATTTTCAGCTTTCTTCATTTTCATGGATGCTCCCTAGCCTGGTGCTGAAATGGACCATACCTTGGTTTATGCTCTTGGCATTGACATCCAAGGAATACTTCTCAGTTTCCAATTCTTTGCTGGCCTAGTGCCCACCTAAAATATGACACGGGAGTCTGGAAAACTGCTAAGCCAGTGCCTCAAAAGAGGGACAAGAGACTGCAAGGCCAAGAATTCAAAGAAATGTAAACAGCATGAGTCTAATAACTTTAGTTCCTGCCCTGCGTCTATGGTTACCTGCATTTCTCCTTGCTCAATGAAACCAGAGATTCAAAGTATAAAGCAAATGTAGCTGGACCTGAAATAAGTTGGTTAACCAACTTAATGCTAAGTATATAAAATTCTTAGGAAAAGTCTGTGGGAAAGACAAAAATAACATTGGACATTTAATAAAAGATGAAATATCCATGACAGACTAAAAGCATCCTGGACTGCCTGAACAGAAAGAGAAAATACCTGAGTTCTAGACTCTATCACACAGTTAGCAAGTTAAAAGGTATAGCTTTGAATGCAAACAGAAGTTTGTGTTCTGATTCTCAATATTACATACTAAGCTTGAACAAGTTGCGTAACTTCTCCTGGTCTGTTTTCCTATAAGTAAAATGGGGCCCATAAAAGTACCTAGCATTAAATATGCTGATGAGGTAAAGCCTTTCTTTGAGAGATAATAAACACTCAAATCATGTCAACATAGTTTTGGTTAACAAGTTAGATCTTTAAAGGCTTTTCACTCTCTCTGAGCCTCAGTACTCTCATCTATTTCACAAAGATAATAATACTCTCTTGACTGCCATTCAAAGGTCATATGAAGATCAGATGTCCTGTGTTCCTCATTTCAGTCTTAAATAAGGATTTGAGGATGTTGTGGTGTCATTACACAATTGAGCTAATATCTTACAGTAGCATTTTATTTCACATAAACATGAAAATTTTTGAGAATAGATGCATGTAAATATTACATTAATCATAAAATAAAATGAGAAATTAATAGGATTTTTAACATCCAGTGTCCTTTAAAGCTATGGCAACCCTCCCTACTTCCTCAATTTCCCCAAAGAGGAGAGATTTGTTCTCTCTTACCTTTTAAGAATACATGTGTAGGAGAATTTGAGAGACAATAATTTTTTGAAAGCAGTTGAGTATTTGGCAGACATAAATGTTCCTAGATGCAGTATCAGAAAGCAAAGAAGGAGATATGGCTAAATATTATGGGCAAAAATAAGTCAATTTTTTCCCACGACTTATGGGAACTACAAATGACAACAACCTTGGAGGCAAGCGGAGGCCTAATTGCTTATAGAAGTGCTGAGATTTGAGGAATCTCAAATAGATTGGGATAGGCTATGAAAAGGAAATTCATCTTAAAAGTTCAAAGGATTAAAGCAAAGCAAAACAAAACAAAAAAACCTTTGACTTTCTGTGATAATTACTAGAGCCCCAAGCGTACTAGGGCTAGTGAACTTTTCAGACACTTAACCATGAGAGTTGTACTATTTGTTTGTCTGTCTGTTTTCTCCTCAGACGTGTGGTAATACCTTGATGGCTTATGATACTATAAACAGGGTTTTAAGGCCATAGGCTGCAGGGTCAAACATGATATTAGTATGTGGCTTGCTTTGGCATCTCCACTAGACTCTAAGATTTGCCTTGGGTAAAATCACCAATATATTCCTTTCCCAATCAGCTCTCACTCCAGTTACCTAATTCTCTTTTACATCCAGACTAATCATTCAGCAACAAATCACCATGCTATCTATCTATCTTAAATGGAGCAGGGTGCCTCCAGGGCAGAAATTCTCAAAGTCTCAGAAAATGCACACAAACATTGGAGCAGCAAAACTCAGACTCACACTGAAAAGATTTCAAGAGTACTAAAGGATATCGCATTTGACTATATGTTCATTCCGTGCGTATATTATATGTGAATGTATGTGAGTACATTCCATATTGTATATTACAGATGCTATACCAAGTAAAATAAGATGTCCAAGGAGAATATATCACTTTAAATGATTTGAAAAGAAATACATTTTTTTGTTCCCTATAATGCACCAGTCTTTCCACCCATTACTCACAAGACATTATTTTCAGACCTTTCACAGCCTAGGGCTTACATACTCTTATGGACAATTCCAGGTTGTCACAGTTTTTCTTAGAGAAAAAATACTTTGATTGCTATGAAACTTTAATTTGTTATGCATTTTATTGTATTAATCATCCAGGAGAAATCCAGTCAATGTCAAAGTTAGCTAGAACATTTAAAATGTTGAGATCAACTCCATACACCTTTTACCTTATGGATATCTGATTAACCAAAACCAGACTCTCCACTGTTAGAACTTCTGAGAAGAAAAACAAACAAACAAACAAACAAATAAATAAATAAATAAATAAAAATTAAAGATCAGAGACCACAGTTTTAAGAACAGGATAAGCCATAATTGGGAAAATTTATCTTAGGTAATCTTTAATTTTTCCTTCTACCTACCTATTGTGAAAGGCTCTTTTCCCCTTATAGATTTTATTATTATTATTATTATTATTATTATTTATTCTCAAGTTAGTTAACATACAGTATAGTCTTGGTTTCAGGAGTAGAACCCAGTGATTCATCTCTTACATATGATACCCAGTGCTCATACTGAAAAGTGCCCTCCTTAATGCCTGTCACCCATTTAACCACCCCCCATTCCCATCAACCCTCAGTTTGTTCTCTGTATTTAACAGTCTCTTATGGTTTGCCTCCCTCTCTCTTTTTATCTTATTTTTCCTTCCCTTCCCCTATGTTCATCTGTTAAGTTTCTCAAATTCTAGATATGAGTAAATCATGATATTTATCTTTTGCTGACTGACTTATTTTGCTTAGCATAATGCCCTCCAGTTCCATCCATGTTGTTGTCAATGGCAAGATTTCATTCTTTTTCATCACTGAGTAGTACTCTATTGTATATATATATACCACATCTTCTGTATCCATACATCAGTTGATGGACATTTGGGCTCATTCCATAATTTGACTATTGTTGATAGTGCTGCTATAAACATTGGGGTGACTGTGCCCCTTCAAGTCAGTATTTTAGTATCCTTTGGATAAAAACCTGGTAGTGAAATTGCTGGATGGTAGGGTAGTTCTATTTTTAATTTTTTGAGGATCCTGCACACTGTTTTCCAGAGTGGCTGCACCAGTTTGCATTCCCACCAACAGTGCAATTGTCCCCTTATTGATATTGATGTTCATGAAAGTTCACACTATTATTGGTAGTATGTATTTCACCTTCACTCCTGAAAGATATTTCCTCTGCATATCTAACTCTTTTTTTTTGCATATCTAATCCTTGATTAACTGTTCTTTTCTTTCAGCACTACAAAAATGTTGTTTCACTATCTTCTAGCTTTCATGGTATTTGATAAGAAATTCACAGTAATTGGAATTGTTATTTCCCTACAGATAATGTGTCATTTTTGTCTACCACTTTCAAGGTTTTTTTTTTTTCCTTTAGTTTTGGTTTTTAAACACTGATTATAATATTTCTGGGCATAGTTTACTTTCATTTTCACCTATTTGGAGTTCACTTAACTTTTTGAATCTGTAACTTTGTGTCTTTCATCCAATTTGAGTAGTTTTCTTTTCTTTTTTTTTTTTTTATACAGTTTATTTATTTTTGAGACAGAGAGAGACAGAGCATGAACGGGGGAGGGTCAGAGAGAGAGACACACACAGAATCTGAAGCAGGCTCCAGGCTTCAAGCTGTCAGCACAGAGCCCAATACAGGGCTCAAACTCATGGACCATAAGATCATGATCTGAGCTGAAGTTGGATGCTTAACTGACTGGCCCACCCAGGCACCCCAATTTTGAGTAGTTTTCAGCTATTATTTCATCAAAAAATTTTCTGCACCAATTTCTTTCCCTTCTCCTTTTGGGACTCCAGTCACCTGATTATTAGGCCTTTTGCTATTATTTTATAGGTCTCTGAGTCTGCTCATTTTTATTCAGTCTTCTTTCTCTGTTTTTCAGAGTGGATAATTTTATACTGATCTATCTTCAAGTTAATTTATTTTTATTTCCACTCTCTATTGAGCTCATCAGATGAATTTTTAAACTTCTATTATTGGGGGCGCCTGGGTGGCTCAGTCGGTTGAGCGTCCGGCTTCAGCTCAGGTCATGATCTCACCGTTCATGAGTTGGAGCCCCACGTTCGGCTCTGTGCTGACAGCTCGGAGCCTGGAGCCTGCTTCAGATTCTGTGTCCCCCTCTCTCTCTGCGCCACTCCTGCTTGTGCTCTGTCCTCTCTCTGTCTTTCAAAAATGAATAAACATAAAAAAAAATAAAAAAATAAACATATTATTATATTCCTCAGTTATAAAATTTCTATTTAGTACTTTTCTGTAGTTTCAATTTATCTGCTGAAAACTATCTTTCTATTCACTTTAAGCATATTTACCTTCACCTTACTAAGTATATTTGTAATAGCTACTTGAATGCCTTTGTGTGGTGATTCTAATATATGGATCATCTCAGTGTTGGCATGTAACAAATGATTGTTTCTTAAAGTTAAGTCACATGTTCCTGTTATTTCAGTATGCCAAACGATTTTGATAGCACTTTGATCATTTTAAATGTAACATTGTATAGTTTCTGAGTCCGGCTAAAATGTTATATCCCTGTTATATCTCCTTTTAGTGTACTAGGGTATTCCCCCCCCCCCACCTTTTTATAGAGTTTTTAGTTGTAATCTGCAATGGAAACATACTTTATTGGCTAACTCAGGCTTTGTCAGAACTGGAAACCAGTGGTATTTAAAAACAAAATTTTATGATAAGATTCTAATACATCAGTCATCTATTTGCCTGTGCAATATTGAGAATTAAATGTAGATCTTTATCTAAAAGCCTTTGTGATTGATCAGTGGAGGACAGAGAGGAGGAGGAGAAAATTCATTTGATTCATAGAATTCCAGACATCTGTGTTTATATATCTAATTAAAGATTGTATTTTCCATCTCAGGAATGATGGTTTGATGGAAATTTCTACAGGATAGCCATCTTTGAAGTGGGGAGAAATGTGATGCAATCAGGATCTAAGAGGCATTACCCAGGCTTTAGGGCATTATGAGAATACTAAATAGAATAGGTTTGACTAAGAGAGTATATATAATCTTATTCTGGGGCCATGGGCCAGGAAGAGGACTCTGGGAAATGAGGTTGGGTACAGAACAGTGTCACAGAACCCACAGAACTCTGGTCTCAGTAAGTTAAACTGTGAAGCTTCTGCTTTCCTGTGTCATGGGTTACATGTATTTCCATTTGGTTGGTAGAATTTTTTTTTCAACTTGAATTCTACTTGAGGAGTTAGTATCCTTGTTGAAGCCATGGTTCTACACCAGAGGGAATTGTGGTCCCTGCACACATTTGGCAATGTCCAGACACAACTGGCAAAATGGGAGAGGGGAGTGCTATTCACATGTAGTGGGTGGAGGCCAGGGATGCAGCTAAACATCTTACAGTGCACAGGACAGTACTCCACAAATATCTTATTTGTCCCAAAATGTCAATAATGTCCAGACTGAGAAACCTTTTCCTAGAGTGAGCAGCATTTAGTGCCTCTCTCGTCTCCACAGATATAGCTGGAAGAGAACCAACAAAATAAAATAGGCTGTGACTTTCTGGAAAAGACAAAACTATGGAGACAATAAAAAGATCAGTGATTGCCAGAGGTTGGCGAGGGAAAGATGAATAGGCAGAGCACAGAGGAATTTTAGGACAATGAAAATACTCTGAACTATATTTCAATGATGGATATATATCATTATACATTTGTCCAAACACACAGAATACACAACACCAAGAGTGAATTCTAAGATAAACTATGGGCTTTCAGTGGTTATGATGTGTCAATGTAGGTTCATCCTTGGTAAAAAATGTACCATTTTGGTGAGTAATGTTGATAATATGAGAAGCTATGCATGTGTGGGAGCAGGAGGTATATGGGAAATATCTGTAGCTACCTCTCAATTTTATTGTAAACCTAAAACTACTCTAAAAAATAAAGTCTTAAAAACAAAAAACAAAGTAGGTAAGCACATAACTTAGAATAAAGAGCTCAAATAAAAAGAAATAAGGGCACCATTCCCAGGAATTTGAAGCTGGAAGCCAGTACTTCACAGAATATATTGGAAAGAAATAAAGTTTCTGCAGATTTATAGTAATGAAGGTGGTCAATAAAGTGAACATTGAACACATGTAAAGGATAATCACAATTTTCTGCAAAAAAATGAAGGCATTGTGATACAAAAGTGATATCCCATAACAAAAAGGTATAAAACAAGTACCATGTAGGGCAGAAAAATCTGCATAATTTACCAATGCAAAGAGAGGACACAAGACCAGCCAGACCTATGTTAATTCTTTATGAGAAGGAAACTGATAGTATAGGTTATAGTTTATTGTACGTATATTATGTGTGCATTTCCATAGACTTCCACAGTTACTACTGTGGAAAATTAAAAATAGTTGCAAATTGTTTTACTATCTTTCCATTAATAAGTGGGCTCCATGTTACCACCACTTGAAATTTGGAGGGCTCTGTGATTACTTCATGAAGGAATATACTTTCTGGGCCGAGGTCTTAAGAGACTGATAGTTTCTACTTCCTGTATCTTGGAACACTCTTTCTGAGAGCGTAGAACAGCTATAAGTGAATCCTAATTTGCCCTGAAATGGCCATGCTGAAAAAGTCACATTTAGGTATTCCAATAGATAGCCTCAAATGAGCCTGGTCATCCACTCCTCCCCACCAAGGTGGCAGACATGTGAATGAAGCCATCTTGGATCCTTTAGACCAACCTGTCTGTCATTTGACATCATGGAGCCACCTCTGTAGATACTACATGAAAAGATTTGTCCTGCTAAGCTCAGCCTCAATTCCTGATCTGTCACAGAATTTTGAGATATGATAAAATATTTGTTGTTTTAAGCTTTTAGGTTTGAGGTACCTGTTATGCAACAATAGATAAACAGAAAAATATTTTTGTTATATTTATAAAATAGCATATCAAGCAACTCCTCTCCAGGTACTGATCTAGATAAATATGAAAATCAAGTGGACTCTGTGACCATGAGAAATCTTTTCACAGAGGAAGAAAACAGCAGGTAAGTATTTCACTTTATAGATTGTTTATTTCCATTGAGGTGACTATAGGTTCCAGAACTGTAGCATGGCTTATGGTAAAGGAAGTAGTTTTAACTTAGGGAAAAGAGTGAAAAACAGAGTGAAGTTCCCCCCAAGTATGGAAACACTGCCCACTTAAATCAATTTGAAGTTTGAATTCTTTGTGTCTTACGCAGATGAATTGGGGAAATTGCTAACTGCAAAGATAGTCTTTATTATTGTTTTTTGTTAATCTGTTATTTCCACCAATGAACTTTGCTGGAGCTTGATATACCTTTGATTTTGATGCAAAAAAGAGACACAACAGGCAAAAAAAAAAAACCTGTCTTTTTAGACTTCCCAATGCTTGTGACTTGTTCAAAGAGGATGGTGTTTTTCGAGGCTGTTTGTGCCGATGGGGAAATTGATTGTATTCCAGAGAGTCAAGAGAGAGAACCAATGCCAGGGTATGGGAGGTGAGGGATTGGGGCAGCCAGAGAGGGATAGTATGAGGTCACTGGGGATAATAGCTCTTCCCTGCTTTGGCCTATCCCTTGCAATAACCCCATGCCTGAAATAATGTCCTTATTTTACCCACTAGAGATGTATAGAGCAAGTTTATTTTCTCTTCTTCCTGTGAGGTATTCAGAATTATATTCTCTTTGAGTCTTCTCTCTCTAGGCAAAACATTCTCAGTCCTTGCATTATTCCTTATGTCCCATAACATCCCTATTATCACTTTAGTTTTCAAGTGTGAGGCTCAAACTGAACCAGCCAGTACATAACAGAACAACATTATCACTCTCCATTTTCTTGGCCACAATACATCATTTAATGCGGTGTAAAATGGGCTTTTTATTTAATAAGCACACTGTTAAGCAATAATAAAAGGAAGTTACACTCTACCTTTCACTCTTTGTTATATTTTCCCCATCAGATATGCAGGAATCCGAAAAGATATCTCAGTAAGTAAGAACTTTGTTCTGAGGAGTGTTTTTGGAGGCCATTGTGGGGGAAAACGTGCTTTGGACCATATGTAATCCTAGACACTCACTTTTGAGAAAAAGATCTAACTACTTCAAGCAGGAAAGTAGTTCTCTCCACTTCTGCTCCATGATTTTCATGTGAGCCAAAAAAAATGTAAAAGGAATGAACAAAAATAGAAGTAGCATTCAAGGCTGTCTAACATAACCATATCTAGTGACAAGCAAGTTTTTGTTTAGCATAGACTTAATTTTGTAGAAAAAGAAATGGAAGAGTGAATAAGTCAGCTTTAGTGGAATGTGTTCTTATAAACTCAAGCAAATCAGCATCCAGACAGAATGAGAACCTCTTGCCTTCATAGAATGGGCAGCTGATAGTAAAATGATATCTTATTTCTCCTGCCAAGTTTGGATCTGTTAAGCAGAGAGGGGAAAAGAAAATCACATTTATTCTTTACATATACATATACATATACATATACATATACATATACATGTACATGTACACATACACGTACATGTACATGTACATGTGCATACATATATACATATGTACATGTATATGTATATGTATATGTATATATAATAAGTACATTAAAAAGCAGTAAGAAATTCTGTTGTCGCTACTTACACTCCTGGGCCAAAGATGGAATTAACAATTTTAAATGAAACTGTAAACTAACCTGGCTAAGAGTGGGTGATTAGCAATTATTTAAAAGGCCCCAACGGCTTTTTAACCAGCAGGAAAGTGCAGAAGGCCAGTTCCTTGGTGTAAATGTGTGCATGAATGTACATTAACCATTGGTGTCTACTAGCAATACAAAAAGATTGTATATTCTACCATCATGAATGAATTTACTTGCATAATTGTCTTCATGAAATCTTACTTCATCTATAGGCTATCATATTCTAAGAACCTAATAGTCTATTATCTATGAAGAATAAATGTGTTTCCCTTTCTCAGTAGTCTTTATTATAATGTTTATAGCCACAGGAGACTGTGGGTCTCCATTAAATGAATCCATCAGCATGGATTGATAGCAGAAACATTAGAATAGGCAAAACTTATGGTCTCACTCATCATATGGAATGATTATAACTTACATGTGGCAAATTTTTTTTGGAAAAGTTTTAAGAACACTATTTTTATTTTTATTTTTATTTTGAGAGAGAAAGAACGCACACAGGATGGGGGGTTGGTGTTGGGGAGGGAAAAGGCGAAAGGGTAGGGAGAGAGAGAGAATCTTAAGCAGGCTCCACACCCAGCACAGAGCCTGACCCGGGACTCCATTTCATGAGCCTGAGATTATGACCTGAGCTGAAATCAAGAGTCAGAAGCTTAACCAACTGAGCCACCCAGGTGTCCCTACATGTGGGAAACTTTTAAGGTTGGTCATTGAACATACGTACTAAAACTAAAAACTTTACATGGATATTGAGCCATTCAGTGTGGCCACGCTTATATAGTGACACCATTATGTCATGAAACATTTTATGAGATTTAGTCATAAAATATTATAGACTCTTGTGAATACTGTCAAATATAGCAATTCTTTGGGAGTGGCCAAAGACCTTTGAAGCATATTTGAATAAATACAATGGCTATCGACTGAAGTTGTGATGCTTGGGGAGAAAAGACCTCCGGTAGAGACAATGAAGAACATTTTTCTATGTGACTGTAGCAGTTCAAGAAAGGTGTTCAAAACACTTGGAAAATGGTAACATCATCTGAATGTGGCCTGCTTTGATGGACTAACAATTTACATGGCTACATTCTAAATTTTTCAAAAAATTTTTCAAAAATATTTTTGAGCAACTTAATATATTCCAGACTCATAATTTCCAAAGTCTAATTCACATGTTTATATTAAAAAAAAAAAAATGTAGTGCCAGATGCACAGACCTTGGGAATAGGAAGTGTATTAGCCATACATTGAAGAAAATAGGAAAATAGTCTCAATGCTCAATGAATAAATCATTGCATTAAGGCGGTGGTGCCACGTTATGGATATCTGTACCATGCTTCTGTGTGATACAATGTTTTCACTTTGTTACCTGTAACATTACTTTGTTTCTTTTGTTCCTTTAAGTAACAAATGTCATAAGGTCTATATCTTCGGTAACTTTTTAACTTCATTCAAGTCAATGAATTTTCATAGATCATGTGCTTTCTTCCAGGCACTTTATAGAGCATGTGCTATTAGCTAGAGATGTAGCAGTGAAGTATTTAGACAAGGTCTTGACCTCAGGAATATTAAATATTAGCGGTGGGATTCAGGCGATAGGCAAATGAATGCCACTGCGGTACATCATGAAAACTGTGGTAAAAGAAATAACCATTATGTCATTAAAGAGAATAATGCTAGATACTAACCATTCATAGCTCTATGTATAATCGGGCATGGACATGAATGTAGAATTCCTACACCTTGTTCTGGAGATATCCTCTTACTGGCAAGTTGTTCTCAGCAACAGGGTCAATGGGAAGTTGTGGGGTTTCTTGTAATCTTCCTTGAAGAATTAGGATATATTACTAAAAACTCATTAATTTCCTTTAATACATTTCACTAACTTTTAATAACCTTTACTAACTTCTGATTGACATTCTTTGAATGAATGTACTTATCTATGTATTTATCCAAACTGTATCTGAATCCATTTTTCTTTGTTTTTTATCAGGTTCTGTAATCTGTGGAATGAAATGACCTCAAGTCCTCCAGCATCCTGAGAACATGATTTTCCTTAATAGTTAAAGAAAACAAATGGACCCAATCCCTGAATAACTGTCCCAGACAGGAAACTGAGTGTGCTCCTACACAGTGTCCTAATTCCCAAGGGGCCCTATGGGTCCTGGCTGTGCACTCATACTCTGAGCTCCAGCAACTAATGTCTTCTCCAGCTCCTAGTGTCTTTTCACACACTTCTCCTCATCTTTGTACTGTGTTTCCGAAAGTTTCCTAGTGTTGCAGGATTTTTTACCTCAATACCCAGGGTTTGTTGTCTTGCTGCTTCGAAGAATGAAGAGGCGAACACAAATAAAATGAACAGGCAAAAGATTATTAGAGTAGAAGATCAGAAAGGAAGAATAGTAGGAAAGCACTCTTTACAGAGAGGGGACATTAGAAAGTGAATGCCCTAGGACTATAGTCAAGGGTCCTTGTTTTATAAGGTTCTGGTTGCTTGCCACCCCTCGACTCCCTCCCCCCCCCCCCCAATCCCTTCACTCTTGTTCTTCTTGGGTTTTACCCTTATTGGCTTGATAGCTCTAGGTGCTGAGTCATGCATTCCTGATTGTCTCTGTTCCATTGTATGAAAGATGGCCTATGGCACCTGAGGGGATTTGCTGTGGTCAGACCCTCCCAAGGTTGTTCCAAAATCTGTTTTTCCCCACCCAGGGACCTCAGGCCCTGTCTTTCCCTCTCTGCCTACTGAATCCTCTCTTTCCCTATCATACTAGAACTTATTGCTCTGTTTACCCCAAAGTAAAATACTGGTTTTATTCCTAAAGGAAGTAGTAACCCAAAGCTGATACTGTTTATGATTAATAAACCGTGCTGGATACCTAAGAGGAAAATGAAGGGAAATTATATAGTAGCATAGTTGCATATCTGACATCATTAGTCCTAAACTCCATCTGCCTCACTTTATCATTTTTATAAGACCCTGTTTTTCTAAGGCTCCTTTCCTCAAAGCTTATAAAAACTCCTTAATACCTTTGGTTCTTCGTAGACTTAAGTTCCTTTTCAGGCAGATATTTCTGGTCTGTCCTCAAAATTCCAAGGGCATTTCCTGTTAGGTCAACCATGAGTTTATTATGCAGAACAGTTTACTTCCCTTTATGGTTCTTGACCAGAAAGTATAATAAATATTTTCCTCTGTAAAAGAGTAATTGTCTTCCTGATGTGAATTCTGTAGCTTCCTTAGAATATGAAAATGGAAGAAGTTAATTGATTTCATTATTTTAAATAGAAATGTTGGGGTGCCTGGGTGTCTCAGTCAGTTAAGCGTCCGACTTCGGCTCAGGTCATGATCTCGCGGTTTGTGAGTTCGAGCCCTGCATCAGGCTCCGTGCTCACAGCTCGGAGCCTGGAGCCTGCCTTGGATTCTGTGTCTCCCTCTCTCTCTGTCCCTTTCCTGCTAACGCTTTGTCTCTCCCTCTCTCTCAAAAATAAACATTAAAAAAAAAAAAGGGTTTGGGGCGCCTGGGTGGCTCAGTCGGTTAAGCGGCCGACTTCGGCTCAGGCCATGATCTCGCGGTTTGTGAGTTCGAGCCCCGCATCAGGCTCCGTGCTCACAGCTCGGAGCCTGGAGCCTGCCTTGGATTCTGTGTCTCCCTCTCTCTCTGCTCCTTTCTGTCTTGCACTCTGTCTCTGTCTCTCTCAAAAATAAATAAACATTAAAAAAAAAAAACTTTAAATAGAAATGTTGTCTTTCTGCTACATGCATGGTAATGCTTCTTTGCTCTAGACACCTCTGCTCTAGACACTTCTATGGTCTTTTTTTTTTTTTTTTTTCTCCAGTGCTTCAGACTGGGAACAAAGGTGAAAACATAAGAGATGACCAGAAAATAACCTAGAACATCTGGCAATCCCTGGGAGCACACCCTGGACACCCTGCTTGCCAAGGTGAAAAGGATAATTACAGATCAAGGTCAGATCAAGTAAATTCTGCCCTGGGGCCACAGATTGGAAAGTACAGGTAGAAATGGTAGGTACATTCAGAAAAGCTATCTATGATAAGAAAGCAACCTGCAGAAAATGGGTCAAAGCTTGGGCAAATGAGGTTTATAGGGACTATGGAAAGCACACTTCAGCATGATACACAACTGGTATCCCCTTACACATCATAGCTAAGTGCTCATTACAGCGTGAGTGGAATTGAAACATACCGTACTCGATACACCTGTTTATAGTGGGATCATAAGTAACTACACCTCTCCAGGGAGGATCAGCACATCCAAGAATATCCAATAAACACAACACTAAGTTTTGAGTATGTTGGGACAAATGTAATCTCCAATCCTGCTAGTTGGAGAGTGAGTAAGTAAGAGAGTCGGTCTTTCATGGATCTCGAGGAAGAATAGGGCTGGTTACAGAAGGTAAGATGTTCCCACTGAGCATCTCTGGAGGGCCTACGACTGAGGCAAGATCCCACTTTGGTAAACACAATCCCCAAGACTTTTCTTTTGCCTGAAGAGCTTAATTGCTGCAGGCTGTTTTCATTCAATTGCCTCCAGGCCTCCTTATTATTCCCATCCACAATAGACTATCAGGGTACCTCAAACTGACTCTTAAGACTTCAAAGAATGCTTCATTGTCTATAGAATCAAAGCAAAGCTTTTAGAAAAATGGATATTTGGTTTGGGACATTTTAGGCAAAAAACTATGTAGATTCGTAAACACTTTTAATCTATTAATTTGCTGAAGAGCCTGATTTCTCCACTTTTTGATCTGCAACTATTGTTAACAATGCTCCCAATTTCAGTTTCCTTATCTGTAAAATTGGGATAGCAACAGTATATCTAACTTAAAAGGCTCTTGTTGAAAATAAATAATGTAACATGTTTAAACTTACAGCCAGTTCAGTGCTGATATGTAGTCAATGTAGTTTGTAGTCAATAAATGTTAGTTATCGTCATCATCATCATTATCGTCATCAATATATTGTATCACTTTTACCAAGTTTATCTAATTTAAACTAGACATTCTTGGCCTTTCCCAGTGAACTCCTGGAAATCATAATTCATTCTACAATGACACAAGTACTCCAAATTAAACAGAATAGTAAAATATTTGCTTTGAATGGAACTATCCTTGTAAAACTCAAGGATATTAGGAAGCTATGAAGGTAGATTTTGAGCAGTGAGTAATATGCAGATTTAAATTGAACAAGATTTTTCAAGTAAAACTCAAGGGCAAATGTGGTTTTATCCTAGAAGGGGACCTAAAAAAGTAATTAAATGATTATCCAATAATAAAACTGGACTAGTAAAAAAGAAAATTGAGTCTATGAAGTCCAATAAAGGCAGCATTAAAATGAACATCTTACAACCATGTGTGTGTTCCTTAAGATTATTCCCAATGTCTATTTAGAAAGCCAAGTCATCTTTATTTCTAAAACATACTGTTTAATATACTTAAGAATGTTATTATTTGCTAAAAACTTTACACAATTTTCCCCCATTTTCCACAACAAGAAATACAAGAAGAGAAAAATATAATTTTTCAACAAAGGAAATACAAGTACAGGGAGGTCCATTGACAAACACAGGGTCACAGAGTTTGAGAAAGGCAAAATCTCAAGCTTCAAGGGTGGGACATTATTAGCCCTTGTCTTAATCCTTTAAGTCATGGTCTCTGCCTCTCTGAGTGATGATGATTTAAACTACACCAAAAGGGCTATAATTCAGGGAGGTTGTCCAAATGCTCTTGCTTCAAAAGCCCAGGGGACAAAGGGGAAATAATTTTTCTGAAATTGAGATATATCACACATCAGGGCTTCATGTCATTGTCCAATCATTTACTAGCTCTCATTTTTCTAGAGTTGGTAGTTTTAACTGGAAAAATCCAGGACATTCTGTCAGAAGGAAAACTATGTTATTATACCTAGAAGAACAGGCAAGATTGGCAGTGGTTGAGTTTAGAAGAGCACCTTCAAAAACTAAACAAAAACTACGCAACAACCAATCAAAGCGACACCGCCACCTATCATTTAACTATTAGAAGTTCACTTCAGTTTTTCCTATTTGTGGTTGTATCGAGTGCCAAATATAGCCAAGTACTCTCCCAGCCCGGCCCTTTTGCATGTATTACCTCACTTACCCTTCACATTTCTCTTATTTACACTTTACATATGGAAAAATTGAGGCATGGAGAGGTTATTTGGTGTCCACGGTTACAAAAATCCCCTAAGATTGAATTGCCTATGAAAGGTATAATTTTTTTCTTAGCTACTTAATTATTATTCTCACATTCCTTCCCAAGGTTCAAAGAAAGGCAAGCATGTTTCAGGCAGGAAAGGCTATAAAGAAATTTTTACATAGCAACTCCATTATACCGTATATGATATTTTATACACGATGTTGATGTATTAAAATGGTAAATAAACAGTGTCATGCTTCATTTTTGTATTTTTATCATTTCTGTAGAAGTTTCTATTTTTGTACCACTGTGGAAAGGAAGCCAAGCATTGCTGGAAGAATGAAATTTTTCCTAGTACTAATGGCCAAGGACACAACATATCCTCAGACAAGACATTAGAATTATGAGGAGAGCCTTATGCAGGTAGGAGAGTGAACTGAGCCTCTTTGGGACTGGACTTTGATATTTGGATGATGAGATGTACACTTCCTCATGTTAGGCTAAATGTTATACCCGCCCCTTCATCCTAATTTACCAAACCCACATTGTGTTTCAGACACTGTTCTAGAAACTGGTAAATATGATCTTATTTGATATTCATAATAACCTCAAGGACCATACCAGTCAGCCTAACCTGCGTGACACTGAGGTGGAAAATAACCCAAAACTTAGGGACATACAACAACAAAGGCTTTTTTTTTTTTTAATTTTTTTTTAACGTTTATTCATTATTGAGAGACAGAGAGACACAGAGCATGAGCAGGGGAGGGATAGAGAGAGGGGAGACATAGAATCTGAAGCAGGCCCCAGGCTCAGAGCTGTCAGCACAGAGCCCGACATGGGGCTTGAACCCACGAACCATGAGATCATGACCTGAGCCGAAGTCAGTCGCCCAACCGACTGAGCTGTGGGACCCAAGGAATTTAGCAAAAATCCCCTACCCCAGACAAGCAGAGCAAGACTAACTCCATTTTGTGCTACACCCCCCATCTCATGTATAACCCCCACATGACCTACTTATTGCTTAAGACACTCCCCCACCCTAGTCAAGCCGCAGAGCACATCCTTACTGGAAATCGGCTCATATAGGAATACGGAACCCCTAACCGCCAAAGAATGTAAACCCTGCCTTTTGCCCGCCAAACTTGCGAGCCAATTCTGACCAGAGTGATAGGCTAGTTCAAACAGTTACTATAGGGTAAATTGTAATTCAATTGGCCACCTGTGTGTGGACTGACATGACTATGCAATTTCCTGTGTGTGTTACAATCTCATTGGCCACTAGCCCCTATAAAACTGCTATGCCTTTTAACCTAGGGGTCCAAGTCCCTGCTCCGCTGTGTCAGGTATACTTGGGCCCAAGCTCGAGCTTGCAAATAAACCCTGGTGCGTTTGCATCGGTATCGGCTCCTTGGTGATCTCTCGGATTTGAAATCGGGGGCATTACAGCGCCACTCAGGCGTCCCGACAAAGGCTTATTTTTTATTCATGCTGCAGCTCTAATGCAGATCAGCTGTGGCTCTGCTCCACATTTTTGTTCCTTCTGGAATCTAGACTGAAAGAGCACCTTCTCGCTGAAAAGTTGCTGAGGAGAAAGAAACGTGGAAGGGCACGTGTTGGCCCATAAACGTTTGCTCTGACATGACATGCGCTGCTTCTGCCCATGTTTTTTCATGCAAATAAGTCAGAGAGTCACTCCTTAATTCTATAGGGTACGGGAGCATAATCCTCCTTCTGGGAGGAACAGAAAGAGAAAATGGAACAACCAGCCAACAGAAACACAATCTACAGCGCAGTGTTGCTTACTAAGTACTCAGCTCCCCTCCTATATGCATAACACACTACCGTCCCTCAGGAGACAGCCTGAAACTCTTATCCGGTCACCAGCTGCTACCTGTGTCCAGGTGGGGCACAATTTTCTCACCACAGACCTAGGTGTTGCTTCTCTTGTGAACAAAACGATGTTATCCTTCCTCATATACCCAATATGCAATTATGGAACAGAAAGAGAGTAACTGCAAAAACACCTCCTGAATGAAAAGGCGAAAACCATAAGGCATGTAGAAGCAACTGGCCCATAACAAGCTGGGAAGATATTACAAAGCAACCCTAACATAAAGATGAGGAATATTCCTAATTAGGTCCTGAATCCGTATTTTCACATTTTTATTTTTGTTAATAGCAGCCCCCAACGTCTCATACTAATTCCTCTATTAGTCCCATAGGCTGTATTTTGTTCTGGTAATACATTGTTTCAAAATCTTCAAAAATGGCTTATGATACTGGATATGAAATGGGATTCCAAGTGGAATATTTGGCAAGTAGGATTGTGATCGACCGCAACTAGACTATAGCACGCATTGTTCTTAGGACAACGTGATGGCAGCTCAATGACGTTTTAACTACCTCATTCAAGGTTAGACACATCTGTCGGACCAAAATCTGTGTCCATTCCACTACATACTGCTTCAGCTACATGAATAAATATCAGAAGTTCAAAAGGAAGAAGCTCCTGAGAGTCCTAGAGTAAACTACAAGGTGGTGATGGGTACTTTTACCATGTTAGTTGGAATTATCTAGATTTATGTTACCGTTCCTTTTTTTCTTCTAGTTTTTGGTGATGTGTTGTTGGAGTGCTTTGGCCTTACCCGGGTTATACCTTCATGGAACTTCCATTTTCTTCACTTACCTATTTTTGTGCTAGAGCATTGAAGAAGGTACCACATCCTCCCCAATGGGAGGAGGCCAGAAGCACCAATCACTGAGAGTTCACAAGGGTAAGGCTGGGAAAGTTTCAAACTCAAAGAACAACTACTCCTCCCTACCCGTAAGTTCCCATTTTAGTGTCAACTTTGGAGATCTGCGGGTTTATTGCCATTTAGGAAGGCTGTGGCGTTGCCAGGAAGGCATCAAAGGAAAACCTCCTCCGTCACCCTTTTCTCAGGGGCCAGCTCTGATAGTCGCTCAAAGGTTTTTCGCTCATTCATCTCCTCCCCAACACCAGAGGCTCTCTTTTGAACAATTTAATCATCAACAGAAAATTCTATCACTAGTTAAGTGGGCCTCTAGCCAAACCTAATTGGTCTGTGGGAAGCAAATGGCAAAGTTGGATAAAGGCAACCTGGACTGCTCCTGTTTGTCAGCAAGGTTGTTTTCAAACAGTAACTGGAGTGAATGCTTCAGCTGCAGCTTACACCGAGGCTGATGCCAGCATGTGGCACGAGGGAAATGGAGCCAGCTTTCCTGAGATCTCCTTGCAATGGCTGGATTCCATCTCCCGATTCACAGCTCACTCCCCTCAGCACCAGTCTGACGTTTTCCTAGGACTTTACACCTGCCTCTCACTTTGATAGTGTTTTCAAATCTAGAAACACTTTCAAATCATTGTTTCCATCTGAAACAAGAATGTGCCCTTAGTAAACCTAAGTACTTTTATTTGTATTCAGAAGAACAGGGACAAGTCATGAACAAACGACCCCTGAGCCCCACATGAAAGGTTCTTTCATGAGAGAAGAATCAAGATTTTAGCCACAGAAGACCAGATCTCAGATAAAAAGTGCAGGACTCCCTGCACAGTTACTCCTGCTTGCCACCCTTGAACGTAATAGAGTAAATTAGTTAGATGCTCTTGTTTGCTGCTTTGTGTGTTTTGAAATTATTTATAGACCTACAAGCCTAGGGTAAAAAGTCTTTGCTATGATGATGTTTGTGCCCCCTGAAACACATGTTATATTTTTATGGCTTGTTTCATTCCTCTGTACTGGAAAACTATCTGCTAAAGATGAGTTTGCTCTATGCCTCCGAAGGAAAAAAAAAAAAACAAAAAAAAAACACCTCTTGTCCCAAGAAGGGAATATAAATTGATGCCAGGACACCAAAAACTTGTAACTGGAAAACTCGAAATATGATTGGGGAGCCAAGATAACCATCAAAGGAAACCAGAACAATAAGAAGCGACAGAATACACACGTTTTAACCCTGTGAGCATGACTTCTGTTGGCAACTAGAGACTCAGCAGGCAGCTGGAGTCTGGGGTGGGGTGGGGCGGTACCCAGCATCTCTGCCGAAGAGGCTGCAACAGCGGTCAGTGTGGAGTACTGGAGTCAGGCCTTGGGTTTTGCATGGGTGGCATCGATAACTCTGTTCTAGCCTCATCAGAGTGAGCTGGGAATACACTTACTGAAGGTACAGTTCTTGATTTCTGTGCTTGAGCAGGACATTTGGTATACAGTCGAATACAAATTGAACTAAGTTGAACTAGTTGAACTAACAGTTCTTACAAATTGAACTAAGTTGGGGGAGGTGAGGAAGGGGTACCACAAAATCTAGGTCAGCAGTGCTCTAATGTTTATGTGCATCAGAACCAACAGTTTGTTTGCGAAACAGTGAAGATCCCTGAAAACACCAAGAAGTTTCTTTTTGGTCAGTCTGGGGTGGCACCAAGATTCTGCATTTTTAACAAGTATCACAAGTGATTCTGAAGTAAAGAGTCTAGCCTCCAGATGGATTCATACTGATTCTGGATATTAAAGGTGATGCTGGGGTGCCTGGGTGGCTCAGTCAGTTAAGTGTCTGACTTTGGCTCAGGTCATGATCTCACAGTTTGTGAGTTGGAGCCCCACATTGGACTCTGTGCTGACCACTTGCAGCCTGAAGCCTACTTCCAACTCTCTGTCCCCTTCTCTCTCCGCCCCTCCCCTGCTTGTGCTCTCTCTCTCTCTCCCAAAAATAAATAAACATTAAAAAAAAAAAAGTGATGCTACTCTCCACCTGGATTAAAACCAAGAGTGTAGAATTTGGAGAAAAGGTAGGGAAGTCAAAGCAGGTCATGGAACAGGAGGAGGGCAGAAGATGTAACTTAATGTTCAAAGCAGGTAATTGGAAATTGGAGGCAATCACAAGACAATAATTAGAGCAGGTGAGCAGGCATTCCGGTTAAAGCAGGTTGGTGTTATTAGGGTCTCAGGTTAAATGTGTTGTGGAGGTGATTGTATTGAAAACAGGGATTCAAAATGCAGCTGGCCACGTTAAGATCACTTGGAGACTTTAAAACACTGAGCCTTGGGGCACTTGGGTGGCTCAGTGGGTTAAGCTAGTTCATGAGTTGAAGCCCCACGTCAGGCTCTGCAGTGACAGTGCAGAGCCTGCTTGAGACTCTCTCTCTGCCTCTCCCCTACTCGCACTCTCTCTCTCTGTCTCAAAATAAATAAATAACCTTAAAAACAAACAAACAAATGCTGTGCTGAGTCTTGTCTGCAGAGGTTCTGATTTAATGGGTTGGAAGTGTGTCCTGGGCCGGGAGTAGGGGGATCTTCGGATGATTTTCATGTGTCACAAGCTCTGTTTAGAGGATCAGCAAGAACACAGGCACCTTCATTACGTAATCTTGACCAGCCCTTCTCCAACATTAATGTGCATACAGCTCAGCTGGGGATATTGCTCACATGCTGATTCTGATTCAGCCAGCCTGAGTGGGCCTGAGATACTTCATGCCTCACAGCTCCCAGGTGATACCCATGCTGCTGGCCCATGCACAACACAGTGAGTAGCAAGGATAGGGAAGGCTACAGCCTCTTGCTCTACTGGGGCAAGAATTTGCTAGAAATTCAGTTCTCAGCTTTTCACCCTAGACTTACCAGATCAGAAGCCTTGGGGGCAGTGCTGTGTTTGAGTGAGCCCTGCAAGTGTTTCTGCCACATGCCCAAGTTTGAGAAGCTCTGCTCTGTTCCATAACATAACCATCTGTCACTACTTAACCTGGCCAAGCTGGGTCACTAACACTTCATTTTCTATGACTAGACCTTCCCAGTGGGGCATGTGGGATTTACAAAGGGAAGGTTTGGGTTCTCTTGCTCCATTCTGACAATTAAAGGGGCATCATTCTCACATAACCCCCAAATGGTAATGAATCCAGTGCACAGCTGTTTCAGCACTGAGCCTCATTGGCTCCATAAAACGAGAGGCTGAAGGCACTCTTCAGGTTCATCTCTGCCTCTGATAGCCTGTGATCCCAGCACTTTACAACTAGAGAGGTTGTGATGGTTTTTGTGCCTTCCTCCCTGGACTCCACAGAGACCATCCCATGCTGTATTGTTCCTATTGTTACACCCCTTTTTAAGGAAGGAATCGGAGGAGTGAGGGCATTAGCAAGCCTCAAATGCTGGGCAGCAGTCATGTAGCTCATGCAACGTCAGTAACCTCTAGCAGCTGGGCCAGCTCACAGAACATGGAGGTGCAGAGACGGAAGTGTGCTTGGGAAGCTCGGATTCGCAGCAGGGCCTTGAATGGCAGGAAGCACCCTGAAACTTACTGGGACTAATGCAGGTGAGTCCCCTGAAGTTGCCTTTGGATCCTCATCCTTTTTTTCACACCATGGGCCATCTTTCATTCAGTAGTGTTAAAAATCCGAGAGCATGGGATCCACACGGCCCATCTTGGTTTGCCAGGGACGGTCCCATTTTAGCACTGAAAAATCCCACAACCAGGCAAATACCTCAGGCCCTAGGAAAAAGCCTGTTTGGCTACCCTAGATCACAGGTTTTTTTTAATGTCAGCACAATTGACATTTTGGTTTGATAATTCTTTGTTGTAAGGGTCTGTGTATTATACAATGGTTAGTAGCATTCCTGAACTCTATCCACTAGTTAGGATTCCTCCATTTGTAAAATGTTTCCTGACATTACCAAATATCCCCTGGGGGCATAATCATCCCTAATGGAGAGCCATTGTCCTAGATAAAAGTAACTGTGTAATCTGAAACCTCTGGCAAGCACTTCTTGAATTCTAATGTGTGTAAGAATTACTTGGGGTTTTGGGGTGCCTGGCTAACTCCTCAGTAGAGTTTGAGATTCTTTGATCTCAAAGTTGTGAGTTTGAGCCCCATGTTAGGTGTAGAGATTGCATAAATTTTTTTTTAAATCTTAAAAAAAAAAATAATTACTTGGGGTTTGGGATGGACATTTCTCCAAAGAATATATACAAATGGCCAGAAAATTCATGAGAGGGCACTCAACATTATGAGTAATTAGGAACATGCAAATTAAAACCAAAATGAGGTACCACTACACATGCTCTAGAATAGAAAAACCGGAAAAGGACAGACATAAATTATAAGCGTTGGCAAGGATATAGAGCAATTGGAACACTTGCCATTGCCGGTGAGATTGTGAGCCAACGTAGCCGCTTTGAAAAGCAATTTGGGATGTCCTCAAAATGTTACAGAGGTTTCATATGACCCAGCAATGTTACTCCTAGGTATATACCCAAGAGAACTAAAAACCTATGTCCAGACAAAACACTATACGCTAGTGTTCACAGCAGCGGGATTCACAATAGCCAAAAGGTAGAAAAATTCTAATGTCCACAAACTGATGAATGGATAAACAAATGCGGTACATCCATACAATGGAATGCTATGTAGCGATAAAGAGAGTGAAGTACTGGTACATAGTGCAACATGCATAAATTTTCAAAACGTTTTACTAAGAGATGGAAACCACACACAGAAAACCTTGATTATATTGTTTGATTTATACTAAATGCCTAGTATAAGCAAATTCATAGAAACAGGAAGTAAATCTGTGGTTGCCAGGGTCTAAGAATGAACGAGGGGGAATGGTGTGTGACTGTTAATGGGTATGAGGCTTCTTCTGAAGGGGATAAAAGTGCCCTACAGCTAGATAGTGGTGATGTTCATGCACTTTTGTAAATATACTAAAACCACTGAATTGTTATTTTGAATTGGTGAATTTTTATGGCATGTGAATTATACCGCAATAAAGCTGTTACTAAAAAAAAAAAAAAAAAAGCTACTTAAGGATCTTAGTAAAGTGTTCTGATTCAGTAAGTCTGGAGTGGGGCCTAAGTTTTCTGTGGAATCATGCATGGAGAAACAAATCCCTAGACCAGGAGTTCTCTATGTTCCCTAACCAGAAGCATCCGAATTACCTATAAGTTTCGTCAGAAAAAACAAATTCTCAGACTTCACCCCAAACCCACTGATTCAGAAACTATAGGGGGCAGGACCTAGCAAAGCAATGTTTTAGCAGATTCTTTAGGTCATTCTGATGTTTGGGAACCACTGCTCACACTGTCCTCACCCTGATCATTGCATGCAAACATGCTTGAGATAAACATTTAATTTTTACTGAGAAAATAATTTAAATTAATCATTAAATTTTAATTTAAGTCCTAAAACTCTATTTGTTTTTCTTTCCAAGATGTTATTTAAATTCAAGTTAATTAACATACAGTGTAGAATTGGTTTCAGGAGTTGAATTTAGTGATTCGTCACTTACATACAACACCCAGTGCTCATCCCCATAGGTGCCTTCCTTAATATCCATCACCCACCCATTTAGCCCATCCTCCCACCCACCTCTCTCCTCCAGCAACCCTCATTTTGTTCTCTACAGTTAAGCGTCTCTTTGCCTCCTTCTCTGTTTTTATCTTATTTTATTTTAACTTCCCTTCCAAGCCTTATTACTTTAAAGATATAAGACTCATAGGTAAAGAAACTTCCATATAAAGATATTTTATCCTTGCATTTTGGGGACCCCAGATTGGCCCCATTAGATTGTGTTTATTGTATACTGTAAGATTCCATTAAAAGCTAAAATTACCTTGCTTCGAAAGTGTTAAGTGAAAAAGTACACAGGACTCATTTGCATATTCTAACATCAAACATATGATAACCACCGGCAATATGCAGCTTGGTGTGAAGGGGGAGAAGGAAATACATAGAGAAGGAATGAAGAAAGAAAAATGGAGTTGTAGAGAGAAATGAGAGACTGGGATACAGTCTTTCCCTGGGATGCATTCCCAGCTCTAGAATCAGTGGACTGGAGAGTCTTTTCTGTTGGTCATATCATCTTTTATGTTTATAGTGGCTCAGAACCTGACTGTTCCTTTCATGGGAGGAAAAGAGAGTGCCTATTTTTAGTGCTTCTACAGTGTTAGTTTCATTACAAAACTAAACACTGTGTTTGTATGTTTTCAGTCTGTTTCCTAGGGAAGATTGGAACTGTGATACAAAGACCTAAATCCTTGGGGATTCAATTCCACAGAGCCTAATACACCTGGAAGTTCAAAAGCAGTCATCCACACACCTAAGTGCCCTCAGTTAGCAAAGTGTAAGTTTGAAACATACACTTCATTAAGTCATCCTGAGTTCTTTATTCACTAAAGAGGCTTCTCCTGGTCTGAAGAGCGAATGTTCTCCCGTGCATCACTAATTTATTTCAGAGCAGGGCTTTAGCTTTGGGAAGACATAGCCCCTTCTCAGCTGATGGTTCACTGACAACCCCACAAATAGGATAGAACTTCATAATGTCCAGCCCTGGCATCCTGGTCTCCTGGCTCTCTGTGGAGAGCCACAATGGGATTCGTAGTTTCCCCTTCATTGAAATACAAACCTCATTCTTTAACTCATGCAAAGTATTTGTGCACAGTTATGGTAAATAGTGGTTTAATGCCAAGCCATGTTTTCCTAGAACCATCTCTGAGAGAAGATTCACACACCCTAGAATGGACCAGTTCACTTCCCAGGCAAATGCTTTTTTTTTTAATTTTTTTTTTAATGTTTATTTGTTGTTGAGAGACAGAGACCGAGCACAAGTGGAGGAGGGGCAAAGAGAGGGAGAGGGAGACACAGATTGTGAAGCAGGCTCCAGGCTCTGCTGTCAGCAAGAGCCCAATGTGGGGCTCAAACTCACGAACCACGAGATCACAACCTGAGCTGAAGTCAGACGCTCAACCGACCAAGCCACCCAGACACCCCAAATGCTTTATTGTCTAATGAATTGACCTAATTTAAGTACAAATATTGGATTGTCTAATATAAGAAATGTAATTCTTCTTGTTTTCCATGAAGCATCCATCTCCTTCTTTAGACTGTGGCTAAGTACCACCTCCTTTAAAAACTATACCAAATTTAACTTCGCAATTATCTAAAATGCATTGCCACTATAGAACTCAAAACATTCCCATGATTATTGTATTTTTATAGTTTTATTCAGTGTGTGATATTTACAATGTAAAATCATTAACATAATATCTTTCAACTCCTGATATGCCTCCACCATAAACTTACCTCCATCTTAATGTTTGATGCCGTCATATACCCAGGTACTAAAGCTTAAAACCTGGAGACCATTTTTTTGGCTCTTCCCTTTACATCATCCAAAACCTCAGCAAGTCCTATTACTTCTACTTCCAAATATATTTTGGATCTGTCCCTTCTCATGTTTCCATGGCCAACATCACCACCTATTCTAAACCACTACCATTTTTTTGCCTGGATATCTTCAATGGCCCGCTTCATGATGCTCCTGCTTTTGTCCCCTTTGTAGTTCATCCTCTACACAAACAGTGGAGTGAGCTTTTAAAAATGTTTATCAGACAACCTTCCCCAATTGAAAACTCTTCTATGACTTCCCATTGTACTCAGAGTAAAATTCAAAATTTTTACTGTGACCTGTAAGATACCAGAAGAGTTGTCTATGACCACTAGTTTGCTTCTAATTATGGGTCCAAAGGCTACATAAGCCTTCTTTTCTGTTCACAAAACAAGTGCTGCCTGTGCAAAGCCTTTACCTTTAGTGTCCCATCTCCATAAAATATCCTTCCTATAGTTCACACTGGCTTCTCATCCTTCAGGGCTCCCCCTAAAAATCACTTCTTCAGAGAGATCGTCCATGTCCAATTAGCAATTAGTTGTTCTCTATAACACCTCACAGTTTATTTTTCTTTTTCACTCTGTAGATGTTTTAAGTATTTATTTGTTTACTTGTTTATATCAAATTTCCTGACCTTAATACATGCTCTACAAGGGAAGAAACTCGTCAGTATATTTCACTGTTTTATCCTCAGTGATTAGTACAAATCGGTTTCATAAAATAAGCTCTCAATAAATATGTATTTAATAAATGAATCAACATATATTTTTGTTCCACATATGCTCATAAAGAATAGGAACTGGCTTGTTATTCAGCACTCCAAGGGTACATATAGTGCCACTCATATAAAATACATGCTAATTAATGAACTGATGTAAGGATCTCTCACTGAAGTTGTCTGGGCAAAACATAAGGCCTAATTTTCAAAGCTCACTCCATTTCTTTGCTCTGCTGTTCCTTTTTTTTTTTTTTTTTGAAAATCATTGCAAGTATATGTTTTCTGCTGTTACAAAATGGCTTACAATGTAGTTTGAGAAATGAAGAACTACCTTATCTAAATCCTTCTTAATCTTCCTATGTGGTTAAAATGAAGTAAGTATTCTTAATATCCTACACTTGAAAAAGGGATTAAGAAACTATTTATTGGGGGTGCCTGGGTGGCTCAGTCAGTTAAGCATCTGACTTCAGCTTAGGTCATGATCTCCCAGTTTGTGAGTTCAAGCCCCACATCGGGTTCTGTGCTGACAGCTGGAGCCTGGAGCCTGCTTCAAATTCTGTGTCTTCCTCTCTCTCTGCTCCTCCCCTCCCCTCCCCTGCTCTCTCCCTCTCTCTCTTGCTCTCAAAAATAAATAAACATTAAAACATTTTTTAAAAGAACCTGTTTATTAGATGTAGTAGGTAAAAATATAATAAAATCACCAATTCCTTTTTTCTCTCACCCTTGATCAGAAGGTATGAGGCTCAAAAGAGACATTCTTTCTCAGGCTGACCACAGTCAGCTTTATATGCAATGACAGCAATAACGCCTGGACCCTACTTAAGTGCTTTGTGCATTTATAGAAAGCATATTGTAAGAGTGTGAATTTGATTCCACAGCAGAGCAGGAGGGACATGGCCTTTGGCAGCTCTCCCACCATCCACCACTCCTACCTCCACCCCACGCATTAATATTCCTGAGCATCAAAGACAGACCCACTCTTTACCCATCCTTCCTCATTAGGGGTGAGGGCACACCTCTTCCTGACATATTTCACTGTATCAGAGGAGTCTAAGACCCTATCCGAGGAGTCAGGGAAGGGGTATATTTCCTATTAGTTCATCTGTCCTAATTTACTTTGTAAGATACAATTTGACTACTTATAGAATTTAAAACCTTCTCTGACACAATTGAATTATCTAACACATTTCTCTCAGATTTATAATAAGTTTTAAGCAAAAACATACTTGCTATCTAAGATCCAAACAAACTGTGGTAGGCAGCTTCTGACCTGGCTCCAATGATTCCCTACCTCCTGGCATTCCAACCCCTGTGTAATCACTTCCATGGAGTGTGAGTTGGACCTAGTGGCTTTCTTTTTTTAATGAACAGGTATTGCAAAAGTTATGAGAGATCACCTGCATGATCAGATGACAAAAGATGGTGAACTTTTGTTCTCTTTCTCACTCTTTCTGGTTCTTCTCATATGCTTGTTTTGTTGAGAGGTTTACATGGCAAGAAACTTAGGTTAGAAACAGCCAGTGATTGGGGCGCCTGGGTGGCGCAGTCGGTTAAGCGTCCGACTTCAGCCAGGTCACGATCTCGTGGTCCGTGAGTTCGAGCCCCGCGTCAGGCTCTGAGCTGATGGCTCAGAGCCTGGAGCCTGTTTCCGATTCTGTGTCTCCCTCTCTCTCTGCCCCTCCCCCGTTCATGCTCTGTCTCTCTCTGTCCCAAAAATAAATAAACGTTGAAAAAAAAATTAAAAAAAAAAAAAAAAAAGAAACAGCCAGTGATGAACCAGTCCACTAGCTCATAAGAGATGGGGTAAGTGGGCTTGGAAGCTGATCTTTCTCCAGCTGAGCATTCAGATAAGACCAAAGACCTAGTTTGATTACAACCTGTGAGAAACCCTTAAAGCACAGGGGTTCAGTAAACTATGCTCAGATTCTTGACCCACAAAGTCATCAGACAATAAATGGGTGCTATTTTAAGCTGATAAATTTGGTGGTAAGTTGATTCATAGCAATAGATAACTAGTATATATAAATAGTATGATGTTTGACTTTTTTTCAGGGGGAGAAAAATATATTCTATAGAAAAAGCTTCAAGCATGGTTACAATGTCATAGAAAGGAATTCAAGAAATATTTTATAACAATATATACAATTCAAAGAAGCAGGTATGATTGAGATGAAGGGATAGGATGGAGAATAATGGGCACTGTGTGCAGGGACAGAAGCAGCTATGAAGATTTCCTTTCCCGCAGATATTCACTAAGTACCGGTTGATATGCTACAAATGCTATTTCCATTTCCACTCCTACCTTCTCTGCTATCCTGCCTGTCTACTGGATTCCCTATCTTATGAACCCCTGATGGTTCCAAGCAGTCTTTTCTGGACTAATTAGCCCTAGTGACCTTTTGTTTTCCAGGCATTCAAATGATGAGGCTGTACACACATCATCTGTAATTTGGTCCAAATGAGGTTGAGAGGAGCATGGATATCTTTCCAAGGGGAAAAGGGGGAATTAGGTCACTGCTCAGATGTCCATGATGAAAGTTCTGTTAGTTTTGTCAGTCACTTGTGCTTAGCCCTGCTTTCGAGTTGCTATGTTAGAAACATGTAAGAAATGACTCCTGCTCTGAAAAGTTAATTTGCTGATTTCTCTTCCTCAGAGGAAGGGACTGACAAAGAAAAGTTAAATCTGGCTAGGATCTTCTCAAAGGTCGACTATAAGTACACTAGAATACTATCGGGGTAATTTAAGATGTACCATACTTGGCCAAATGAATCCGTAAATGGATTTTGAAGATGCTACACAGGCATACTTAATGGATAAGTCAGATACACGATGCTTTGTGTCACTTCAATTTCTACCACGCTAGTCTGATACTCCTCCCTCCTCCATGTCTTTTCAAGGGTAGGGAGTTTCCAAAGAGCCTGAAATACAAGTGAAAGTTTTAACTTGCAAAGGACACAGGGACTTTACCAAGGAGTCTGACTTTTCAAAGACTGGGTCAATTTGCAAGATCCATTGTCCTCAAAGCAGAGAAGTCAAAAGGACCCAAGTTTGCAGCGTTCTGATCTCCACTCTGATACTGATTTTTTTTTTTACATGGCCTGTGGCCAGATGTTGAACCTCCCATGGTTTCTTTTCTTACTTATCTGTGAAATGGAGATGAAAATTCTGAACCTCAAAGTGATTCGGTGGGAATTAAATAATAGCTTAAAGCCCTTTGAAAGGGTGAAGTGATAAGTGTTTCCTTTTAGCTTCTATCAGATGTTATACAATTTTCCACTTAGGTGAAAATTAACTTCAAACATATCAAACTTCAGTTTTGACCTAATCACCTGTTGTGGTCGGTTCTAAAAACTCAATTGTGGGATGTCTGAAATAGCAAATGTGAGTGGCCACATTGAAAGCTCATATCCAGAGTAGCCTAGGATAAAACCATGCCTTTTATGACATCCCCATAGACCTTTGACAACTCCTGTCCTTCTCAGCAGATGGTATATGGAGTCTCACCAAAATTTAAAATATTATCCTTCTTGTGATTTAATTGGTTCTAGACAAATATAGAATATTAATTTTGAAATTTCCATTAACATAAAAAAGAGCAAGTATGTTTTCAGTTAGCATTTTTTCCTTCAAATAATTGTTATATTTACAGTGTTGAATAATTCCTGCTCAGCAGGCCAAGTAAATTCTTTAGATGCCAGAAAGCAACCCACAGGCAAATTCACAAAAGAACGAGGAAGACTTGGAGAGCAAGGTCAAGTTCTGGCATGTCACAAAAGCAGTAGAGCACAGTAGGTCAGCATTTGGACTCCAGAATTAAACTTGAGCTCAAACCTCAGATCATTCAGGTACAGGCAGTGTATAGTTGGACAAAGGAAACTAATAGTTTTACTTCATTTTCTAAAGAGAGTTTCTGAGGCCAACAAACATGCTTTATTTGCTATCATATCTGAAATACCTAGCACATAGTTTGGGCTCCCTAAGTATTTGCAGAATAGATTAGATTAAGAAAGTAGGAACTGTACTGCTTCACAATATTGTTAGAATAAAGTGGAGTAATTTGTACTCCCATGAAAGGCATCCTAAAGTGACCCCACATTGAGAACCAGAAAAGGGAAAGATGGCTGTCCAAGGGTTTCCTATGGGCAGTTTTGTAAGAATTTACTTTATCCAGATTTAGAAGATGATTCTATTCAGAAAGCCCAGCAAAAGATGCAGAATTGCTGCTGAAGAAATCATGTGCCCTGTTAGAGGACACCACAGTGGTTCCTTTCGAGCCAATTGGCTTAGGGAAGTACAAATCTCTTCTTGCACAGGAGCAGAATTACATTATCTTTGGCCTCACACAAGCTTAAGCATTTGCCAACGCTGCCCAAAGCCTTCTGCTGGCTTATTCCTTTGATCATGGAGAATGAGTTCAATGTGCCTACCATGCCGATGTAATATAACGTGCAATTGACTTTTATTGTTCAAAGGGACTCCAGCTTTCAGCCTGAGAATGAGCAGGGTTGGAAAGGACAGTGTCATCTGGAAAACAAACTCAAAGCTATTATGCTGTGGCTGATATAAAAAGTGAACTTAGAATTTTTACATATTAATGCTGAAGATTATGCCAAATCTTCTAATCCTAAATTTGTCCTGTACCAAGAATTGGACAGTCCTGTTTTTCTTCAATCCATTAAAAAAAATTTTTTTAGTGTTTATTTTTGAGAGACAGAGAGAACAGAGCATGAGCAGGGGAGGGGCAGAGAGAGAGGGAAACAGAATCCAAAGCAGGCTCCAGGCTCTGAGCTGTCAGCACAGAGTCAACACGGGGCTTGAACTCACTGAGCCTGAGATCATGACCTGAGCCTAAGTTGGATGCTCAACCGACTGAGTCACCCAGACACCCCTTCTTTAATTCATTTTTTAAGCTACTGTTTAATTTTTCATCTAAATGTCCAGTGATTTGTTATCAAATTTGTATTTTGTCTCTGTAATGCCTTTGGGAAAAAATTGCCTGAAAATACAGATGCAGTTTTATATACGAGAGCCAATATGTATATACAAAGACCTACTTATATACAAAGAGCAGTGTGAGATAATAAATGTAGCAAAAGGTTGCAGTGGGCAGTCAAGAGACCTGGGCTTGAGTTCTTGCACCCCATCTCCAGCAAGGGGCCTTCAGGAAGTTTATTACACTTTTTTGGATGTTGGTTTTCTCATGGGAAACATGAAAAGGCTATGCTACCAGGTCTCTAAGTTAACCAGATTATTGCTACTGTTTCCTCCAAGATGTTCCTATAAACCCTCACTTACCAAGGGGACATTTGCTTTATGCTCTCAAAATGATTTTCCAGAGAAGTTTATATTTCATCTTCATGCTCATTCCTGAAGCAGCACAATTTAGGAATGGAATTCCTGCTGTCTTCCTAAAAGATGAGGTAGTAACGCAGTAAGTACCTGAAGAAAGAAAACCAAAAATGTGTGAAGGAGGTGGCCAGAAACAAACTGCCTGATTTTCTAGGGCTATAAAGTGATCTTTTAAGGTTTCCTATGGTGCATTCTAATTAGTTCCTCATACAGTTTATTCCCTATTGTCAAGGATCTTGCCTCTGAATAGGAGCAACATAGAATGTCAAGGATACTAGGGTTTTAAGTCCCACAACTGCCACTTACTAGCTGCATGACTGACCTCATCTGAAAAGAGAATGTGAGGGTTCTACCTTACTGGGTTCCTGTGAGGGTTGGAAGTGGCATTTTACACAGAAGTGCTTACACAGTACCCAGCTCACAAGAAATGGCTAATACATTTGAGTCCAGATTGAGTGGATTCTGCTTCTATTACCACATGTAAACTGCAACTTGTACCTTAAGAGTTTCTGGTAGCATTGATCTAATTGGAAGAAGAGGGAAGACGTTCAGTCTCTGTCCCACAGCCCTTTTGTGAATAATAGTGAATAATCTTTTCTTCCCAGCAAGTATTGGCAGTTCTATAGCAGGAGTGGGACAGAGACAGGGGAATAATTCTGACATCTGAAGTTCTGAAGTTAAATTTCCAGCCATGAAAGGCTAGGAATATTTGCCTAGATTTTCCTAAAGATAGTATTAATGATGTTCCTAGATATACAGATCATAAATCTAGGATTTATGGCAGTAAAAAGAATTTTAAATTTTTTCATAACAGTTCTGATGAGACCATAGTGAATCTCAAATAAGCCATTCTGAACCTTATCACATACTGCTGTGGAATTGCACTAGAATAAAGAAAACTTTCTCATTTTCAGATCTTGATTTTTTTCTAAGATTATTTATTATATAATATTTGTAGTCTTTGTGATTGTCTCTTCAAATTCTGGTAAACTTATTGTATCTTCAGACAATTTCAAAGTATGTCATATTTTGTGTGTAAACAATGTTTTGATATATGTATTCAGCTTTGTCACTTAAGATAGGTTGACAATGGTTAGTCTAATCCTCAAAAGCTTTCAAGTTTATTAGTGTTCAAAGCATTATTAGATATTTTCTTCAATTATCCAAGTAAGTAGAGAGTGGCATGCTTATGAAATTAGAAGTTAACATAGAGCAAAATACTAGACCTTTAGTGTGACTGTCTAAACCAAGTAGCCCCAGGTGAGACTGATGGAGGACAGTTGGTAGCTACAGGCAGCAATTGCTATCTGTGAGTTCCAATATGGGGTGGTCAGAATAGGTTAACAGAATACAGAGTCTGGGAGCAAAGAAATAAACAATATTAAAAAATGGAGATAGACAACTTTGGCTCATGCGACAGCTATTCTGGCTTCTCAAAGACACATATGGCTCACTTCTTGTGTTACCAAGAATTGATATCAAATGGTTCAACAGAAGTCATGACCTGAGAACTCAAATTCTGTAGACTCTGCAGATGCAGATTTGTCTGAGCATGTTTAAAATAATTCTTTAAGTGGATCCACCAAAGCTCTGTGGACACAAACAATCAAGCAGCCTTATGGGGAATAAGTTATCCTAAGGGAAAAGAGTACAAAACACACATTTGACTTACTGTCAGTGGTTTCTGATTGAGACAGAAGGTCAATTTTGAAAGTGAATGATACACTCAACTCAAGTTGACCCTCAAGATAGTTCCTGTGACTCATTACTCAGAGTTATGAAAAGAGACTGCCACAAGAAATAAAAGAGAGGGAGAGAATTCTAAAATGAAAGGTCCAGTACATAAAAATATTTACAGGAAATAGGGAGTACAAGAGCAGCAGGGCTTTGTGAGCTTGTTGAATGAAAAGGGAGATCGTTTTCCTCAGTTTAGCATGAGAGAATGTAAGCAGTAAGAGACTGAAAAGTACATCATTCTTTGGAATAGAAGCAAGGCAGAAGATCTTGTGTATACAGGTAGAAACATTCCCTAGAGAACTCAGAAGGAATAAACCACATGCCAATATCAGAAACAAAATAGCAGTACTGGGAACACTACCAGTGGGTGGGTTGGTCTAGCATATGAAAGACTGAATTGGTCAGTCAAGTCTTTTTCCTTTGCAAGTAGCAGACATCCATTCAGATAAGCATAATGGAGGAGAGGCATGAAACTTGGAGGAAGTGCCACCAACATTTCCTAGATTGAGGAAATTAAAGACCTCAGAAGGTGGTTTTCCTCTGTTTCACGTTTCTTCTTCTTACTATACCTTTCCATTCTCTCTGCAAACTGGCCACTTCTAGTTCACCAAGAGTATTGTGGAAAATGACTACCACCTTGCTGTTTCACATCAATTTCTAGTTCTAGAGCCTTAATGCACCAACCAGCATCCCAGTCCCCCAAATAAAAAATTCTGTGAGAGAAAATCTAATTGTGAGTACAGATACTCCAACAAATATCCACCACACAGATATTTCCTATACTGGTTTTTTGGAATACCAGTTTGGAGAAAACTATGGGGGAGGGGAGGGATTAGAGGTTTTGCCATTCTGTTGGAGATGTCTAAGACTAAAACTAATTCATGAGATACTCTTGTGTGTTCTAGAATGACAATGCCTCAGAAATATGTGCCACCAAATAAGGTCCAGTAGAGGTAGAAATATCATTAAAATTTTTCATTTTTATATCATGAGTCAAAGAAGAGATTTGATACCACTATTGCAAAAGTCTATTATTCACACATTAAAAGGTTAAAGAAGGGAAAGAATATCAGATTCAACACTAAGTAATTGTGCCATGGTCCACTTGTATCTAAGTCATTCATAATCAAAGGGCTGTTCTACTTGCATTTCACCAGCCCTCCCATATTTTAGACACAAGATTCACTGTCTTTTTTATGTCAAACATTATAAATGTAATGGGCCAAAAGGTTGTCTACCATGGCCATTCTAGCAGCAGCAAGAAAAGTTTCACGTTTTAAGTTTTGAGAATATGTATTACCAAAGTATTCCATAAAATCAGTCTCGGGTTTTTTTGCCAGATATACTTTTCATTTGAATCAAGACATGATAAACACAATGAAAGTATCCTCAAATCATAGAATACTATGTTGGAAATGACTTGAAAGATCATCTCTTCATGAGATTGCCAAACTCGTTCAAATATGAGGACCACTTTCTTTTTTTTTTTTTAATTTTTTTTTCAACGTTTATTTATTTTTGGGACAGAGAGAGACAGAGCATGAACGGGGGAGGGGCAGAGAGAGAGGGAGACACAGAATCGGAAACAGGCTCCAGGCTCTGAGCCATCAGCCCAGAGCCCGACGCGGGGCTCGAACTCCCAGACCGCGAGATCGTGACCTGGCTGAAGTCGGACGCTTAACCGACTGCGCCACCCAGGCGCCCCGAGGACCACTTTCTAAGATTGAAACAGAAAACCTGTAGATAGGCAGGTGCTGATAGTTTCATTTTACATTATGACAAATAGCTACTATAAAATGAGAAAGACTTTTTGAAAATTTTTATTATATTAAATACACTTTAATGTGTATGCTTATCTGTAAATCATTAGACCACCTATAAATAAAACTTGGTGCCTACTTGTAATTTAGATCTTGTAAAAATAAGGGTTGCAAACAATCCTCAGGAACCCATGGCCCACAGGTTAGTAATCACTGTTTTATTTCACAACCACATTTAAAAAATGTACAGAAAACTGAGTGATTTTCCCGAGGTCAAAAATTTAGATCATCAGTGGGAGAATCAAGACTGAAATTTGATTCAAAGGGCAAGGATATTAAGACTTTTCTTTCTGAATCAAAGAATAAAGTACTTTATTCTTTTTATCTTTAAATATCACTACTTAGCTTGCATTATATGTATGTGTGTGTGTGTATATATACACACACATATATAATATGTATTTCAAATATAGATATTTTAAAGATATATGCACATCATACATAGCTTATGGGAAAAATAAATATATAATGAGATATATATGAGATATGATATGTAAGTGTGTATATATACACATATATATATATATACACACACACACACTCCACAATTCAAAGTATCATTACCATTTTCCACTGAACAATGTCTAGGTACTCTGGTAACAAAATGGTTGCATGGATAAAACCTCAAACTTTAGAAAGTTTTCCTCTGCCTTGTGTGGGAACATTTTGAAAACTGAACTTACTCCAAAGAGGCAGCTACCATTGTCAATGTGTTTCAACATATTTCTTCTTCACTTTATTTTTCTGTCTAGTCAATAACATTAAAAACATTTTACCAAAAGTATAAGGAGGAACTAAAAATTTACACATGGGGGATTCTGGGTGGCTCGGTCAAGTAGGTTAGGTGTACGGTTCTTGATTTGGCTCAGGTCATGATCTCATGGTTTTGTGAGTTCAAGCCCCATGTTGGGCACTATGCACTGAGTGCATGGAGCCTCCTTGGGACTCTCCCTCTCTCCTTCTCTCTTTGCCTTTCCCCCACTCACATTCTCTGTCTCTCAAACTAAATAAACAAACTTAAACAAAATAATAACATGCACCCTCATCACAACCCCAAAGACATGAATAGGCAGCTAAGAAGGCAAAAGTGCCTTCCTCTGTAGCCTAAGTTTTATGCCAGTCTCTAAAATGGTGGTGAGTCACTACACTTTGGACAGATTTATTTGGGGGCCCCTCCAAACCTCAACCACTAGACACATCCTCAAATTCAGCTACCACGTCTCTGGCCTCTTCTTAGAGAAAAGAAATGCCTCAGCCCAAAATAGGTATTTTTTTTTCTTCCTAGTATTTACTGTCAGAGCACCTACACGCTGATAAAACAGAACTATGATACATAATTTACTTCTGTAATATAAGTGATTACCCAAATGGGCTAGCTAGGATTTTTTTCCCTCCTTCCAAAATGAAAATCAACATCTTGCCCCAATATTTTTAGCTCCACTTTCCTATTTGGAACCAATTTTGCAAACGTGCACATCATCATAGTCATTTACTTCAGCCATTTGGTGAGCTGCATTAATTTCTGCAGCTTCTTTTAAAAGATAAACCACATGTAATGGCCATCCTAAATATTATAAAGCCTTCAGACATCTGAAGGACAGCATGGTAAGTCTCCAGTAGATTGAAGAGGACATTCATGTCCCATTTATAAAGATTCCTAATGCATTCTTCATTATCATTCCAGTCACTCATTGAGTTCCATTATAACTTATATTGATTCTATTTCCAGAGAGAGCCTAGGGATGAGACAAAGAAGTAATTAAGTAGTTTTTCAAAGGATAACCACTACCACCTAAAATCATTAAAGGAAAATAAAATACCTACCATATTCTACCATATCAGAACGAATTCATAACTGCTTAAAGAGTCAACTTTCTGAAACATTAAAATCTAGAAAATTTGGAGAATTTGGAAACATAGCTAACTGAAACTGACTGGTTTTATGAAAGCCTGTGGATAGTCATGATTTGGTGTGAATTCACATCTGTCTTGGTTATCAGCTATGTTCCTGAATAGCTGCAGCTCTGTGCCACATCCTTGAAAATGTGTGCTTTAAAAATTAATGTCCTATATAAATACTATATGCACTTTGGGCATATTCCTATGTTAGGGCATTGCTTTCTGGAAAACAGATGTTAGTTTTAAAGCAATCAAATAAGGTCAATGCAGGGGGCCAGAAGAAAACAGCTCTGCCTAGAAGAAATGGTGAGATGGGCAGTATCTGTTTTAAATAGAAAATTTAAATATGACCTTTGCCTCTAGTACTTTAATTCAAGTAATTGATGTGCTATGCATATGGCAATGAAATGTATAAACAGGAGCAGTAAAAATTTACAAGCTGTTAAAAATGTGTGTAGTCAGATAAGTTAAAAATTATCCATCCTTTGTAGTTCTACAAGAAAACCTACCTGACCCAGAAGCAAACAGGTTCAAAGGAAGTCATATATGATCCTTAGCAAATTAAGTATGGTTGGTTATCTATAAGTGGTGGGTTGAGGTATTTCCCATAAATGTGAGTAGTAATTTACAAAACTGATAACATACTGGGGTTTTTTTGTTTGTTTCTTTTTTTCTTTTTTCTTTTTCTTTCTTTTTTTTTCTTTTTTTTTTTTTTTTTTTTACAAAAGAGGATGGTGGGTCTCTTTATCTAATCAGGATTGAAGGCAAACTTAGTGTTCAATCAAGCTATTCATGCTTTAATCCCAAGGATATTTTAACTGAAAAGAATCTCTTAGGTGATTGGTTCAGTGATTTTTAAACGATATTTTTGAATGTGCGTCAGAGGCCCTGGGGGCAAGAACAGGGAAGTGCAGGTAGTTAGAATAGATAAGTTCCCCACACTATCACTCAAACCAGAACAGTCACCCCAACAGCAGGCTTCTGTACAAGATAATAAAGAAAAAATGCTGATGCTGAAAACAAGTTTGAAAATCCATTTTTATTATCTTACAGATGAAATCTTTCGGTTCTGGGGGAAAGAGTTTGCTCAGGCCTATTAAGTTATTAGAAATAGGATCAGAAACTGAATCCAATCCTAGGTCACACAGATAACTGAGATATTTGAAGATATACATGTGACCCTTCATGGTCTGACGATCTTCATTTGTAGGATATAGTGACTCCCACCCAAATCCTCCCATTGCTCAGTGTTCTTCGTTTTATTTAAAATTTTGTTCTTTGAGTAATTTTAATCTCATATTGTTACAGAAAAGATTGAATTCTGCCTGATAAATTTACATTCACAATTTATGTGGTTAATTTCACAAATTTTGGCAATTCTGGCACATTTCCAGACTTAATCTCTCTCTCTCCCTGTCTCCCCTTCTGTCTCTCTCTCTCTCTCTCTCTCTCTCTCTCTCTCACACACACACACACACACACACTCACACACTTTATAATTTCATAACTCTCCCATGCTGCTTTCAAATTATGATGATAGCATACTAATCTGAATAAGAAATTAATATACTGCAAAGTTGGAGAGTATGGGCACTTACATGGAAAGCATTTGCACACTTTCTCCTTAGAGGCCCCTGAGAATGACCTAAAATACCTTAAGGAAATCACCCTGCTCCAGGATCCTACCCCAGTCTTGAAGTGTCAAAATATTATATCAATTTTATGTCTGTCTTTCCAGTATGGGCTCATATTAACCAAACTCAAATGAAAAATAATTTTTCTGGAGTTTAAACAATGGAATCTACATAGCCAGCCTTTATTTCTATCATGCAAACTCACCAAGCAGTGTAGACTTCTCCTAAGCCTAATAATAATCAGTTTGCCATCTTATTAATTGAAATCAGGCAAAACAAACTGGCTTGCAGGCAGACTCAAATATTTTTGTATTCTATGAAACATGGCTACAAAGTGGACACTCTGCAGATGCAGGCCTATGAGTCTTCTTTCATATCTTTCTTGTTACCTTTTCATGGAATTTCCTCTACGTATTCATCTTGTCTGTACAATAGTGCAGTGGCAAGGATTGCGTCAAGTCCGGTCCTCAGCCACAGACCTCACAGTACCTCAATAAGCGTGTACTCAGTCCATGTCACTAAATGAGGCAGTGGTAGAAAAATTGATCTGAAAGCTAGAATGGTTAAAAATAAATGGGGTGTCAGATTGAGTGACAGAAGGGTGAGAGACTGAAAATTCATTGTGCTTATCATGCATTCCAGGACATAACTAAGAATTTTTGAATCTTGGGCAAAAAAGTTATTCTTCAGTCATGTTTACTTCATATCCACGGCCAAAATCTAGATCACAGGAGTACTGTGGCATTTTAAGGTTGGGGTATGTGCTAAGTATTTTCTTCCTGTACCTCCATATCTGTTCTCTGCTATACGGTGCCAAGGCGTTGGGGAGCACAAGCAGCAGATTGGAGGAAGGGAGAGGAGTGAGGCTGTTGTATTTATTCCTGAGCTCTGTTGGGGTAGGAGCATGGACTGGCTGTGTCTCATTGCCAAAGGTCTCATTTCCTGTCAGGGCACCCTCTCTCTACACACATTTGTCTGTTTCCAGGTTCTGGCAAATACACTCTTTGTTCCTATTTAGGGGGAACGTCACCCTTCCCTTACCAGCTTGCTGGGTACTTCACTATTCCTTGTTGTTCTCTATTACCTGCACACACCTTTACAAATAGATTGTTTTAAAACGCTTTTCAAAGAACTCAGTTCCTGTATGCCATCAGTGACCTGCTGGGACCACAACCCATTGTGGGATCAGGAAATAATTGCATAAAATGTCTTACATGTAGAAAATGGTCTTTACAACTCTGGCTGTTTCCTTAGTATGGCCCGTCAGATATTCAAGTTTTGGGGAATTGTTTTGTATAGTATTTTGTACTTTTGGAAACTGTGACCCATTTTCCCACTACTGAACTTTGAAATTTGGAGAAATGGGACATACTGGGTATGAATTATAAATTTGTTAGGGATAATATCCAGGGCATTACTTTAAAATATAACAACTCAGGCCTGGAAATATCTGACAAAGGATGAGGATGTCTTGGTAAAGGATTACAATAAAAAGTAACTTTTTCATTTAAAAAATAAAAAAGGGGCACCTGGGTGGCCCCATCAGTTAAGCATCCAATTCTTGATTGTGACTCAGGTCATGATTTCACAGTTCGTGAGTTGGAGCCCCACTTCAGTCTCTGTGCCAAGAGTTTGGAACCTGCTTGGGATTCTCTCTCTTTCCCTCTTTCTCTGCCCCTCCCCCACTCTCTCTCTCAAAATAAATAAACATTTAAAAAAGTAACTTTTTTGCTCAGTTACCTCACAATATCCCCTAAAACTGAAATAGCCTTTTGTTCACTAAAGATCCCCCCACAAAGGCTTAGGAGAAGTTGAAATTTTATATCTAGCACAAAAACTGCCTGGTTATGTTTTCCTATGGACCATAATTAAACTTTGGTATATTCAGAAATTAATGCAATCCTTAATGCCATTTTATTTATGTTTTTGTAATAATTAAGTACATAAACATTAGATACTACCACAAATCAATTAGACCTATTGTACATGGTTGTGTTTTAAGAAGTTTCTAAAATTAAATATTATTTGGTACTATATTAAAATAGAGTAAAATTGGGTATTGTTTCTTTAGAGAAAGCTTTGGCTTTTTCTAGTCTCTCCAAGGCAAATTGGCATCAAGTTGCAAATTGGGTTGTGTTTTACAACAGGGGCCTACTATTGTCCCAAATTCTGGCATACGTTCTGAAAAAGAATTTTTGCCACTCTGGCAACAATTGAAATCTAGGGAGTAAAAGAACACTTGCTTAGAATGCTGAAATTACTAATCCTGCAATCTCAGCACCAGAGAACTGTCTACAATAGAGCAATCTGATGTTTCATTTGTTCCCCCCCCTCCCCCCACCCTGCCCCAGTATGGAAAGAAGGAAGAGAAATCTAAGTACATGCAGTGGAATAAAAATGGAATAAAAGCAGATGGAAAATTTCAAAAGGTTAAATAATAGAATCCAAAGTGTGTAGTTTAAACAAACTATGGAAATAATAGGACTGTTACATTCAGTAGGAATAAAACCTTACCCTTCTAACAGCCTAGGGCATAGATTCCACAGTGAAGAATGATCTATTTTTTTTTTTAACAGAAAAGAAGAGAGTTTGATTTTCAAAAATGAAAAGAAAATCACTGTAAATACAAGTAAACAAGGTCATTTAGAGAAAAAAATCCTGTATTTCACTCTGTTATGTATTATATGTGGAACTTTATCAACTCTTGGATCACATATACAATGAAATAAAGACAAACCCAATTATAAGATTCTTATGAAAAGCTATACATTGAAAAAATAGCTTCTTGGGAAAGCTCAAAGCTTTTTCCCTAACTAAACTCTTTACTGAACCTCCCTCTTTTCTTCTCCAAGCGGAGGGAAAGGAAGGAAGGGAGGAAGGGGTGTGTGTACACACACACACATACACACACACACACACACACGTTCACCCATTCATACCCATTCACTTATTCATTCCATTCTCCTCCCTCTCTCAACTGGCATCTGATCCCAAGAGCTATTACCCTGACCTGAAAGGGCCTGAAGCAGAGGACCCAAGCTAGTTCCCACCATACACTGCCAACACACAGGTTGTCCTGGCACTACTGCCCTTTCCTCACACTGGAGAGGAACAATCTAAAATTCAGATGGAGGCTTTGTGCTGGAAGTATCCAAGGCAAACCTAAGCTCAGGTAACCCAAATTTAGCCCTTGTAGGTAATCTCTCTGTGGAGTTTGAGCATCTCAGTAGGGATTGGTTTTGAAGATTAGGGCCAAAGCCTTCGTGGAAGATAGTGTTACATTGCCACATTATAGAAAGTTCCATATAGATCCTCAGGGCTTTTGGATATGGTAGTCTCTCCTGTCTTCACACAATCTGAATATTGCTGTGTCCCCTGGCAAAATACGAAAACACTCTCATTTGATTTCTTAGGAGTTATGAAGTCTTCTCTTTCATGAAATGACAGTTTTGGAGAAAAGAAAAACAATTCCCTGGTATGGCTTAACAGCAGGTATGACTAGAATGAGCAAATGCGAATGGCCTGTGCTGTTTCCTGGGCAGTGGTTTTGCTAGATAACAGTTACTATGTCAGTTAGCGAGATTTTGTTATCAGAAAGACGTTGAAGTGATACAACAAGGTTCTTCCACTCACTTATTGTTTTTATCACAATAGAATTGCTAATAATGATGTGGCCATTGTCCAGTTCAATGTAGTATAATACAAGCCCATCAAAAGGCCATTCTTTTCCTTGTATTTGACAAAGGTGAAAGGTGGTGCCCTCTCACATTCAAAAACAAAACAATAAAGGTTATTAAATATTTGCCATTGTTTGCATTCAAAACTTTCTAGGGAAAATTAATTTTGGCTGTAACTTTATCTATTTCATTTTCCATCTCACACCCTGCAACAAACACAAAAATGTTTAGGCTCTCCTCCTGCTGAACTAATTTCTTTATCCACTGCACTTTTGCTCAGAAAAAAGATTAATAATCACGTTTTCAAAGTGATGTGGCCCACTGTGAAATTTGTTCTCCTGCCATTTCTAAAAAATGTATGCCACAGAAAACCTTCTGCCAGGCTTACAGCTAATTCAGAAAATAACTATCCTGACACTACAATTCTTGCCTGTGAAAATGAAACGGATAAAAAGGATTGGGTCTTAATGCACACTTAAATGCATTAGCAGCACTAGTAAAACCTGACAGAATTTAAAATATATTACGTCTGAAATACATTCAAGATGAAAACTTCTCACACTGATTCTATTCTAAGCAACATAGAAAAGCAACTGAATAGTGAATAATGAATTTGAGGAACAAAATCAACATGAAGAACCCTCAAGGTTTCACATTCAACATCCAAGACAAAACAAACTGCATTGTAAATAAAAATAATTTGGTACTGTGAATTTCTATGCATAGTTCTAGGAATAGAAAATAATCTAGCTTACTTTTAAGATCGTTGAAAATATACAAATATTATTATCCAGAAAAAAATAGTTACAAAGAGAAAAAATACTTAAGTAATGTGACTGAAAATATTTGTCTTTATTGAAAGAGAGCAATGTCAGAATATATCCATTTTCTTCAATATGGCTTGAAGGAGCAAGGCTTTCCTTGCCTAAGAAATGAGATATCTACAATTAACTTGGACAAAGAATGTATGATTTTTAATCCTGTAAAGTACTCTAAATTCTAATATTCTAAAGATGACTCAATTTTACTCATGGGAACATTTTGAGAATGGGGGATCAGAAATATGGTAAGATTTGTTTTAAATCAGCAATCAGAATGGCAAAGCCAACATCCCATATGCTCATTCTGGCAACTCTGATTGCAAAGGCAGAGCCATAGACCCTTGAACAAAATTCAGGAGAAAATCTACTGGTTGTTCGATACCTTTAGCATCAGTCCTCTTGAACACTTTCCCTTGACACTCTTGGTCTTGATTTTCCTTCAATTATTTGCATCTACTTCTCCTTCTTGGTTTCTTACAAATAATGTTCTGTTGTTGTTCATCCAGCTCTTAAATTTTAGCATCCTTTAGAGGTCTATTCTTTGCCTTGTTCATAATAATGTGAAATTATTTATGCATTTGTCCATTTGATTATGGCTATTTATTTATTTATTTTTTAATTTTTTTTAACATTTATTTATTTTTGAGACAGAGAGAGACAGAGCATGAACGGGGGAGTGTCAGAGAGAGGGAGACACAGAATCCGAAACAGGCTCCAGGCTCCAAGCTGTCAGCACAGAGCCCCACGCAGGGCTTGAACTCATGGACAGTGAGATCATGACCTGAGCCGAAGTCGGCCGCTCAACCGACTGAGCCACCCAGGTGCCCCTGATTGTGGCTATTTAATATGTAAGCTTCACCAGAGTAGGAACGTGGTTTCTGTTTCCACTTTATATCCCAGGTACCAAAGACAGTGCTTGGCATTTTCTGCTGATTCTTTTCCAGGCATTAATATGCTGCTGACCTCATAATCTGCATCTTCATTTTAATCCTCTGTCTAGAACTTTAGATCCATGTATCAGTTGAATATCTCTACCTGGGAATCTTATATTTGTTTTTTGTTTGTTTGCTTGTTTGTTTGCTTTTAATGTTTATTTATTTTGGGGGAGGGCAGAGAGAGAGGGAGAAAGAGAATCCTGAGCAGGCTCCATATCATTAGCATGGGAGCCCGACATGGGGCTTGATCTCATGAACTATGAGATCATGACCTGAGCTGAAATCAACAGTCAGATGCCCAAACAACTGAGCTGCTCAGGCACCTCAATCTTATATTTGTTTTAAACATACCACATCCAAAGAGAATGTATTATATTCCACAGTTAGCTCCTCTTTCAATCTTTTGCCTCAAAATCTTCTCTTTTTCCTATATTTCCTTTGATTTCAACATCTTCCATATCACATAGGCCATAAACTGGAAGTTATTGTAAACTCATTTCATGTATTTCTCCTACAATCAGTTGGTTGCTAAATTATCTTCATTCTGTTATCTAAATCTCTCTCAAAACTCTAATAACTCCTTCAGCTACATTGCCACCACCATAGGTCAATCCCTTACCTGAATTATAGTTTTTACATAAGCTTTCTGCCTCCATCCTTCCTTCTATCCATTATCCACAGTGTTGCTTGAGTGATCTTACCTATTCCTATCTTCCTTATATCTGACCTTGAGAGCTTAGTATCATATCTTTGGTGGAAAAGGATTCACATTCCTCTCTACCCCACCTACCTGACCACTCCATTGTGATCACACTACCTACACCAGGCTACACATCAAACTGCACTATTCACATTTTTACCTGTTTTTACCTCAGAAATCTGAAATTGTATGGCAACCAGTATACTCAAAATATTAAGAAAGACATTCACCTCCAAGAGACGGCACAAACACTTGTTTATAGTAGGGAGGCAACATCATATAAGTTGGGAAAAATTTCAGGTAAAATTTTAAACAAATGGCTAAAGGCCAAACAAACACTAGTTTAAGATTATAGGACCACTAGGAACCAGAGACACAAGAAGAATTTGCACCTACTCTCAGGCTTACAAGAAAGATTAGAGGTAAGGTTAAAATCCTATCTTTATGGTTCAGACCTAGAGGAGAGGAATGGCAGCCATTGCAAAACATGAAGCCTTTTGTGTAATGTCCCCTAAAAAACAAATGTCTTAAGCAACTTAGGACAAGGCACCAAACCTTGTTGCCTTCAGAGTACAGGTAATCATTGCACCTAGAAGACAATAAAACCCCATACTCCAGCCAGATTGGTAAAAATATGTTCCAGGTTCAAATTTATTAAATATCTTCTACTTCTGGAGAGGGGCAGGATTACTGGGAATGACCTATCTCCTAAACAAGGAATCCAGCCTAACACTTAGGCAGAACCAGAAAAACATAGAACACCTTCCTTTAACTTGCTCTCCTTAACTACACTAGGAAGCACTGAATGACAACTAACAGCAATATGCTACTGGAAGAAGATTGAAGCAAGGAGAGAGACCTTCTCTGAGATATAGGCACAAAGGGAAAATATAAAGTTGAGGATGCAGATAATCCCTGCCCCTACCCTACCCTACCCTAAAGACAAGATATTAGAAGAATTTGAAGGATGTGGTGTTCTGAGGGTAACCACAGAATCAAATAAACAAAAAAGTAAATCCAATCTAACTTCTGACTAGATAGACTAAATCTCCCTCACCAAGACCTAGAAAAAGACAAGGTGAGTCTATTGCATTGAAAGATACTAATTATCTCAGTTTCTACTGTTCTACAAAATATTTCTAGCTTTCATCAAAAAATCCAGAGGGACACAAAAAAAATATGGAAAAAAATATCACTGTGAAGATACCAATCAATCAATAGGATCAGATTCAGATAGTACATGTGTTTTAGGACTAGCAAATAGGGAATCAGTATGTTTAATATGTTAAAGGCCCTAATGGAAGAAGAGGACAAGAATGATCAGATAGGAAACTCGAGTAGAGAGATGGAAACTATAAAAAAAATCAAATTAAAATGCTACAAATTAGGGATGGCTAGGTGACTCTTTCAGTTAAGTGTCCAACTTTTGATTTTGGCTCAGGTCATTATCTCACATTAGTGAGATGAAGCCCCATGTTGGGCTTTATGTTGGACGTAGAGCCTGCTTCAGATTCTCTGTCCCTCTCTCTCTGCCCATTCTAGTTTTGAATGTGCATGAATTTTCTCTTTCTCTAAAAATTTTAAATGCTGAAACTTAAAAACATGATAACAGAGATAACACCTCTGAAAAGCATATCAGGGCTCTCAATCCAACTAAGCAAAGAATCAGTGAACTTGAAAATTGATGATCAGAAATTGTCAAGTTGAAACACAAATGAGAGAGAGTATAAAAATACAGAATAGGGCATCCAACAACTATGGGATGATGAAATAATCTATCAAACATATAATTTAAATGCCAGAAGGAGAAGGGAAAGAAGGAAAGGAAGATGAAATATTTGAAGAGATATGAACAAGAATTTTGAAAAAAAGACACAAAACCACAGATCCAAGAAACTCAATGAATACCAAATAAACTTACACACACACACACACACACACACACACACACACACCATATTCACTGCTGAAAAACAAAATAAACTTTAAAATCTTGAAAACAACCAGAAAAAGTAGACATATTACATACAAAATAACAAAGATTAGAATTACAGCATATTTATATCAGAAATTATGTATGTCAAATCCAAATCAGAAAGGAAGCAGTAAAATTTGTTTGCATATGACAAAATATTATATATAGAAACCCTAAAGATTCTGCCAAAAAATTTTTGAAACTAATGAATAACTTCAGTGAAGTTGCAGGATGAAAAACCAACATACAGAATCAGTTGTTTCTCAACAAGATACTAGCCAACCGAAACCAACAACACATTAAAAGAATTATTCACCACAATCAAGTGGGATTTATTCCTTGGCTGCAGGGCTGGTTCAATATCTGCAATCAACGTGATACATCACATTAATAAAAGAAATGGTAAGAACAACATGATCCTCTCAATAGATTCAGAAAGATCATTTGATAAAATACAGCATCCTTTCTTGATAAAAGCCCTCAAGAAAGTAGGGATAGAAGGAACATACCTCAAGATCATAAAGTCCATATATGAAACACTCACAGCTAATATCATCATCAGTGGGGAAAAACTGAAAGCCTTCCCCTGAGGATCAGGAAGACAGCAAGGATGTCCACTCTCACCACTGTTGCTCAGCATAGTGTTGGAAGTCCTAGCCTTAGCAATCAGACAACAAAAAGAAATAAGAGGCATTCAAATCAGCAAGGAAGAAGTCAAACTTTAACTCTTTGCAGACATAATAATCTATGTGGAAAACCCATAAGACTCCACGAGAAACTGCTAGAATTGATACATGAATTCAGCAAATTTGCATTATATAGAATCAATGTACAGATGTTAGTTGCATTTCTATACACCAATAATGAAGCAGCAGAAAGAGAAATTGACTTGATCCCATTTACAATTGCAGCAAAAACTGTAAATACCTACAAATAAACATAACCAGAGAGGTAACAGATTTATATGCTGCAAAAGATAGAAAGTGTATGAAAGAAATTGAACACACAAAGATGTGGAAAAACATCCCATGCTCATGGGAAGAACAAATATCATTAAAATGTTGATACTACCTGAAGCATTCTACACATTCAGTGCAATCCCTATCAAAGGTAACACCAGTCTTCTTCCCAGAGCTAAAAACGTTCTAAAATTTGTATGGAACCAGAAAAGACCCCAAATACCCAAAGAAAACCAGAGCTGGAGGCGTCACAATTCCAGACTTCAAGCTTTATTACAAACCTGTAGTCATCAAGACAGTATGGTACTGGCACTCATACACACACACACACACACACAAACTGGCACACAGATCAATGGAACAGAATATAGAACCCAGGAATAGACCCACAAACGTATGTCCAACTAATCTTTGACAAAGCAGGAAATAATATCCAATGAAAAAAGACAGTCTCTTCAGCAAATGGTGTTGGGAAAACTGGATAGCAACATGCAGAAGAATGAACCTGGACCATTGTCTTATACCATACACAATAATAAACTCAAAATGGATGAAATACCTAAATGTAAGAACAGGAAATCATCAAAATCCTAGAGGAGAAAATAGGGAACAACCTCTTTGACCTCAGCTGAAGCAACTTCTTACTAGACATGTCTCCAGAGCCAAGGGAAACAAGGGCAAAAATGAACTATTGGGACCTCATCAAGATAAAAAGCTTCTGGGGGCGCCTGGGTGGCACAGTCGGTTAAGCGTCCGACTTCAGCCAGGTCACGATCTCGCGGTCCGTGAGTTCGAGCCCCGCGTCAGGCTCTGGGCTGATGGCTCGGAGCCTGGAGCCTGTTTCCGATTCTGTGTCTCCCTCTCTCTCTGCCCCTCCCTCGTTCATGCTCTGTCTGTCTCTGTCCCAAAAATAAATAAACGTTGAAAAAAAAATTAAAAAAAAAAAAGATAAAAAGCTTCTGCACAGAGAAGGAAACAATCAACAAAACTAAAAGGCAACCAGCATAATGGGAGAAGATACTTGCAAATGACATGTTGAATAAAGGGTTAGTATCCAAAATCTATAAAGAACTTATCAAATGCAACACCTAAAAAACAAATAATCCAGTGAAGAAATGGGCAAAAGACATGAACAGAAATTTTTCCAAAGAAGACTTTCAGATGGCTAATAGACACATAAAAAGATGCTCAACATCACTCATCAGGGAAATACAAATAAAAACCACAATGAGATACGGCCTCACACCTGTCAGAATGGCTAAAACTAACTCAGGAAACAATAGATGTTGGCAAGGATGCAGAGAAAGAGGATCTCTTTTGCACTGCTGCTGGGAATGCAAACTGATGCAGTCACTCTGGAAAATAGTGTGGAGGGTCCTCAAAAAGTTAGAATTACCCTATGACCAACAATTGCACTACTAGGTTTTTATCCAAAGGATACAAAAATACTGATTTGAAGGGGCACAGTCACCCTAACGTTTATAGCAGCACTATCAACAATAGCCCAGTTATGGAAAGAGCCCAAATGTCCATCGACTGAAGAATGGATACAGAAGATGTGGAGATGTGGTATACACACACACACACACACACACACACACACAGTGGAATATTACTTGACAATAAAAAAGAATGAAATCTTACCATTTGCAACAATGTGGGTGGAACTAGAGTGTATTATGCTAAGCAAATTAAGTCAGTCAGTGAAAGATAAATATCATGATTTCACTCACACGTAGAATTTGAGAAGCAAAACAGATGAACATAGGGGAAGGGAAGGAAAAATAAGATAAAAAGAGAAAGGAAGGCAAGCCATTGGAGACTCTTAAATACAGAGAACAAACTGAGGGTTGCTGGTGAGGTGTTGGGTAGGGAGATGGGCTAAATGGGTGATGGTCATCAAGGAGGACACTTGTTCAGATGAGCATTGGGTATTATATGTAAGTGATGAATCACTAAATTCTCCTAAAATCATTATTACATTGTATGTTAACTAACTTGGATTTAAATTAATTTTTTTAAAAAATCAGTTGTGTCTCTATACATAAACAAACTGTTCAAAAAAGATTTTTTTTAAATGTTAATTATAATAAATAATAAACTACTAAGGAAAAATGTAACCAAGGAATTAAAAGATATGTACCCTGAAAACTACAAAACATTAATGAAAGAAAATGAAGACAAAAATAAATTGAGAGATATCCCATGTTTGTGGATTGCAATAATTAAGATTGTTAAAATATTCATTCTACCCAAAGCAATGTACAAACTCAGTGTAAATCCATCAGAATTCCAGTGACATTTTTCTCAGAAGAGAAATAACAATTCTAAAATTTATACAGAACCACACACACACAAAAGAATAAGCAAAGCAGTCTTAAGCAAAAAGAACAAAACTGGAAGCATCATACTTCCTGACTTGAAATTATATTACAAGTGTATACTAATCAAAACAGTATGGTACTAGCATAAAAACAGATACATAGATCAATAGATTAAATAACTCAGAATGTAGCATGTGCAAGTATGTTTTAGTAATTTTTGACAAAAGTTTCACGAATATACAATGAAGAAAGGATAGTTTCTTCAATAAATGGTGTTGGCAAAACTAGATATCCAGAAAAGAATGATAATAGATTCTTATCTTACATCATACACAAAAAATCAACTCAAAATGCATTGAAGACTTAACCATAGACCCAAAACTCTATAACTCCTAGAAGAAAGCATAGGGTATAAGCTCCTTGAAATTGATCTTGGCACTTATCTTTCTGGGTTTGATACCAAAAGTACAAGCAACAAAAGCAAAAATGTACAAGTAAAACTGTCAAACTAGAAAATTTCTGCACAGCGAAGTAATTAATCAACAGAATGCAAAGGCAACCTATGAAATAGGGAAAAGAATATTTGCAAACCATTTATCTCTGTATATCTGATAAAGGATAAATATCCAAAATTTATGAGAAACTTCTACAACTCAATAGCAAAAAACCAAATATCCTGATTAAGAAATGAGTATGGCACCTAAATAGACATTTTTCTAAAGAAGCCAACCGATAGAGGAAGAGATACAACGGCCAACCGATAGAGGAAGAGATGCTCAACATCACTAATCATCAGGGAAATGCAAATCAAAAGTACAGTGATCTCTACCTCTTAACTGTTAGGATAACAATTATCAAAAAGTCCAAACATAAGTGTTAGTGAGTAGTGTGTATGATCAGGAAAAGGAACACTTGTGCACTGTTGAAGGCAATGTGAATTGGTATAACCATTATGGTAAGCAGTATGGAAGTTCCTCAAAAAAATTAAAGGAGTACCATATGATCCAGCAATCCCACTTCTGGACATATATATCCAAAGGAAATAAAATCACTCTTGAAGAGTTATCTGCATTCTCATGTTCATTATAGCATTATTCATAATAGTTAAGATTTAGGAATAACCCAGATGTCCCTTGACAAATGAACAGATAAAGAAAATGTGATGCACTTGCACACACACATACAATGGAATATATTATTCAGTCTTAAAAAGAAGGAAATCCTGCCATTTGTGACAAAATGAATGAACCTGGAGGGCACTATGCTTAGTGACATTAGCCAGACAGAGAAAGACAGATTTAGCATTATCTCACTTATATGTGGAATCTAAAAAGAAAAAAAAAAACCTCAAATTCATAGTAACAGAGAGCAGAATAGTTGGTTTCCAGAGGCTGGGAGGTAGGAGGGAAAGGCCGATATTAACCAAAAAGTACAACCTTTCAGTTATAAGATGAAAAAATTTTGGAGTCTTAATGCATAGCACAATGAGTTCAGTTACTAGTAATGTTGACTTGAAATTTTCTAATAAAGTAAATCTCAAGTGTCCTTACCTCTTCACCAAAAAAGGTGATAGTCATATCAATTAGTTTGTGGAATTATTTCACAAAGTATACATCTATTGAAACATCACATTTTATATGTCAAATATACACACTTTTTATTTGTCAAAAATAAATTATACATGCCATAAAATTATGGATTGATATTATTAAAATGATGAAAGGAACCATAAAAGTTATTGACTAGTTCAATTAGTTTGTGGAATCATTTCACAAAGTATACATCTATTGAAACATCACATTTTATATGTCGAATATACACATTTTTTATTTATCAAAAATAAAAAATACTAAAAAGGAAATTATACATGCCAGAAAATGATGGATTTATATTATTAAAATGATGAAAGTAACCATAAATTTGTTGACAAAGAATTCTATACACTGCGGTGGTATCTTTCAATAATGAAGAAGAAGCAAACACTTTTTCAGTGAAACAAGAATAGGAAATTTATTTGTAGTTAAATTGCACTACAAAAAGTGTTAAAGGAGAATCATCAGGCAGAAGCAATTAAAAAAAATTTTTTTTTAATTTTTTTTTTCAACGTTTATTTATTTTTGGGACAGAGAGAGACAGAGCATGAACGGGCGAGGGGCAGAGAGAGAGGGAGACACAGAATCGGAAACAGGCTCCAGGCTCTGAGCCATCAGCCCAGAGCCTGACGCGGGGCTCGAACTCACGGACCACAAGATCGTGACCTGGCTGAAGTTGGACGCTTAACCGACTGCGCCACCCAGGCGCCCCTAAAAAAATTTTTTTTAATGTTTATTTATTTTTGAGAGAGACAGAGTGTGAGCAGTGGAGGGGCAGAGGGAGAGGGAGACACAGAATCCAAAGCAGGCTCCAGGCTCTAAGCTGTTAGCACAGAGCCTGACATGGGGCTCAAACCCATGTACTCTGAGATCATGACCTGAACTGAAGTTGGATGCTCAACTGACTGAGTCACCCAGGCGCCCTAGGCAAAAACAATTTTTTAAACAAAACTTGGACGTCCTAAAAGAAATAATGTAAAAATGTTAAACATAAATTCTTTTTTCTCCTTACTTTAAAGGCTCTAAAACAGCCCTTTTTAATTTAAAAAAAAATGTTTATTCACTTTTGAGAGAGAGAGAGAGACAGAATTTTTTTTTTAATATATGAAATTTATTGACAAATTGGTTTCCATACAACACCCAGTGCTTATCCCAAAAGGTGCCCTCCTCAATACCCATCACCCACCCTCCCCTCCCTCCCACCCCCCATCAACCCTCAGTTTGTTCTCAGTTTTTAACAGTCTCTTATGCTTTGGCGAGAGAGACAGAATTCAAAGCAAGCTTCAGGCTCCCAGCTGTCAGCAGAGATCTTGATGCAGGGCTCAAGCCCATGAACCATGAGATCATGGCCTGAGCCAAAGTCTGATGCTTGACCGACTGAGCCCCCAGGTGCCCCTAAAACAGCCCTTTTCAAAAAGAATTTCCTGTAACAAGGAAACTACTTTTTTTTTCTGTACTGTCAATAAAACTAGCCACATATGGCAAGTGTTACTAAGGAACTGAATTTTTAATTTAAATTTAAATTTAACTACATGTGGCTACTGGCTACTTTATTAGATTATGCAGCTCTAAATGATAACTTATTTTCTAAAGCAAAAAGAGTAGTGAGGCATTGAGTGTATAACATATAGTAAAGTAACGTATGACAACCATTAGCACAAATAAGTGGGAGAAATTGAAAAAATCATATTCTAAGCTTCACACAAAAACCTGTATGAAAATGTTCATCTCATAACTGACAAAAAGGAAAGGAAACACCCTAAATATCCCTTAGTGTGGGAATGAATAAGTAAATTGTACATTTATATTACAGAATAGTCCTGAGCAATAAAAAAGAATGAACTACTGACACAAACAGTAAGGGTAAGTCTCAAATACAATGTACTGAATGAAATAAACGAATGTCAAAGCCTCTACATATTATAGGCTTTCATTTGTATGACATTCTAGAGAAGATGAACTATATGCACAGAAAAAGATCTGTAGTTGGTAGGAGATGGAGGCGGGGACGGGGGGTAGAATTTGAATGCAAAGTGTCACAAAACTATACACTAAAAGTTAAATTTTACTGTATTTTAATTATACTCTAAAAAATGAAAAACCCTATTATGCCCAAAGTAGTAAGATTTATAAAATGGAATAATCATTACATTTTCATTTTAACGTGTATTAATAAAATGCCTTTGGTGTCTAAGATATAGTTCATTTCCAAAAGAAATGATGGTTCTTCAAGAGCATGGTTTAAAATATTATTTTGCATTCCCAATTAAGTTACTCATCAACCCATTTAAGTTAATGATTCACTCATTTTCTTTTTTATTTATTTATTTATTTTAACGTTTATTTTTGAGACAGAGAGAGACAGAACGTGAACGGGGGAGGGTCAGAGAGAGAGAGAGGGAGACACAGAATCTGAAACAGGCTCCAGGCTCTGAGCTGTCAGCACAGAGCCCGACGCAGGGCTTGAACTCACGAACCGCAAGATCATGACCTGAGCCGAAGTCGGACGCTTAACCGACTGAGCCACCCAGGCGCCCCTCAAACACTCATTTTCTCACTGATCTTTCTCCCAGTTGTCTGCATCTTTATATAGTGCCTTTATTTTCTCCAGTCTCTTCCCACTACCCTGAACCTGCTCCAGGGTAAAGGCACTTTTCAGCAGTCAGAAATTCATCCAGTTCTCCATGAGGAATGGCACAGAAGAGAAAATCCCATACAGCCACATCAAACTTAAGGGGTCTTTTTTTTTTTAATTTTTTTTAATGTTTATTTTTTTTGAGAGAGAGAGAGTGTGAGTGGGGGAGGGGCAGAGAGAGGGAGACACAGAATATGAAGCAGGCTATAGGCTCTGAGCTGTTAGCACAGAGCTGGACATGAGGCTCGAACCCACAAACTGTGAGATCATGACCTGAAGCGAAAGTCGGAGGCTTAACGGATTGAGCCACCCAGGCGCCCCATGAGGAGCCTTCTTTACCAAGGATGAAAATGTATGAGTGGTATGTTAAGCAGAAGTAACCCCTGAATCTAATGTAAGTAAAGACTCTGAAGAATTCTCATGTAGAGAAACTTCTTTTCTTTGGCTTGCCTCAGTTTCCCATAAATGTTTTCACTTTGAGATTTGTTTTTCAACCAGATTTTCTTTTCCTTAAGAAATTGTGGCATACTAAAGCATAAGAGACTCTTAAAAACAGAACAAACTGAGGGTTGATGGGGGGTGGGAGGGAGGAGAGGGTGGGTGATGGGTATTGAGGAGGGCACCTTTTGGGATGAGCACTGGGTGTTGTATGGAAAGCAATTTGACAATAAATTTCAAAAAAAATTAAAAAAAAAAGAAATTGTGGCATACTATAGAAAATGCCTAAGTTGCGTTTTTTTCATAAATTATGTGAAGAAAGATAAAAACCTTCTACTGAGGGGGAAAAAGCTAGAAACTTGTCTCTTAGAGGCAGCAATTTTTTTTCCTCTTTGTTCTACATAAAAGGTAAGGCAAGAAGAGCAGGAGGTGATGGAAGTTAATTCTCATGTTTTTTTCCCCTTACGGAGTATCTGTTCAGTAATCATCAATGGACTTTCACTTTATGCTAGCATTGAACAAAACAGAACAGTTTTTTCCTTTATGGAGGTTAGAGTCTTGTAGGAAGCATTAAACAGGAGAAACAAATCAAAATTCCAAATGAATATGTACCACGAAGCTTTGTCAATACTACAGGAAGAGGGCTTAGCTCTTCTGGAGTATAAGCCAAGAATCTGGTACAGCCAGAATTCTGGAGTAGATGTACAGCCATCTCTTCAGGTTCAGAGACCCACAGAAAGAACAGAGGAATCCTAAGCATCCAAGAGAACAGGGCAGAAGGAAACCTGAGTTGCAGCATGGCTATTCCACAGGGGCACTTCTGAGAGTCATTATCTTATATATATTTTTTTTATTAAAGTAAGTTCCTAATTTGTTCAAGCTCCTATGACAAAAATACCATTGGTTGAGTGGCTTAAACAACAAACATTTATATCTCACAGTTCTGAAGTCTCGGAGGTTCGACACCAAAGTGACTATAGATTCAGTGTCTGGAAATGACTGTTTCCTCATTTATAAGCATCTGTCTTCTTGCTGGGTCCCCATATGGCAGAAGAGGTGAAAGAATTCTCTGGGTTCTCTTTATAAAGGCACTAATACAGGGCATCCAGGTGGCTCAGTGGGTTAAGGGCTGGGCTCTTGATTTCTGCTCAGGTCATGGTCTCACAGTTTGTGAGATTGAGCTCCCCCTCACCCCCTCCCTGTTTCCAGCTCTGCACTAACAGTGAGGAGCCTGTTTGGGATTCTCTCTCTCCCTCTCTCACTGTCCCTCTCGTACTTGTGCACCTGAGCTCCTGCATGGGCTCTCAATCTCTCTCTCTCTCATTCTCTCTCTCATAAATAAATAAATAAATTAGTTAATTTTAAAAAACCAATGGCACTAATTCCATTCATGAGGGCTCCACCCTCATGACCTAATAACTTTCTAAAGACCCTATCTCCAAATACCATCACATTAGGGATTAGGTTTCAACATATGAGTTATGAAGGGACACATACCTTCAGTCTATAGCACAGGCATTAAGCCACTAACAATAGCAATGGATTTTTCAGAATTCTGCTCATAAATTATATTTAAATCTAGATGTTATGCAAAGGCTATGAAATGGAGAGAAAACATGGCTTATCTGCTGTGGTCTCCACCAGAGGAAGAACATATATGCACACTGTTCCCTTTTGCTGCTCCCGATTTGACTCCTCCCACAACTCTCTAGATCTTGTCACCTTTTGAAATCTCAGCCATTGCTACCTGGATTTTACTTTTTTACTGTCCTCCTTGAAGTTTCTGCTAGTTTGTTACCCTGTGACAGTGTTTTTCTAGCCACTGACGGTCTGCCTTAGAGAACTTCACATCCAGGCACATCTGTATATTCATCTGTACTCCATAAAACTCAGTGTCCCAGTTAACAGATAGGAGATCTCAGCCTCTCTCATGTTTAGAAACATCATGAAGATGTCTTTACTAACCTTCCTATGGCCTTGGCCAGAGGTTCTTCTGTTAGTCTGCTGCCTTCAAGGTATCCCACATGAGTACATAGAACAAAGTTGTTTTTTTTAAACCCATATCCCTTAAATATCAAGGGGAAATCTATAATAATATCCCCTTGACAGATCCATAAGAGTGAGATGAATAGCTTCCAACTCTTTTTTTTTTTTACCTCTCAGAAATCTGGTGTGTGTGTGTGTGTGTGTGTGTAAAGGAGGAAAAAGAATACCTTAAAAACATGTTCTGCCTGTTTGCATCTCTTTTGCTTTCTCACAGCTGGATGGTGCCTTTGGTGGCCCAGAAGTAAAAAAAAGCTGTCATCTCTGATCATAGGCCTATGAACTTACAACTCCCTCTGGAGTTAATTGAAGCCCAGGCCTCTAGAAATGAATGGGTGCAGGCACAGCAGAGAGGAACAAAATATGCCAGCTAGTATTTCAAGTGAATGAAAGAATTTTTGTAACCAGTATGTTAAACTAGCCCAACTGGTGGGATGCAATCACAAGGCAATTTAATTTTGCTTCCCTATTCTTTAACTTTGCTCAGTTGGACTAGTTTTGCCCCAGCAATGAAAAGTCTGCCATTTGCATATCTTTTGTAGTTACTTTTAAGATGTAAAGCTCTGAGATTATTTCAAGACACAAATCGTAATCTCAATTTGCTCCTTCAAATACCCAATCCCATATACGAGTAAATCTTCCAAAATCATTTAAAGTTACAGTTACTCCCCTGCCTTCAACTCAGGACTGCTGCAAGTGAGGGACAGTTAAGTTTCTGCTCTACTCCCCAGTTCTTCTTTCCCCAGTTTCCAACCCTTTGGGGCTTATAGGTTGAGGTGGTAGACTAGAAGAGACCAGCTAACTGCTCATCAAACCCATTTCTTCTTTTTGGGCATCCCACTTCATCTAAGTTGGGCCATGTGACTAATTTTCCCTGATGGTATGTGAGTGGAAGGAATAGATCACTAACAATCTGCCATAGTTAAAATAGCAGTGTGTTAAGTGTACCTTCTGTATGCTTTCTTTCATTATCTCCTGGCCAGACATAGAAAACCCAGTGCCTCTCCAAGGCAGAGTCAGTAAGTGAAAGCAGATTGATTTTCTCAATCACTAGATAGAAGGCTGTCCACCTAGCACTCAACACATCTATGATGGGAATGAACACTAAGCCATTATTTTATTAAGCTACTTGACCTGGGGATCATTTGTTATGGCAGCTAGGGCAACCAACCCTAATTAATACTGGAAGGGAGTAAAAATTAAAAAAAAGAAGGAATATTTATATTTGGCTGGAACAAATATGGTGGTTATAGAACATACACTTGGGTGCCGTCTTACACTTTTTACTGGCGGTTCTCTTAACTCAGATCATACATTATCCTCTTACTGATAATTTACTTCATCTACATCTTTTGGGAATCTGAGGGTTACATTTTTAGCTTTTCCCTTCTGATCCTAGCTTTAACATCTAAGATATGTTATTTTATATCTTATATCTATATGACTCTATACCATGCACGGCCCTCACCTGATCCACTGGAAACATTATCACATAGATAAATGTAGGCATTTAGAAAATTCATTTTTTTCCCCCATGGGAATTCATATATTTAATCATAATTGTTCAGTCTATGGACTCTGATCTTCTATTCAGGAAAATTATCTTGTTATCCTCTAAATTATTGATTCTGTTCACCTTGAAAAATAAAGCAGTCATTTTACCAGAAAAAATGACTTTATTCCGGAATAACAGAGAATTACGTTTTGGGACATGCAAATATGGCAAAACTATAGGCAAGTCCCACAAATGAAGGAGAGGGACATCATTTTTATGAAGAAGAAGGAAGAAGCTGAGAAGGGAAGTCCATGGAGAAAAGCATGAGTCCAGGGTTTCTTGTTGACTGAGTTATAGGGGTAGTAGGTTTCTCATAGGAGATGCAATGTATATCTTTCCCTGTCTGTACCTCTAATTGATAATCCTTACTTGTGGATGATTCTTCCATTGGGGTCTGTAATTGGTAGTTTTTCCTGTAATTAATGTTGAGTAGTATGGCTCCTGCTCTACTCCCCACTTCTAGCCTCCCTACTGCATTTTAATGAGATTTCCCTTTCTTCATTTCCACAATTCTGTGATATTCAACTTGGCCCTGGCTTCATGGAAATTCTGGTATATAGATATCAAGACTTTTAGCTATATCTTCTACATTTCTCTTTTCTCATTTAATTATTCCTTTGACATCTTAGATAATTCCTCAAGTTAATTTACTAGTCTCTTTTTCAATAACATCCATTCTGTTCATTGTGTGTGTTTCTGGTTAATTTCAGCCATCATGCTTCATATTAAACTCTCTTGATACTTCATTTCCTCCTTTTTTCATGGCAACACAGTCTCTTCTAATGCAATAATCTCCTAAATTTTATTGAGAAAATGATTTTCAATTTTCTTGAAGTTTGCCCTGGTTTACTGCATTAATCCTGTCTTTTTGAGGGTCATTTGAACTCATTGTTCTATTGATCTCCTCCTTTCAGCTGATGATTCTTTTCAGTCTGATGATAAATATTTTATTGTCTGATTATACACCTACCTCAACATTATTGCCCTTATTGCATTTTTAAAATGGGCCCAAGTCATGTAGCTATTACCTTTTATTTCACTAGAAATATTTTAATTAATTCTCAGAATTGCCAAAGTCACACTAATTTTTCACATGAAGAAACAAAATTTTAAATCCTAATTATGAAGAATGTGGATATTAAAGAGCACTCTCACCAGTCCCTGATTAAAATGCAATTGTAATTCTTTAATTGGAAAAAAATTGGTAGGCCACACAAAATAATTCTGGGTAAAGTGTCTCTGAATTTTCCCACTAGGAAAGTGCATGCTAAAAGTATATTTTCTCTAATTATATATTAATGAAAAGATGTTCTGCTTCTCCTTCTCATGGTCCCTGTCCTTCTCCCTGTTGTTGTCTCATTTTCATAATGGTGTTAATCTTGAACAGGCAACTTCTGCTTAGTCATGAAGAAGACAGACCTGGGTATGATGTGGTATTGAGAGGAAATAGTAGGAAAAGTCCTTTTTTTCCCTTAGATAATAGAGAAGGCAAAACAGTACCTAACATAACTGCATTGTGCACTTATATATTTGGCTAAGAAGGTAGATTGTATAGTAAGTGTTTTTATCATATACACACATACAGTGTGAAGAAACTTTTAGAGATGATGGACATGTTTATTATCTTTATTTGGTGATGGTTTCTTGCAGGTTTGCCTATGTCCAAATGCATGAAATTATGTGTATTAAATATGTGTATTTTTTGTATATCAGTTGAAACTCAATAGAGCTGTGATAGATTAATGATAGACAAGCTTTGCAAAACTTAAAAAAAAAAAAAAAAAAAGGAGGCCAGATAGAAAAGTCCTGAAGCTCCTCTGTGCTACTGACTTTGTCCTCTGAGTGCACTCCAGGCAGGGTTTGATTTGACAGATAGAAAGTTTGAAGGAAGAGAGAAGCAACTGAAGAGTATGCTGAGATTTATTAGATGGATGAGGCCAAATATATATTACATAGCAAAGAGAAATCTTGCATTCATACCAGATTAAATCCAAAGTGGAAATGACACTTTCAGTCAGCTGAGCTAAGGAGATCATATCATGGCATAGACTCAGAGTAAGATTTTTATTCTTCACAATAGAAAAATATTATGTATTAACTAGGAAAATGATAAATTATTTTAATGGATACTATACTATAATGACCTTACTTTTATGTTAATTTCAGCTGAAGATTCAGAACAGTAGAGACTACATTCTAAATGGAAGGTCATGAAGGATTTTTTAATGAAGTGAACAAAAACTCTAAAAAACCCTGAACAGAAATTTTGTAATTTTAATCTCTGACAACAAAGATCTAAAAGGATTAGGAGTTGGAGATTAAAGGAGAGGTACATTTCCTTGGAGAGATGCTCCTACGTCTCTCACCACATACAGAGGGTTGGAGGATTCCTTCTCCTGACCTCAAACCTAGTAGGAATGACTTCAGCTACATCACTTAGAGAGTTTGAACTATGTACCAGGGATTTGGAAAAGGTGGGCTGGTTCCTGGATTGAGCCCCAGAAATGTAAAGGGTCAGGAATTGCGACTGCTCAGCTACTCTGGTGGTGGCACATCGGGATCATCCTGAATTTCCAAGTTTTACCCTGACAAAGCTGTTTTCTGTGAACCATATGTGCACCGCATACTCAAGAATGTTACCATCAGATTGTTCTCATTCCTGTCTCAGAGTTTTACTTGGTGAGGTAAGAAAACTATGACAGAAAGGGACTAAAGAAAGAGTTACCAGAAACTAGCCAGAACAAATGAATTCATTTATGCCAAGAGAGCTGCAGACAATGAGAATGAGGGAAAACTGATCTTATCAGTCAGGATAAACGAGAAGAGTGGTTCTTACCCAAAGATGATTTTGTCCCTGAAGGGATATTTGACAATGTTGGAAGACACTTTTGGACAGGGAAGTGTGTGGGCAGTGCTACTGGCATCTAGTGGCCAGAGATCTGGTAAACATCCTACAATATACAAAACAGCCCCTCACAACAGGGGATTACCCAGCACAATATCATTAGCTCCAAGGTTGAACAACCCTGTGCTGGAGTATGCTGATGTAACAAATAATCCCTACATTTTAGTGGCCTATAACAAAGACTTATTTTTTACTTGTACTGTGTGTCCATTAAAAATTGGCTGTGGCTCTGCTCCATGTGTCTTGATGGCAGAGTTCAGCCTCCATCTGGAACACCAGGCAACAAGGCAAAGCAAAAAGAAACATGTTTAGCAATATACTGACTTTGAAAACTTCTGGTAGAAATAACAAACGTCTCCTTTATGTTTCATTGTCCAAAGCAAATCTCCTTGTCTATTAGTTACCTATTACTGCATAACAAAATACCCCAGCACTTAATGGCTCAAAACAATACACAATTATTATATACTAGCTTTTATGGGCCAATAATCAGTCATAGCATAGTTGATTCCCTTCTTTAGGATCTCTTAATAGCTGCAAAGTGTCAGGTAGGGCCACAGCATCTCAAATATCAAATGGGACTGGATCTGCTTTTGAGCTTACTCGGTGATTATGGGCAGGATTCAGTTCCTCATGGGCTGTTGGACTGAAGACCTCAGTTTCTTGCTGACTGGTGGTTAGGGGTTGCCCTCAGTTCCTTGCCAGATATCCCTCTCCTACCAGCACAAGCATGCATGAAGAGCCAAAGAAAGAATAATACCAGCAAGATAGAAGTTATAGTCTTTTATAACATGATAATGGAAGGGATGTCATATCACTTTTCTCTTATTTCAAGTAAGTCACAAGATCCAGCCCACAGTCAGGGGCTGGGGTGGGGGTGGGTGGGAAGGGAGGCAGGGGCAGAATTACACAATGCCACTTCAATGCTCCTGAGTTCAAAAGGGTGGGATTTTTAATCCTTTCAAGGAAAGAGTACCACATAGAGAAAACCTAATATATTGAGTACAGAGTGATACAATCTGCCTTTCCAAACATTTTCCTCTTTCTAATTCATCAGGCTCAAACTGGGGGAGGAGTGAAGTCCTACTTTTAAACCATGGTTTTGAGTTTGGGATTATTACATTGAACTGGATATATGAATTTCTGACTGAGAGAAAAACAACAACAACAACAACTCTATTTTATGACTCAGAGTGAACCAGAGGACATTATATTACCGAAGAACAATCAGAAGGGTTATAGAACCACACACAAATTTTACTCAGGGGAATGAAATGATATAAACCAGCTCCACACAATAAATTTAAAGAGACAGTGGAAGGCAAACATAAAGTTGCACCAAATCCCATAAGTCTACTTGTTCACTCCTTTGCTCAACAACTGTGTATTGATTACATATTATGTACCAGGCTTGCTCTAGGCATGAGAATACCCACATAAGTAAAACAGACAAGAATTCCTGTCCTCATAGGGCTTATGTTCAAATGGGCTTGGGGAAGATGATAGACCTTAGGTATAGTGTGGGTATATGGTATTTAAATGGTGATAAGTCTTACAGAGATACATAAAAAAGGGAAAGAGCTGAAGAACACTGATATTTTCAGAGATTAAGAAAGTCCCCACTAAAAAAAGATGAAACTATGAACCATGTGAATATATAAAAGAAGGTCATTCAATGTAATATATAGTCTTCAAAGGAGCCATTTTGAATGTCAACATGAAACACCATAATTATAAGTTCAGCAAGCAAGAGACTTCTTCATTTAAAAACACATTCACAGGGGTGCCTAGGTGGCTCATTCAGTTAAGCATCTGACTTTGGCTCAAGTCATGATCTCACGGTACATGAGTTCGAGCCCTGCATCAGTCTCTGTGCTGACAGTTTGGAGTGTGGAGCCTGCTTCAGATTCTGTGTCTCTCTTTCTCTGCCCCTCCCCTGCTCACGCTCTGTCCTCTCAAAAATAAAATAAAATAAAATAAAATAAAATAAAATAAAATAAAATAAAACATTAAAAGCATTTATATAAAAAAGCACATTTACAGTTTGTTTGAAAACATTAGTTGATACCGTTTTCATGAGCAGTTATATAGAACGCTAATTCCTTTTTGCAGACCTTACCTTGACTTCAGAGTATGTGGACTTATGGTCAACGGTCTGACTCCTACACTTGAATCACACAGATGGATGGAAACTAAATGTAAGATTTTCCTGCTATTTATAACTAGAAGCAATAAGTTTTTTAAAAAAGCATGGTTGGTTTTCTTTTGAGGGTCCCGGCTAGAAGAAGATATAATCCAGCTGGACTTCCTCTGAAAGAGTCAATTCTCTTAGAAGATGGGCAAGCTTCTCCCAGGTATGTTGGACAAGGTTTGCTTTTATAGGTGAGATCTCTCTGAGCTTAACTGGTGGCTGTGAGCTACCCTAAGCATAGTAGACCATACTAGACCATCCTCCATAGTAGCATGGTGGATCTGTGGCACATTGCTTTCTCCCTCTTCACCCCTCATAACTCACTGTTGCTTGAAAACTCTTTAAGATTTCCATTAGTGGAATGATGTGCTTTATTGTTTCTCCTGATGAGAACAGGAATTTTCTGTCTAAATTACCTGCCTTGACAGGAATTTGTGAAAGGGGAGATTCTAAACCCTATACTTTTTTTTTTCCTAGAACATGTTATATTGCTATATGAAAAGAGCCAGAAATGAAACAGATGTGCCATGTATCTCTATCTCCTTTTCTGTCTCTGTTTACATCTATATGAAGATTATAGAGAGAGAAATAGGCCAAATGTTTAACAGTTTTCACTTTGTATAGTAGCATAATATGCTTCTTTTTAAAAACCTATTTATACACTTAAATTTTCCTACTCTGGTCAAGCAATGCTTTTATACTAAGAAAAAAACACAATATTTTTTTTTTTTTTAATTTAAGCAGCTGATAGAATCACAGCATGCAATTTATCTGGGTACTGTGAATCTAATAGAGGAGCTATTTTAAACTAAGGGGATACCAAGAAATCAGTGGCTTTTGAAGATTCACTTTAGAGTGTTGCCACTCATGCTTAATAAAAGTGTTTCTACCTAGCAAATTAACATACTATGCATTATGCACAATACAAATTTATTTGGGGACAATCATAAAACACTGCATTTTTATAGTGCTCTTAAATTTGCAAATTGCTTTGACATTTCATTTCACCTGATCATCCTAATGACCATATTAAAACAAAGGTTTTATTAACCCTGTTTGGATGAGGAAAAAGAAGCACAAGAATTGCATGATACACATTGACTGCAACATAGACTGCCAAGCCATTGCTTTCTCTACATGATAACATTGACTTTTATGCTTGGGTAGACCAGACGGTGGGATTGAAGGAGGCAAGATTCCCCACTAACTTAAGTAGGGTCTCATTCCTCAGTATATGCAACTCTTACTTTTATTTCAGTCCCATGGATCTCTTCTGGCTTTCAGATGTGATTTTCATGGTAGAAGTGTCATGCATAGTCGTCTCTCCCCTAAATAGGAAGTTAATAATGTTTTCATTCTGTGTATCTCATAAACTATTTTCTAGAAGAAAAAAATGTTGAACTCTGGCAACCTGATGAATTTCTTTGGTGATGTGTTACAAGTGTAAAGTGGAATAATTCTTGGCAATGGAAAGCTGAGAAATCCATTTATAACCATTAAGACTCAAATAAATGAAAAGCATGATTTCAACTAATTTCACTGTACTGATGGGACTGAAAAGTCAGTTAATACTAACTTTAGTATTGATTGTATAATTTAAATGCAAAAATTTTAAGGCTCTTGGGGCACCTGGGTTAACTTAACGGACCAGTCCAGTAAGCATCTGACTCTTGATTTGGGCTCAGGTCATGATCTGTCTGTAGTGAGATTGAGCCCAGTGTTGGGATCTGCACTGTGCTGGGCTTAGAGCCTGTTTAAGATTCTCTTTTCCTCTTTCTCTGCCCCTCCCCTACTCTCATGTGCATGTGTATGTTCTCCCTCTCTCTTAAAAAATAAATACATAAGAAATATTTTAAAACTCTTTAGTAGGAACTATACTGAGGAAAAGTATTTTATTAAATCATGCTTTCTATAGGTTGCATCATATACAGAAAGAATACATAGTTACCTGAAGCTGCTACTTAATTATGTAAATCAATAAGAGGAAAATATTATGAGCAAATAAATACACTAGTCATTTTTTTAAATTTTAGCCAAAAATTCTAAAATAGTTTAACAAATGTGCTAATATGTAACTATCTTAACTATTTAGAAATGTAACCAGTTTCTGTTTTCATGATCTGGTAATAGTAGATTTGATGATGAATATCAAATAAGCAAGACTGATAACAAGTCAAGGGGAAAGAAAGATTGGGAATATTCTATACATTGCAAAATAACTATCTTTAGCTGTTTTAATCATAAATAGGAGTGGCAGAAGCTCTTCTAAGACGAACTGTATCAATTCCTTCTTGTCTATATACGTGCTGATTTTCACAAAAGAAGTAGAGACTAATTTCATTAGCCTTGAATTAGAGATGTTCTGAGTGGTTTGCTTAATCAATAGAATAAAGTGGGCATTCTGGGACTACTGAGCCTAGCTCTTAAGAAATCTTGCAGCTTCTTCTCAGACCTCTTGAAGTACTCATTTAGAATGCTCCATCTGGGAACCCAGATGGCATGCTGGGAGATGCCTACGCCACCCACAGAGGCAATGTGCAAGTGTCTCATGGTCATCCCCAGCTGAGCTCTCAGCTTTCAGCTAGCATCATGTAAGATGGCCATCTTGGATGCAACCCACCTCAGCCTTTAATAACTCCAGCCTTGGCCATCACTCCCATTATAACTGCAACGACAGTTATAATGACAAACCCCAAGTGAGAACCACCCAGCTGAGCTCAGCCAACTCGGAAAACCATGAGAAAGAATAACAAATGGTTGCTTTAAGCCACCATGTTGTGGGGGGATAATTCGTTATCTAGCAATCAGTAACTGAAAAAGTTTGACATGAAAAGTAAGTAAATAATGAGTTAAAAACTAAAGTAAAATTCTTCATAATAAAGCAGAAAGTATGGCTAGGCTCAGGTTCTGACACTAAGTGTTTAAAAATTTGGGGATCAGTAGGGGCACCTGGGTGGCTCAGTCGGTTAAGCAGCCAATGTCAGCTTGGGTCATGATCTCATGGTTTGTGAGTTCAAGCCTTGCGTCAGGCTCTCTGTGCTGACAGCTTAGAGCCTGGAACGTGCTTCGGATTTTCTGTCTCGCTCTCTCTGTCTTCCTCCCCCACTCATACTCTGTCTCTCTCTCAAAAATAAATAAAGATTAAATTTTTTTTTAAATGGGGGATTAGTAACATTCTATGATCCAGTTTCTTTATCTTCAAAGCAAAATATTACGTTTTTAAGAGAAAATACAATTTAAGACATGTAGCTCTCTGACAGAATTCTATCTACTCTGCAGTGAAGATCAGTAAGTGTGTCACTGACTCTGGGCAAAAAGTATACAATAGGTGATCAAACAGCTAGTTTTTGAGGACACAAATGATTACTAGGAGCCAATAAAACCAAGTTATTTAATGGGATATCTAATGAGATTGTTAGGCCAGTAAACTGGAACATGTATAGACATTGTTCATCTGTGACACTTAGCTTCTTCAGAATCTTGCTGGATTCCACTATAGCTTCTGTAGAATTACTTATAATATTTTTACTGGGCCACTGTCCTCAATCAACAATTCCTTGGAAGTGTTTGGTTTTAGTTTTTTTTTTAATGTTTATTTATTTCTGAGACAGAGAGAGACAGAGCATGAGTGGGGGAGGGGCAGAGAGAGACCGAGACACAGAATCCGAAGCAGGCTCCAGGCTCTGAGCTGTTGGCACAGAGCCCGACGCGGGGCTCAAACTCACAGACTACAAGATCATGACCTGAGCCAAAGTCGTATGCTCAACTGACTGAGCCACCCAGGTGCCCCAAAAGTATTTTTAATCCTATAATGTTCTTCCTTTGACTCTACTCCCATGTAATTGGTTTTATCACTTTTGTGTCCCTCCTCAAAAAAACTTTCCCAACTGCTCTGCCATAAGCTTTTAGCCTGTATTTTCTTGTTTCAATTCCAGTTCTAAACAACTGTTTATACTTCCATTATTCTACTGAAATTCCCTATCCAAAGTTATCTGTAATATTTTAATTGTAATCTAATTAGCCTTTTTTCTGTTCTCATCCTCTGCTTTATCTCTGTCACATGTAACTGAGTTGACAATTCCTTTGTTCTACATTCTCTCCTTTCCTGACTTCCATGGCTCCTTTGGGTCTCTCTGTATTTCTCTGGTTGCTTCTATTCTCTTGTCGCTTTGTCTCCTATTGATTCCTTAAATGTAAGCATATTTCTATGGTCCCCTTCATTCTCTTATTCTCAATATATCTGTCCTTTTATTCATTCCTATGATTTCCTTATCTATGCCAAATGATATCAACTCCTGTCCTCTTTTATGATCTTTCGGCACCAAATATGCCCTGAAACTATATTTTAATCATAAAATATTTGAGCCCTATTAGATGATATTAATATGATATTATAGTCAGGGGACCTAGCAATACCTGGATCTTTTTCTTTTTTACTGTAGCCATCCTTCCTCTCCATTATTTCATGAAGGAAAGTTATATTTAAATAAGATTAATGGTAAATGAGAAACAAAGCATCAGTTAATTATTATGATCTAGGCATATGATCATAGTTAATGCAGGGCTTTCTGATACATGGGACTTAGGGCTAAGGTCTAACAAAACATGAAATCTTACCAATTAGTACCCCCCTAAATGATGTGTCATTTTCATTACAGAAGAAAATAGAAGAAAACTACATCTACTCTAGGGATGCAGACCCTGAGTCAGTTTGTTCCTTCTATTGCTTGAGTGAAAAGACATGCCAGAGAATTAGAGAAAATGAAAAACAGAGTGAGGCATGTTTATGCTTATGGAATTCTGATAACTGTAATGCAATTTATACGTAACTGTGGCAAAATCATAATTCTGCAATCTGACCCAATCAGATCAGTATTCCCTTTATGAAGAGTACGCAAGAGTGGGCATGCACAAGAATTCAAGATCTGTTCCTGCCTCTTGGTCCTGGTTCCCTCTACAATGAATGTCCATCTCATCATGATCGTAAGTTTCATTTTATGTATTGATCCTCACTCAGTACTCTACTGTTTGCTTCTTAATACTCTAGGACTTGAGCCCAGCTCATTCATTTCATGGTTTAGTTTTTACAAATTTCAGCAATAAAATATACTGTGTCTTGTCTCCAATATTTCTAAACTCTCTGTGGAGACATGCTGCGATATTTCCAGATCTTGATACTACTTTCTGACTATGTATAGTATACATACTTCCTACAACCTCTTGTTCTCTTACCCCTTCTATAGAATCAGGATTTAGGCTTGCATGAAAATACTAAAGTTTGGCATATTCTTTGATCCTGTGCCTTGAAACCCCTGGACTGTGAACGATTCTGTGTCTGGGCTGGGTTTTCAATTTACTCTGGGGAGTGGAGTTCTGCTACTCCTCTGTGGCCACCTGTCATTGGATATTTTAAGTTTAATCCTGAGTTTTTAATGATAGTCCATGTGAGTCAACAGGGCTATGGGGACTCATAGGAAAGGGATTCTATGTTAAACTGCATCAATATATAATATAATATAATATAATATAATATAATATAATATAATATAACATAACATAACATAACATAATATAATATAATATAATATAATATAATATAATATAATATAATATAATATATAGATACATAGATATTATATATTTAGTATTTTGGGATTTTAGTTGATGTTTTCTTCACTTCCAGAAATTTCCGATGAAAACATGAAATCCACCATTCAGACAACTAAGCAATGAGGGATATATATATATATATATATATATATATATATATATATCCTCTGCATTCATAGAATGCAGAAAAAGAATATGATCATTGGTCATTGATATTTAAAAAAAATTTTTTTTGGGGCGCCTGGGTGGCTCAGTCGGTTAAGCGTCCGACTTCAGCCAGGTCACGATCTCGCGGTCCGTGAGTTCGAGCCCCGCGTCAGGCTCTGGGCTGATGGCTCAGAGCCTGGAGCCTGTTTCCGATTCTGTGTCTCCCTGTCTCTCTGCCCCTCCCCCGTTCATGCTCTGTCTCTCTCTGTCCCCAAAATAAATAAACGTTGAAAAAAAAAAATTAAAAAAAAAAAAATAAAATAAAATAAAAAAAAAATTTTTTTAATGTTTATCTATTTTTGAGAGAAAGAGAGATAGAGTGTGAGCCAGGGAGGGTCAGAGAGAGAGGGAGACGCAGAATCTGAAGCAGGCTCCAGGCTCTGAGCTGCCAGCGCAGAGCCCGACAAGAGGCTCGAACTCATGAACTGTGAGATCGTGACCTGAGCTGCAGTCAGATGCCCAACCGACTGAGCCACCCAGGTGCCCTGGTTATTGGTATTTTTGAGATGCAAAGATTTGAAATTTTGGAGCTTCTTATACTTAGGCTTTTGGCTTTAAAGTTTATGTCAGAAATGATACATTTTGAAGAAGACATATTTATTCTGAAAGATTTTATGTTTTCTGTGGGTCTTGAGAAATTTTATGACCCCTTAGAGAAAAAGATGTTAGGAGAACCAGGTTGGTTCGGAAATTTTCTAGGGGCAGGAGTTTGGGATGCATTTCCCAGTAGAGTCCAGGAAAATATGACTTCTTTATTCCTCAGTGCCCTAATATGACACATGGATCATGGATAGTAGTAGAAATGGTCGTATGAATTGTCTTGGTACATACATTTTCTGTTAAAGTATAGATAACTATATTAGAAAAAGTTTCCCACCAAAGAACAAATATGGTTAAGGAAATCCCAAAAGTGATAGTAGAAGTAGAAGAGATTGAGATGTGAGAACTACTCAGAGTTTACTAGCTTTTCTTTCAATAACATTTATTATATGCCTACTCTGCACTGGTTGGATCTTTGCTTCTTACAATGTAAGTTCATTATATTATTATTTTATTCTAATTAGGATGCATTTTATTTATAGTTCAATTTGTACATCATTTTGAAGCCCATGACAAAATGACAATAAAAAGGGGGTGAGTGTGACAGTCTGGAAAATAGAAGAATTGCTCTAGTGTCTGCTGTTCTCTGTCTCATACACAGATGAAATCTTTGGCAGTTAGTAATCTTGGGTAATTTAAACAGTCTATGCCATCTTTCTTGGAAAAGTATCCTCAAATGCCAAGAAGATTGAGGTTCAAGACGCCATAGTTAATAGAATTCGAGAGCAAGAAATACAAACTGTGTTAGGCACAGGGGTTTGGGACCTTACACAATCCCTGGAAGAATTGGAGGGCTTGATTCTAGGCTGAACCACAAGAAAAGCTTCCCAGAATATTGACCCTTCACTGGGCTTCCAGGGAAGTTATAATTTCTGCTTCCATCAAAAAGAGAAAGAACCTGGACCCACCACTAGAACTGTTGATTTTGAGATCACACTATTGTAGAAAGGAACCAGGCATTGGGAAGCTGCTGCTGTTGCTTCAACGATTCCCTCTCTAAATCCAAAGGGCTGGTGCTTTGAATCTGGAGGGCTGAAAAGACAATTCTGCCAACCATGCTTTTAAGCAGTAGTAGAAAAATCAGTAAAAAGATGGCCTTTTCTTATTTTAGATATCTAAATCTGATTTAAGGACATCTATATGATGAAACAAATTTTGTACATAGAACCCTAGTTGCAAAGATGTTTTATTTTATTTATTTTATTTTTTATTTTTTTTTCAACGTTTATTTTTATTTTTGGGACAGAGAGAGACAGAGCATGAACGGGGGAGGGGCAGAGAGAGAGGGAGACACAGAATCGGAAACAGGCTCCAGGCTCTGAGCCATCAGCCCAGAGCCTGACGCGGGGCTCGAACTCACGGACCGAGAGATCGTGACCTGGTTGAAGTCGGACGCTTAACCGACTGCGCCACCCAGGCGCCCCAGATATTTTAGAAATGTAGACTTTGGCTTTGCAGTCATTGCTGTATAGGAGAAACACTAGGAAGAGACAAAACACTTATATCTAGCTTCCACAGGTGCTATATTTGTTTCCATAGGGGAAATACTTCATAATCATAGTAGTTATTATTTTGAGATAATCAAAATTGTAATATTTTTTGTACTTAAATAATATCTGTGAATATTTGCTGTTTTATATATTTATATTAAGATTACATATTGAGGTATTATGTATTTTATATTTATAAAATGTATATCTTTATAATGTCTATAAGAATAACAATACTTAACTTTCTTTTTTTTTTTTAATGTTTATTTATTTATTTTTGAGAGGGCAGAGGAGGGGCAAAGAAAGAGGGAGACAGAGAATCCCAAGCTGAAAATGCAGAGCCTGATATAGAACTCAAACTCACAAAGCATGGAATCATGACCTGAGCTGAAATAAAGTCGGACACTTAAGCCACTGAGTCACCTAGGTATCCCTTAATTCTACGTTTCAAATGTGAAACTATAGTACATTAACTTGGATGTGAGATTTTATTGAAATACCATCATATTTACTCAGAATATTGGGCTAAGAGAACTTTACATTCATTGTATTTATAGATTTATTATTTATAAGAACGGTTTAATAGTTTGTATAGGTTTTATATCTTAATCAAAGAATTAAGTTTTTATGAAGGAAATCAAATATGTAAAATATGTAATTATGTTTTGAAATATTGAAAGTATTTAACTGTTTTAAGCAAGATAAAACACTGCTTAGACCACATACAAAAGTGATTGCTATACTTGAAAATACAAGATTTATAACCACCCCCCAAAAAAGTGTAAGAACAAACAAGGGATTTAAATGTAAACTTTCATAATTTGCTAAGTCTTAAAAATGAAAAACCTATCAAATATATGAAGATAATAAATACAAATTGTTCACAAACTTTTCCAAAATTTAGAGAATGCTTCCCAACTAATTCTATGAAGCCATTATTGGCCTCATAGCAAAACAAAAGACATACAATAAAAGAAAACTACAAACTAATATCTGTATGAATATAGAATGGAAAAATCCTCAACAGAATACCAAAAAAGTGAACCTAGAAAAATATAAAAAAGGATTATACATCATCACCCAATGACATTTATTCTAGATATGCAAAGTTAGTTTATTATCTAAAATCAACTAATGTAGGGGCCCTTGGGTGGCTCAGTTGGTTAAGAGTCCAACTTCAGCTCAGGTCATGATCTTGTGGTTTATGAGTTCGAGCCCTGCATTGGGCTCTGTGCTAATGGCTCAGCCTGTAGCCTGCTTAGTATTCTGTGTCCCCCTCTCTATCTCTGCCCCTCCCCCGCTCATGCTCTGTCTCTGTCTCTCTCTCAAAAATAAACAAACATGAAAAAAAAAATTTAAAAAGAACCTCCTAAACCTCATAAAAGGCATGTATTAAAAACCCACAGCTAATCCCCTAAAAGCAAGAGCAAAATAAGGGTATCTGTTCTTATCACTGCTATTCAACACCATACTGGAAATTCTAATCAGTACAGTTAGTCAAGAAAAATAAATAAAATATGTCCAGATTGGAAATGAAATAGTAAAATTTTCTCAGTTTGATGGTGACACAATCTGGCATATAGAAAATCCTAAGAAATCCACACCAAAAACTATTAAAAATAATAAACGAATTTAATAATATTGTGAATAGAAGATTGGTACTCAAAAATCAAATGTATATCTATACATTAACAATAAAAAATCTGAAGATTAAATTAAGGTAAATTTTAATTTATAGTGTAATTGAAAAGTTAAAAATCAGGAATTTAACAAAATAATTGCAATATTTGCATTCTGAAAACTATATTGTTGAAATCAATTTAAAAAACCTAAAGAAATATAAACATAGTCCCTGTTAATGGATCAGAAGACTTAATAATAAAAAGGCAATACTTCCCAATATGATCTGTAGATTAATACAATTTCTTTCAAAATCTCAGAGGCCTTTTTTTTTTGCATAAATTGATATGCTGATACTAAAATTCAAATAGAAATGTAAGGGAACCAGAACAGTCCAAACAGTCTTAAAAAAGAGCAAAAGTGGAGGATTGAGACTCTCCAATACCAAAACTTACTATAGTGCAACAGTAATTAAGACAGTGCGGTACCGGCGTAAGGATGGATATGGATCAATAGATTAGAATTGAGACTCCAGAAATAAAAACTGCATTGAATTGCCAATTGGTTTTCTATTAAGGTGCTAAGAGAATTCCATGAGGGAGAGAATAGTGGTAGGACCAGCACGTATCTGTATACAAAAAATTTTATATCTGTACATAAATAAGTAAATAAATAAATAAATAAATAAATATCCCTTGATTACACTGGACAAATATTAACTCAAAATGTATCATAGATATACATGAAATAGCTAAAATTATGACATTCTTCGAGGAAGACACAGGCATATATCTTTGTGGCTTTGGATTAAGCAATAGTTTTTAGATATGATATTAAAAAGATAAGTGACAAAAAAATAAGCTGGATTTTATCAAAATTAAAAACTTTGAGTTATAAATAATATCAACAAAACAGTGAAAAAAATCAACCTACAGAATGGGAGAATATATCCACAAATCTTATGTCTGATAAGGGATACATAGCCAGAATATAAAAGGAACATTTACAACTCAATAGTAAAAAAGATGTTTTTTTTTTAATGGAAAAAGGATTTGAACAGACATTTCTCCAAAGAAAATATTTAAAGTGCCAATAAACACATGAAAAGATGCTTAACATCATCATGCATCAGGTTGATGCAAATCAATAACTCAGTAAGCTAATTGACACTAAGATGACTAAAGTCAGAAAGAAAAATAACATGTGTTAAGGAGGATGTGGAGAAATTGAAGCCCTTGTACATTCTGATGGGAATATGAAATTGTGCAGTCATTTTGGAAAACATTGTGACTGTTCCTTAAAATAAACATATTACCATGTTACCCAGCAATTCTAACCTATACGTATACCCAAAAGGAATTTAAGCACAACCATGCAAAAAAACAACACAAATGTTTATAGCAGCACTATTCATGGTTTCCAAAATGTGGAAACAACCCAGTGTTTATCAATTGATGAATGGATAAGCAAAATGTGGTATATCCATAAAAAGGAATATTGTTTGGTAATAAAAATGAAGTACTGATACTTGCTATAACATAGATGGAATTTGTAAGCAGTGTAAGTGAAAGAAGACAATTACAAAAGACTACATATTTTATTACTACATTTATATGGAAAGTTCAGAACAGGCAAATCATATGGAGATAGAAACTAGGTTAGAAGTTGTCTGGGACTGTGCAGAGGCAGAGGAGTACAATAAGGAATGACTGCTAATGGATACAGGATGTCTTTTGGGGGTGATAAAAATGTGCCAAAAGTAGATGGGAGTGTTGCATGGCTCCATGAATTTAAAAACTATTCAGTTGTATACCTTATGTGGGAAAAAAGAAATCAAAACAAATAATATTCTGGCAAGTGTTTTCTGTTAACCAAAGGCAGAGGGTATCAAAAACAACTGATTTTAGCACATTCTCTGCATTTGTAAGATTTGGAATTTTTAGTTTTATATTTAATATACAAATTTTTCATTTTTAATCAATTATTTTATATCAGTGTAAAAAAGTCTAAAAATATTCTGACTTTAAAATGGATACTGTATGCTAGACAATGGGTCTTCAAAGAATGGATGCTTTATAAGTATAATTGTTTTTTGAAAGTTGGAAAAATGCAAACTTTCCAATACAGAAAATATATTATATATATCTTTTATTATATATATAATTTTATTTTTATTTTATTATATATATTATTTATATTTATATTTATTTTATTTTCTATTATATATTTTATATTATAATATTAAATATATTTAAAATATGTATATTTTGTTATATATAATATATATTAGTAATATGGAATTATATTCCATAGTATTATATAGATATAGATATATTTTATCTATATAATTATAGTATATATAATACTGTATTCCACAGTATTATAGAATATGTAATATATATATTCTTTTTTGTTTTTTTAATTGTAAAATCTTTTTTTATGGGTATCTAATTGAATCTAATTTTTTATTTCTAAAAATTTACATCCAAATTATTTAGCATATACTGAAACAGTGATTTCAGGAGTAGATTCCTTAATGCCCCTTATCCATTTAGCCCATCCCCCCTCCCACAACCCCTCCTGTAACCCTCAGTTTGTTCTCCATATTTATGAGTCTCTTCTGTTTTGTCCCCCTCCCTGTCTTGATATTATTTTTGTTTCCCTTCCTTATGTTCATCTGTTTTGTCTCTTAAAGTCCTCATATGAGTGAAGTCATATGATTTTTGTCTTTCTTTGACTAATTTCACTTAGCATAATACCCTCCAGTTCCATCCACATAGTTGCAAATGGCAAGATTTCATTCTTTTTGATTGCTGAGTAATACTCCATTGTATATGTATACCACATCTTTATCCATTCATCCATTGACGGACATTTGGGCTCTTTCCATACTTTGGCTATTGTTGATAGTGCTGCTATAAACATTGGGGTGCATGTGTCCCTTCAAAACAGCACATCTGTATCCCATGGATAAATGTCTAGTAGTGCAATTGCTGGGTTGTAGGGTGGTTCTATTTTTAGTGTTTTGCGGAACCTCCATACTGTTTTCCAGAGTGGCTGCACCAGCTTGCATTGCCACCAACGATGCAAAAGAGATCCTCTTTCTCCGCATCCTCGCCAACATCTGTTGTTGCCTGAGTTGTTAATGTTAGCCATTTTGACAGGTGTGAGGTTGTATCTCATTGTGGTTTTGATTTGTATTTCCCTGATGATGAGTGATGTTGAGCATTTTTTCATGTGTCAGTTGGCCATGTGGATGTCTTCCTTGGAGGAGTGTCTATTCATGTCTTTTGCCCATTTCTTCACTGGATTATTTGTTTTTTGGGTGTTGAGTTTGACAAGTTCTTTATAGATTTTGGATACTAACCTTTTATCTAATATATAATATATATATTCTTAAAGATCTATTTATTTAGCTTCATCTTCCTTTTTATATATCATATGGAAGGAGATAAAATTTTATAATAATGATTCAAATTTTATATGACATTTTTTATAAAGATTTTATTTTTTTTAATTTTTTTTTTTAATTTTTTTTTTCAACGTTTATTTATTTCTGGGACAGAGAGAGACAGAGCATGAACGGGGGAGGGGCAGAGAGAGAGGGAGACACAGAATCGGAAACAGGCTCCAGGCTCCGAGCCATCAGCCCAGAGCCCGACGCGGGGCTCGAACTCACGGAGCGCGAGATCGTGACCTGGCTGAAGTCGGAGGCTTAACCGACTGTGCCACCCAGGCGCCCCTAAAGATTTTATTTTTAAGTAACCTCTATACCCAATGTGGTCCTCAAACTCAAGACCCATAGATGAATAGTTGCATGCTCTCCTGACTGAACCAGCCAGGCACCCTCCTACTAAGCCATTTTGACATTTGTAAGGAAAATTATTAAACTTAAGTCTTCTTACATGTAACAGCAACAAAAGAAGAAATAAGTAAAACTGTAGGAACTTTCAAACTTCAAAAATCATCTCTTTACCAAGAGAAATATTAGTTCCTAAAAATTTCCCATAAGGCATATGTGGGAAACTAATAGTTTTAGGTTCTAATTCAGCATTCAGATATGTTAGATTTCTTGTGGGTTTTGTTTCTTGTGTGTGTGTGTGTGTGTGTGTGTGTGTGTGTTTGTGTGTGTTTGGTCTGTCTATTGTAGGTCTACACAGTGTTTTAGATTTGAATTAGTTGCAAATATTTTATTTTTTAAGGTTTATTTATTTATTTTTGAGAAAGAGAGGGTAGGAGTGGCAGAGAGAGAAATAGAGAATCCCAAGTAGGCTCTGTGGTGTCAGCCCAGAGCCTAATGCCTGATATGGGACTCAATCTCACAAACCGTGAGATCATGACCTGAGCCAAAATCAAGAGTCAGATATTTAAGGGACTGAGCCACTCAGGCACCTCTAGTTGTCAACATTGTAAAATGAGAGGTTTCTCATAAAATCTGGAGTTCCAGAGTGTATCATAAATTGGAAGCTCTGGTAATGTCAGCACATAGTCCTGCAGGGAAGGATCCCGAATGAGCTGAGGAGCAGCATCTTCCTTAAATGGAATGTGTGTTTTCTCAGCACAGCCCCGAACACCTCTGTTCCTCTAACACCATTGCTGATGTCAGTTGCTACTTGCCATTTATTATCTTACACATTTCTGGCTTTATTGATTCAGTTACCCCTAGGCTTTTGATTTTGTGTCCTTAGTTTTGTGCTTACCATATTGCTCTATTTGCTGCCGTGTTTATATTGACCCAACCACTCCTAGCATTTGTTCATGCTGGTCGCATCTTCTATATCACCTGTCATCCAGAATCACCAAAAGGTTGTAAGTTCTCTGTCCTTCCCGTTCTTTGCTCTGTACAGAATGATGTTACATCAGATGGTGTCAACTAAACTTTGTATGACTTTAAATTTCTCAGTGTCATGTAAACTCACTCCCTTCAATGTTCTGAAATTAACCAAGGCACACTTGTGATCACTAATTCTTTTCTTACTGATGTGGAGTTAGGCTATGTTCCACTAGGAGATCCCACAGTAAATAAAGGTACTACAGTACCACGAATAACATTTAGTGTCCAACAATTCTTCTCCCTTATCTTTGGCATAGTGCTATTTAACTTTCAGTTTCATTTCAGGCCACAACTCCTCCAGGAATCAGGTTTATAATCTGCATTTGTATGTCATCTGATTCTTAACTTTGTATTCCATTGTTAGAGTGAATTTGGATACAAGACAGAAAATCCACTCCGAACTTTTGAAAACAATAAATAATTGTTTTGGCTTATATAAAACTATACTGTGGGGCAGGTTCATGAAGTGGCCCCTGTTCTGTTTTGTTGTTGTTTTTCTAGTTCCTTAAACTGTGCCTCCCTTTTTCCTTTGACTTTGTCCCAAGAATGTACTCATCATAGTGGCAAAATTGCTGTGGCAGTCCTGGTTTTACTTCTACCTACCATGATATCCATTAAAAGAAAATCAGGATTTAAAATTTGGAAAAATGTTTCCCCAAAATACCCAGCAAACCTTCACTTGTTGCCATAGCCTGAATTGAGACACATGGCTATTTCTTTAAAAAAACAAAAATGTGCCTAGAGGAATACTATGTCTTTGTTATTATGTCTAGGTACTTAAATCAATTGTGACAGGAAGGGAATACAAATCATTCTTTTGCTGATAATTAACTGGAATTTAGGATGGACATTTATCACAGGATTATAAGTGGGGGAGAGATGGACACCTTGAATGAAAGTAGTCATACTGTTAGGAAGAGGGGAGACTGATAAAGAGTATGCACTCAGCAATACTAACAAGCACCAAAGGTTCACATATATCCTTCCTCTTATCTATGCACTTGTAAGACAGTCCATGTCCAAAGGAGACAAACTGAAGTCTCATCCATTCTCTCCCCTCAGGTCCAGATGTAGCTATTTATATTTTGCTGATAGTATCCATACCAGCATATTGTGGTAGTAATGTAACTGGATACCATTAATAAAATAAACAACAACAATGAATAAAATCAACTTCCAATAAGAAAGGGGATGAATGGGATAAGAAATACTGGGGTCACAGGGTGATAGTATACATCATGTCCACTTGAATAGGAATATCAATTATCTCATGACCTGCAAGAGAAATGAGATCTTTGGTCAGCCAAATTCACATTACCCAGTTCTACTTTTTTTTTCAACGTTTATTTATTTTTGGGACAGAGAGAGACAGAGCATGAACGGGGGAGGGGCAGAGAGAGAGGGAGACACAGAATCGGAAACAGGCTCCAGGCTCTGAGCCATCAGCCCAGAGCCCGACGCGGGGCTGGAACTCACGGACCGCGAGATCGTGACCTGGCTGAAGTCGGACGCTTAACTGACTGCGCCACCCAGGCGCCCCAACCCAGTTCTACTTTTATTTATTTATTTATTTATTTATTTATTTATTTATTTAGTATGTTTGTTTATTTTTGAGAGAGAGGGAACACGTGGGGGAAGGGCAGAGAGAGAGAGAGAGGGAGACACAGAGTCCAAAGCAGGCTTCAGGCTCTGAGTTGTCAGCACAGAGACTGACATGGGGCTCGAACCCATGGACTGAGCAGACCGTGAGATCATGACCTGAGCCAAAGTCAGTCGCTTAACCGACTGAGCTGCCTAGGCACCCCATACCCAGTTATACTTTTAGCAATTTTTTTTGGTCCATTTTCCTCCATAATCATATTTAAAATGGACATTGGAGGGGCGCCTGGGTGGCGCAGTCGGTTAAGCGTCCGACTTCAGCCAGGTCACGATCTCGCGGTCCGTGAGTTCGAGCCCCGCGTCAGGCTCTGGGCTGATGGCTCGGAGCCTGGAGCCTGTTTCCGATTCTGTGTCTCCCTCTCTCTCTGCCCCTCCCCCGTTCATGCTCTGTCTCTCTCTGTCTCAAAAATAAATAAACGTTAAAAAAAAAAAATTAAAATGGACATTGGAGAGTTTGTCCTTTCTAGTGATTGTGTTACATTTGCAGTCCAGTCCCAATTGGTACCAATTTGAGGCTATAGAGATTGTTCTGGATTTGAGCAATCAAGACCTGAATGTTTAGCTAGGTATGGATTTTTTTTTTTTTGCCTTACAGTTCTATTTAAAAGTTAATAGTTTTTGAATTTTGCGTCTAAAAATTTCTAAAAATTTCTAAGCATGGTAATCACACACGGTAGTTAATCTGGTCAAAGTCTGATTCTGATCATTTCCTTCTCTTAGCAACAAGCTTCTATGCAATGCCAGTTCCCTTGGAAATTGAATGGCGCCTTCATTTTGACCTCTGCCTCAGAGCAATTAAAAAAAAATAGGTGAAAGGGCACCAAAACTTTCATAATTACCCCAGATTAAACCCCATCCACACCTCTGTGGCATGATTAACCACTTCATCAGTTGAAACTTGCTTAGCAAATTTTCTTGACAGAGGTCTGAGGAGTTAGGCTCATCTTTTCTCAGTCTTGTTACCTTCTAGGCCTCCCACCACCCTGCTCTGTTAGGAAAGATTTTAGCTTAGGGGTAGAGAATGGGCATTTCCAAACCTAACAAACTCCATATGAAGTGGATTTGAAATAATTTTGATTTCAGTTCATACATAGCAAAAAAAAAATGATATTTTCTCCCATTCTTTTTCTTCCCTATTTTCAAAAACTTTAATTTTAAATAAGCCATTATGGATCTTTCTTGTAAACCTCACCAAAGGCTAGGACTAATCCAAGTTTGACTGTCTGATCTTTTTCTCAGTCACCCTATATTTCTTTTTTGTAATTTAAATTTTAATTAGATAATATACAGTGTAATACTGATTTCAGAAGTAGAATTCACTGATTCCTCACTTATATACACACTCAGTGCTCATCACAATAAGTACCCTCCTTAATACCATCACCCATCTAGCCCATCTCCCATCTACTTCCCTCCATCAACCTTCAGTTTTTTCTTTATTGTTAAGAGTCTCTTGTGGTTGTTTCCCTTTCTTCTCTCCCCCTTCTTCCCACATGTCCATCTGTTTTGTTTCTTAAATCACACATATGACTGAAATTATGTATTTGCCTTTCTCTGATTGACTTATTTTGCTTAGCATAATGCATTATAGCTCAATCCATGTTGTTGGCAAGTTTTCATTCTTTTTGATGCCTGAATAATATCTATATTTATCTATCTATCTATATATTTAGATCTAGATATACCACATATTTACCCATTCATTAGTCAGTGGACCTTTGAACTCTGTCCATAGTTTGGCTATTATTGATAATGCTGCTATAAACATTGGGGTAAATGTACCCCTTCAAATCTGTATCTTTTTATCCTTTGGGTGAATACATAATAGTGCAATTGCTGGATTGTAGGGTAGTCCTATTTTTAGTTATTTTGAGGAACGTCCATACTTTTTTTCCACTGGTGCATACATAGTGCGCCAGTTCCTTCTTTGCCACCAGCAGTGCAAGAGGGTTCCCTTACTCCACATCTTCACCAACACCTGCTGTTTCTTGTAAATTTTAGCCGTCCTGACAAGTGTGAGGTGGTATCTCATCATAGTTTTGATTTATATTCCCCTGATTATGAGTGATGTTGAGCATCTTTTCATGTCAGTCACCCTATATTTCACCTTCTGTAAGTACATGGTTGTTTCCTAAGGGAGTAGAGATGTCATTTTAGCCAGGTCTTGTATAACTGCTTAAAAAAGATCATCAACTTCCTAGTCCAGGAGGGAGGATTCTTTTCACTGACCTCCTTCTACCTTGATTCAGCACCACACACTTGATACCAAAGTTTGCATCAGTTAGGATCATGATAGCTACAAAATAGAAAACTCAGCTCAAACTATCTTAAACAACAACAACAAAAGAAATCAGATCACATAACCCAAAGTTGAGAGGCAGGATGGGTTTCACAAAGCCACCATAGCTTGCTTACATTGATACAATATCTTGTCACCTCGTGTCTGTGCCTCTGAGTGGGTCCTTTAAGTCAATTTTCCCTATAACAATTATGAGATCTGTTGAAAAATAAAATCAGATGTGTCACTCCTCTAATGAAACCACTTCAATGGCTTCTTATCAAAATAAGAATAAAATCCTCAATTCTTCCCACAACCTCAGATATTCTTTATAATGTGGCCCCTCTAGATCTTACCTGCCGTATGTGCTATTGCTCTTCTCTGCCTTACTGAACTCCTATCCACTAATATTACTACTTTTCCATTTCAATGTTCCCTCAATGCTACAAGCTTGATCTTACCTCAGTACCTTGATATTTGCTACTTCTTATGCCCAGAATACTCCTACATAGAGCCTTGGCAAGTACCACTCACTGAATTAGAAGGGTTCCCCAGAGAGAACCAAAAGACTATTTATTTATTTATCTATTTATCTATTTATTTATTTATTTATTTAGACTATTGTTTCTATTTTAAAAGTATTTCTCTCTATATTTTATGTAATAAGGAAATATACTACATATTTACATATCATAAAGAAATATATCTGTATCTGTATCTATTACAAGGATTGGCTTACATGATTATGAAGGCTGGCAAAATCTGTAGTATGGGCCAGAACTCTGGAGACCCAGGAGAGCCACTGGTGCAGATGAACTCTGAAGGCACCTAGTAGATAATTCCTTATTTCTCTGGGAAGCTGGTCTTCTTATTCTATCCAGTCCTTCAACTGATTGGATGAGGCCTACCCACATTATGAAGGGTAATCTTTTTACTAAAAATTTACTGATTTAAATATTAATTTTATCCAAAAACACATGTTGGCACGTAAAATTAACCATCACACTCATATAGTTTTTCACATCTGTGTTCATCCATTGCTTTCCCAGAAATTCTCAAATAGCCCTGTTAAGAGGCTCTACCAATTCCTATCTCTCTCTACTTCTTTACCACACTTTACTTTTCCTCATAGCTTTTATCAACACTGAAAATTATATGACATATTTATTTGTTGTATGGTTTTCATCTGTCTCCATTTCTAGAGTATCAATATTATTCTTATTTGCCACAGTTTCTATGGAATATAAATATTTCTTATATATAGGTACTTAACAAATGAGTCAGATTTTTATATTTAACTGTGGTAGGGGGTGACAAACACAAAATCTTTCTTACCCAAAAGGAAATGACCTAAATACAGAAATACACAGAAATGACTTATACACAAAAAGAAATCTTATTGCCCACAGTGTGTATTTCCCCATTGTTTCTCACCTCACAGCTTCTCTGCTGTGAAATTCTGGGTACAGAAGACTGCAAAGTACGTTCCTTAGCCTTCCTTCCTAGCTGATGTCTACTAGATTCTTACAACAAATGACACCAGTATAGCATCAAATAGTTGAAGGAATACAGAAATGATTCTTTTCTCTTGTTCTTCTGGCAGTATTTTTGAGCAACTGTATCCTTTTTATCCATCTGCAATACAGCTTCATCTCTACTGGTTCCTCTTCCATGGTCTAGCACAAACATCAGGTCCCTATTCCATGGTGTTAGCATATCTAGACATCACCCTAGCAGGGAAGCAATGTATGTTCTTCTGGACTCCGGTTACACCATCTTATTTCTTTTGTTCTCCAAGAACTAGATTAAATAGCCATGGACACAATGAGAAAGAATGAAATATGGCCCTTTGTAGCAATGTCTCTCTCTCGTAGAGAGAAAGACAGATACCATATGTTTTCACTCTTATGTGGATCCTGAGAAACTTAACAGAAACCCATGGGGGAGGGGAAGAAAAAAAAAAAAAAGAGGTTAGAGTGGGAGAGAGCCAAAGCATAAGAGACTCTTAAAAACAGAACAAACTGAGGGTTGATGGGGGGTGGGAGGGAGGGGAGGGTGGGTGATGGGTATTGAGGAGGGCACCTTTTTGGACGAGCACTGGGTGTTGTATGGAAACCAATTTGACAATAAATTTCATTTATTGAAAAAAAAATAAAAAAAAAATAAATAGCCACGGACAGCAATTACTAATTTCTGGTACACTTCATCTTCATCCCTTTTTTATTTCTCTCAGACTTTCTAATAAATATATAATACTGTTCCTGAATTAAAGCCCCGAATTAAAGACCATTGTGTGAAACCATTAGAATGATTATGGGTTTTTCAGGTTCCAGAAAACAGACTTCAGTAAACGTGTTCTTGGGTTATGTACCTTAAAGATCTTTAAAATAAAGCTGGCTTTAGGACCAGTTGAAAATGGGTTACTGCTAACCCATGACATACAGTGGTATCACATTTACCAGATTGTTGTTGGCTACTGCTTTAACGTTTTATTTATTTTTGAGACAGAGAGACAGAGCATGAATGGGGGAGGGTCAGAGAGAGAGGGAGGCACAGAATCTGAAACAGGCTCCAGGCTCTGAGCTGTCAGCACAGAGCCCGACACAGGGCTCAAACTCACAGACCGAGAGATCATGACCTGAGCCGAAGCCGGACGCTCAACCGACTGAGCCACCCAGGCGCCCCTGCTACTGCTTTAAATGAAAGGCTTACTGAAGGCAAAGGTCTGGGAAACCAAGTAGTTAATGTATTCAACTGCTATAGTAGTGATGATGACTATAAATGCTGGAGGCAAGATTTTTTTTTTTTTTGAGACTGTAGTTGATTACTTTTTGAAAGAAACTGATAAGCCCAGTGTTTTAATCTCTTAGTTCTAGGCAAGTCAAGGAGTCATAGAGGTTTTATTGTGCTCCTAAAATAATCTCTCATTTATTATAGCTGTAGGGGAGATTCCAAATCCCATCTCAAATTTAAAAGTGAAAATTCCAGAATTATAATGTAAGTTGAATTCATGGCCCAAGTATCTTACGTGAAAATTGAAACACATTATCTTGTGTGAAATGTAGAGCATTTATTGGAAAGAATTGAACTCTGGGGTTTGACATAGGCACATCTTGGCAGACATGGATCAATCTGAGTAACTTGAAACCACAAATTTCCTTGAAATTCCATTGTTAGCAGAAATAATTATTCGTATTGATGGCTATTACTCTTTGACTGTTTGGAGACCCTGCAGTAACCTTCCATAAGGAAATTGCTTTCCAAGTGGATGCCTAGTCTTAAGACAGATCTCCCCTATGCCTCATTGCCTTTGAACTTATGAACTGAGTCAGATTTTGGCATACATTAGGGGGAAAATATAAAATCTTATCCATGGGTATATGACTTACACATAAAAAATAATTGTAAGAATATTATTTTGTACTCACATTAGCTTAAACTTGGGGAATATATTTGAGAATGGATTCTAAGGATTTTGGAACAAAGGACAGTTTGCAGAGATTCTGTATTCAATGTGGTATCTTAAGTAGATGGGGTGGCTCAGCTGTGGACACACCAACCTCTAATGTGGTCTGTATTCAATGATATTGAGCATATACAGCTGCCCTGGAATAATGAAGAAATATTTCAAGGTTTAGAAAGGTAGAAATAACAGAGTGTTTTTATTATTTGCAACTTGGTCGTCTTCCAGTATGGTCCCCAGATGAGTCTAGAGAATACTCCATTCAGACACTGAGAAATATATTAGTGAGGGAAGTACCAGGATCTTCAAAAATTCTCTGATTCAGTGGGTCATTACAAATATAGAGTGAAGAAGATTGGTAAGGAACTAATAATTGTCGAAATTGAGTGATATGTAAGAGTGGATTAATTATACCATTCCTCACCTTTTATATATTTGTGGAAATATCCATAATAAGTTTAAGTAAAATGAGTTTTGTAGTAGCTTTCTTTTATTGGCAGGGGATGACATTGCAAAGGGCCAACTTTGAAATAGGCTCCCTGATTTCAGAGGAAAAGATGAGATTCCTGAATGACAGAAGCCAAACAGCAGTGCTTTACTCTGAGAGAACAAACATACATGAGGATCTGGACCATACATATCATCTAGGCAGCAATTTCCTAGCCTTTCTCTCAGTGCTTAATTTATGCATTAATGTGCAAAGTATCACAGAAGTTCTTCAAAAACCTCGACAATACGGACCTTCTCTTACCAAAGCTATTTGACTACCATCCTTGCACAGGAGTCAACAGCAGAGGTCAACTTTAGACCCTGATTGGCATCATTCCTTGGGGAGTCCAGGAAGCCACCTGGTATTAGATTGGTTGCTTTGGACTTTTTCCAGGTTGCAACAGTAAATGATTTTGTTTTCACTGGAACTGAAAATTATTCTGGATATTGAACTTGCTTTTCCTACTCCAATGCTTCTTCTAGCACCAACATCAGGAGGTTTTGGGGTCCCTTATTCACCATCAAGATATTGCTTCTGACCAAAGAACTTACTACAAAGCAAAAGAAGGACTGCAATAGGGCCATATAATTCATGCATCTTACTATATTCTTCTTGACTCAAAAGTAACTGCTTTGACAGACACATAGAATTTCCTCCTGAAGTATTAGATGCATACCAGCTAAGAGACAATAATTTAACATTTTGAGTGTTTTCCTATACCACGTAGTATCAGCGTCTACTAGAGACTCTAAGACACTGTTTTACCCTTAATCTGTAAATTAATAAGAGAAATGAACTACTCACTAATTTTTTTCCCATGCATACAACTTTGGATTCTCTTGGTTGAGAGTTCTTATTTCCATAATGAATACTGTTTAAACCTGGAGACATAGTTCTTTCACTGAAATGGATGTTAAGTTTGCCACCTGGTCATTGTGGGCTCCTTATTCCATTTAAACAACAGACAAATAATGGGTTACTGTGATTGGTGGAGTGATTGATTCTAATTACCAAGGGAGACTTGGGTTGCTGCTGTATAGTGTAGGCATGCAGAAATATGACTGGAACCAAGGAGGTTTCCTTGAATGCCACTAAGTATTTTAGTATTCAACAGAAAAAAATTAATAGACATTTAGACAAATCAAAAAGGCATCTTCACAAAGCACTCAGAACCTCAGGAATTAAGATTTTGTTCGTCCTTACCATGTAATGGATCATATTCACTGAGATTCTGGCTGGGGCCAAAATAAACACGGAATGAGTAGCAGATAAAGGAAGTTGATCATATGTGAGTTCTAGAACATAATGTGTATGTGTGTGTGTGTGTGTGTGTGTGTGTATACTTTTAAATGTTAACTAATTTCTTTTTTTATTTTTTTAACATAAGAAATAATAGTGGCTAAATTTACAATGTAATCTTTAGGGGATAGAATATTCAAGTGGACTTGAGACTTTGAAAACTCACAAATGATATATAAATGATAGGATTTCATATACTCCATTTTGGGGGAAAGGAGAGAGTATATTTCATTATGCAAAGTGTAGTTGTTATCTAGATAAGATGCATAACATCACTGTTATTTTTGTTGTATTAAAATTTAAGGTAGGTAAGAAGGATGTATATGGATACTGAGTAGCCAAAAGGTTGAATGTGTTGCCTACTTTCTTTCAACCTCTTACACAGCATTCTTTATAATTCTGTGGTTGGGAAGGCTATCTGTTAAATTTTTCAGGCTCCCTTTCTGGGCTCTCTTAATTTTTTAAAAATGTTTATTTTTGAGAGGGAGGGAGGGAGGGAGGGAGGGAGAGAGAGAGAGAGAGAGAGAGAGAGAGAGAGAGAGAGAGAATGAGCAGGGGAGGGGTAGAGAGAGAGGAAGACAACGAATCTGAAGTAGGCTCCAGGCTCTGAGCCATCAGCACAGAGCCCAGTGTGGGGCTCGAACTCATGAACTGCAAGATCATGACCTGAGCTGAAGTTGGACGCTCAACCGACACAGCCACCCAGGTGCCCCTTATTTCTGGAAGCTCTTAAATTATGCCAGTGGGAGACACTGGGAAAAGATCAGAAGATAGGAAGAGAGGAGACACTATTATTATATGTCTCTTTTTCTTTCTGACAGTACTTCTAGAAATAGATGAACTCCTCTGGGGACCCTGGCTTCAGCAGTAGTGCCTGTGCCTTTCATGGTTCCAGCACTACCTTAGATAGTTCCTCCTTGGTAACACCACCACAGCACAGCCTTAGCTCTGATAAAACTACCTCTTCCCTTATTCTCCCTGCCCTGGACCTATAGATGCTTCCTGAAGTTGCTTATTTTTGGTTTACTGCATTTTCTCTTTTACTTTCTCAATCTTTCAAACACCTATGCACTCAATTCCCTGTATGAAATTCTATTTGTTTGAACTATCTATAGTAGTTTATTTTTTCCTACCTATACCTGGACTGATATAAAGAGACTGTGTCATTTCCTTGCTTTACACCTATATGCCATTTGAAATCCAAAGAAAAATGGGTGATTCTTCCATTAGCTCTCTTGAAAAGTGAGTTATTTTCCAGAAGCCCTTAAAACTTTTCTTTTTGTCTCATATGTGCAAATTCTATCATAGGTTAATTCTTAAATGAAGCCAGGGAATGAAATGGGACAATGAGCCTAGGCTTGAACTTTTGACCCAATGCCGGTGACAAGGTCAAGGGCATTGCCCCTTTACCAGGCCTAGGATTGGAGCCAGAGGTCAGGCTCACCTCAGTCTAAAGCACCTGGGCTACATGATGGAGAAAGGTACAGATGTTAGAACGGGAATAGAGAGGAATGGATACTGGATGAGCAATAAACAGTATAGTCTGTAAGCTCTCATTGCATTATACTGCACTTACCGTTTCTCAGTTTGTTTCATTAAACTATGAGATCATTGATGGCACAAACTGTGTCCTTTGTTTATCTAAATAATCAACATTGAGAATTGTCACTGTCATCTACTAGGCAGGTGTCAAAAATTTATTGAATGGATGAATTAATCAATGTGCCAAAGCTTTAAAGGGATGAGTTTGAGCCTTTAGTAAGAACATCATGATAATACATAATGCAAACAGGCACTTGGAGCAATAGTATTTGTAGAATTTGAGACATGCTTGTTCAGTGGCCTTTATATTTTTTAATCATCAGAGCACTTTCTCAAACAAAATAGAGGAATGTACACATGTCTGAGCGTATTTCTACATAGAATAAGGACTGTAGACATTTCTCAGGTAGTTTAAATCTTCCTTCATTTGATGGAGCCTTTGGTATTTTATATTTCAAATTTCTGAATCTCCTTCCTAACATGTTTTTGGTGCATGTGTTACAAGTTAAAGAAAAAAAAAAGGAATCTGCTTCAGTCACTTCAGAGCTAAACTAAGAATTTAGTGTTTGGACTTGCAGGATGGAGTTATTTTTCTTACATTAATAGGGAGATAGATAGCTGTGAAGACCAGTGTGGACAGGGTGTATGGATTAAAAGTTCATCTCTACCACCTACAAGCTCCATGACCTGAATTATATCCAGAGCCTTAGATATAATAGGTGACTTTTAACTATAGTCAGGGGGCAATCCTTATTATAATACCCTGTGTTTCAGATTCCTCATCTTAAAAATGTGGACAATATTAGTAATTTCTTCATTAATTAATATGTGGAAAGCTCTTAATACAGTCCTTAGCACAAGCAAATATTCTGAGATATCTATTATTATCATGCATCAACAAACCCTATTTGGAAAGGGAAGTGAGTCAGGGAATCCTGTCCTAACATTTTTTTTTCTCTGTGGTAATCAGTACTGTTTACCACATATTTCAGGTTCCTTGTCTCTCCAGCATGTGGTACTTTTGAACTTAAAAGCCCCTTGTGGTTGTGTGGGCTATATGAATAGTTTGGATCCAATATACAAGTTACTTCTGGTCCAGACCAATCCATCATTTTCTTTCCCTCTGTAATGATCATGAATTAGATTCCAGGTACTGGCTGTGCAGTTAGCTTGGGTCTCAGAAGGAGAATCATGTAAAAGAGCTATGACATGACTATCTGAGATGACGGTTATTTGTTACCTCAGCATAATTTAGTCTGGGTGATTCATAATAGTAGTTGAGTAGTCCCATGATTATGGGAGAAAAAGCACAATGAATCTGTTTCTCCATCTGCAAAACAAGGTTGGATAGGAAAGATATCAGGAAAGTCCCCTTAAGTTCTAAAATGATAGGTTCTTTGATATGAATAAGAATGGCAGTGAGGACCAGAAATTTGTAAATCGAGGAAAGCAGAAATAAACTCATTACTAAACTGTGAGAATCAAAGACCAAAAGAGTAAGGTGAAAACTAAGGCTGGCTTTTCCAAGAGCATGTTCCTTAGAACCCTAATCATAAGAGATGCTTTGTGATAGAAGGTTCCACGACCAAATACATATGGGAAACACTATATATGATATCTCTCTCTTAAATAGTCTTCATGTAGATTATCGTATTCTGAGTATTCATGAAGGAAACCTTTAAAACGTATTTCACCCAGCACTTAATAATACAATTTCACTGTAGAAATCGCTTTTATAATAACTTCACATTAATGGGCTGGGAAGCTATCATTTTAGTTTGAGCTATATGCTTTCCCATACCTTCTCAAAATCTTTTTGGTAATTCTCCTCCTCGTGCACATAGTTGTGGAGTGGGCATTGGAACCAGAATATCCCATTTCTCTGGTCATAGTAATTTGTTCATATATGAATAAGAACCCATCAAGCCCAATCAGAGCCTTCAACATATATATGTGTTTTTATGTTTATTTTTGAGAGAGAGAGAGAGAGAGAGAGAGAGAGAGAGCAAGTGGGGGAGGGACAGAGAAAGGACACAGAAGATCTGAAGTGGGCTCTGTGCTGACAAGCAGCAATCCCAATGCGGGGCTCCAACTCACAAACTGTGAGATCATGACCTGAGACAAAGTCAGACATTCAACCAACTGATCCACTAAGGTACCCCCAACATAATTAATATTTCTGATGATCTCCTGGATTTAGCTGAGTCTCATTAAGACACCTCTTAGACTTCTCAGATATATGAACCCAAGTCTCCCTTTTGCTCAGACTAAATCCAGTTGAATTACAGTTACTTGCTACTGAAAAAATGCAGACAGGAATTATTCCTCCTTAGAGCAGAGTTTGGAAAATTCTGTTCCAGGGTAACAGCTGTGAGTAAAATGATGCAATTTTGTAATGTAATAAGCAATAGCCTTAGTTTTTTTCTAAGGGTTAAGTGGGTCTATTAGGGAACCTGAAGATGGAAGTGACACATTTAGTATGAGAAGATATTACAGCCTATTTTATCTTTAAAAAATTTTTTTATTAAAAAAATTTTTTTAATTAAAAAAATTTTTTTAATATTTATTTTTGAGAGAGGGAGACAGGGGCAGACAGACTGTGAGTGAGCAAGGGGTAGAGAGGGAGAGGGAGACACAGAATCTGAAGCAGGCTCCAGGCTCTGAGGTGTCAGCTCAGAGTCTGATGTGGGGCTCAAATTCTCAGATCGTGAGATCATGACCTGAGCTGAAGCTGGACCCTTAGCCGCCTGAGCCACCCAGGTGCCCCTATCTTTTTTTAAAAGATACTTTGGAAATAAAAGATAATGGAATGAAATCCAAAACTGTCAAAATATACCAAGGAATAGTTTTATTTTAATGTCTGCTTCACTTACTAAGAAATATTAACTAAAGGAAGAATACAACATCTTCTTATGGAAAACACGGTGCTGGAAACTTGACAAATATTATTTCATTTATTTCTCACAACAAAGGAAAATAGATAAAAATTACCACCATTTCTCAGACTGTGAAACTAAGTCTTATAAACATTATGTAACTTCCCAGTATCACAAACTAGACTGTGGTAATACTGGAATTTAAAGGCACTCATCATTGCCATTCAGTGAAGTTGCTCCTTTATTTTTTTGCAGATAAGGTAACTGATACAGAATTTCCACATGTTAGATTTCCATCACTAAATTCCCCCAAACTTAGCAGCTTAAAACAATGCAAATTTATTATTTCACAGTTCTGTGATTCAGAAGTCTAATGGGTTAAACTGGTTTCTCTACTTAGAGTTTCACAGAGCTGCTATCGAAGTGTTGGCAGGTCTGTGTTCCTTTCTGGAGGCTCTAGTGAACAATTCATCTCTAGGCTTGTTCAGGTTGTTGGCACAATTCACTTCCATGTAGTTGTAGGACTGAGGTCTGTTTCCTTGCTGGCTGTTGGCCAGGAGTCGTTCTTAGCATCTAGAAGCTGCCCTTATTTTCTGGCTTATGGCTCCCTTCAAAGTCAGCAAAGTCACTTAAGTCACTCCCATGCTTGGAATCTCTGTGACTCTTCTGCTGTCTCATCTTTCTAATATATCTCTTGACTCTAGTCAAGGAAAGATTCTCCACTTTTCTTTTAAAGTTTATTTATTTGGAGAGAGCGTGAGCAGAGGGGGAGCAGAGAGAGAGGGAGACAGAGAAACCCAAGCAGGTTCTATGCTCTCAGCAAGGAGCCCTATGTGGGGATCAATTTCAGGAGCCATGAGCCAAAATCAAGAGTCTGGCAGTTAACCAACTGAGCCACCCACATGCCCTGTAGATTCTCCAAATTTAGGAGGATATGTAATTGTATTGAACCCACTTGGACAATTCAGGATAATCTCACTTTCTCAAATTATTTAACTATAATCACTTCTGCAAAGTTCCCTTTGTCATGTAACATAACATATTCACAAATTCAAGGGGGTGGGCATGGAAGTCTTTAAGGGTCCATTATTTTGCCTACCAAATTCTATCTATATAATGTCACAGTTGTAATGTTTCAAAATGAAAAAGGTAGAAAATTTACATATGTGTTTCCTAAGCATTTATTATATTTACTTATAAACATGGTGTGTACATAAAAAAAGTATAACACCATTCAGTATACACATGCACATGTACCTAGGGATAGAAATGTACAAATAATAGATATGTTTGGAAAAAAAAAAGGAAAGTTAGAGTTCATAGAATAGGTAGAAAACAAGAATTCTGAAACAAGTTAATGTTTGTTTGCTTTTTAATAATGAAAGGAGTACATGGGATGCCTGAGTGGCTCAGTTGGTTGAGCATCCAACTCTTGATTTTGACTTAGGTCATGATCTCACAGTTTGTGAGATGGAACCCACGTTGGGCTCTGTGATGACAGTGTGGAGCCTGCTTGGGATTCTCTCTCTTCCTGTTTCTCTGCCTGCCCCCCCCCCTTAAAATAAATAAATGAGCTTTAAAAATAAAAAAAAAATAATGAAAATAGTACATAACAACAACAGAGAGAGTTTCACTGATATATTTTAGACAAGAGATGAAATCTGCTTAGGTTTGTGAGAACAAGCTGAATCATATAAGAAGAAATTCTGGGGTATGACTCATATGTAACAAATATTGTAAGAGGGTCTGAGATATTTAGAAGATTATTAAAAATTAAAATGTCCATATTATTTTTATCCATAATTTCCAAAATTTGGACTCAGCCAAGATGTTACTTAGTAGGAGGCTATATAAACAATGGAATATTATTCAGCACTAACAAGAGATGAACTACGAAGCTGTAAAGACAGTGAGCTGTAAAGACAGTGAGGAATTAAATGTAAAGACATTTAATTTGGATTAAATGCATATTTACTAAGTGAAAGAAGATAATCTGAAAAGGCTACATACTGTAGATTTCTAACTATATGATATTCTGGAAAAGGCAAATCTATAGATAAGTAAAAACAAAAAAAATCAATGGTTGCCAGGGGTTAGGATAAAGGGAAGGATGAATAGGCAGAGTACAGATTTTTAGGACAGTGAAACTATTCTGTATACCACAACTGTGGATACATATCATTTATACATTTGTCGAAACCTATAGAATGTATTATAGTAAACCTTAATGTAAACTATGGACTTTGATAACAATGTGTCAATGTAGGTTCATTGCTTTTAGCAAGTGTAACGCTGTGGTGCAGGATGTCAATAGTGGGGGAGGAGGGTTTGCTTATTGGCAGCAGGAGGTATACAGAAACTCTAGGTACTTTTTGCTCAATTTTGGTGAGAACTTAAAACTTCTATCTACTAAAAAATGAATTGCTCAGGAGGATTTGATAGAGAAATTTCAGGAGCCAACAGACTGAACGAGGGTTCCTTCCAATGTGTAGTGACCTAACATTTGAATGTATAAGCGTGAGGAATAATTTTACTTAGAATTGTCAGTATTGGAGTCTACTCCACAAATCTAGATGTCATGGTATTGTAGGTTAAATTGTATTTTAATTATATACAATATTTTTCCATTTGCCCACAATGATATACTTTTTGTTATCTATGTTGGTATAAATCTTTAATATGAATGTAGGAGGGGAAACTGCTTGTTTTTCTGAGGACTGTATCTGTTTATGTCATTGAAATGAAGGACAAAACTTAAATAAAAAAATGGAAACAGACATATTCACACATAGTCTCAAAACAAAAGAAATAAAGGTAAAGAAAAAGTATCCCCTTGCCTTAGAATGGGGACAAATAAAATGATAGCTTTTCAATATCCAATGATATCTATTATTTATACAAGGATGTTTAGACTGTTACCAGAGAGAAATAAATACAGCTAAAATCATACTCAATTTGTATGTTTCCATTGGGGAAGGTAGGGGTGAAGGTTCCCCTTCATCCAGAACATAAAAGAATTAGTAAGTCCTTTGGAGGCAGGGAACAAAAATCTCAGCTGCCATTTGCCTGCTGGGGACTTAAATGCATTGCCTGGATAATTTCTTATCACTATCTGACTGACAGACAATAATTTGGCACGTTTTGAAGGAAGAGTGAGAGAAGAGATCAAGGGTCTGAGAAATAAAGGATGGCTTTTATGCTATTTTTTATTAGCTCTAAAGCAATTGCACGGACAAAACCTTATAAATATTTTACAAATGACTTTTAAAGATTTCTCAATAATAATATTTTGGGCTTCCTGAGTGGCTCAGTTGGTTAAGCCTCCGGCTCTTGATTTTGGCCCAGGTCATGATCTCACGGTTCATGAGATTGAGCCCCGAGTTGGGATCCTTGCTGACAGCATGGAACCTGCTTGGGATTCTCTCTCTCTCTCTCTCTCTCTCTCTCTCTCTCTCTCTCTCTCTCTCCCTCTCCCTCTCCCTCTCCCTCTCCCTCTCCCTCTCCCTCTCCCTCTCTCTTTCCCTCTTCCTCTCTCCCTCCCTCCGTCCCTCCCTCTCTCTCTCCCTCCCTCTCTCTCTCTCTCTTTCTCTTTCTCTCTCTCAATATAAATAAAGAAACTTGAAAAATATCTAGCCAGTTTGAAAATCACTACAAAACAATAATGAGGGAAATCTCATTTTGATAAGACAACACTGGATCTATTTTTTTTCTGTCTGCTGTCAATTAAAACAATTGTAAATTTAAGCCTGATTTTACACAATTCACAAAATTATAACTGAATCCTCTCCATGTTAAAGAGTTGAACTTATCTGATAACTCTTGGCCTGTGTTTTTATATTTAGCCCCTCCAGCCTGACTAGAGAATGAAAACTCACAGTAATAACAAAAAAGTGTCAGTCCTTGAGATAGTATTCTACCTTATTTAAGTGCTTTATTCTTTCCATATTCTTAGATCAATTAAACCAGTGGTTTACTCTGCCTTCAGGAAGATACTGTGCAGTAGTACTATGAAGTATCCCTATTTTTATTCAAACACCTCCCTGGCTAACTTTTCTCCCCTCTTACCACTTTAGGGTCCTGTGATGTCTCCCCACATGTTACCTAATTTTTTCTTCAAATCTAGCTGTAGGGCTTACTTTCTTCCTACCTACTCCAGCTCATGGTATGCTTCTTCCTTCTTCCAATCTGTTCATATCTTTTGGCACAGATCATTTGGTGTTCAGCGTTTACTTCTTAAGCACACCCTGTATGTCCTGTAGTGTCTCTACTGTTTCTATAGGCTGAGCCTAAGGAAAAAGCTTGGGGAGAGGAACATGCGGTGTCACTGTCCGTGGTCCTGAAACGTCGTTGTTGGCTAACGAGGTTTTTCTTAAGTGTACTCTGTTGACGCCTGTGCACTTTCTCTCAGGAATTTTTAAAGTGGTACAGTGGTGGTGACAAGGAAAATATAAGGCAAGGAATTATTGGGGGAAAAAGGATAAATGAATATATATAGGGCTTTCAAGCCATTGCCTGGATAGAATAAGGCACTTGGATTTGATATTTTCAAACAACTACAGATGCCATCTTAGGAATAAGAAGGGGATATATAACATAGCTGGCATAGCCAAGAAAGGAGTTTAAAAAATTCGTGTACCAAGTGATATAAGGTTGTACAAAGGTTGGCATGAATAAACACATTGATGTTGGTGGGCGAGCAGACCAGACATGCAGCGGGTTGTGAATGCAGCATCACTTGTGTCTTCCCAAACTGACATAGGGTTTGTCTTTATTTTTCTCTCTTGATTAAAAAATAAAAAAAGTCACTTGGCATTGTAGCGGAACAAAGATAACTGTAACTTATGTTATGCATCTGATGTAGCTTGTACCTTCTTCAATTCAAGCGTTTCTGTAACAGTTACATTCCAGCCCCAGTTCATGGTGATGGGCAGAGCATATACCCCCTACATTCTCTGTTAAGTTCCCCAACTAAAGTATAACCTCCGCGAGGACAAACACCTGATATTAAACATTTTTTGATGTCTTGAAATGCTTAAGTAGAGTGGCCGGTGCAAATTAGAGGCTTAGTAATTATCTTTGAATCAAAAGAATTAGAATGCCTTCCACATACACAGCACTCAACAAAGGCTCATGAAATGAGCAAGTTGTTTTAACACTTCCATCCTCTTCCAGGTCCTATTTTAAAGTCCAATCCTCCTCCCCTGGGTACTCCAGGTCCCAACAAACCTACAGCCCCTGTCAATCTCTACCTTCGCTGCACTTAGGCCCAGCCCTCCTCCTGCCAAGCGTTCGTGCCCTCTCTGGGCTCACCCTTTCTTCCTACTCAGCAACCCCAGTCCCCTTCTCCCACCGCCCTCCTCAGGACCTCTCCAGTACGGTGTCTCAGTACCCGGTCCTCGCAGCTTCCGGCCACTCAGCTCCCGGTCCCCTCCCGAAGGGTAACGCGGTTGTCATGGACACGGCACCTGCGCCCTTCGGCGGTGCCCCTTCGCTGTCGTCCCCTCCCCCCACCTGCGGCGTGGAGCTAGCCTCGCCTCCCCAGCTCCGCCCCTGCCCCTCCCGCTCGACGCTCCCTAGGCCGTGCGCGCCAGCGTCTCCCCTTACCCCTGGCCTCCTCCAGCCCCTCGGAGCCGCGGGGACCACGGGGGCGCGCCAGCGAGCAAGCGGCCGCGCCTGCGCACTGCCCGTCTCCCCTAGCGGCGATCCGGGCCGCTGCCGCTCGCGCTTGGGCAGGACGCGGGGCGGGCGGGGGGAGGGGGGAGCGGCTTCGCTTCCAGCCCTGAGTAAGGCGGAGACCCGGGCTGGCGGGCGGAGCAGGAGGCACCGCACCTCGGCCAGAGGCGGCTGCAGCAGCTGCTGCCCTCGTCCCCGCCGCCGCCTCTCCAGTCCCTTCTGTGATTACCCCTCCAGCTGTTGGGAACGGGCGAAAAAGAGGAGGAGGCGAGAAACTCCCACCGACCCACAGAGGTGAGTCCTGGGCAGAGCATCCTCCATCCTTGCCTGCCTCCCTCCCTCCCTACCTCCCTCCCATCCTCTCCATCCTCCCCTCCCTCCCCGCTCCCCAACCCTCCCGCCCTCATCCTTCCCAACATCCCTCTCTCCTCTCCCCTCCTTTCTCTCTTCCAGCCTTTCTTTCATCCCTTTCTTCCTCTCTCCCAGCCCCACTTCCTTCCCACCCTTTCTTTCTTCCCTGTCTTCCTTTCAGCCACTCGCCCTCAAGCTCTGCTCTGCATCCTTTCCTGTTGACTCCATCTCTTCCCCCCTTTCTTCACCCCTTACCCAGTGGGAGATCCCTTGCTTGCTACAACTGTCCGGATTCAGGGGCTTCCAGAAAATTGGGCACATATACCAAGAGATACACTCTTGCACAGCGGATGCCCTGCAGGTCCCTAAATTATTCGGATTAAGGGTCAAGTTGGTTAGAGTACTGGGACCTGGAAAGAGAAGAGGGTCTGGAAAGAATCTGTGGATTTGTGCAGTATTAGGGTGGGGGTGGGGAAGATTGTCACTTAAACATGTTGCCAACAACCCCCCACACCCCTTTTTAGCAGTTTCTTTTTTCCTCCTGGGAGTTACATATTCCCAGTATGTGTCTCACTAATTTTAAATTAGCAGCTTTCCCCGCTTTGATGGTCTCTGTGAGAAGCCACAAGGAAAGAAGAGAAGAGAGGAAGAGAACAAGAGAGGAAGAGGGGAGGGGAGAGGAAGGGTGGTGGCAGTGGACGCTTGTATCCTTTTCCCCTAGGCCTCTTTTGATGGATATTTTCAAACCACCCGCCTAATATTTGTCTTGGAATTGAACCTGTGTATCCTTAGTTCTGTCACTATCTCCTTCAAAAGCAGAAACTCTCTAAACTTTAATGTGTGTGCACCATAGCATTATTTATGGAATGTTTTGGTCAACATACAGAACACTAAGGTAGATAGATCTGGGAAAACAGGGAGCAGAAGAATGGAAGAATACACTTTTGTTCATTATGGCTTAACTTCTAAAGGAGGACAATGAATAGTTTTGGAGTAATGAGTAATGAGCAGGCTTATAAATATACCATTTTAAAAGCATTAGGTGCATTAGAGCCTTAACAGATACTCTTAGCCTTTCTCATCCATCTTACAGGAACTGTAAAGATCTTTGAAAAGAAACATACTGTGTAGTTCTGTTTGTGGTTTACAACAATGGAAAAGTTGAATTAGCTCCGGGACCCTTATTAACAATTTAAAATTTCAATTGGTTTTGTACCACTTAGTTTCACTAAATGTTATATTTCACTTTGGTTTATTTAGCTTGCACTCTAACTCCTTCCATTATATATATCAATAGTAATTTTTCAGACTTCCTTTTTGCAAGTATTGTGGCTGAAAAGTTTATTTATACATGGTGGGACAACCATGCCTCAGAATGTTTAGTTTATTCATCATTTCAGAAAGCTCCAAAAACAGTGTAAGTATAAATCAGAAATGGAGTATTTAGAAGCTTGTATTTTGTAATATCTATTCTCCTTTAAAAAACCAACAAAACCCCAAAACCTTAATATCCATGGAATAGCAATATTTTAAGTTTAATGAGTGTGTAGGGAGGGATTGAATTCACATGGATTCAGTGAAGCTGCCAGTAAGATGTGATGCAGGGAGCAAATGATTGATTTTTTTCTTTTTATTTAAATTATTATATGTCAGTAGTGCAATATGCATTTTTGCATTTTATGGGCATGTAAAAGTAGGAGTTGAGATGAAGAGAATTACCTTGCAAAGTGATTGAGTGCTGATTTGATGAAGAACTGATACAGTTAATCATCTGAATCAGTTTTGGGAAAGTAGGTGTTATTAGGAATGATGGACCTACCCTCTGCCTCAACTCCCTTTGGTAGGAATGCAATTCCATTAATGACTTGGCTGATTCTTAAGACATGTGGCAGAAGCTTGGTTGAATTATCAGTGTTACCAACATCCTGATGCAGAATTGCAGTCAACCCTATCTGTGTTTGAGTGGTGACATAACTTAAAAGTGAACACAATTGTAGATAGGGGTGTTTCTGTATCATTGTTGTTCCTTTTCCTGGAATGCTGTGAAGCTAGTGAAAGACTTTGGTAGTAATTGTATATGAATAAAATAAGTTAGTTTTATCCTAATTTACTCTCAAATGACTTTTTCCCCTTCCAGCATCTCTACTGCTCTTTCTTTGTGGGGCTTCCTACTCATGAGTGTGCAGTGGAGAAGGCCCCTCAGTCAGTCCTGCTCTTTCCTTATTGCAGTTTTGCTACATAGAATGACGTGGGTGTTATGTCTCAGTTTTCAATACTGTTCTTACTATGGAAAGAAAGGTACCATTTATTTGTCTCCTTTGTAAACATTTGTCCACTTAGTGAAAACAAAATATGGTAGCTTATTAAAGAATAGAAGATAAAATGACATCTGTTTACAGCAAGATTTTGAGACAGATGAGTAAAATTAATAACATATAAAATAGAAGAGAAACTAGTGTCTTCAAAAAGCAACCTGCTACTCTGACCAAAATCCAGTTTACAGATAGAGACTTCCTATGAAGAATTTCATTTCTGGAAGCTTCTGCCTTTAGTTGACTGGACCTTTAAGAATGTATGGTACAGATAAAGACCCAACAGAACATTTAATGGACACTGTAGGAAATATTATGGGTATATTCTGTGTGCCTCCCTCACTCAGAGCTCTTAAAACCTGCCCAACCATATGCTAAGTGATGTGAGGTATTGGAAAGAAGTAAAAGACACCACTGTCTTTGACCTTAGCTTACAGTCTAGTAGAGGAGAGCAGGCATTTGCATGAGGTCATATTTCACAATGTCAAAGAATAAGGTCTTTGGAGAGAGCTTTAGATTTGAGTGCATGCTTTATTTAAGTAGTAGAGAGTGTTGTCTACCTTGGTAGACTCTGATTCATGGGATTGCTTTAAGGGTTAAATATGTTAAGCAAAGTACTTAGTACAAATAATGTATATATTGGGTAAGCATTATTGTAATTAGAATATATGGCTTTAAAATAAGACAATATATGATTATGTACTAGAAAAGAGTGAAGAGAAAGTAAGTGAGGAATTGCAAACAGGACAGATGTTTATGTAGCCAGGGAAAGATTGTATTCACCGGTAGTTCTGAAGCTTGGACGGGTATTCCTGAGAAGGATTTCATGCAGTGTGGGTACCAGAGCTGGAACAAAAGCAGAAAGCGAAGAAGCAGCAAGGTGTGTTTGGGAAGACTCCTTAGTGGAATATTTGGCATACTGGTGAGGGTATTAAAAGGTGTTACACTTATATAGTCAGGGTAATTACGCTAACACTTAGGATAAGACAACTTGTTGTAGTGTAAGATCTATTTTATGACAGAATGTTTAGCTACCCAGGGGTTTTGTATTAGTGCTCACCCAAAGCCCCATCCCAAGACACTGAATCCTAGGTCGGTGTCAAGGTGAGGACCCAGACTGGTTTTTTTTTTTCATCTCTTTTCTTTCAAGGCAGAGAGTAAACTTGACCTTTCTAAACAACAAAGGTTCAATATTGTGATTATCACAACTCTCTCTTGTTTTGACTTAACCCAGGAATATTCCAGGACTGTAGCTTGGAAAATAATAACCAAGATTATTTTATGTTGACACACATGAAGCAGGTAATTTTAGGGTAATTATATTTCCAGGAACTTTATTTTTATTTTATTGTTGACTTTTCCTAATAACAGCAATCCCCCTTCCTCCCATTTTTTGGTGTTCAAGATTATTAATGATCCTGTATGGATTATGCTATTCCAAGTATTTTACGGGGAGACTAAGCTCTGATGACAACAGGGGGTCTGTTGGGAATGTGTGTGTGCACTAGGCAAGTTAAATGTCTGCATAGGATGGGATGCAAGTTTCTTACTGGCTACGTCTGTTGGTACACTTTTGACAGGTGTTTATTAACTATTTTGAAACATATATCCACGAAACAATTATCCAACAGCATCAGTGATACGAATTATATTATCTTATTGGAAAAAAGGGTTTTCAGAAAATTTTACCTGCAAGTTAAAAAAATGTTAGTGTTCATCTTTATGGTTTTCATGTTTCATCCATTTTAATCCATTGACACAATTTGCTTTCTCTAAAATAGTAAAATACTCTTCTTATATTTATTTTTTATAGTTTTAATATTACTGAAAATGGTCACATGAAAATTATTTTATAAGAAACATGAATGTTAAAGTTAGCAGTTTAACAGACCATAGACTATAGCATTTTTCTATTTTGAGATTTTCCTCAATATTCTGTTGTTTTAAAGATTCAGCATATCTGAATAAAACATTTTCAAATATATTACTTCTAGGCAGTTCCGTATTAAAGCACTAGTGATTTTTGACACACTTTACTTTTAGACATTTTTATTTTCCTCATAAGTGAATTTTTACCTTGGAGATGAATTCTAACTCAACCACAACATATGCATTCAACAACTTTTTGAGATTATTACCTGTAACATATTATTAAAAAACACCAGTGATAGTCTGATTTTATAAAGCTTAATTTTATAGGGCTTTTGTTCCATTTTATTTACAAGTTGTATCTGCATGTACAACTCGTAGACTATTGTTTTTCAGATGTGAAGACAGTGTGCATTAACAGGAATAAAATAAGCAATTTTCTTCCCTATATGTTAAGGTGGTGACCAAATGGAGAGGTAGAGTCAGGATAAGATAAAATGAATTAATTTTGTTTCATCTATGGAGCTGAAAAATTAATATTTCCTGTTAAACTAAGGGTTTTCTGTATTTTTCCTGTCATGCTGATTAAATCCATGTTTTACTTGTTTTAAAGTATACACACACAAATATATTTCAGTTAACATTCTTTAAAACTAGATCATAGCTGAAAAAACATGTACGTAAAATCAAATGTTGGCTTTCCATTATTTTGCTACTTCTCAGTATCTTGGTATTTTATGCTTTTTTTTGGGGGGGGGACTAAGTAATATAGCACCTGTGGGAACTGCCTGATTGGGATCAAGATCCAAATCAAGTAATATCCTAACTTGCTCCAACATTCCTACCTTAAAATAATGGACATGCCACCAGGATTGAGGTAAAATAAATAATTTTAAAAGATCTTATGGACTATAGAACCATAATAGAAAAATTAACAGGACACTTCTAATATATTAATGTTGTGTAAACTGGGGTTATGTTGTTTATTATGTATCTGCAGTAAATCCAAGATCTTTTTTTTTTATAGCATTTTGATGTTTCACAGCCAAAGCCATGAACTCCTGATGGAGATATGTCAGGTCTCCCACAACCTAACCAGAAACTGTAGTGACTCCATGCTTGACCAAAGGAGCTGACATTCTCATTTGATTTTAATTGTGATTAGACAAAGATTTGGTGCAAATACACTCACTCAAGTTTATTGTAAATTCAATAAGGCCTGAAAACTGTTGTTAAACATCATTAATCCATCTTTCAGTAAAAAGATAGAAATGCCCCTCAAATATCTCAGGAAGAGCTAATTGTCCTCAGTTATTGCTAGGAAAGGACATCTTACAGTTCTTGAGAGTTTACCACTGGTCTTCATTTTCTTTCTTCAGGCATTGATACCTGCCAGCGTAATTCCACAAATTATGTTTTACCCCTATAATATGCAGAATTGGCATAAAGAAATATATACAGAACTTGTTAGGGAAAATGTTTGCATCTAAATTTATCTCTCTATTCACTTACACTCTCTTTTTATTTTTTATCCTATTACCTAGCATGAATTTATTCAGTAAGTTTTTTTGTTTGTTTTTTGTTTTTCTAAATATCTGCTGTGTGCAGAGCATTGGGCTAGAGATTGTAATTTTATAAAAGCACTGAATCAGGCACCAGGACACCTCAGTTCTTCCTCCAGGTTTTCAACCAACTAACTAGTTATATGACTAAACAAGCCTCACACTCTCCAAGGCTTATTTATTTAATCTTTATTTTAAGTGGTTTTGACTCTATATGATATATAGAGTGTTTCTAGCTATAAAATTCTATAATAACTACCTGTGAGTTTCCCTTAAAATTTCAAGGCGTAATGATTTATTTCTTACTGTGTCCCATTTGTTTTTTTCTTTTGAAACATAAACTGCTGCTACGTGAGAAAAACCTTCATCTTCAGTGGCATATGCTTTCTCTTTCCCAAGAAAATTGCAAATTTAGCTTCACAGAGTCTCTGGGCTAAGGGAGAACTACAACACATTTCTCTTTCTTACCTTTCCATCCTTTCCTCTCTCTCCTTTTTAAAAACCCTTCCTGGCCTGAAGGCATGTGTCAGTTGCTACCTCCATTCAGGGACTAGCCCGTTGTATGGTGGACTTGTTTGAGTAATGCCAATGTCTCTGAAAGATTCTATGACATTAACAAATTTAGAATAAGGTGATATTTATCTAAAAATTATATATGCTCTGAGGTTAGTAGTTTTGCTTCAGGCACAGTGAAGTCCTGCTTACTGCCTAAATCCTATTCCATAGGACTCTATGGTCATCAGAATTGTACCAAATTCCCTTTAAAATTTCTAAAATAAAATTTGTTGAGGTATATTTTCTGTATAATATATTATATCCATTTTTTTCTTTTATTGAAGTGTAGTTGGCATACAACATTGGTTTCAGGTGTACAACATAATGATTCATTTATATATATTACAAAGTGATAACCATGTCAAATCTAGCTACTGTCTGTCACCAAGCAAAGTTGTTAAATATATTCCCCATGCTGTACATTGTATCCTTGTGTTTTGTTTTATAATTAGAAGTTTGTACCTTTTAATCCCCTTTCCTTATTTTTCCCATCCCTTCACCTCTGGCAAACACCATATTTATGAATCTGTGTTTCTATTTTGTTTTGTTTGTTTATTTGTTTAGTTTTTTGGATTTCACATATAAGTGAAACCATATGGTATTTGTCTTTCTTTATCTAATTTATTTCACCTAACATAACACCCTCTAGGTCCACCCATGTTGTCACGTGTGTGTGTGTGCATGTGTGTGTGCACACGCACGTGTGTGTACATACACCTGTGTGAGTGCCATATCTTCTTTATCCGTTTGTCTCTTGATGGACACTTAAACTGCTCCCATGTCTTGACTATTATAAATAATGCTCCAGTGAACATAGGGGTGCATATATCTTTTCAAATTAGTGCTTTCAGTTTCTTTGTATAAATACCCAGAAGGGGAATTGCTGGATCACTTGCTAGCTCTACTTTTAATTTTTTGAGGAACCTCTGTACTGTTTCCATAGTGGCTGTGCCATTTTCCATTCCCAACAATAGTGAATGAGAGTTGCCTTTTCTCTACATTCTCATCAACACTTGTTATGGCTTGTCTTTTGGACAGCAGTCATTCTGACAGGTGTGAAGTGATACCTCATTGTGGTTTTGATTTGCATTTTCCTGATGATTAATGATGTTGAGCATCTTTTCACGTGTTTATTGGCCATTTGTATGTCTTGTTTGGAGAAAAAAATGTCTGTTCAGGTCCTCTGCCCATTTTTAAATTGGATTGTTTGTTTGATATTGAATTGTGTGAGTTTCTTATAAATTTTGGATATTAACCCCTTATCAATTATATTATTTGCAGATATCTTCTCTGAGTAGGCTGCTTTTTCTTTTTTTTTTTTTTTGATGGTATTCTGTAATTAGCAAAAGCTTCTTATTTTGATGTAATCCCATTTGTTTATTTTTGTTGGTTTTTTAAAAAAAAGTTTTTTTAACGTTTTTATTTATTTTTGAGACAGAGAGAGACAGAGCGTGAACAGGGGAGGGGCAGAGAGAGAGGGAGACACAGAATCCAAAACAGGCTCCAGGCTCTGAGCAGTCAGCACAGAGCCTGACGCAGGGCTTGAACTCACGGACCGTGAGATCATGACCTGAGCCGAAGCTGGACGCTTAACCGACCAAGCCACCCAGGCGCCCCTATTTTTGTTGGTTTTTAAATATTTATTTATTTTGAGAGTGAGAGTGCAAGCAGGGGAGGGGCAGAGGGTGAGGAGACAGAGAATCCCAAGCAGGCTCCGCACTGCCAGTAGAGAGCCCGATATGGGGCTTGATCTCATGAACCCTGAGATCTGAGTCAAGATCAAGAGTTGGACGCTCAACCTACTGAGCCACCCAGGTGCCCTTGCTTATTTTTGTTTTTGTTGTACTCATCTAAGGAGACAGATCCAAAAAATATTGCTCAGACTAATGTCTAAGAGCTTACTGCCTATGTTTTTTTCAGGAGTGTTATGGTTTCTGGTCTTATAGTTAAGTATTTGATCCATTTTGAGTTTACATTTGTATCTGGTATACAAAAATGGTCCAGTTTCATTCTTTTGCATGTGACTATTCATTTATTGAGGAGATTATCTTTTCCCCCATTGTATATTCTTCCTTTGTGGAAGATTAATTGACCATGTAAATATGAGTGTATTTCTGGAGTCTATTCTCCAAAGTGTACTCATTTTAGGTGTGGTTGTGCATTGACAAATAAACCTTTGTAACCACCACTGCAATCAAGATATATACTGTTTCCATTACACTAAAAAGTTCCATTCTGCTTGATCTGTTATTTCTCTGTTGATTAGTTTTTCCTGTTCTAGGAATGGATATAGATGGAATCAGAGAATGTGTAGTCATTATTATCTCCATCTTTTACTGAGCATAATGTTTTTGAGTTTTCTCTATGGCTTTGAATATATAAACTTGTAGAAGAAAACATTTGAGAAAATCTTTGTGATTTGTGGTTAGGCAGTAATATCTTAAGACTCAAAAAGCACTAACTATAAAAAAACATAAATTAGATGTTATCAAAATAAAAAAAAACTTTTCAAAAACACAAGATTTGCTATATCTGTGTATTTCTATTTGTATCTCTATATACTGGACAAAGGACTAATTGTCCTAAGTGTACATAGGACTCTAGCATCTCAATAAGAGAACAAACAATCCAATGAAAAAAATGGACAAAATATTTGAAGATATATTTCACAAAAGAAAATATACAAATGGCCAATGAAGATGTGAAAGGTGTTCAACTCCATTATTTGCCCCAAATAATGAAATTTTATTTATTTATTTATTTATTTATTTATTTATTTATTTTTAATGTTTATTTTATTTTTGAAACAGAGACAGAGCATGAGTGGGGGAGGGGCAGAGAGAGAGGGAGACACAGAATCCGAAGCAGCCTCCAGGCTCTGAGCTGTCAGCACAGAACCCTAAGCGGGGCTCGACCTCACAAACAGTGAGATCATGACCTGAGCCGAGGTCAGATGCTCAACTGATTGAGCCACCCAGGTGCTCCTAAATAATGAAATTTTAAAAAGCACAACACAGGACCACCGTACAAACACTAGAATGGCTAAATTTAAAAAGACTGATAATGTCAAGTTTTGGAGAAGATGTGAGGTGTCTGAGGCACTCATACATTGCTCATGGGAATCCAACACTTTGGGAAACAGTTTGGCCATTTCTCCTAATGTTAAAAATGTTTTTACCACCCAATCCAGGCGTTCCACTCCCAGGTGAAATGAAAACATAGCAGAAAGACTCTTACATGAACATCAACAGCAGCTTTATTCATAATAGCTTCAAACTAAAAACAACCCAAATATCCATCAATTCAAATTCCCATTTTAAAGTTATTCTTTGAAAAAGAAAACAGAACTGCTGGTATATGGTTTTGGGTTTTGTGCTATCTACTCCAAGCAACCTGGCAGCAGAGGAAAGAGAATACATTCAAAAAGATTTGCCAAAGTAACAAGAAACCTGAAGGATGGGAAGGTCTAGGTGTCAGGCCTCGGCTTGGCTTTCCCTCTCTTCCCTGGACTCTGCCCCTCTGTGTCTAGACCTCATCGTCAGCCAGCGGCATGATGGCTACTGCAGTTCTAAGCCCACCATCATGCAGCAGCAGTGTGCCTTCCAGAAAAATGAGGAAACCTTTGCCAAAAGTCCTCCCTTATCTCTTATCTCACTGTCCAGTACTGGATCACATGGCCATCCCCAATGCCCTCAGTAGCAAAGAGAAAGGGAATAGCATGTTCCTAGTTTAGGCTAATCAGGATCTCCCAGCTCAGATGAGATAGGCTTTCTCTGAAGTGGTAGGCTGTGTGTAGGAAATGAAGGGGAGAGATGTACTGAATGGCAGTTCTGTTAAGAAAAAGGAAGGGGAAACGAATGTTGGGTAAGCAAGTAGCAGTGTTGTTTGAATTTTATTTAGATGCCTGCCATGATATTCATCTTATGGGAAGGAGGTTGAAGAGAAAAGCTAGGATTGTCGCCATAGTCTATTATTGTGGGAACATGTGCAGAAACAGGTGACAAAGGGTACCCTAGCAAAAAAAAAAAAAAGAGGGAAGAAATTTAAATCCTAATGCACAGCATGAATTAGAGGAAGAAAGAATCTAGATCCAGGGGGATAATTCAAAGTAGGCAAGCACATGCATAGTGACAAGCAGAGCCAGGCACACGGGGGCCCATAGAGTTGGGACAGGAGGTGAAAGTCACTGCTGGCAGTAGTCTGGAATCCAGGCAGGCAAACTCGATTGCAGTTTGCCCATCTGTGAAATCAGGACCTCAGGCAAGAGGATTTTCATGTTTTGCTTGTTAAGGCAGAAGCTAAAACAGTAATTATTCTCTCCTTTTTTTTTTATAGGTGTTGTCAACCCACTTTAGATTCTGTGTCAAGAATAGAAGCCATACCTTCATTTTGTTCTAATATTTCCCTATTTCAATCTTGGGCCCCCATTAGTTTCTTAATAAATGCGAGCTGTTGAATTAGGTCTCTGAACTCTATCTTTAAACAAATGCTACAGATTTCTGGTTAAACAAATGTAGCAGTCATTCATCAAATACTTTCTTACAAGTTATTAAAACCACTGTTTTCGAGGACACAGCCCTGGATCTACATAAAAGTATGATAGAGCACTTGACCTTATGAGTTGACAATCTAGCAGGGGTGAAAAGTACCTGAACCGTTTAATACCAGAAAGAATACGATAGAGATGTCGTGCAATGTGATACTGACTCCACAGCGGCATGGGCCAGAAGTCCAGGTGAACTCAAAATCAGAAACAAGTGGGTCTAGTAATGGATGGGAGAGAGATGGAGGAGGGGATGACCTTGTATTAGTACTTTTTATTTCAGTCCTGCCTCGGTCTGGGAACTGGGACAGGGCTGAGCCAGCAGGAAGGTGGGATCAATGAGCACAGCAGGGGCAGAGGTGGAGTCATAGCCAGGAGAACAGAAGCTGGGAGGCTGATAACTGCTCAGTAAGCAGCTGAGAAGTGGGACTGGCCTGGCGTGAAGGGGAGAGCCAGGCTGGGAGTAGAGAAACATTTTGGCATTATCTGTATCAAGGTATCTCAAGGATGTAATAACAGAAGATACATTATTTCAGAAACAACACATTTTGTCTTTTACACTTGCAGTAGTGCATGCCCATTGCTGAACATCTAGAAAATAAACAGAAAAAAGACACTTGAAAATAAAAATGATTGCAGTCCAACAACTATCCAATGAACATTTGGTAAATTTCAAGGTTTCTCCCTCACCCCAACCCCCACCCCTACTATGAGTATATCTGAGTTTATCATGCAGAGGTCTTTTTAAAGCATACCTGATATCATAGGTATATATAATTTTGTGTTTGGGTTTTTAAACTAAACATACTTAAGCATTTCCTCGGGTGATAAAAACTCTTCCTCCATGTCCAATCCTCTGAAACATTACATTGATTGGAATTTAAGTTTCTAGTTTTTGGTTATCTATGGAGATAAAATGTTTATACAGATCTGCCTTCAAATATGGGTTGTGTCATGGGCAGGAGATTGACCTTAGGGCCCCAGGAGAGTCCCTTAACATATATAGGTGATTAATGTCTGTGTAGTAAGGTGTATTTTCTTATATTTACTGAGATGGTAACATAGTATTTTATGCCTTATTTTCACTTCACATATAGCTTAGTGGATAACATGAGCACACACACACACGCACACACACATTTAAACTGCTGCCTTTTCTATAGTTTGGTTTAATCATGGTTTATTTAAGCCTTGTGTTTTCATGACAGTTTATTCCTATTATTTTGCTATTTCAAACAAGCATCCTTATACAAGTTTCTTGTCCACACATTCTAGTGTATTCCTTTGGAAAGTACACTGGCAGTTGTAATTTTGAGGAATGAGGTATGTGCATTTTAGATTTTAATAGTTGATACCTAATTGGTCTTCAAAATGGTAGCACTACTTTCTTTACATTCAACCGGCAGATGGGAAGGTGCATATTTCCTTAAACTTTTGCCAATACATGATAGCTTTAACTTGGAAAAGTTTACCAATGCATAGGTAAGAATGGCACCTTGTTATATGAATTTGTTTCTCTGATTTATAGAGAGGTTGACTATCTTTTCATTTGTTTTTGGGCCTAATGGCCTAACGTTTTGCTTCTGCTGTGGTAACTGCGTTCATATCTTTACCCATGTGTTTCTAGTGGATTATTTATCTTATTTTAATTTATAGGACTTATTTATATTCTCTGGGTATAAAGAATTTTGTTGTTGTCACAGTCTTATAACCACTATAGCTTATGGGATGTTGCGATGTCTAGTAAGTGATGATTTTTATTTTCCAAATTCTCTTATTTGTTGTTGGGCGTTTTCTTTAAAAGACTAGGATAACCAGATTATCTAATTTCATAAATAACACCCTTGGGATTTCAACTGGCATTGTATTTGATTTAAGAGTATTTGAGAGGAAAGTAACAACTTTCTCATTCATAGTCTTTCCATTGGCGTGGCTCATTTATTGCGGCCTTTTTCATGTCCCTCAATATAATAAATTGTTTTCTTCAAAGAGGAAAGTCTTTCTCATTTCATGTTACATTTATTATCATCTTGTTTGTAGTTTCTTTTGCTGTTAGGAAAAGGATTGTGTTTCTTTTACATTTTCTAAAAGGTTATTACCGATATAGAAACTATTCCTTTACATTTTTGTGTTCGATCTTATATCCAGTCACCTTGTTGAAATAACTTTACTAGTTGAGGAACATTGTTCTTCTTGTGTTTTTCTTACCAATTTGTGTAACCTCTTTGTACGTAAAGACAACAGTATATGGCAACTTACACACACACACACACACACACACACACACAAACAGACGTAAATAGGATATAATACTTCTATTTTTCTTTTAGTTTTCTTCTAATTTTAGATACCTTTTCCTATTCACTTAGATTTAGTATGAATGAGTCATTCTTCATATATGAAATACACTATAGTGTGAACTGAACACACCTTTTTGCTTTAAATATTATTCTCAATATTTGTCTCTTCCATAGTAACCCAAATACATTGTTGTAATTATACCAGTATCACTGTAATTGTGAACCTTTATCTCTGGACTAAGCAGGGTGTATACATGGATTTCGTATACTCACTTCCAAATATTTACTTGGCACTTTTCTAGGCCTCTATGAATACTTCATGGGGATACTGTTTGTATGTGGCTCTTCAAAGGCGTGAACTAGGTCTTTTTTAGGTCTTGGGCTGAGTTGACTGGTGTTATGATGATGGTGACAACATGCTTATGATAATGCTCCTGGTAGTAAACTTTTAAAATTTTATCTAAATGACTTTGTTCTTTGGCTGCTACTTTCAATACTATGTTATCATCATTTTCCCACTGACGTTCTGCCACATACCATCTCTCCCTCACATTCAGCCTTGTCTTGGAGAAATATTTAAATACTAACACAGTACTTGGTTCAGCACCACTGAGAAGCTTTGGAGATCTTCAATTCTTTAACAGAAGTTAATTTTTGGCACTAGATCTTTTTCAAACTTTAGGAGAAGCTTAACCTTGGCTTTCTTTTCATGGTGTTCTTTTAGTATGAAAAATGGTTATTTTGAAAGAAAACCTTTCATTGATTCTGCATATTGCGAAAATGGGCAAATTGCCTTGAATTATAATTACTCATCTGGTCTAGGCTTTATGCATACATATTGGTATTGATTTATCATAAATGAGACTGTCACCTTAAAATCCTCTGATCTGCACTAAGATGTTATAAGTAGATGATGTAAATTCACTATTGAAAATAGGGGTTTTTCTTTGTAGAATATTAATTGAATATGGATGTGAAATGAGTAACAACTGGCAAGTCCAGATTCAGAATTGTAAGATATTTTTATTAACATTGAATCATTAAATCTAATTTTTAGAAATGTAGTTAGCTTTATAATAGTTCTGTCTTTTCCTAAAGAATTGCAGTAAATATAAGTCACAATAATACTAATATCATAAGTTCAGATAAAGATTTCAGTGACCAGCATACAACTGTTTTCTGTTTTAGGTGGTCTGAATAATTTGAGATATATGATGAAATTTTCTTGGGGCCTGGCTGCCTTTGGAAAGAATTTTGTTTGCTATTGCTGTTATGAATAACTGACTTCTTAAATCCAGATATTCACCTTAATTTACACCTGTAGAATTGTTTTTAAATAAAACAAGTTAATGTATAAAAATACTTTCTTAAGTATTTAAAATATTTCGTATCAAAATTATTAATATGTGCCATAAAAAGTTTTCTGAGGTGGGGCACCTGGGTGGCTCACGCAGTTAAGCTTCTGACTCTTGATTTTAACTCAGGTCATGATCTCACAGTTCTTGGGATTGAGCCCCGCATTGGGCTCTGTGCTGACAGTGAAGGCCTGCTTGGGATTCTCTCTCCCTCTCTTTCTGTCTCTCTCTATCTCTCTCTCCCTCTCCCTCTCCCTCTCCCTCTCTCTGCCCCTTCTCCTTTTGTGCTCTCATGTGTGCTTTCTGTCTCTCTTTCAAAATATATAACCTTTAAAAATTACTAAAAAGAAAAGTTTTATGAGGTAGAATGTTAACTTTGAACAGATTTCATTTCTATTCTTACTACAATTATAAAACAACCTATGCTGTTACTATTTTGCCTTTCGTTCAGGAAAGTGAAATATCGGGGCACCTGGGTGGCTCAATTGGTTAGTTCGACTCTTGTTTCGGCTCAGGTCATGATCTCATAGTTTCATGAGTTTGAGCCCCGCATTGGGCAGTGTGGAGCCTGCTTGGGATTCTCTTTCTCCCTCTGTCTTTCTGCCCCTCCCCCACTTGTGCTGTCTCTTTCTCTCTCAAAATAAATAAATTAATTAAAAAAAATTAAAAAGTGCAAATATTTTAGAATATAAAAATATCAAAGACTTGTATACTAAAAATTCTAAAACATTACTGAAAGAAATTGAGGAAGACCTACATAAATTGAAATGCATTCATGTTCACAGATGGTATAACTTACTTTTGTGAAAATGATAGTATTCCCCAAATATCTACAGATTCGGTGCACTCACCATCAAAATCCCAGCTTCCCTTTTTTGCCAAAATGACAAGTGATCCTAAAATTCAAATGGAAAGCAAGAATAGCCCAAAAGAGTGTTATAGAAGAACAGAGTTGGGGGATTCACACTTCTCAATTTCTACATATGCTTCAAAACTATAGTATCAAGATGGTATGGTACTGGCCTAAGAGAAGACATATAGATCAATGGGATGGAATTGGGTGTCTATAAACAAACCCATACATTTATGGCCAACTTACTTTTCAACAAGGGTGACAAGACAGTTCAATTCAGTAAAAAATAGTATTTTCAACAAATGAAAACTGAATGTTTACATATAAAAGAATGGGTTCGACCCCATCTCATCCCATATAAAAAATAACTCAAAAAAGAGAATGTACCATAGACCAAAATGAAGAACTAAATATAAAACTCTTAGAAAAAAAATGGTGTAAATCTTGGTGGCCTTAGATCAAGCAATGGTTTCTTAGATATGAGTCCAAAGGTAAAAGCAACAATAGAAAAAAAAATTGGATTTCATCACAATTCACAATTTTCTATATCAGAAGACACAATCAAGAAAGTGGAAAGACAGCCCACACAATGGGGAAATATCTTTACAGTCATATATCTAATAAGACTCTAGTAACCAGGACATGTAAATAACTATTATGACTTAATAATAAAAATACATGTATCTAAATAAAAAATAGGTAAAGGATTTGAATGGATAGTCTCCATAGAATACAGAGAAATGGCAAATAAACACATGGAAAGATGCTCAGGATAATTAATTGATCATTAGGTACATGCAGTTCTAAACCACAATGAGGTACTGATACTCATCTGGCTCTAGTCAAAAAGAGATGCTGTCCAATGTTGATGAGGATGTGAAGCAATTAGAATCTAGGTTGCTGGTGGGACAGTAAAATGGTGCAGCCACTTTGGAAAAATAGTTTGGTACTTCCTCAAAAAGTGAAATACAGTTACTTTATGACCCAATAATTTGACTCTTAGGTTTACACCGAAGAGAAATGAAAAGATCTACCACGCAGAAAACCCTGTATACCTGTATCCATAGCAACATTATTCATGATGGGCAAAAAGTGGAACAAATTGATGGCCATATATTGACAAATGGATAAACAAATGTGGTATATCCACACATTGGAGTACTATTCAGTCATAAACAGGAATAGGTACAAATACATGTGAAAACATGGACAACCTTGAAAACATTATGGTAACCTTGAAAGAAACTAGCACAAAATATCACATATTGTGTAATTCCATTTATATGAAATATCTGGCAAATCTACATAGATAGAAAATAGAGTAGTGGTTACCAGGGTTTGAGGAAAAGGAGGAGTGGTGAGTGAATGCTAATGGATTTGAGTTCTCGTTTTGGAGTGATGAAAGTTCTGGAATTAGTGGTGATGGTTGCACATACTGGTTGTGTATTTGCTAAATAATCACTGATTTGTACACTTTAAAAGGGTGAATAATGTAAGGCAAGGAAATAAAATAATTATTTGTGGTTTTATTTGTTTTTCCATTTGGAAAGTAGACATTACCCCTTGTCCTAATTTTAAATCATATATTTTTCAGAAGTGATAAACTGAAAGCTAATATACGTTTGTAGAGCAGAATTCTACTGTGTTCATGTAGTCATGAAAATGAACATTTTATCTTGAAGATGATATTTACTCTGCTTACATCTAGCTATAATATAGCTGAAAAGACATTTTTTAATTGCCTTTCTTAGGTAAGATACCCTATTTTGGATACCAAGATGAATGTAACATGGTTTCTACGCTTAGGACATCTAATGATATGGTAGGAAAGGCAGATGATAAACTATAAAAATACGACAGGGAGCAGAGGTATAGACAGAGTTCTAGATAGCAATAATGAAGGAGTATAAGAGGTCAGAAAATAGAAAAAGGTCAAGAAGATTCACATTTGAATAGGAACTTGAATATCATATAGAAGTTTCTCATAAAGACAAGTTAGGAAATATCATTCCACACTAAGGAGAAAGCATGAAGGTAGGAATGTCACTGTAAACTTAGGGACCCACAAATGGTACTCTTGCCAGAGTGCATAGAGGAGAGAAGGGATGATGCATGAGGAAGCTGGAAGGATGGAGAAGACAATGCTGATTATTTAGGAACTAGAAGGCTTAGGTACCATCTGGTTGTGAGTGACTGAGGCAAAGACAAAGGTAACTGATTTTTATCCCTTGCCCTCCTGGTGTGAAACATAGTTTAGGAATAAGCTTATGTTGGTTTGGGTGGTGTTAAATTTAAAGAGCTTACAAGAATTCCAGATGTAAATCTTCATTAGACATTGACAAATAAGGTCTGGACTTCTGAGGTTTGTTATTTTTTATTCAAATTAGACATTTTGGGGCAAAGATGTAACAATGAATACTATGAAAGTAGATGAAGTATCCCAGAGGTTGTATAAAGGGGTATAAGAAGTATGGGGTCTGCATCCTCGAGAATACCAATGCTTAAGAGACCAAGAATGAAAACATTGGATGAGAAAGAAAATGGGGAATCATATGAGGTATTTACCACTGACGTCAAGGAAATAAGCAAAGTGGGGGGAAAAAATAAAGCATGGCAGAGGGACAGAAAGGTTTCTGTCACTTCAAACCCTTGGTCCAGATTTTTACCCAGAACATACAGAGGCAAAGGTAGATTGTAAGATCAAATCTTGCATTGCTCATTGTTTCCATCTATGAGGTCTTTGTGTTCTGACAGCCAAAGGGAGGAAGGAGGCAAGAGATGGCGTGAGTAGATAGTGAAGGCTGAAGCCAGGAAGCTCTTGTGTGGCCCTTGCGCTAGTCATGCAATCTGCTCTCAGGAGCCCCTGGAGCTCTGCTGGTGATGAGAAGAGACATTGGGAAGTGGCCAGGTCAGTGGTCAAACTATGACCCCATGATCAATGCATGATTTGCTTAGAAGGCTGTCTGTGGTCTGTTGTGGCAGGTCAGATTTGTTGTCTCTACACCCTGATTTCTGGTATTTAAGCCAGCGGAATTTCCCTCCTTGCTACATCCTTCATCTTACTGCACTACTCAGGTATTGGTGTAGGTAACACTTTAAAAATGAAGCTTGCTATGCTGAACTGTAACTCTTGTGAGTTTAGTGGTTTGTACAAAACACGCTTTCAGTAAAAGCAGAGAAAAGCCTTATCTGTGGTTAGCAGTGTGCCTCACATCTCCAGACCAGGAAAAAAAAGGTATTTTACTAATAGTGCCCATACAACTAACAGAAATATTTTTTCAGATAGAGGAAGGCTTAGTTTAGTTTGAATTGTTCCTGATGGAGGAACTTGAGCACAAGATAACATCCTGGCTAGGGGGTTCATTAGTGAAATCAGTGTCTGCAAGTAGGTAGGGAGCAGTGAGTTTTACGTTTGCTGCTTTAAAACATTTTTGCTTTGGCTGCATAGTATCTATTATTTTTACTTTTTTGCAAAGCCCAAATTAGGCAAAACTTGGGGAAACAAAGAAGATGATGTCAGTTGTACCTTGCTTTGTATTAACAGATGGATTTCTAAATTGCAGTTTTGTGGGGCGCCTGGGTGGCTCAGTAGGTTGAACGTCTGACTTCTGCTCAGGTCATGATCTCGCGGTTGACGAGTTTGGGCCCTGCGTCGGGCTCTGTGCTGACAGCTCAGAGCCTGGAGCCTGCTTTGGATTCTGTGTCTCCCTCTCTCTCTGCCCCTCCCCTGCACATGCTCTGTCTCTCTCTGTCTCAAAAATAAATAAATATTAAAAAAACTAAAAAAAAAAATTCCAATTTTGTATTTATAAGTCACCTTTTGTAAATCATAACCATTAGGGAAGGTGATGATTTGAAGAAATCTTTTTGCAGAATTAATGCCATGACTCGTTTTTGTTAGTCAATAGATATTGTCACATATCTTGCTTAAGGAGAAGAATAAATGACTTATATGCTCCTTGCTACATTTTTTCATTTCTCTTGCCCACAGCAAATCAATTTATAAGCATTAAAATGCAAGACAGGTTAAATTCTTAATTCTTACTTTGAAGGAAAGTGTTGAAAACATGAGGGGTTTGTCCTCAGATATGAACAATAGACTTGGTTGCCAAACTTGGGAAATAATCAAGTGTTATGGTTTTGCATTTATATACCTACTAATTAGGAAATTAAATGATATTTCCATAGCAACGGAAACAGTCTCCTTTCACACTTGTTTTTTGCCTGCAATAATACACAACAGGGTGTCCAAGAACATTTGCCTAAGGTTCAAGACAGGCAAAGTGTCTAGGTATTGACACACACGTATGCACACAGGGGTGTTATTTGGCTTCTAAAAATGATACTTGCATCAATAAAATCATCTTAGTAAACATTTTAAATGCTACTGCTCCAAATGAAGAACTGCACTGAAAAGATCTAAGGGACTTTCTTGAAAACTGTCACATACGCTGAATTTCATAAAGGACTTAGCCAGTCTAAAGAATTCTACCACCGTGCCATAGTGTGATTGAAGATGCTGAACTAACCAGCTGCTCTTACACTTCTTTTGAAAGGAACAGGGTTAATGTATACACAACTGTTGCTGCCTCAACCTACTTCATCTCAGGAAATAAAATAGAGGTGGTCTGAAATCCCTGGAGAGTAATTCTGCCTTAGGGATTAAGGGAATGACTTCATGTGATGCTTGGATAAGCTTTTTGGAGCTTTCTGACTCCAGTTAATTTAGAAGAGTGGGAGAGAATGTTCTCTTGTTTTACTTCCTTCTAGCCTTTGCCCCAAACGTATGTTAGGATTGTGTTGTTTTGCAATAGTAATACTGTGATAGAATTAAAATTTAAAGATGATTGTAGACTTCATACTTTAATACTTTAAACACTTAAATACTTCAATACTTTAAAAGTTTCTTTCCTGACTACATTCCTCTGGTAAAGTAATTGATTTTTTTAAAAACCGTCATTGACTATTCTTGACATATAAGTTTTCTAAACTTCTTTCTCTCGCTGGTTTCTGATGACAGATTTTTTTAAACCATCCCCAAACCTTCAGGCTGCTGCTTAATGCTATACTGTCCTCCTGTCACATAATTTAATCTCCTTCCCCTGCCTCTCTTCCTGAGTGTCATTTCTCCAGTGTTACATCCCTAATCTTGACACACACCTGCACCAGATTAGTTTTTCATAGTTAATTTTCTTTGCTGAAAAACATTTGGTGTGCTTCTGTGGCTACCAAATTAAATCTAAATGCCTTAGCCTGCCACTCAGGGCTCTCAGGCTCGACACTCAAGCTCATATTCCAAAAAGATAATCTCATGCTCCTCTATTTGAACTCTCTGCCTTGGCAAGTATGAAACATTGCTCCCCCAATATACCCTTTATTCTCCTTCACAGACACCTGGGTCTCATTTTCTCCTGTCTACTTAGGAGACGTTCTACGTGTCTTTTAAATCCATCTGGTGTGCATCCTTTCTTCTTGATGAACCTGTATCTGAGTTCTTAAAATGATTCCACCTCACTCTCCTCCTGACTTCTATATCTTTTCCTTTGTACCCCGCTATGTTATACCACCATGTCTTAGGGTTATTGGTGTATTTGTTGTCCTGGTTCCATCTCCCACTCTCATCTTGAAAGCCAGGATAAGCTTTATTCATCTAAGTATCCCTTTCAATATATGTCATATATTTTAGTATATCTTCAGTGAATACAAGGGTAATTCAGTAAACTTATTCAATTTAAATATATTAATCCTTTTAAGACATGAAGTGAACAGAAGGTTATGTAAATGTGGGGGTATTTGGAAATGTCAATTTTACAATATCTAAAAGCATGTTAAAGCAGTCATTCCTTGAGAATTAGGAAAAACTGAGTGAGTTCTTAGGAGTTACTGTATTCCATAGTCTTACATAATTGTAGTAGATCATACATAAACTTTGCATTTTATTAGCAAGACTATACTAAAGAATATACAACTTGCTAATAATGATAGAGATTATGAGTGACAAAAGTGACCCCAAAACTCATTAAGATCTTAAGATCTTAATAGTAGCTTATGTTTGTAATGTCTTTAGAGTGTCTGGATGGGCACAATGAAGGTGTCTTCTGTGGGATACTAGTCCTGACCAGTGCTTCATTCAGAGCAAGTTCTGTAGACAAGTACACTTGGGAAATGATATTTTTGTTGTTATTCTTCTTCTTCAGTAGTTTGAGAGTTTCGGCCATTAACCAGGCAAACACTCCCAAAAGCAAACAACAAAATACAGTTGAACCACATTTAAATATCATGCATCCAGACATCGTATATTCATTTAGGATGAATAAATGAACCTACTCTCCCCTGCTGGAATGAAGAACTGCCATCCTGCAGAATACACCAGAACACTAACCTGGGGCATTTATAAAGCTGTATTTTAACTATTTTTGTTGTACAAATAAGATTCCAGTCAAGGATTGTTTTTTGCTAAAGAGTGAAATTTTAACCCTTGTGTCACCACCATGGCATATGTTGTTTGATTTCATGTTGTACAGGCTTGTGCGTGTTCATTTTCAGCATGCATATGGTTTTGTGTTGTTTCTAAACTTGATAAGGATTTTCTAATTGTTATACACATTTTATAATTATCACTTAATGGCTATGTATTTCATTGCATTTTTAAACACTTAAGCTGTTTCTGATTCTTATTTATAAGCAATTTAGAAATGAACACCTTTAAATGTGAAACTTTCTCTTAAAAATCAGCATAAAAATCCTAAGCATACAGATACTGAGTTGAAGGCTCCAGTGATCATGGCCATATTGTTCACGGTAATTCTTGGATCAGTTTGTGTACCTTCCTGCAGTGTTTGTACTTGATCTCTCCATTGTCATGCTAGCAACAGCTCTTCTATTCAGTTTTACTGACATGAAACAGAAATTTGTGAAGAGGCATTTCTTACCTCCAGGCTGATATAGATGAAATTCATTTATTATAAAAAAAGATAACATTGTTTATTATAAAAAAAATAACTTTTACTACCCTTAACCCATGACTATGTAGACACAGATATATTTATTTTTGTGCTGATAGGGTTTTCATTCTGAGCCACTCTTTTCCATTTTTGATATTGTGCTTGTTTCTCTAATTTCTCAGAAAGAACATTGTGCATGACTCTGTGATAACTACTCAGTTACATTTTAAGTAGCTTTCCCTTGTGTCTCCACTGGCTTCTTTTAAAAAATATCAAGTTTTGGGTTTTTTTTTTTCATTTCTGGATTTTTAGTGTTCTCTCATTATAGCCATTTAATTTAATTTTGTATTGAGTAGGAAAGGACTTTCTAAGGCATAAAAGAGGAATGGCCTTTTGTAGCAACGTGGATGGAACTGGAGAGTGTGATGCTAAGTGAAATAAGCCATACAGAGAAAGACAGATACCATATGGTCTCACTCTTATGTGGATCCTGAGAAACTTAACAGGAACCCATGGGGGAGGGGAAGGAAAAAAAAAAAAAAAAAGAGAGGTTAGAAAGGGAGAGAGCCAAAGCATAAGAGACTGTTAAAAACTGAGAACAAACTGAGGGTTGATGGGGGGTGGGAGGGAGGAGAGGGTGGGTGATGGGTATTGAGGAGGGCACCTTTTGGGATGAGCACTGGGTGTTGTATGGAAACCAATTTGTCAATAAATTTCAGAAAAAAAAAAAAGAAATCAGAAAAAAAAAGAAAAAAAAAAAAAAAAAAAAAAAAAAAAAAAAAGTAAACAATTGGCACATTATGCATGACATATGGTTTTTAAATAGTAAAGAAATGAAAAAAATTAGTAAACTATGCATGCAAAAAATTTAAAATATATGACAAAGTCAATCTATTTCATAGTTAATGAATTCTTACATACCAGTAAATAAAAACTCCCAAATACTTCTTTTGGAAAAAAATGTGTATGCTTTTTTTTTCTTTCAATGAACATATTTTGCTTTTATAATCAGAAATAAACATTTATAATCAGGAAAAAGCTGGGCATTTTGCACTTGTGCACCTTTCTAAGTCATATATTCTTAGGTCTGTCTTTATAATGACAAATTTCATATATATATATTTATTTTTTAAATAAACAATGATTTATTATCAGATATAAATGCTAGCAGAATTTAAATTTGAAGAGATGGATCAAATATGAAGAGAAAGAAAAACAAGATTCTTATTTTCTGTTTCTTCTTGCTCCTTCATAGCTGCACGTTGTCAGCTCTGTTGAAGAGTTGAGAAAATGCCCACCCAATTATCATGATTGGACCTGCCTTGCCATAAAATATCACTAATGTTGTCGGGATGTCTCAAAGGATGCATAAGTGAACAGCTCTCAAGTTCTCATCAGATTTAGACATTTATCATGTTAACTAGTTGGTACTCAAGCTTCTTGCAGAAAGGCATTGTAGACAGATAATTTTCAGAGAGGCCACACCTGGAATGGTTGGCCAAGGTGATAGGACGCTGAACAGTGTCTGCCAAAAAGTTAGAGATGCGAAAGAATACTATACCTGAATTCACGTCTCTAGCCTCCTTTCCTGAGTACCTAGGTTTTTTTGTAGTTTAATTTGTTAAGAGCTGAGTAGTGGAATTAATCAGGTGAAAGCATCACCCATATTCTGTTGATCTTGATTATATATCCATCCCTATTAAGGTGCAGACTCTATGATTTGTTACTATGCAGATTGGTAGGAAAAGTGTGGGCAGATTCAATCAATCACATTCTTCCAGAGACCATCCTAGCTGACGTACAGCCTCATAGTGAAATGGTAAGATCCAAAGAGATTCAGATATTCCTACTATATTATCATTTTTAACGTGCAAAATTGTAACAAATATTTTTAACTAGTAATATTGTTCAATATGGAAAACATTATAGCAAGATTTTTGAGTGATTAACATATGCACATAAGTGTCTCTCAGGAATATGTGTGAACGCATGCACACATTCGCTTTCAGCTAATCCCCTCCCACTCATTTTGCACCATTGATTTTAGTGGTAAGTTGCATCTGCATCTCTTGGTATTGTATTTATCTTTGTTCTTCACCTGGGATTCTCATGTTGCTGGCTTTGTCATTGTCAGCTGAATTGGCCATTCTTCCCTGCAGTGTCACTGCCCTTTTTATGTGCATGTGGAGGGCTAAAAATAAACCTACAGAAAGTAGTTCTGTTGGTGAATTTAAAAAAAAAGGAAGAAAGAAAGAAAAAAACTGCTTAGCTGAATGATTTGACCTTCTTGATCCACCAATCTGCCTTGTCATGGAATGTTCACCATTTATAGAAATTAATAATCCCTTGAACCAAAAATGTATAAGCCTATTTTGTTTCTCAGTGCTTTCCTCCAGATTTCTATTCTGGGATTTTGCCATCTCTTCTCTTAGAATGCTCTGCCTGTGCTCTGTTCCTGCCTTCCTGTCACTTCATGCTCTCTCTCATACCCTCACATTACATTTGATCCTTTGATGCCTTTGCTCGTATGGTGCCCATATCTATGTTCGGGATATGCGTTTCTATGTTTTCCAATCGTGGTGAAAGGAATCACATATGTGACCTTAGGAAACCCAACCTGAGTAGAAAAGGACTAGCTTCCTGGCTGAGCAACAAGGTATTTGTCCCTTAGGAACCAAATCAGTCTTGGTAACCAGTCTTCATTCTTGCTCAAATCCAAGGGCTCTTCCTGCAGCAACGATTATTTACTGCCCTCATCACATGAAAATAGAACTTAGGAACCATCAGAACTGCTTTTGCCTTTGTATCATAAATACTCACCATGTGAGTTACATTTACATCCTAGAAGAATGTAATAATTCTTCTCAGCACACATTTATTGAATTTCCCACTGTGTATCTGTTTTCCTCTCAAGGGGAAGTTAAGCATACAACTCACTTTGATACCAGGGAGGTTTTGGATAATAGGGTTTTATCATTTTATACTCCCAAATTAAAAATCTAAGATCATTTTGCATATGAATAGTTCTGCTTCCTTCAATAAGACAGTATAACAATTATTGATACAACTTCTGGTAGAAAAAAATGGGTGACCGTGTTTATGCCAAGACAGACAATTGCTATTTCAACTCCATTTACTCAATATACAGGTATAAAATCAGGGTCACAAAAACAGGCATTAGTAGGATAATTTGTAAAACACCAAATAAGGCAGAAAAACAAAAAGAAAAAAAAAGAAAAAGAAAAAAACATTTTCAAACTTTATAACTAAGAATTATGGACATAGCAGCTTCTGGAAGGGTGCTGCTGCTGCAGTAATTCTATCACAATTAAAGAGGATCATTTGAAAAAAGAAAAAAAAAGACTCGTCAGAGTATACTTTTAACCACAGTGTATCTAAAAGAGGTATCTTTGAGAACCTTTTGCTTATTGTACTTTTATAGTCTAAAGTTATTATTTTCCCCCTAATTTCCCCACTGTTGTTCTTTTTGAGAACTTGCGCAAGCAGTCTTGTCTGTTCCAGCCATGGTATTTTGTTAGGATTGTTGGAGAACTTTTGGAATAGAATAGTGCCACAAAATACTGAGGAAACACAGTGGGTGGAAAGACATGTTGAACAGGGTGCATGGGAAAAATACAGATTAGGACCTTGTTATTGAGAAGATTTGGAGACTAGAGACAGTAGCCAGGGCTGGGAGCAGTGGCATTCTAGAGCAGTGGTGAGCATGAACTAAAGGAAACAAGCTCAGAACACATTGTGGGGAGCTGAGGCCTCTTGTGTGGTTGGTACTTAGATCATAGGGGGTCAGAATGTGGTGGGGGGAAAGGTTGGAAGCAGAAGATTTTTGAATGCTATTCTGAGGGATTTGGGCTTCATTTCTATGCAGGGGGAAGCTGTCTAATTAATGTGTTCTAATGTCTGAAGCGTGACATGATGACTGTGCGAAGAGAGGATCATAATCAGGAAAGGTGGCGGCTGAGCAATCAATTAGGAGGCTCTTGCCATGAGTCAGGTGAGGCTTTGTGGGGACCAGAACGAGGGCAGAATGCTTGAGAATGGAGTAAGTTGGAGGAGAAGTGATCTGCCAACATCACAATCCAGATCAATAAGGATAAATCCAGGTTTCTCTGAGGCAGGAAAACATCCAGATAATTGCACAGATAATGGCAAGAAAAGACTAGCTAGGCAGGCACAAGTACAGCAGACAGAGACCTGGGAGTCCAAGTGGACCATATGGTGAATGTGAGTCACTAGTGTTTTGCTGTTATTAAAAAAACAGAACCAACACTATGGGGGAAAGATATTAATGGGAGTGAGGCATGCAAAAGGCAAGGAGTAGCCTTTCTGCTCTGTTTGTAATTGTTCCAACTTTTACTTTCTCTGTTGACTCTGTTGGCCTTCACAATACAAGAGAGTTTAGAACGTGGCCTTCCTAGAGAAGAACAGCTCAAGTGCTAGAGGTAAGAGAGGGCTTTGTTAGGAGAGGCAGAAAGGAGATCTGGAAATGCCACCTTGACACCACCCTACCTCAGCTCCCTGTGACTTGGCTGTATTTGCCTTCAGTTGTCTCATCCTGTGATCTCATTATCCTTTTATGGACCCCTCAAAGCAGACATTGTTTGGAAGTTCCTGAGATATGGATTAGAGCTCTTTCTAATTAGTCCTCTCATTCTCATATCAATAAACAAGATTGGCCACAACTACATGGAAATTAGGGGGACTGTAAATTTCCAGCTCTCCACTTCTTCAGCTAGTAAATGACAAGGTATTTACAGCTCCTGCTGAGTGTCACTTTTCAGGGAAAACTTCCATGCCTGCACAGGCCAGGTCAGGTCACGTGCTCTGAGAGAACCTGTCTTTTTTTTTTTTTATAGCACTTATTGTAATTAGCAGTTGTCTGCTCATTTGCATAATTATTCAAAATGCCTGTCCTGTCCACCAGACTGCAGCTTTCCTGAGAACAGGAACTATGTCTGCTTTTGCTTACTGTTGTTTCCCAGGAGTCTATATAAATATTTGTTGCATTAAATAACAATTTTACCTGTATCACAAAAGGGAATGAGTAAGATAAAGAGAGTGTGTGGGAATGACAGTCAAGTCTTTGGGGTGGGTTTGGGCCATTCCAAAAGAGGCAGCTTATCTTAGTGGTTAGGGATGTGGACTCCGGGGCCAAATCCTGGTTCTGCCACTTAATAGTTTGGCCAAGTTACTGAACTTCTGTAAGCTTTTACACTGGAGTCTCCTAAAATGTGGCAGAAACACCTCTTGCTTCCACAGGATGGTTTTCCATTACTTTAGCTGCTTTACAAGATAAATTAATTTTTAAATAATAGCTATGTATTTGTAATTAGTACACTAACTAGATGATTTCATTACAATGCAGCTAAAGTAAATATTTTTGTGGTAAATATATAAGTGAATCAAATATGACTCAATTTTCTTAAATGTTAATGAAGTCACTTTATAAACTGAAAAAAAATATTTGACTCTATGAGTTTGCTTTGTGTAGTTTCTGGACACCATTTAATTTATGGATTTTTTTTTCTTCTTTTTCCTGAATACTTTTTTAGTATTGACGGTTTTTCCTACTTACCACAGGTTTGACCGAAGAAGCTGTTTCGAGCATCTTAACACTGTCTTAATACTCTCTGGAGAGTACAAAATTGGTAGCTTTCACTTAATAGCTTTCTGATTGGTGTGATTAAATGTGTAATTTTAATGTTGTATTGATCAAAGGGTTTTCATTTGTTTGCTTGTGATTCGCATTTTGTACCTTGTAAAATGCCCGTGAGACATGTCCTAAAGGAGCATTTCGTTGTAAGGTATTAAATCTAAAATTATAGCTATGATTACCTATGAAAATGTCAACATTTTCAACCTTGTAACTTTATGACAAGGATACAGTTATGTACTGAAGATATGCTTAGTAACACAGTGGACATATTTACCATCTAGCCCAAATTCTTATGGCTTAGGAGTTGACTAAATTGATAATATAGTGCCTGGTGCTTCAGCTACTAGAATGGTACCTTTGAGAGCATCTGAAATTTGCATTTTCCCAATCTTTATAATTTTTATGTAATATTAGATCTGGTACTCACGGTGATAATTTTTCATAATGCTAGAAAACTAATAACGCTATTCAACTGAAAGCTTTCTGCCTTCTAATTTCTTTTACTTTTTTAGCTTTTAAAAAACTATGCTTTATATTTCTACAATTGAAATATGCCTAACCCTTTAGACCAAAAGTACTATAAATTGTGTGAATGTTCTCTGTGCCATTAGACTTGCCATGATGGCCTGAAGGGTTTTGTTTGTCTGCTATAGTTTCCTAGTGCCCGTATTAGCCCCCATTTTCTTCCCCCTGTGTAGGCTATTATCATCAGTCTTTCAATATGGAAAGAAAAGAATTTGTATTACAAAATGTGCTGTTATGGTAGCTGACATTAAAAGGAAAAGGTTCTTTCTAAAATAACTATTCTATATAGGATTCTTCATGTTAGAAGTTTTGCAAACCTAAGCAGCAAAACTCATTTGTCCTTGTTGTATTTATTATTTGACTTTTTTTGTTGTTGTTCTTATGAATTAAAAGTATTGAAATTAAGTTGTGCACTTTTGAACAGAATGTCTCCATTTTTTGTACTTCTTGAACTTTGGAGCAAAACTTCTAGATTTTAATCTCAGTTCCATTGCTCCCTAGCCATGGGCAGGTTTAATATACATTAATGAGCACCTGATTTACTTATCTGAAAAATGAGATAATACTAACCTATAGAGTTATAAGGATTAGAGATAATGTGTATAAAATTCATACCATAGTGCCTTAAACACTATCAATAAATTATTATTTTACCATTACCAGCAATGTTAGAATGTAGCTGTTTTACTTTTGGAAATCCTCTGTGCACACACTTATTTATTCTAATGACAGTCTCACTATCTCCTAGTAAATTTGTCAAACATATTTTAAAAATCCTGTCAAGAACATTTATATATATATTTATGTGTGTGTGTGTGTGTGTATGTGTGTGTGTGTGTGTGTGTATGGTTTATTTTTGAGGGGGAGACAGAGAGAAAGAGAGAAAGACAGTGTGTATGGCGGCGGGGGGGTGGGGGTGGGAGAAGCAGAGAAAGAGGGAGGGATAGAATCCGAAGTAGGCCCCAGGCTCTGAGCTGTCAGCTCAGAGCTGGACAGAGGGCTCAAACTTGTGAACCAAGAGTTCATGACCTGAGCTGAAGTTGGACACTTAACCGACTGGAGCCACCCAGGCGCCCCAAGAACATTTATATTTTAATGTCATTTTTTTCATCATGATGCATTTCTGTCCTTAATGTGCCATTTAGAATTTTTTTTCAAATATTTAGAATACAGAGTTTAGTAAATTTAATGAATATCAGAATAGGTTTCATGCATACTCTACTGTTTTAAGAATAGAATTCTTTTGTTTTTAAAAATTTCTAATTCCTCTTCAGTCATTTATAAATGTTCTGTTTTTTCTTTAAGGTATATTTTCATACACTTTAGCTTGCAATGCTAAATGAATGGTCCGAAATTAACCTGGATGTTTTATGGACAATTGAGAAAAGTTTTATTCAATTTTTAAGTTGTTTTTATATTTAAAAATATTAGATTCTCTGGTATTACTTTTATTAACTAGTTTCATATTCATATTTTTCCATTAAATGTATTTGTGAAGCTTGCAACAACCAATAAAAAACAAAAACAAAATAACCCATGATACCCAAAAAGGACAATGAAGAGGTCATTATGGGTTGGATATCCTCTAAAAGATCATTAATTTTTTTTAACTTTGAAATGTGAACTCACATCGTCATTTCAATAACCAAGCATTATTGTACCCTTCTTCTTAAGACTAATATGCAAATTTTAGTGTTTCCTTAATTAGAATACTTAATGTCTGTAAAGGTGAGGTAGGCATCTGAGACTGGCTAGTTATAAAATCAGTGGGAAATAATTATTTTTGACTCATTGATTATCTTGTTTTGACCATTTCAACCTACCAACTTGGTTTCAATAACTCAACTGCTTCCATCCACCTAGTTAGACCTTTTTTAATGCATTGGTTTTATACTTGCCTAGCAAATGAAGAGGTTATTTTATTGATGACAATATATGAAAATGTGATTATATAATGGAAGTGATTTTATAAGGTACACAATATTGCAGAACTATTGGGAAATAACACATTGTGTCTGTTTTACCAGATCCATTCTATATCTTTGTTATAAAATCAAAATCTCATTAACATTAACTTGGAAGACTGAGAATAAACTGAGGGTTGAAGGGGGATGGGAGGGAGGGGAAAGTGGGTGATGAGCATTGAGGAGGGCACCTGTTGGGATGAGCACTGGGTGTTGTATGGAAAACAACTTGACAATAAATTTCATATTAAAAAAACAAAAGAAAAAAACCAGTAACTTGGAAATATTAAGGAATGAAAAAAAGACTACTTAGTTTAAATTTTTGTTTAAGTAGAAAAAGACAGCTGTTATTCTTGGACCAATACAGAGTTAATAAAAGTTGTCAGGAAGATCCAGGCTTGGGAATTTTTCTGTGGAAAAATTATGAGATAGTAGTTGGAATACATCAATTGAGTTATAAATCACATCCAGAAATGTCAGTCCATAATCTCATGAGCACACAGTTTTATAGCACACAGTCACTTTCTTGGCATGAGAATGTATAAATATGACATTCTTTTTTTGTAAGTGAAACAGTTGAAACCACTTTTGGATAAAGGGAATGGGTCAAAGTTGAATTTATTAATTCCATCAAGTAGGGGTATTTCTGAGAATACAAGATTCTGGTTCCTATATTGGATGCTACTGCAAAGTGGTCTTTTGTAGCATAGAAGATATAGACAAGTTCAGATAGCTTTGTTGATAAGCAGTTTTTGATACTTCAAGGGCATAGCTAGACTAGTTTTCAGTGTCTTGGTAGGAATGTATATGCCTTCAGAGATATTTCATGTTGACATTAAGAGGGTGGATTTTACATGGGGCCCAGAATGTAGATGGATGACTTCTTAAATTCTGTGGGTCACACAAGGAAATTGCTTAGCATGTATTTAGAGTCCAAGTGGCCTAATTGAGATATTTCCTTGGCATTCCTTTGCTGAGCTCTGGACTCCCAGCTTGGATAAGCAGACATCTGCATAGGAATCAAGTGGCTGTCAATCATAAGATTCTGTTTGAAGAGTACCAATGTGGTCTCCAGGGAGAAGCCCATTCTGCTCCAGTTGGAGAATAAGATAATGGTTGTACTTTATTATAACCTGAAGGTGGCAACAGGCCAGAGCTATCCAGAAGGAAGATAAAAGGAAAGAGAATTAACTTATATGAGTGCCTACTTGGAAATGGTTGCTTTAGTTACGGTATGTCACTTGACCCTCTCAATAATGTTGGACGGCTAGTAATATCCCATGTTCATGAATATTATGTTTTTTTTATGTAACACTGTGTATGCAATGCTGTATGTGTGTGTGCAACACTGTGTATGCAATACTGTAGCTAAGTTTCCATTATAAATTTTTGTTTAAAGCCTATATAACATGAGTCTATAGACCATGCAGACTCAGGTATTTTCTTAGTTCCAAGTATCTGCATGATATTTAAACTTAGCTTCATAGAATAGCACTGTTGAAGACAGTATGTTAGCCCCCATACCCAATTCTCACATTCCTTTTTAAATTAACCCTTGCAACTAGGTATGATTGTTGACTAAGTTATGTCCAATCAAGTGTTGTGTGCAACTTCCAGGCCCCATGCTTACAGAGGAGAGGCAAGCTTCCACTTCCTCTTTTCTGCTACCCACAAGCTGGGCTGAGTTATGGTGAAGGGATTTAGAGCCCAAGATGGAAGCTGCCTATTGAAGATGCCAGAGCAACAAGATAGAAGGAGCCTAGGTCCATGACATAAAGCAGTCCCATCAAGTATGAACTGCTTACATTTCAAGTGTTACATGAGAGAGAGAAAATTTGTTTAATCCCTTGCTCTCAAGTGAGTTTAAATTATGTGAGGGTAATAATGACATTAAACACAGCTAGTAATTATAAAGCACTTAATACATGTCAGACACTGATATCCTAAGCTGTTTATCTATTTACTTGTTTAATACTCACAATGATCCTGTGGGACTGTTAGTATCCCATTAAAGAAAGGAGGACATGTATAATTCAAGCACAGAGAAGCTAAGTAACATGGCTAAGATTATCCCGCTAGTTAGGGGAAGAGGTGGAGTTTCAACCGGGACTGTAAAGTTCAAGGCTCTGCTCTTAACTATGTTTTCTTTATCACCATAAAGATGAACTGGAGAAGTGGGGGGTGGGGGTGGGGAGCAGCTTACACAGTGCTTTTTGTTTGTTTTTGTTTGTTTGTTTGTTTTAATCATATGTGCACAATTACTATAGATATTGCCCAGGTACCTGTTCTCATTTGAATGGGGCTTTTCCCTGAACTGTCCAATGTTTCTAGTAGGTCTCAGATTACAGAGAATTACTGTGTTCTTTAAATTCTCAGGAGCTTTTAAAACATCTCAGGGAGTAGCACTCTAACTATGACCTTAAAACCATTTGCTATTACAGGAATATTTCCTAGTAAGTTGTATCCAGGCTTTCTTGACGTTAGAATAGACAAACTATCTTTTTAAAAACATTGAACATTTTATTCAAAGTGTTATTTCAGTTGTATTGAATAAACTAAACAACAACAACAAAAAGAATCACTAAATTGTACACCTGAAACTACTATTAAACTGTATGTTAACTAACTGGAATTTAAATAAAAACTAAAAACAACAACAAAAAAGAAACTTCCCTATAATCTCTTTATTTACTAAATTACTTGTGCTCATTTATCTATAGATACTTTATCATTTCTTCTACATGTGAAAATATATTTAAAATGGATAAGAAGAGTAGTGTAAATGTGCATCTCTGTTTTACGTTTCCTTGCTGCTAACTAAAATGTGGTTTAGAGCAGATGCATCTAACAGATTAAAATCTATTGAAGTGTCCCAAAGGGTTAGCAGTCAAATAAACATTTGTATATTAACTCACTGGAATGCTACTTCCCAACTTTTATTGTAAGAACTGTATATACTTTTTAGCCTTCTCAGCAACAGTACTCCCTATGGTAGCATTTTTATTTATTTATCTTTTTTTGAGAAGATAATAAGCTGGGCCTAATCAACAACAATTTGTCTACTTAATGGTTTCTTCTCAAACTTAAAAAAAAGAGAGAGAGAGGGAAACAAACCATGAGAGACTCTTAAAGATAGAGAACAAACTTAGGGTTGATGGAGGGAGGGGCGTGGTGGTTGGGTTAGATGGGTGATGGGGATCAAGGAGGGCACTTGTTAATGATGAACACTGGGTGTTGTATGTAAATTGTTCAATCATTGCATTATATTCCTGAAACTAATATTGCACTGTATGTTAACTAACTAGAATTTAATAAAAATTTGAAATAAAAGAATGCTTCCAGGACAATTACTTTTGTAGGAATTTATGAAATTTTTGAGAAGAAGAAAATCTGACATATTTCTATGCTGAAATGTGTATATGTGTGTGTGTATGTATGTATGTGTGTGTGTCTCCAGAATCAGTTCCGTAGTGTACAGTAGGGGTAATAACGTGATTTTAAATACTTATACATAGATTAAATTGACAGAGGTCTTCTATAGAGTGATTTATTTGATGCAAAATAAAGTTATTGCTCTTGGTGACAGATTTTACAGATTCATTATATTAATAAGTGTTTTCTTCAATATAATTCTTCTGATACCTAAATGAGGTCAAAGCCATTAACAAGAGTAATAAGCAGAGAATTATGGCTGAAGATAATTCCAAATTGATTGCATTTATAGGGCTCTTTCAATATGCACTGTTTGATAATGTGGCTATTCTTTTGGGTGAAGTCTTCTCAACATAGACAACATTCTATAGTTGCTCTCCATATGAATTTTTGTATGTGAAATTAGGACAGAACTCTGGCTGAAGAATTATCCATAGTTGTGGCATTTGTATGATTTCTCTCCAGCATGGATTCTTTGATGTGAAAAAAGGTGAGGTTTTCAACTGAAGTATTTTTCACAGTCTTCACATTCATATGGTTTCATACAATTGTGAATTCTACAATGCATTATGCTATGAAATCTCTGGCTTAAGACTTCCCAAATTCAGTACATCCACAGGCACTCTCTCTTGTATGAGTTCTCTGATATGTAATGAGTTGGAATTCCTATTCGAAGGATTTCTCACAATTAGGACTTTAATAAGGTTTCTCTCTGGTATGAGTTATCTTTTATCTAATAAACCTATAGCCATGGGAAAAGAAAACGTTTTTTTCCCCACATTGATTATAGGCATATAGTTTGTCTCCAGCATGAGTTCTCCAATGCACAAGAAAAGCAAGAGAAGGAGCTAAAGTCTTTTGACATACTTATACATTTTTTACATTCATTTTCTCCTCGCCAATATGATTTATGTGATGCTAATGTCATGAGAACTCCAGTTGAATATTCTTTACATTCATAAGATTTTCCTTTTTATTTATATCCTGAGATGTACCAAAGGATGTGCTATGAATGAAAGAGTAATCACTGTCATTTGTAGAGTTTATCTCCTGCTGGAGTTCTTGAAAATTGAATAGGGTAAATGTTCCAACAAAAGATGTGATAACATTTTTTACTTTTATTTACATTGTCTTCTCATTGTCCAGGGAAGTAAATTATATTTTCAACTTTTAACATGTGTGTCATATTTACAGAGCAATTCCCTCAGCGTTAGCTGAGCAAGACAATGTTGTCCCCTCAATATTCACCATTTCCACAGATTTTCTCCTAAGTAAGTACTTACTTTTGGGTGAATGCAGTTTGCCTCAGATATCTCTCCTCATTTTCTTGATAATTGTCCAACGTGTCTTTAAGTTTCTAATTCCTAATGACAGTAACCTAGAATTATTTCTTACTATTTCTTCCATTTTAATGTCATAGAATTATTTATCTTGAGAAATGCTATTTTTGAAATTGAGGATTTAACTTCAACTGCAGTCTCTGAATCTGACCAGGCGTCTTGTTGAATTCCTTTCTTTACCAGCCCTGACTGTTCAGCCTTTTCCAACTAGAGGACTTAAATTTGTTTAGAAAGTCAGTGGCTCAAGGAAACCAGGTTCTTATATTTTTCAAACATCACATTTTTGTATGCAATATGCTGAGCAGTATAAAGCTGCTTTTACTCCTCCTTGGTGTAGTTTACAACCACATCCTTAAATGTCACCCATGACTGTAACTAGACAGTTAGTAACTCAGCTTCCATTCCTCCTTCTTTTTTTATGGTGATTTCTTGAGTAAGTGGACATACCTGAGAATGCTATACTTCCTACTGAGCCAGATTCAGTGTGGCTTGGCCTGCCCCCACAGTTCCTTCACCTTGACCTGACTCATATATAACCAGGGGCCAGCGGCTGCAGTCTTCTCCATATTACACCCAGCCCTCATTCTTAGGCACTCAGGCTGACCCATGCCCAGTACTGTCAACCTGCATAGGAATTTCTTTTAAAACAAAGGCTATTCATTCCAGTGAAGATCTGTTGGAAAATAAGGATTATGTGTCCAAAGGTCATGTAAAATATACTAACATTTCAGAACTCTGACTTCTTTGTACCTATTCAGAAAGTTAGGTAAGACTAAATTCTGCCCTAATGATTTTAAACTGCCTTTTCTGTATTTCAGTTTATTTAAAAATGATATTAGAATATAGGAATTAGAAACCTGGTTTGGCCAACAGAGTGTTTTTTTTAAAACAATAGAACTTAAATGCATTTGATGGACCTTTATTGTCCAATTCCTATGGTTTCATAACTACCATACTGCTCTTCATATGTTTTCACAAGTGTGGAATATGCTTCCAGTAGAACTTAAAGCATTTTTTTCTTTCTTGTTCATCTGGTCTAATTAACTTAATTTCATCAACATAGTGACAAATGCCATGTTTTTCAGAACATCCTGGATGGTTCAGACCCCTTCAGACTTTAATACGACAGAAGATAAGAGAGTTAACATAACCGTAGTGCAAGACCATAAACTTTTACTGTTTTCTTTTTCATGTATAAATAAGTGGCTTTTGAATATAGTTTCTGATAGGGTTAGAAAGGAATCTATTCACCAGCTCAGTGGCTATATACTTCAGTCTGTGTTCATCTGTTCTAGTAAAAATACTATATCTGATACTGCTGCAATTAGAGTTACATCTTGGTCAAGTTTGTGATAGTTTACTGTCATCTTTCAGGACCCATATGGTTTTGTAGAGACCAGACTGGTGAATTAAATGTGAATATGGTGGGGGTCACTAGCTCTGGATCCTTTAGAACTTTAAGGCTCACACTAATATCTGCTATTCCCCTGTTAACAGATATTGTTTTTGGTATATTATCTTGAAAGAACAAGGAGAGAGGTAATAAGACTTCTCTTTGACTTCCCTTCTCTAGTAGTTTTGTCCTAAAGGACAATAAGCCAGACTGGGAGTTCTGTCTACAAGTTATATTCTTTTCAATTAAACTTTCAGGGACCCATGAATGACCACTGGTTGGATGCATAGACCCAGTGGAGCCACATGAACCAGAGTGGACTAGAACTGTATTTATTATCTAACTCCCTTATACCCAATACTCTTGTTCGTGGGGACATAATGATCTTTTGAGTCCCTAGTTATCAATGTCTCAAATTCCTCAAAATGTCTGTCCTATATGGTTGACTGATCCTCACCTGATCCCATTGGGAGCTCTGTTGTTTGAAAGGCTGCTCAGAGTTCTATCTGAAGTAGAAGAATAAGATCTTTGGACCCCTAAATGGTCCACTCACTGGATGCAGTCTTCCCCTGGGGAGAAGGCATAACTGTGGCAAGGCACCTTCCTTCAGTCAAGGGCAATTTCCAGAGAGGGACTCAGATGTAAGCCAACAATAGACATCTCTCCTGGAATCTGGAGAAACTGAGTGTTTAGTTCTGAAAAGGGATCTAAGAAGCATACCCCAGCATCCACTCCAAAACCATAGCCCAATTGTGATAGCAGGATGTTATGAAATATAAGTAAAGAAGTAAGGTAGATGACAAGACCAAATATTAAAATTTTCAAAAATAGCCCCTGTAGTATCACCATAACATCATTGAGTACAATATCCATCCATCCATCAATCTATCCATCCATCCATTCATCCATCCTTCCATCTACTTAACTCTATACCAAATGCTATACATTGTGAGCAAGGTTAGGGACCTTAGCAATTGTGTGGATACTGACTGTTCCAGGAACTCTGAGAAGTACTTTTAGTCCATACAGTATGAAGAAAATGAAACATATTCAATTAAAGTAATTTACCCACAGTCATTACCCTATTTAGTGGGAAGGTAACAATTGGAAGTGAGCTCCGCCTCCAGAGACTTCTGTTCCCTTCCTATTAAACCTACAGGCCTTTATAGAGAATATTAACCATAGGTTTATTGCCTAAAAAGTGTATGAATGGAGTACATTGGATCTGTGATGAGATGATTCAAGTCAATGAGGGACATTTAAATGAATAAAAATTATTACTTTAGGAAATGAGAGAAATGTGCAATTGCTCATATAGCTGTGTCTATTTTAGTATTTATTACTCTTTGTCAGTATGTGTCTGTGAAGAGATTTTGGTTATTGAATTGTTATATCTGATCTTATTCTTCAACATGTCATACTATTAATATAAAGCTTTTGCTACCTTTAGCGAAAGTGTATGGGAATTGCTTGTTACTCATATGCTGGCCCTTCTTCATAAACATTAATGCCTGATGGTACATGAAACATTGTTTTTGTGGCTGAGACCATGTATTGGAAACAACATTAATAGCCTCCTATATGTTGAAGTGAAATGACTTTGCAGTGTCATTTGAGGAAAACTACTCAACATTAGTTTGCATTTATTGGGGGAAATACCTTCTTTAAGATTGTTTAGGAGGGAAAAAGTATGTATGCAGACTCTGTAACATTAAACAGGGTATATGCTACAAAATGATAAAGTATAATTTTGTACACCGTACTACAGAAACACTGATATCAGCTTTGGGATAATTCTAGACGTTACCTTCTAGAGAGACTGACACATTTAATTATTGAGGTAGTTTTGACATACCTATTGCCAGAACCAAATAGCCCAGTGATTCTTCATCCAACTTCCATTAAATTGTTGAGGCTCCTATATGAATACCTTTATAAAAAGTAGAAAATAGGTCATTAGGACAGGAGACTCAATGCATCTCATACAAAGCATTAGCTTGCGCTAGACATTCTATTTATCCAAATTAATCTTATCAAAACAGCCCCACAGAATAGTGGTTATTATTCTTACATTGTAAGTAACAAAAATGGTGGTAATTCTATAGTCTTGCTTTTCTTCAACTTTTTGCTTTGTTTTTTTTTTTTTGTGACTTTGCCTTGATCTGTCCAAAATAGGCATGAAGCAGAATCCATAGGGTGAAATGGATATTAAACCTATCATTATGTAGTATCAGAGTGTTTTAAAGACCATTTAGAAATCATATAATTGCATTTGCTCATTTTAGAGATGAAAACCAGAGAAGCCAGGACAGTCTGAGGCACATTGTCACTGGTTGGTTGAGAGTTTAGTGGAGGTTGGAGAAGATCTGACTGTGGGATAGTGCTCTTTTTGCCCTAGTGCCCATTCCTTTGTGCATCCTAGTTTCGTATGGAAATTTTGACTGCAAGTGGAAACAGTTCTTTAATCCGTGTAGGTGACAAAAACAAACAAACAAAAACATCTGTTCCTATCTCTTTTCTTCCTCTTTAACAAATCTACTTTTGCCTTTTCAAAAGCAAAACGTGAAAACTGTTGTAAGGACATCATGTACTGGAGTATAGAGTAGCTGAGAAAACACCCTGCATTCTGGGCCTTACCCTATGAGTGGAGAGGTACTCACTGCTAGGAGGGAAACGTGACAGTGAAATTGGCATCACAGTAAACAATGAAAACGATTTTTACTTCAAAACCTCTCATTCATGTTGGAAGTTTCCCATTAATATGGGTTTATTACTATAATTTATTCTACAATTAAAAGAAGCAATCAACCATCTCATTTAAGGAATCTTTGTTTTAACATTTCAACTCTTTTATGTGAATAGTTTCTGAATGTATAATTTTATTCTCAAATACTATTGAAATATCTTTTAAAAAACAGGTTTATATGAAACTGTATTCTCTCTATCATAGATAGAATTCTGACTAAAGCATTGACTTTTTCATTCTTAGTTATGTGTAATTTTCACTTGGCAGCAGTATTTCACATTGGGTTTTGCCAAGGTCAACTAATACAATAATTACTCAGAAGAGAAGAGCTCCTGCTTTAAACACAACTCACTCTGTTGCCCATTGACCTTGACTAAAGAAAGGAGTTCATGCAGCTTCTTGCAAAGACAAAGCTCACTAAGTAAATTAATGTGAAAAATGTAAATATTTCATTGGCTGTTTTCTGAATTTAATTTGTCATTGAAATTTCAGAAATTTACTTGCTTTGACACCTTTTTGATTCTATAAATTGGGCCATTACAATTTGTGCAAAGATCTCTTTGTTTTTTTAACCTAATTATTAAGACACATTAGCTTCAAGTTTCAAAGAGAATAAGGCCATAGCCCTTTCGTGTATGTTAATATATCATTACTTTCTTTTTCTGATTAAGTAGTGCATTTTCCTTTATGTAAATAGAAGATTCTACTGATGCATCCTTCATAGAACAGGTTTTGGGAGTTATTTTTCTGGCAATAATGACAGGTGCTATGGTTTGAATGTTTTTGACTTGCCAAAATTCCTGTGTTAAAATACTAATGCCTGATGTGATGGTATTAGGAGGTGGGGCCTTGGGAAGGTGAACAGGTCATGAGTGCAGAGCCCTCATGAATGGGATTAAAGCCCCTGTAAAAGAGGTCCCAGAGAGGTAGCTCACAACTTCCATCATGTGAAGACACAGAGAGAAGTCAGCAGTTTACAACCTGGAAGAGGGCCTTTACCAGCCCTCTGGCACCCTGCTGGCATGTTGATTTTGGACTTCCAGACTCCAGAAATTGTGAGAAATAAAATTCTGTTGTTTATAAGCTACCCAGTTTGTGGTATATTCTTATAGCAGCCTGAACAGACACAGTAGGTTTATATTGAGCTGTCCCAATTCTCTCGTTTAACATGTCCTGCCACTATTGACAAGGTTTTATGCATTTGATTGAGAACTGGGCAGGGTTATAGATGAGGCCATGGCTGATGATCAGAAATTTCCTTCCAAATAATTCTATCTGGTTCATAGAAGATTTGTAGGGGCAACCTTTACTGACCCCAGCTATTTCTGAAAAGTAGAAAGCATGGTTGCCTTTTTGATCTAGGGCATTTTCAAACATACATGGTAATGATGACTTCTCATTGTGCTTGAATTGGAGCCAATCCACTGGTATATTGCTGTGCACAAACTGGGCACTCAAATGATGTGTGATAAGTATGTGTTTGAAGGTCTCTAATGCTTAGAAATGTAGCCTCTGATACCCTACCTGTCTGTTACGGTAAAGGAAGCCAAGTATTAATATCCTTTGTTTGCTTACGTGTAAAATGGTGCAATGAAATTGGATTTGAGGCCAGACAAACCTAGCTTTAAATACTGACTCCCCTAATGTTAATTCTGTAACCTCTGTCTGAGTTTCAGTTTTTAGATCTGGACACAGGACCGTATTTGTCTCATAGATTGTTTTTAAGGATTAAATGACAAAACATTGTTTGGAAATGTTTATTTTTGTTGGAGACATATTCTAGTAAAAGTTTTCTTGACTTAACCAGTTTGTAAGTGTACGACATAATATCAGAAGGACCTTTGTGAGTCAACAAACTTACTTATCTCTATTTTCTGGGTTAAGTCACCCTACATAGATATAATCTGTCTGACTTTTTAAAATACTTTTTTAAGTTTATTTATTTATTTTGAGAGAGACAGAGACCGCATGAGTGGGGGAGATGCAGAGAGAGAGGGAAAGGGGATATTCGGAGCAGTCTCTGTGCTGCCAGCACAGAGCCCTATGCAGGGCTTGAACTCCCGAAACCATGCGATCATGACCAGAGCCAAAACCATGTAACTGACTGAGCCACCCAGGTGCCCCTAATATATCTGATTCTTAAGATCTTCAGAGATGGAAACTGTATAGACTTTTTGGCAAGACTATTCTAGAACCTAATAGCACTCAGTAATCAGGGAATTATTTCTCATGTGTAATCATAATCTTTGCTGCTGCTCATTCTTTCTTGTTCTGTCTTGGGTGGAACTAGTGAATGGGTCATTTTTATATTGACTATGCTCATGGTAATCCTGGATACATAAATTTAAATACTGACTGAGTTAGCCTTGAGTTTTCTTTTCTTCATAACCTGAAATCTTTGCCTGTGGAAAGAGTTCAGGGCCTCATGTATCCTTCTTTATTTTGATGTCAGTGTTTTTCTTCTTGCTATGTATTGTCCTTGGTGATTATCAGTTGAGAAGCTGGGAACAGAATGTGATGGGTGAGTTCTGAATGTTGGAATTTAAGCCAGTATCTATAAGAGACATCTTAGATGAACTAGGATCAATGCATATTTGTACATTAAATGTAATTCACTTTTAAGGTTACCTTAAAAAAATGACCTATACCTATAATTTGCCTGTTTATTTTAAAATTCATTGCCTTTAAAAAAATGTTTTAATGCTTATTTATTTCTGAGAGAGAGAGAGAGAGAGAGAGAGAGAGAGAGAGAGAGACTGAGTCAGGGAGGGGCAGAAAGAGACAGAGGGAGACACAGAATCTGAAGCAGGCTCCAGGCTCTAAGCTGTCAGCACAGAGCCCGACGCGGGGCTCGAACCCATGGACCATGAAATCATGACCTGAGTTGAAGTTGGATGCTCAACTGAGCCACCCATTGCCTTTCTAATGGTCTCATTTACATTCTATTACCTAAATTTGAGTCACCTACTTTCTGAGTATGACGGACTCTTACGGAACATTCTAAGGTCCTAAGAAATTATGTTAATTCTTTAATTCTGACTGTCATTTTGCTTTTCAAATGATGTATTGGCTAATGGTGGCATATTCCATATGAACTAGTGTGACTACAAACTCTATGATATAATTTCTTTCTTTTTACCCTAGGTTCATATGTATAGATTAACTATCTGCTCTGCAGCTGTGTTCTACATAGGGTTGGCCTCCTCAAATGGCATTCACACCTATTATGTATTATCTTACTACTGTGGTACTAAACCTAATTAAGTGAAAACTTTCAGTTCAGTAGAATTACCTGTTTAGCTGTGCATAGCATTTTCCTGGTGAGGCTTGAGATTGATTTTGTTTTGTTTTGTTTTAAAATGTGGTGCTCACTTCACAGCATTGCAAATAGTCTCTGGAGTGTTTACATATTTGGATGTAAACATATATAAATATTCACACAGAGACTCTCCCTCTCAGACCAGAACGTCATTATTTGCATATTCTAGTTCTGTACAGATATTCTCAAGAAAGTTAGATAATATTCTTGACATGTTTAGGTAGTTTCCTAGGCTAGCGAAAGCATAGTTCACAATTAGACATGGATATAAATTGTTGCCAACTTACCATTAGACATAGCACTAGTACCCAGACTGATTTAGCCATTTAGTGATGAGAGATAATTCCTTGTCCTATTATTAATAACTTAATCAGCCATCACTTTATATTGATAATGCCATCTTAGTGAACTTTTTCTCATCTGATAAAGCTCTTATTAGGTATCAGAACTCAGATATTATGTGCATATTAGTTATCTATCTGTGTTCATTAATTAAACAAACATTTATGGTATATGGTAAATTTTGTGAGGATTCATTGAAAGATGCATTATTCAGATAGTCACTGAAAGATGTAATAAATAGGAAAGCTAACAAATATAAAATATTATATAGGGTACAAGGCACTCAGTTCCACATAGCTCAAACTAACAGGAAGAATTCATTTGAGGAATTGGTGTAGTTCAGACACAGAAGATGACAAGGAATGGGCACAAGAAAATGGGATAGTATAGGGAGACATTCTAGCCAGAGAGAAAACTTAAGCCAAAACTTATATACAGAAAAATTCAGTTTTTGTGGAAAATTTGGGAACTATTCATTTTGATTGGAACTTAGGTAAGTAAGGGTGAAGCCTGAGAGTGGAGGCTTTGAATGCCAAAATAAGGAGGTTAATTGGTTTCAGTTGTAGATCTTTTATTTGGCATGTTAGAGACCTTGAATAGATGCCTGTGTTCATCATCTCCACTCTTACTGCCTCCCCCAAACCCCGTGTCTCTATTTTGCCAACTTCAGATTTTTGCCTCTCAAAGGTTTAATGGTTTTCATATACTCAGTGCCTATTATTGTAGATACTGAAAAGGATTCGGATGAAAGAATGTTGAATAATTAAGATTGAACTTTACTCTGTAGGCAGTAGAGAGGTAGAGCATGTTTTAGGATAGTACTTGGGAAGCTAAACTTTGGGAAAATATACCTGGCAATATTGGATGAGAAGAAACGTTAAAAAAAGCTGATCTTAGAGTTAGACTGTCAGAGATTGTTTCCCTAGTATATGCCATCAATTTCTACATCTGACAGTTTATGCTAATCCACTGGAAAATTTTCACTCTGACTGACTTCTTGGCCTTACTCTGGAGATTATGATTTGGAAGGTGTGGGGTAATGCCAATGACCTGGATTTGGAGTGTGATATTTTGCCAGATCTGGGAACCACTGATGTCAATGAGATCCAGTGAGGGCCTGGCCTCAGGGGATGCATTCAGGAGATGTTACAGAGATACAGTTGAGTAAGTTTGGAAACAAATTCTTTTCTTAATGGTAGGGAAGAATCAAAGCGGACACTAGGCTTTCAAACCGGATGTTGAGAGGATGGTGATGCCATCATGAAGCAGTGATGTTTAATGGTTGTTGACAGAGATGATTAATTGCACTTTGGATAGACTGAGGGGGTGGGTAGGAGGACATGCAGAATCTCCATCCAGCAGAGGATTCCAAGGTTGCTGGAGGAGAGAGCAGGGCAGAATGGGGAATAAAGAGTTTAAAGTTGATTATTATACAAGAGAATATAATAATAGTGATTATGATGATGGTGACAAATAAATAACACTAATCATTGTGAAAACTACCATTTCTGTGGCAGGCCACTGCTAAGAAATTTACATACAATGTCTCATGTCGTTCTTACAAAAACCTTGGGAGATCTCCAATTTACAGGGGGAAAAATGGGACTCTGAGAAGTTAGTTTGCTTATGAAAAAAAAACTAGTGAATGTGTGGTATGTATGTTTTGATGATTCATGTCTGTCTCACTATTTTAAGAAAACCTTTGTGCCTTGGGACAAAACAGTAGATAGAGATCAGTTACAGATTTTTTTTTAACTTTGTTAAAAGAGAAAATGACAACTTGGAGAAAGTGGCATTTAACAGGATCAAGTGCTTCGGAGAAGTACATTTATGTTAGAAAGTTGGAAAATATACTGGCTTTGGCAATTTGGAAGTCATTAGCAAACTTTGAGGTTAGAGTTTCAGTGAAATGGAGATAGAAGAAGACAAATTACAAGTTAAAAAGTTTGTCCTCAGAGACCACCAGAGGTTGAATGTAGCAGCTCTATTAGCAGGTTGGTTGTTATGGAAAAGAACAGAGAGGGACCCATCTGTGAATGTGCAGGGTGAAAATGTCTACACACTTAAAATATAGAAATAGACTTGGAAGAATCTGTTTGTTACATAACTGTAAAAGTGTCATCAAAATTGGCTTTGATTCAGGTTGCTAGCTTCTAAGGTAGGAAAAACAACTGGAAAATGTGGCAAGTGTGGATGGCTGGATGGTTAATGGTGTGACTTTGTCTCTTTTATACTCTTGCTATTGGGAAGAAAAGAGGATGGATGTTGGAGAGGCAAAACACGATAGATCTCTTAAGCCTCAACTCAAGAGAATAGAGTGTGCATATAATAGAAAAAGAATTAAAAGCACAAAATGATCAACGAGTCATAGACAGAAGCTGACCTGTGACTGTATCCCAGAAGTGCCTTAGCTATGAGGAAATGCTCACAAGGAGCTATTTATTCAACCTCAGGACTGGACATTCATGGAGAAGCATCCCAGATTTCACTTCCTTGTATTTTGTTCCAAATTTTCATGATTTTAATGCTACTTTCTCAGTTTTTATTGACATAATTAACATACTATAAAATTCACCCTTCCTGGCTTGTTCAGCAGAAAGAGCATGTGCCTTTGATCTCAGGTTGTGAGTTCAAGCCCCATGTTGGGTGTAGAGATTACTTATTTTTTTTTAAATCTTAAAAAAATGAAATGAAATAAAATAAAATAAAATTTGCCCTTTAAAAATGTGCAATATAGTAGTTTTAAAATCATTTGCAAAGTTGTGGAACCATACCACTATCTAAATCCAGAAGGCTTCCTAAACATACTCTCCATTCCCTGTTCTACCCAACTCCAGTATCTATATTGTGTTTCTACACACTTCCTATTCTAGTCATTTTATGTAATTATACAATATTTGAACTTTTGTGTCTGACTTCTCTCCTTACCCATAGCGTTTCCAAGGCCCATCCATGTTGTAGCATTTATGAGCACTTATTTTTATGGCTTAGCAATATTCTATTATATGGATATACCACACTTTATTTATCCATTCTTCAACTGAAGGGCATTTGGGGTACTTTTACTTTTGGTTATTATGAATAATGCTGCTTATAAACATTAGCGCGTGTGTTTTTTGTAAACATATGCTTTCATTTCTCTTGGGTGTATATCTAAGAGTGGAATTTTGGTCATATGGTAATTTTATATTTAACTTTTTGAACAACTGCCCAACTGTTTTCTAAAGTGAGTATCATTTTATATTACCTCCACCAATGTTCCAGTTTTCAAATCCTGCTAACATCTGTTGTTTTCCATCTTTGTGACCATAGCCATCCTAGTAAGTATAAAGAGGTATCTCATTGTGGTTTTGATTTGCATTTCTTTACTGACCAGTGATATTGAGCATTTTTTTCATGTACTTATTATCTATTTGATGCTTTCTTTAGAAAAATGTCTATTCAAATCCTTTGCCCATTTAAAATCAAGTATTTATGTTTTTATTACTGAGTTGTAATTATTCTTTATATATTGTCAATATTAGTTTTCAGTGTATAGATTTTTCACCTCTTTGGTTAGATTTATTCCTCAGTATTTTATGGGTTTTGGTGCAATTGTAAATGAGATCAATTCCTTGATTTCTCTTTCTGTTGCTTCATTATTGGTGTATAGGAATGCAACCGATTCCTATGCATTGATTTTATATCCTGCAAATTTGCTGAATTCATGGATCAGTTCTAGCTGTTTTTTGGTGGAATCTTTCGGGTTTTCCATATAGAATATCATGCCATCTGTAAAGAGTGAAAGTTTGACCTCCTCCTGGCCTATTTGGATGCCTTTTATTTCTTTGTGTTTTCTGATTGCTGAGGCTAAGACTTCCAATACTATGTTGAGTAACAGTGGTGAGAATGGACACCCTGTCTTGTTCCTGACCTTAGGGGGAAAGCTCTCAGTTTTTCCCCATTGAGGATGATATCAACATTGGGTATTTCATAAATGGCTTTTATGATCTCCTTCTATCCCTACTTTCTTGAGGGTTTTTGTCAAGAAAGGATGCTGTATTTTGTCAAATGCTTTCTCTGCATCTATTGAGAGGATCATGTGGTCCTGCCCTTTCTTTTATTGATGTGATGAATCACATTGATTGTTTTGCAGACCCTTATCAGATATATATTTTGCAAATTTTTCCTTCCATTTTGTGGATTGTCTTCACTTTTTTTTGTCTTCACTTTTAAATGATGTCCTTTGAAACACATTTTTTTAAATTTTAATTAAGTCAAATTTATATATATTTTTAATGTTTTTATTTATTTTTGAGACAGAGAGACAGAGCATGAGCAGGGGAGGGGCAGAGAGAGAGGGAGACACAGAATCCAAAGCAGGCTGTAGGCTCTGAGCTGTCAGCACAGAGCCCAATGTGGGGCCCAAATCTGTCAACCGAGAGATCATGACCTGAGCAGAAGTCAGACGTTCAACTGACTGAGCCACCCAGGTGCCGCTGAAATTTATCTATTTTTAATTTGGGTTGCTTGACCTTGTGGTGTCATAACTAAGAAGCAATTCCCTGATTCAAAATCACAAAGATGTATGTCTATATTTCCTTCCAAGACTTTTGTAGTTGTAATTTTTGTATTTAGGTCTTTGATCCCTTTTAGTTAATTTTCGTATGTGATGTGAGTTAGGGGTTCACTTGGATTCTTTTGCATGTGAATATCCAGCTGTTTTAGTACTATTGGCCTTCTAAAGTCAATTGACCAGAAATGTAAGGATTATTTCTGAACTCTCAATTCTATTTCATTAATCTATATATTTACCCTTATGCCATTACCACACTGCCTAGATTACAGTAACATTGTAGTAGCTTTGAAATAATATTAATTTTTAATATTAACTACCATAACATTTATATTGCCAATTTGAAGTTTGTGATTTAAAATAGTATTATAATTAAGTAGAATCACTTGCTAGTTTATGTTCTTAATCACCCAGGCTGAAAAGTAGATTTTTTAGTCTCTCTCTGGCTGAAAACTTAATAGGACTTTGCAGCCCCTAAATTCTGTGAATGCAGACCAAGGAAAAGTACCTAGCTGGAGACCATCAGTCTGAACAAAAATTGATAGCTATGGTCATAAAAATTCTAGAAAAAAAATAAAACATTAGCCAGCATTTCAGGTCTACAATCTGAATATGATTTATTATTAACTGAACTATAAAATTTTGTTTAACCTTGACACTTATGGATTTCCTTTTGGAAACACATTTGCGGTATAAAAAGAAAAGCTTTGTATATGTATATATAATATTTACATATGTATGCAACACTCATGCACTTATGCATATGTGAGAATTGCTGTTGAGCAGCATGGTAACACTTTCTTTTTTATTAATTTGAAAGAGTACATACATAAATTGGAATTACATCTCAATTAAAGAAGCTGGAATACTTGTTTGATGCTAAAATTGTGTTGTTTCTCTGTGTGTGTGACAGAGAGAGAAAGAGAGAATGAAAATACTAATGAACTTATTTTCTAAGACATGGCTCTTTTCTAAGATAGGAATGTGAGTAACAAAATATACAAACAGCATATGCACTCCCATACCAAGAGTGTGTTTATTCATGGTATAGTACATTGAATATGATGGGTGAGGTGCAAATCCAGCTGACATGATCAGGTGTGTGATTAATTATATTTTTCAGATACTGTTTTGTTACACATTTGGAGAAAAAAATTCCATCTAATAATAATGATCTGTACATTTTTTCCTTCTCTCGATGTTGTTTTCTCTTCCGAGTCTCTCTCTTTTCTCTCTCTCTCTCTCTCTCTCTCTCTCTCTCTCTCTCTCTCACACACACACACACACACACACACACATATTTATACAAAAATATATTCATTATTCTGGTATAATTTACAATGGGATTCAGAGTTGTTTGGTCTGGATGGAAACCCACCAAGTTCTAGGTAATAACATGCCCTTTGTCTCCTTAATATAAAAAATAATTTTTTTAAATAAGAGTTTATTGTACGTGTAACCATCAAGATCATACACTATAATTAATTGAGTCATTATCAGATGTATGTGTAAGGAAGGGTATAGTTATGGTGCTCAGATTGCACCTGTTTTTCTCAGTATCATTGTTGGTCTCCAGTGGGTTGTGGTCTATAAACCCATTATTAAGGGGTGGGACATGGTTCCTATTTGATCAGAATGATCTTATTTTGCTCTATAAGGAAAATAGGCATGTAAAATTCAGTATAATGATGCAAATAGTTATTTTCCCATATAATTTATGAATTTCTCTTCTAAAACCTTGTGCAAAATGTGGACAAGCCTTTGAATCACATATTGTTCTTTAAGCCAACTCATAATTATGCTATGTAGAACTCAGCAAGTATACTGGTGCAACATGTACTTAGTTTTCATTAATTTGGTAACAGCGTGATTGGCTAAATTATACATTGGTAATGTAAAGTAATCATATGAGATGCAATCACAGGCTAGATTGAATGGCATGTTTCTGCTCCTGGATTACAGGTTTTTTTGACCTTGGGCATGGTCAGTGCTCTTTTCCCTCCTCATAATGGAGGCCATCTCCAAGAAGCCTTTCTGGAGCCTACTCTGACAAGAGTGCACCAATGGGGATAGTGCAAGAAGCATTTATTTCCCTCTACCCCAGTTTGGCTCTGCCACATGTAGACTTATGTATGCATCACCTACTTTTACCATTACTCAAAATGGGAATGCAGCTAGCATTGTTATAGGGTTGATAGAGGTGATAAAAAGTGAATGTTCAGCCAATGTTCTAAAAATGTCCTGTTAAATTTCATTTTATTGGTTTTATTATGTAATTGTAAAGGTTCAACAATTTTTAAAAAAAATAAATGCCAATGCGAAACTCTGGTCCAACCTCTCTGTGCTACTTAATATTCTGTAATATAGCTCAGTGGAGGACAGTCTCCAAAGGGTGAACTATCAATAGTTAGTAAGTGATAATTGACACATTTTAATAGAGGTTCTTTAGGAGACAGACAATATTTTAAGCTGGGAGAGGTGAAGAGGACTGAATTTTCTTTTTAAATGGAGGAGCATACACATTCTTAGCTTATTTTAGAAATCCTACTCTGTGGATCATGCATATTTGCATTGATTTTCATGGGACGAAAGTGAAATTAATTTACACCTCACTACAGTAGTCTGTAACACCTTAGTATTGCACATTAAAGTTTTTAACGTAGTGAGCTCACAGTTTTTTCTTAAGTGTGTCTAAATTAATCTTAATATGTGGGACAAAGAGTAGGAAGAACAGCCTGTCACTGCTTCTCTGTTCCTTAGAACAAATCCTAGATTTGTTTTTTTTTTTCTTTTGTTCTGGCGTTCAAACATCATGCTAGTGATATTAACAGCTATTAATATCCTTCCATACTTCATAAATACGTGAAGTATTTATTTCATTTGAGCTGTTTCAATCAAGCACTATTTTATTTACTTGTTTTTTTCTTTATTTTCTCTCTCTCTCAGTAAAACAGTAAACTCTATAAGGTTAGGGATTTGTAGTGATCATAAAGGACCTGGTAGACCATACTAAAATGTAAACATTTACCTTTTGGGCAGTGGGTGAGAGGAAGGATTTAAGTGGCAGAATGAGTTGATTAGATTTATTTTAGTTTAAATACAGCTAGAGTTTGGAGAAGGATCTTGGTGGTCTGGTGGTGAGGGCATGTCTGGAGGCAGGGAGAGGACTTAGAAAGCTTATAGGGGCACCTGGGTGGCTCAGTTGGTTGAGCATCTGACTCTTGATATCAGTTCAGTTCATGATCTCACGGTTTATGAGTTTGAGCCCTGTGTCAGGCTCTGTGCTCACAGCACAGAAATTCTCTCTCTTCCTCTCTCTGCCCCTCTTCCACTTGTGCTCTCTCTCTCTCTCTTTCAAAGTAAATAATAAATAAACTTAAAAAAAGGAAAGCTAATACAATAAGAGATGATGATGGCCTGATTGTGGATATCGGTGGTAGTTTGGAAAGTCATGGAAGGATTTAAGCAATAGTGAGGAGGTGGAACCCATGAGATTTGGTACTTGACTAATACGTGAGTGAGTGAGAAGAAGAGTCAAAGATCATCCTCAGATTTCTTTTTGTGCAACTGGTGGAGTCATGCATGAGGAGATTTTTTTTTATATAAAACATAGTGAGTTCAATTAGGAGTTTTTTCATGTGAAGTACCTATAGGGCAGCAAGAAGAAATATCCAGTAGATTGTTGGAGAATGAATCTAGAACTCAGAGGAGAGATCTGTGCTGGGAATAATTGAGTTTAAGTTTATCAAAGCATAAATGGCTATTTCAGCCATACTTAAGGAGATTTTTCACTGAGAAAGAATATAAAGAGAAGAATAGAGGATCTAGGGTAGAGCCCTGAGGATTGTTGACATTTATGGAATAAGCAGATGAAATAGAGCCAGGAAGACAAAATGAGGAGCAGCCAGAGAGGTAGGCAGAGAAGCAGGCAAGTGGGGTACCATGAAGCAGAACATTTGAGGAAGTTAATGGCCGACACCATGACATAGAAATCTACTAGACATTTATTGAGAACATTATCAGGGACCTATTGTGTGAGCATGTACTAGTTAATGCTAGCCACAGGCTTTCAAAATAGTTCATAAAAAACAATCATCACACTTTATTCCTGATAACCTAATATAGGTTGTGCCTTCTGACTATTTTTTTTTAATTTGAAGCCACAAAGACCTTTCCCTTGTTGTAAGAGGGAGAAAAATATAAGTAAAGGACCATCTTTTCTTTATTCATGTCCAAATACATAATTCACAGGAAAATATATTTTTTCCTATGAAGAATAATTTCATTAATAGAAAAATGGAAAACTTTATAATGTCAACCAACATGGTTCTCCACTTTTATTTTCAGGGAAGCCAAATGTGCTGTATACTGAAATTGAATCTTGTTATGCAGAGACCCAAAAGATGAAATGCAGACACACCTAAATGATTTATTTTACTTCCTTGATGTTGACTGTGCACTTAGGCAGACAGTCATATGAGATACTTATGCTTATTTGGAAGAAAGAAAATACAGAATTTTATATAAAATGGTGAGAAAGTGTAACTGGAAGAACTGTAGGAAAAGATGGACATCCAATTCTAGTATTGTTTTTTCTCTTTAGTTTGCTGCTTTGTGTACAATTGATACCTGTCCGCTGTGATAAATTGAAATACTTTTAGGTTCCATTGTATTTGGAAATTGGATCCTACTTTACCTTTTGCCATTACAATTCCTTCTGTACTTAAAGATCTAACTAAAATGATATGTTAAAAAACAAAAACTGCATCTTTATGATTTGCTGTAATCAAGTGAAACACAGGATAAAATGTCAAATGCTCAACATTGACAACTTAAATGAAGATATTAGGCCCAAGAAATACACAGTTGGGTAAACATAGAAAAGGCATAAAAAGTCAGTAAAGTAGATACTTTTAAAGTATAATTGAAGGAGAAAACTATTCAGGTTTGTGGACGAGAAAACTGAATTGGAAGAAGGAGGTTTATTTGACTAAAGTATGTTGACAAGTAACTCAAATAACTTTGAGATTGTATAAGGCCAATTTCGTCAGGTCCTGCTGCTCTTTTTTTTTTCCCCCTTCAGTTGTTATTATTTGTAACCCATTCTCTTTGCAAAATGGATTTCATCTTTTTTTTTTCTTCTAAAAGAGAATTTTCCTTGATTTTAAAAATAAAAATCTGGCACTTCTGGGTATTTTGTAACATATTTAATCTGTTTCCATACTGACTGGATATATGGTTGAATGAGACCACAGCAGGCTAGTCTACTTGACTTTTTCTGAACTTTTCCATTTCACATTTTATGCCATTGCTCACTGAAGAAGGACTCTCTACCTGTAGTACCTTCCCTTTATTTTTACCTGCCAAGAAATGTAAGGACCCACTGAAATGTTGTTGGCCCTTACAGCCTTCATCTTTCAATCTAGTCAGAATGAGTTAAACCTTCCTTTTCTGGCTACGTGATTACTCACTCCTAGTCAAGTAGAGGCAGAAATGTTGGAAGAATTCCTTGAGGCTGCAGCCTGAAGCTAGGTGACCATTGCTTGTGGGAAGGCCACAGAAGGTGGAGCCAAGGGATGTATTCTACAGTATAGCAATGTGGGAAGAAGCCAAAATCAGGCAATGACTCAAAAACTCTGAATGGTTAAGCTTTGAGGGATCGTACAAACTGAACACTCCAAGCAGAATAGAATAAACGGTTTGAAATTGAGGAGAGAAATGACACCTGAAAAAAAATCACTTAGCCAGAGAAGATGGAACTATTCTTAGAAGATGTCTACAGACTTGGTGGCGCAGAAGGTAGGCATTAAAGACCTTGACCTCAGAGTGGACATCAGATCTTTTTTTCAGACATCCTAACAGTATAATATTTCATTTCTATACAGTAGGTTGTTAAATTCTTATCTCACCTGATAAATTGTAGATGTCTTCATGGTCATGTTTTTATTGCAATCTTCTTCATAACTATTCCTCACTTAGTATAATGTCTGGCACATCATAAGTGCTAAATAAATATTTGTTTTATTTGTTGAATAAATGTTAAACCCATCTTGTATTTAAGTATGACATATTGACATTTCTAATTTTACAATTTTTATTTAAAATTTAATGATTCATTCATTTTAAAAAATAACACTTCATGGGTCTTGGGAATTATGCAGAAAGCAAAATTATTGTTTATTTCATCTCTGGAAGAGAAGGCAAACAGTAAATAGTTACCATAGTTTTATTAGGTACAAAGACAGGTTTATGCAGTGTGCACTTTGGGAACCTTTATAGAGGAGCTATACTCTTGGGGAGAGGGTAAGGAGTCCATTTTAGCAGAGTGCAAGAATGGGAGGGGGTCTGCCAGAAAAGTCATGGGGTTCAAATGCAAGTGACTGGGGCAGGGTTGGGGGAATGGTTCAGTAGGTTAGTGTACTGGGGATTGAGAAGAGGTAGGAGACTGCAAATTCACAGAGGAGTCAGATCATGAAAGCATGCTATACTAAAGGATTTGAATTTTATTCTTTGTCTTAAGCACAGAAGGATTTATGAGTGGGTTTCCAGTGCATTTCTTTGTTCTTCACTGCTTTATCTTCCACCTGAGTTTTCATGTGTCATATCACATGTACTTCTAGGAATCTATTAGGTCCTACAGCATTAAACCATCCAGAAATTAATGGAGGACTTGGTACCACTGCCATAAATACAGTCACCAAAGTCGATTAATGGTTGTGTCGGCACTGGAAACTGCATTTCTCTATTTAACAACTCCTTCATCAAATCTAAATTCAGTATCAGTTAGGCTTTAGCAACATATGCAGGACGACTTTATTGTTTTCATCTATTAAGATAAAGAAAATCATCATTATTTCTCATGCCAAAGCTCTTTTGGAAATGAATGTAGTAATATTTATTGTGGGGATACCTGAGTTATAAATTTTAAAAACACATTTTATTACTTTCTAAATTAACATGGCTGAGTTAAAATGTGGCCATGGTTTATAATGACTGGTTCAATTGCAGTAATGTCCTCTTAAACACAACAAATTTAAATTATTATGTACAGTCCTCACATTCTAACAGCATTATCTTATAATACTTGGAGAATTCATTCTATATCTTGACTCCTAAATGTGTCAAGACAGGACTTGCATGTGATAAACTTAATATTCACATGCATCAATGATATTATTATGTGTAATTAAGGACAAAACTTGAGGGTTTTCCCAGTTATCATTTGCTCCTGAAGTTTAAAGAAAGGTAGACTTATAACATTCATTGATACTCTACAGATTTTATTCTTAAGAAATTTTTAGTAAGCTAGAATTTTATAAGAAACCTTGATATATTTGTTTTAAATTACTGCAGGTAGATGTCTAAATAACCCAGAGCCAATAGATGGTTGTTTATCCTAATCTGTTATTTCTGAAAGGTCTTCAGGAACATAACTCTGTCACTCTCTTAAGTGGCTACATTCAATGTTTTATTCCCTGGTAGTCAGTTTCCTTTTGATGAGATAACTTGTATCTCTTAAGTATCTGGCCAAGGTCTTAATCTCACAATCCCAGGTGTTTAGCTGGTACCCAGAAATAATTCTTCCTTTACACATTTGGAATATATGATGAGTTATTCTTTTTGGAGCCTTTGTAAACATGGTAACAAATTTCTTACAAATAATTACTGTTTAAAAAGTATATGATCCAATTTGGATAACGGGATTAAAAACCTGTGGATAAAATTTGCTGATTGTAAGCTGTCAGCAAGGAGAATAAGACAGTACTTTATGTAGAGCACACTGGGAATACTTGAGGCTAGATGCAGAACTTAAACCACTTTTGTAAATTGAAAAAGAGATGAGAAATTTTGACAGTAAATTTCATTGGGAGCACGTTCAGCAAGTACACTTTGAATAATAATTAGCTATCTATACATTTTTAAAATGAGAAAGACTCACTATACATTTAATAAATGAAAAAAAGATCTAGAGATAATAGTGGACTAAAATTGAACATGAACTAGTCAACTCTTTTACATAAAATGTGTTAAATGCTGTGCAGAGTTACAAAGAAAATGAAACAGCCTTTAGGTGACCAATGAACTAGTGAAGGAAAGATATACATATAAAAGATCCACTGCTCTAGAGTATGTATGTTGTTCTCATTCATACTCAAAGGTAATTTGCTTACTGTTGAACATCTGTATGACCAGTTGAAAGGACCAAATGTTAGATGATTTTGCACTATTTTATTTCAGCAATGATAACAACCCAGTTTGCTTTTTTCTGAGCTATTTCATTGATGTATAGCCTGAGAAAATGTGGGTCATTAAATCATTACAAGCACTTGACTCTAGAGGATTATACACCATAATATGCTACTTGGTGTTTTGGTTTAAATTATTTCAACATTTTAAAAGGAATTGCACCTGCTTTTTATTTCTCTTTGGGAATGGTCAATAATAGATGTCTCACCTTGGAAATGGTATCTATCATTCTTGTAGTCATGCAGGCTTTAAACTTTTCATTTGTGTTTGGTTCCTCCCCACCCCTACTCTTTATCAACATATTCATTCTGCTACATAGAATTTTAATTTCATAACTGGAAAGGTAGCTTAGAGGTCATGCAGTTCAATTAGCATCTGATATATGAATCTTCTTTACAAGATCTGGGATAAATATCCAGAGTATATTTCTAATACCTGGAATGATGGGTAACTTTCAAAGGCCTTTCAAATCTTCCTTCCTGATATTTTATCTACCCCCTCCCTTTTTTTGTCCTTTCAGCTTTTAACCTGGTTTTGATCATTATCATGCCTAGATGTCTGCAAATAGCCTCCTAACTGGTCTTTCTTCTCCAATTTTTCCTTCCTAGAATATCTTTACACCACTGTCTGAATACAATTCCTAAAACACTTTGATCATATTGCTACCTGACTCGGAAACCTTCAGTAATTTCCTGTAGCCTTCAGGAGAAAGTCAGAACTCATTAACTTGAAATAATCTGGCCTTGACATATGTTTCTGGGTTTAGCTTCACCATTTTTAGCTTCCCTGCCCACTTTTGCTCTTAGTTGGTCTACTTACTTGTATTGAAATAATATTGTGCTTGTCTCACTGCAGTTTATAGTGCTCTTCCCCTTACCTTAGCCTCTTTCACTGCTCCCTGCTTATTTCAGTACTACTCCCATTTTAAGATCCAGTCAGACTTCTATTTGGTAACTCCCTCCAGACCCAGTCGGCACACACTGGTATGTTTCCTTCTCTGAACCCCTAAGATGCCCATTTTCAGGCTCACTCCTTTGGTGCTTAGTGATAAAATCTTGTGACAGTTTTCATAGTGTTGCACTGAACTCTAATTTATCTTTGCTCTCGATGTTTACCTTTCACATGTTTAAACTGGGCTTTTATCCAGGTTTATTTTGTAAGATGACATGGTGTAGAGCTGATGGTTTGCAAACTGTGTTTCACTGAATGTTAGAGATTCCCCGAAATGGGGCTGGGGGAAGGTGAGGGACTTGTGGTTTCCCACCCATGTCAACCAGTCTTTGCTCCAGTCTTGGTTTTATACCAAACTCTTGCCTTTGGTTACTTTTGAGAAAAACATTGAAACTAAAGATATTTGAAGGCTAAAATGTGGAGGAGAGGCATCCGGACTTGGCATAGACTGGCTTTTATTATCCACTTTTAACTCCTTCCTGTTCTCTGCTTTAGCTTCCTCATTTAAAACATAACATCAATATATATTACCTTACATCCCTTCCAGTGTAAAAGTCTCTGATGTTAAGAAAATCAGCTTTATGAAAATCAAGTGACATTTTATTTTGTTTATTTTTTAAAAACTGTGTATGGAAAGGATATATTTATTTAGACAGTTTTATTATGAAGTTGCTTGCAATTTTTGGTTGCTGCTGTGGCCAGAATGTTTTACATATGGCACATCAATTACATGATAATTAAATATGAAAAAGACAAATTATATTTCACTCTTTCCTTTTGATCAAAACATTATATGTGGCATTTGTTTGCCTTTTCCTCCTTCATGGTAAACTTTTCATTAGCATCAGACCAGAAATCTATGTAGACTTCAAAACACTAAGTACATTATCTTCAGAAGCCACAGAATCCAAAAACAAAATGGCCATTGGGTGTACAAGCAGTTTACAAAAACATGAAGGCTAAATCTGTGTAAACAAATGGAATGGCATTCCTTATATCAAACTTTTTTCACATATCTCTTGCAAAGCAGGAGGTCACCATAAAGAGAGATCATGTATCTGTTACTGCAATGTATGAGGCACACAAAAGGCATGCTCATTTTTCTTGTGCTTAACCTCATACTTATAAGTATGTAAGGACACTAATCGTTGGCACCACCAGAATATACAGTTTGAAAGTGGAAGGGATACCTGTGTGGCTTAGTCAATTGAGTGTCTGACTCTTGATTTCAGCTCAGGTCATGATCCCAGGGTTGTGGGACTGAGACCTGCATTAGGCTCCATGCTGAGCGTGCAGCTTACTTGAGATTCATCCCCAACCCCCATCTCTCTCTCCTCTCTTCTCTCTCTCCCCATCTGCCCCTCTCCCCTGCTCACTGTTTCTCTAAAACATAAAATTAAAAAAAAGTTTTAAAAAGGGGAAGAATTTAAAGTCTGATATATACCTAGTCTGAGATCTGCCAGGGAATTACAATTTAAATTGTAGCCATAGCGACACAGATCAAAGACTGAAGTCCACCGCAGATTTTGGCAGTGAGGTATTGAGCAGGTTTCAACTGAAAAACAAAATCTGCAGACTAGACTAAGATTTCCAAAAGGTTAAACATAGAACCAAGATTTTTCTAATTCCTTGGGAGAAGATATTTGCAAAGGACATATCAGATAGAGGGTTAGTATTCAAAATCTATAAAGAACTTATCAAATTCAAATCAAAACACAAATAATCCAGTGAAGAAATGGGCAGAAGAAATGAATAGACACTTTTCCAAAGAAGACTTCCAGATGGCTAATAGGCACATGAAAAGATGCTCAACATCACTCATCTTCAGAGAAATACAAATCAAAATTATGATGAGATACCACCTCACACCTGTCAGAATGGCTAAAATTAACAACACAAGAAACAACAGATGTTGGCAAGGAAGTAGAGAAAGAGAATCTCTTTTGCGCTGTTGGTGGGAATGCAAACTGGTGCAGCCACTCTGGAAAACAGTGTGGAGTCTCCTCAAAAGGCTAAAAATAGAACTACCCTATGATCCAGTAATAGCACAACTAGGTATTTATCCACAGGATACACAAATACAGATTCTAAGGGGTACATGCACCCCAGTGTTTACAGCAGCACTATCAGCAATGGCCAAATTATGGAGAGAGCCCAAATGTCCACCGACTGATGAATGGATAAAGAACATGTGGTATAAAAACACAATGTAATATTACTTAGCCATCAAAAAGAATGAAATCTTGCCATTTGCAATGACATGGAAGGAGCTAGAGTGTATTATGCTAGGTGAAATAAGTCAGTCAGAGGAAAACAAATACCATATGACTTCACTCATAGGTGGAGTTTAAGAAACAAAACAGATGAACATATGGGAGGGGGGTAAAAGAGAGAGAAAGAGGAACAAACTGCAAGAGATTCTTAAAGATAGAGAACAGGGGTGTCTGGGTGGCTCAGTTAAGCTTTTAACTTCCACTCAGGTCATCAATGGTTAAGGAGTTTGAGCCTGTGTTGGGCTCTTTGCTGACAGCTCAGAGCCTAGAGCCTCAGATTCTGTGTCTCCCTCTCTCTCCGCCTCCCCCACTCATGCTCATCTCTCTCTCTCTCTCTCTCTCTCTCTCTCTCTCTCTCTCTCTCTCTCAAAAATAAACATTTGAAAAATTACAAAAAAATAAAAGAGAGCAAACAGAGTTGATGGGCGTGGGGGATGGGCTAGATGGATGATGGGTATTAAGGAGGGCACTTGTTATGTTAAGCACTGGGTATTAAATGTAAGTGATGTATCACTGAATTCTACCATTGAAACCAATATTGCACTGTATGCTAACTAACTAGAGTTAAAATAAAAATTTGAAAAAAAAGAAGATTGTTCTGATTCCTGTTTTAACATCTATTTTAAGAAATGTAACAAACAGAAAACCATTAAAAATACAAAAATATATTAAAGTAGCAGGTCTTTTGTGAATCACTGAGTTGTAAGGTGTTTTAAGTTTGTCATAAGGAACAGTATCCTTCACATGACAGCAAATAATGGGGTGTGTTTTCTGAGTTGCCAGAACTGTGAAATGGGAGGTGAGGCCTTCAGGTGACTGGTCCTGAGACTTGTTACAGCAACATTTCACTAGGAATGTTTAAGTGTCCTTCAAGCAGTGTAGATCTCCTTCAAATTCTAAGAAGTAATTTTTTATGCTCACCATTTGCACTTTCTCCTCAAGCACATCTGTCTTGTTTGAGAAGAGAATTATGGAGACGTTGCTGAAAACCTGATTACTGGCAATCATTTAAAAAATGCTCAGAGATTCTGTAAGGCAATTGGGCAATCTATCTTGCATAAGCGTTCTGGGCAAATCTGCTTGTGGAAACAAGGAATCGTTGATGTAATAGCCTGGAAGGAAGCATTCAGACCCACATTTCCTTTCTGATCTTTGACCACCTATCAAACGTTTTGAAAGGAAAATATTAAGTTTCAAAGTTGTGCTTATGAATATTTTCGTAGGTCTTTTGGCAGCAGAATATCTTCTTGGGATGGATATAATCTGGCTCTGCAAGCTTATTTGTTATTAAGGAAATCTTTTTACAGATTTGCCCAGCCGAAATGATACTGAAAGATATTGAAAGACAAAACCCCAAATCTGGCTTTGTCACCATTACCAGAGCAGACATGGGTGACCAGGTGTCAGATGTCATCATCATGTCCCCATTGAGTTGGTTTGAATTACCTCCCTAGAAAATGTGAAGCTGCTCTTGAAATCTCCCATCACTTTCATACCCTTTTGATCATTTTGCTGGGGACAGTGGAGTGGAAGTTTTCATGGGTACTCCTTGAAGTCTTGCCCATGGATGATCTGCATCAGCTTTAGGAACGTGCGCCTTTACGCTTGGTACAGGGTTTTCACAAACTGCTTCCAGTCAAGTACTTGAGGTCTGACTTTTCCCAGGACAGACATTTGTCCATCTGCGTGGGCCTTCTCTGCTGCCTGGCCTCACCTCCTATGACCACACAGACAAGTAGTTGACCATACAGATGGAGAGACAGGAAGCCCTGATACTTTTTTTTTTTTTTTTTAACTCTGAAGAATACAAACCACTCTGAAGAGTCTGCTTAGAGTGTGGTACCAGAATGTCTGTCTTGCAGTAAAAGGCCTGGACTTGAATTCTGGCTCCACAAATGAGAAATCTTAGCCAAATTGAATCTCAGTTTCCTCATTTCCAAAATGAAGATAACCATAACTATCTCCCAGGATTGCTGTGAACAGCAAATGAGAACGTTAGTCTGCAGTGGTTTGCCCCGTGTTTGGCACTTAGGTTTCTAGACGATGTCACCTCCTTTTTCTTCTCTAATTACTTTTTTTTAATTTTTATTTTTGGGACAGAGAGAGACAGAGCATGAACGGGGGAGGGGCAGAGAGAGAGGGAGACACAGAATCGGAAACAGGTTCCAGGCTCCGAGCCATCAGCCCAGAGCCTGACGCGGGGCTCGAACTCACTGACCGCGAGATCGTGACCTGGCTGAAGTCAGACACTTAACCGACTGCGCCACGCAGGCGCCCCTCTAATTACTTTTTTAAAAAGACTTATTTATTATTAACATTGAACTTAACTTTTTTTCATAATCAGACACTTAAAAGATGAAAGTTTGTCACCATTGAAGCTCTGAAAACATTTGCAGATGGCACTCAAAAGTTGTTAGCATTTGCAATTTCAATGCAATAAATTACCAATGAAGATATTTAGATGTCCAGTACTATTTGCTTTGTTAAAAACAAAACAAAACAAAACAAAAAACAATCACCTTTTCCTTGGAGGAAGGAGAGAAAATTATTGTTAGAAAGGGGCTAAGGGGACTTTTGAGATAAGAAATTTCCTCTGTTCTATATTTTGTTTTGGGTGATGGTTACAGTGGTGTATACAAGTTTCAAAATATACTAGGTATCTGTGTTTTCTGCTTGTTATTTGTGCTTCAATTTCAAAAACACAGGCATAACTTTGTACATTATTCAAAAGGATACACCTTCTGCTTTAGTTTTGACTCCATGTAAAAAGTCCAGGGCAAGAATCATATCACTTTGTGAGTCGAGGGTCATATGTTTATGTGTTGTTCATAAGCCTGGGTATTAGTATATTTGAAATGAAATTTCATATATTTCATATATTTCATATAATATCATTGATAGATGGCATCATTCATTTTTTAGGGTCTGGTTTTCTTTCATGCTTGAACCTACAACTTCACTGGGCATTGTACCTGTTATAAGTAAGCAGGTCAGTTATTTACAGAGTTTAAATAAAAAGCCTTATGCATTTAAACTTACCCTTAAAGTTAATTATAGTATTTCATTCATAAAGAAAGTCAGAGATGTCCTTGTTCTCTGAAATGGAATTACCTGATTATGCACCATTTAGGAAAGAAATAACTACTAAAAGCTGTTAAAGCATAACTTCTACTTAAACTCATTTTACTTAAGTTAGTGAAAATGTGAGTATAGAAGTTTGCAGCCATGTTCTTCATGCAGGTTTTGTATTTGAAGCTTTCTTTCAGCTTGTTTGAGCTCACTCTTTTCCTCTTTGATCTTAGTACAGCTGAATTTAAAATGTTCATATGAGAACCATGGTTCACTTGCTTAAGGCATGTGTTTTAGATAGCATTAAGATATGGTTACCTGGAAGTTCTTATAATTGGACTTCACTGTAGGATTTTTGCTTACCACCACCAAGTAGTTTCGAATGTTTAATGCTTTCTCCGTTAGTTGAAGCAATGATGTAGTTTTAGTTTAATTTACTTATTTTTCAGAAAAAAATTCCAATATTACATTAAAAGGTATTTAAGTGTATCAAAATATATCTAGGAAATAAAAAATATGTTTATTTAGCCAAGCTTCATAAAAATATTGACTCATATGAAACAAAAACAATTTTAATTTAGAAATGTTATTTTAGGTCATTTTGTAATGCTATGATAAGATACTGGAAAGTAAGTGACATTTTCCTTTTCCAGCAGGAGGAAAACTATTGTGAATTTTATTTATTTATTTATTTATTTATTTAAAAAATTTTAATGTTTATTTATTTTTGAAGGAGAGAGAGACAGAGCATGAGCAGGGGAAGAGCAGAGAGAGAGAGGGAGACACAGAATCTGAAGCAGCCTCCAGGCTCTGAGCTGTCAGCAAAGAGCCCAGTGAGGGGCTGGAACTCACAAACTGTGAGATCATGACCTGAGCCGAAGTTGGATGCTAACCGATTGAGCCACCCAGGTGCCCCATAGTATGAATTATTTTAGACTTGAGGAAATTACAAAAAGTAAAATTATATAATATTTTAATTAGTGGGAGAATCACTTTTATCCATTCTAAATAATTCATTATAGATAACTTAAAAATTATTTTAAAGTAGTAATTAGTTTGATCTTTTAAATAACATTGACTTTTCACCCCATGATTTTAAAATCCATTTAGGTCAGGGTTATAAGTAAGTAGTCTTTTAAGATGTTATAGTTCAGTGGTGCCGGCACTTTTGAGTTTTGCTTCATGTAATGATTCTGAGCTGAATATATTTGCTGTTCTAAAAATGGGGGAATCCAAGTTTAATTCAGTCCTTATGTTTAGGAAGGTGATATTGTGTCCTTTTCATCTGAGACTTTAAAATAAATAATAACTTTTTACTAATTCATTTGATAAATATAAGTGAAAAAATGCTTGGTTATTTAAACAAAGCTCAGACATATCAACGTTATCACTGCCTTCAATAAGAAATAGTCATTGAGGTGTGAATAGCTACCATGTGGAAATCTTTATGTGGAGAAGTGGGTACAGACAGCCCAACATCTGAATGGAAATTGTAAATGACTGAAAGATACCCAACACTTGGTAGCAACATCTCAATAGCTTTATAACTAAAAATACCATTTTATTACTTATTTTGATTTATAAATTTCTTGCTTAGATATTTGGTCTTTTTTTTCAATTAGGGCCATTTGTCTTTTCTCATTAACATGTGAAATTTCATTAGAGTTTCAAAATAATACTCCTTGTTGTATAAAGTTCTTGTGTTTTTTCTCAGTGTATATTCTGCCATTTTATTATTTGATGGGTTCTTTTGACACTAATGCTCGTAAGAGTTGATTTATCAGGGCACCTGGTGGCTCGGTCGGTTAAGTGCCCTACTCTTGCTTTTGGCTCAGGTCAGGATCTCACGGTTCATGAGACTGAGCCCTGTGTCAAGCTCTGCACTGATAGCATAGAGCCTGCTTGGGGTTCTTCTCTCTCTCTGTCTCTCTCTCCGCCCTTCCCCTCTCTCTCCAGTCTCTCTCACTCTCTCAAAATAAGTAAATATGCTTAAAGAAAGGTAATTGATGTATCATTGTTTTAGCTTACATTTTGTGGGTTTCTCTTTGTGGGAGGACATCTTGTGTAGGAATTCTTTTCTAACTTAAAGGCAGAAAAATATTCACCTAAAATTTCTTCTTAAAGTTTAAACCTTTTCAAAAAGAAGTTTAAAAAATTTTCATTTTATATTCAAATCTAATGTTAATCTACAATATATTTATTTTGTATGGGTCAGGTAGGAGTCTATAATTTTATTTTTTATTATTTGGATCACCGTTCCCCCGCCAGTCACCGGTCTTCTCCCAGCTCATCTGCCATGCACCCTCGGCCTGACATGACTTTTCACATAGCACGGATCTGTTCTTGGGTTCTCTTCTGTTCTAGTCTATTTTCCAGTCTCTGGATTGGTACATTTTATGTTATACAAACTTTTAGTTTAATTTATAATTTATATTAAACCTTAATATATTCCTAGGTAAGTATTGTATCTAATCTTTCCACCTTGCGCAGATCTTCTTTTCTTTCAGTCTTTTTGTGTTTTAAATGTGCCCTGCTTTTTATTTTCTTCTTAGACTGCTCTTCATGTTGTATTTTGGTATTGGGCCAACTTCTAAGCCATATGTAGTACTGCTGGTCTGTCTTGAGTCTCTGTGTCTCCCTCGTAGCCACAGAGGTCCACTGCTTTTCAAGATTCCATCAAAGGTTTACTCCTGTGCTTAAAGGTGCCTACAGGGCCCATGACCCATCTCAACTCCTCCACCAGTAGAATGGTTTAATATAATCTTTCCTCACTCTTCCTTTGTCTTTCAAATTAAATATTTGTCATGCTTAGGCTCTTAAATTAGAAACGTGTTTCTTTGGGATGAAGTCAGGACAAGTCTAACCTCCAAATATTTGGCTAATTTTTCAGCATAAAAGAAGGATATTTTTTTCTGAACAAAGTTACCACAAGCTTGTGAGCCATCTGACACTGAAAACATAAAATGTCATGGCAAATGCTCTGCCCTCAGCTATTAGTACAAAATTTACTGCTAGTTCAGGAAAGGCAAGTAGATCTGAACCGGACCTTTGGTCAAGAGATTCCCATTGTAGCAACCTATCTCCTGATTAGATATGGAAAACCGTGTTTTTTAGGATATGCTTCTTGATATCAAAGATGGAGAAATTTCAGAAATCCACCAGTTCCTCTGTCACCTTTTCCTAGATTCTTATGAAAACGGTTTGACTTTGAGTTTATAAAATCCCAATATCCAGAATTATGCCTGGCTGCCAGGAGTCCTTAAATAAATGTATGGTGAAAAAGTAAAAAGGGAGGTGGGATATAGTACTAACTGAAGGACATAAAAGTAACAAAAATTAGGTAGAACTAATGGTAGTAGTAGTCTCAATGGACAAAAATACCACCACAATAATGGACTTTTATACACAACTGCATAATTTCCCAGTGATGTTAATTTTAGGAACCCACATCTAATTTAATTGTCAGCTGCTGTTATTCTCATAGAAGGAGTGTACCTTAGAAACTGATGTTTTGATTTGCAAGGATGCTTGAGGGATTGAACACCAGCAGCTGTGAAGTATTCTACATTCCAGTTCAAGATAATCATTGCGGGCAGTGAATGTAGCAATAATTTCAATATTTCAAGAAAGCTAGTGGCAGCTGTATCTTTACAGAGCATACACTCCTGTGAGAGTCAACTTGAAATGACAGTCTTTTTCGTGTTTGCCTGAGATTTTGTAAGTGTAGCTTAGTGATACTTAGGATTTTATGGTGATCTGAAGTTTGGAATTGACCACCATCAACTATGCCTCTGAATACTTTTTACAGAGAAACAATTTGTTAAGTATGCAGGTTGGTTAATGGGTTCTTTATGGTTCTCATTGGTGAAAGGTTTGGAAAAATTCCTTGGTTGAAATTGGCTCCACTGTTTCATTAGCTGCTCTTATTGTTACCGGTTGCTTAATGAATGCAGCCAAGGTAAGGATATCTGAAAATCCATTTTGAGGACGAAGAAATTTAATTCAAATTCTGATGTTGTACTATTATAGGGTGTGGTAGGCAGAATAATGGTCACTCAAAGAGTTTGACAGTCAAATTCCCAGAGCCTGTGGAAATGTTCTTTTACATGGCACAGGGGGGTTTGCAGATGTGAATAAGGGTAGGGATAAAGAATTGAGAAGATAATCATGGATTATATGGTTGGGCTGAATCTAATCACATGCATCCTTGAAAGTGGAGAACCTTTCCTTATTGCCTTCACAGAGAGAGGCAATGATAGAAGGATCAAAGAGATACAGTGTGAAAAGGATTTCACCTGCTAGTTCTAACCTTGAAAATGGAGGAAAGGGGTCAGGAGCCAAGGAATTTAGTGGGCTCTGAAAGCTGGGAATGGCCTTCAGCTGACCGCCAACAAGAAAATGCACTTCTGGGGGCGCCTGGGTGGCGCAGTTGGTTAAGCGTCCGACTTCAGCCAGGTCACGATCTCGCGGTCTGTGAGTTCGAGCCCCGCGTCCGGCTCTGGGCTGATGGCTCAGAGCCTGGAGCCTGTTTCCGATTCTGTGTCTCCCTCTCTCTCTGCCCCTCCCCCGTTCATGCTCTGTCTCTCTCTGTCCCAAAAAAAATAAATAAACGTTGAAAAAAAAATTATAAAAAAAAAAAGAAAATGCACTTCTGTACCCTCTAGGAACACAATCTGGGCAACAATCCAAATGAGCAAGAAAATTGATTCTCCCTTAGGGCCTCTACAGAGGCCTGTACAGAAGGCTACAACTCTTCTGACACCTCAGTTTTTGTCTGTTGAGACTCATATTGGACTTCTGACCTGCCATACTTTAAGCTTACAAATTTGTATTGCTTAACCCACTAAATTTGTAGTAATCTGTTACAGTGATGAGTGATAGAAGACTGATACAAAGGATAACTCATTTTTTTTATTTTCAGTGGTCATGGATGCAAAAGAGAAATATAATAAAAATGTTGAAGACAACTGGTTCTTCAACAAAACCTTTTTTGTTAAACAAATAAACAAACAAACAAAAAACAAGTATTGGCTGACCTGTGTAGTCTCAAGTAACTAATCTTTTTCCCAGAGTATATTTCCTGTTTCAGGGGTGACGTTGACAAATTGCTACCTCGTGTATGAGGGGGGAAAATCCTTTGATTCAAATCAAAATGCATTCATAGCTTTGAGTTGATGTGGTTTTACCACTATGTTCCCTTTTCTGTCAGAAAGGAGCTGTGTTTCATTTACTTCTTAAAAATGTTAGTTGGTTAGTTTCTTGATAGCCACTGTGAAGGGTAAACTGTGATTAGGATCACCTTACATTTTTACCTATCATGGTATCACAGCTGAACTTTCACGTGCAGATTAAATCCCTCCATGATCTCGTTGTTAAATATTCCCCTTGGAGATGTATCTCCAAGAAGGATCACACATACAGCCCTGTGGTTGTTTCTCACTTCCAGTCAGTGAAGACAAATCCAAAAAAAGAAACATTAGTCTCTGCTATGAGTTTGATTTTGCTAGAGTTTGGAGTTTATAATTTTTCCAAAGGATAAAAAAGACAGGGAGAAATGAAAGTCCAAGGCTGACAAATTCTTTGCCATTGCCATTTTTTCCCCTGATAGTAGTAATTAGTCATTTCTATACAAAAGTACCTTAATAAATATTCATAAACCTGTTCAGGATAGTTTTGTTGTGCAGTACACCTCTTCATTATCTGTAATGGGAAGTTAAGGCTGATGGATAAATGGAATTGAAGGTATACATGCGAAAATGAAAGGGAACCAGTGCAATAATCAGTTTTATCACTTACTAAATCATTCTCTTGGCAAAAATAAAATCATTGAGTAGTTCAAATGGATTTATTAGCTTCAAAGTATATACTAGATTAACTTTTACATTCTATTGATTTCATAATCTAACTAGGCCTGTTACAATTTAGAGAATTGCAGACACTGTGGTGTCTTTAATTTGGTATGAAATTAACAGAATTAAAAAAAAACTTATGGGAATGAAGAAATATAGCTGAATGTGTCAACATGATAACCAAATGAAGAGAAATAACATAGAATATAAGCAAGCTTTGTAAGGTGTATTGCAGTTAGTTTAGGAGTGGTTCAGAATGTAGCCTAAGCCTGCTTGCCTCTTACTGGCTACTTGGTTTGGGAAATTTTTAAAACTTTAGAGTGTGTCAGTTTTTATGTTTTAAAAATGGAGATTATAATTTTATTTTTTCATGAGAATTAAATGTGTTAACATATAAAGTGATTAAAACATTGGCAGGCACAAGGCAAATACTCAACAAATATTTGCTATTACTATTTTAATTTTTAATTTAAACATTTTCAAGCATAAGCAAAACAGTTGTTTGTGTAACTAGCTGGTTCTTTTTTTATAATTAACTGGCATGTATCCATGACCTAGGTGCTAGAATTATACAAACTTCTCCAGTTTTGAAATGCCTCTCTTTGTCTTTTTTCCTGAATAATTTAAAGCATATCATTTCACACCTACATGCCACAATGTGTATCTCTTAAAAATATGGAATATGGGCTTACAAAAAAAAAACCATAATGATGATGTCATTATCCCATCTAACAAAACTGAAAATCCCAAAGAGGCTCTCCATTGATAGTGGACTCAAACCCACGAACTGTGAGATGATGACCTGAGCTGAAATCAAGAGTCGGACATCACCCAGGCACCCCTAAAATGTATATCTTTTAAATGTATTTTTGTTTTTGTGTATGAAGACTATTATTTTCTGTAGGTTAATTTATGAGTTTGCTCTTTTACTATTGTCTGTTACTGTTTGCAGTAGTTTTCCCATTGATTTTCATAGTTTTCATATTTATTTGTAATGAGAGATAATCCTGCCTCTTTGTTTCTAATTCTCTCTCCAATTGCTTTGTCTTTTTAAAATATTTTTTAAATATTTATTTATTTTTAAGAGAGAGAGACAGAGTGTGAGTAGGGGAGGGGCAGAGAGAGAGGGAGACACAGAATCTGAAACAGGCTCCAGGCTCCGAACTGTCTGCACAGAGCCTGACGCCGGGCTTGAACTCAAGAACTGTGAGATTGTGATCTGAGCCAAAGTCAGTCGCTTAACTAACTGAGCCACCCAGGTGCCCCTCCAATTGCTTTGTCATAACTGTTGCATATCACTTCTAAGTCAACGTCAAATAAACGGTGGTGGCAATAGGGGATGTAACTTTCTTATTGTTGAGTTCAATGTCAATAATTCTGGACTTTTCCAATTAAGACTTGCTTTATTGTTAAAATACTATATAAAACATAAAGAGTGAAAACATGGGATTGGTTTAATATGTAGTTCTCTAGCTCGGAGCTGGCTGGCAACTGCAAATGGCCTTTTAGGGAGAAAATTCATCAGTGATGTGCTTTCTTCCGTTTTAATTCCTGGTACAGAAATGAACGCACTTGCACAGTTGGGCATACTTGCTGATGTGGCTTGCACCCTGTGCTAGTCCTGTCTGCTTCTTACCCCCATCCCCATCCTACTGTTAGGCAACCTGGCCAAACATACCTTCGGAGTCAGTCCTCATTTCTCCCTTCCTGGTTCTCAGCTTACATTCTAGATATCTTTCCCTAAAAGAAAATAGTATATTTAAGTACATTTGTGACCTAAAACTCCTTCAAAAAACCAAAAACATCAGTTTTAGAGTAAAACAAACCCCTGGAAGGAAACAGAGCTCCTGAAGTGATTGTTGGCCCTTTGGTGTCTTGTGTGCTGACTTCCTCACTTGCCGTCTGCCTGACGATGCTGAGGACCCCGGAGCCCTCTGCACATCACTGCCTTCTCTGCTTCTCTGCTGTGTAGTAAATCTTCAAAGATTACCACACTGTCAAGAGTGTAGCATTCTTTTGATTACTTTCTGTCAAGAATGTCACCTCCTAAAACCCTGGCCTCCCGTCTTATTTATTATTGTCAGTGCTGTCAGCCTTGTGGTCAGATGTGTTAAATTTTGGAGTGCAACTCACTGCTTCTTATTCCCCTATTCAGCCTCTGGCAGGTTCCCTGTTTTTTAAACCACATAACAGTGTTTTATCCCTTATTTTCATTGCTCTCAGTTTTTCTTTTCTACAAAGCCTTCCCTTTTTTTCCAGTTTTTTTTTAACATTTTCCTTTTTTAATGTTATTTTTTTGTGTTCTACGCATAAAAGTTCATTTGAACAAGCCTTTATTATTTTATTCATCATCCTTTATAATTACTTTGTACCTCTGAGTTCCTATAAGAGCAGACCTTTAGCCTTGGGTTAACCTTTCTAGCTGCAGATGTATATGCATTTTTTTTGGAATTTTTAGATTTATTTGTATCCTAAAATGTATTTTGAGTTCCATTGTTCTCAATTGTCTTCCAACTAAATGAGATATTTGCAGTTGATAATCATTCCTAGAAATTGATGAAAGTGTAGCCTCTTACACAATGGAAAAATATTATCTGATAGGTATGTGGATTTTGTATAGATATACAATATACACAGTTATACTATATGTATATATAGTTACTTGTCATTGTGCAGCAAATGTACCGAGAAAAGTCAGAGAGGAAAACAAATGGGAAGCACCATCCACTGAACAAATACTTCGAGTTCCCTGAACTTAAGGAACACTCTGATGTATAAGATGTGAAGTCTCTTGAGGCAAGAGTAAAGATTGACACTCAAAATATTGGAAAGCATTATTAGTACTCATTTAAGATAAGTACCATATGGGAGATACAGAGAATAACATAGGTAGTTAAGTGGATGTAAGACCTTTTAGTCTTTGATACTCAGATGAATCACCAAAGGGATGATGAATTGAGAAAAGAGTATTTTCCTCATAGAGTTTTGGGAGAGCCAAACGTGTGGTGGGTAAAAAGGCTCAGCAAAGGGCCTACTACACAGTAAATATTCAATAAATATTAGCAATGGGTGTTACTAGTGAGCAGTGGGTTTGAAATATCCCTATTTCTGTGTTATTGGCTCTACACTTTACACTATTAGCAGGGAGGAATGACATTCTGTCCTGTAAATGGAGGAATCTGAACAAGATTTATGGCCAAGCCAAGGCTGTTCTGTGAGAGGAGCTTTGGGTCTGAGCCACTGCTTGGGAAGCTGATGAGAGAGTCAGAGTTCCATGTCATAAAATATATGTTCTATAATTTTAGCCTGGAAAAAATCATTTACCTTTTTTGTTATAAATGAAATAATTGCTCAATTTTCTTCATCATGAGACCCACTGACTAATACTTTAGAAGTATATATTTTGTTTCCTGAATCTTTGTGTATTCAGTCAAATAGTCTAAATTGTCTTCACTAACTGTCCATTTTTTCCCTAATGAAGTTCATTTACCCCCATTCCCAGTTAGAAGATAGGAGACATATTAGTGGGAAGAACTGTATTTCCTGTAGTTTCCCTACACTAAACTTAGCCCAGAAAATAAAAAGTTGGAAATTAGACTCAATATCTTAAGAAAGGAAGTGAACTGTGTTAAATAGCACTTTTGTTGATTAAGGAAAGAATGATGTTCATCCTGAATCATAGATGGTTTACTGTGACAATTTCCAGATTTTTGTTTTCCTATCGGTATCAGGAGTTGAAACTAATGCCCGTTGAACGGTGAAATTCACTGTCTCGTTGAGCTGCAGGTGTCTTCTAACTTCTCTCTAGGAATTTGAAGACTGATCTTGGTAAGGACAAAAGTGTGTTCAGTCTTCAAGTTTAATTAGAAAGCTAGGCTTAGAACTCTTTCTTGTAGGTATATGCAATCAAAGCAAGTGTTTTCACTATAGATGACACTTTACTTTCTATAATTGTTACTAGGGTATCTGAGTACTTAACTGTTAACATTCCACCCCCATCTCATCACTGGTTATTACCAGATTGTGAATTCCAGTATTTATTTTAAGTTTGACAGCAAGGGAGTATGAAAGGTAAAAGTTTCTTGAAATCCTAATGAAAACAGGTTTCATTAGTTACATCTGCTGTCACTGCTCCTTTGAGGAGACTTGTGACCTTTTTTTCCCCAGACACTTTATTGAAACACATATGCTTAATCTCGCTATGCTGGTCTGCATTTTGCTGTGTGTGTGTGTGTGTATGTGTGTGTGTGTGTGTGTGTGTGTGTGTAGGGAGTTGTTTTTTTTAACCCCAAGTTTTTGTAGCACGTCTCAGGGAATGAAAAGATTGTTATATTTTAAAACAGTTCATCAACTACTGTCCTTATTTCTTCAGATAGGTTCAATATCTATTGTGGTTTAACTTATTGAATGTTTCCAGATATTCATGAGCCATTTGATATTTGTAACTAACAGGGATGTGCTTACTATGAAGTGTCTAATTGATATGGAGAGATTTGCATGTCAAAGGAACAATTGGATGACAGAATATCCTTCCTTTATTCTTTGCTATCATTTTCTCAATTTGAGGTATTTCTGTAAATACCTTATACCCATATTTTAAAACGTATGCTTTTGTCCTATTAAAAAATCCTACATTGTATTTTCTCTTTCAGGATAAGACCTTTTCTGTGCCTGATTATCTGGAATATGTGATAACCAAAGCTCCAGTAAACATTATTGCTCTGTGATATTGGTAGTTTGCTTTTTAAAAACATCAGATAGGGGTGCCTGGGTGGTTCAGTCGGTTGAGCATTAGACTTCAGCTCAGGTCATGATCTCACAGTTGGTGGGTTCGAGCCCCACATTGGGCTCCGTGCTGACAGCTCAGAGCTTGGATCCTGCTTTGGATTCTGTCTCCCTCTATCTCTACCCCTCCCCCACTCACACTCTGTCTCTCTCTGTCTCTTGAAAATAAATAAATGTTAAAAAAAATTTAACAACATCAGATGAGGGGAAGAGCTGTGTTTTATTTGAGGATTAAATGGAAAATGAGTTATCTAAATCTCCTAACGTATACAAAATAGCTTGCCTTAATTTTTGGTCATTTCAGATGAAAGCTACTTCTTGAATAGTGAATTTCACCATTTTGTTTTGCTCTAAGCATGAGGACTGAATGTAAGGTGTCTCCTAAAGTGTATTTGTATTGCTTTAGAAGACATATAGGACATGTTGGCATATAAATTCAAAAGATCAGCATAAACATTGAATGTAATAACAGAGGCCTTTCTTGTTTATAAGAAGCAAACTGTTATGAAATCCTACCATCAATAAACATGATAATTTTAATTTTCTTGTGAATTTTAATTTGAATTAATTCAGACTGGATCATTTAAACTAGTATTGCAACTTGTACCAGAACACTATTTGGGAGTGATTTGATCAAATAAGGCAATATATATGGAAGTGGATTGTCAATAGAATGTATTTATATAAACGTTATTTGGTGTTACTTGAAGCCATGGTTTAGAAAAACGTATTGTAACAAATGGTATGATGGAATATTTCTGATTTTAATGTGTTATCACACCTAATGACATGGTTGACTATATATTAGACATATTCAGGAAGAAACATTCACCCTGCAGGGGGCAAAACAGCAGAGTGTGTCATAAGATTCAAATTTAATTATTTAAACTTCACCATCATCATTTTGCTTTACAAAAATATCCCAGTGACATTTCTTATAATGAGTCCCTTCCCATCAAAATCATAGAGAGGATTCTGCTGCTGACTGGTTATCAGTGAATCAGTAAATTTCCATTTTATTTTAGCTTTCTTCAAACTGTTGAGCCTAAGAGGCCAAAAGTTCTGAGAGAATTTTGGTCTCCTCTAGAGTCTTGTCTTTTGAGAAAGAGGAAGTTTGGGGGTGAGGGGAAGACAGAAAAATGCTGGTGTTCTTTATGAAAACTACCTGGCATCTTATGTATGAGGAGCCTGTTCTTAACAGTATGTTCTCAGAGGGTGTTTAAAAGTTTTTTTTTTAAATATTTATTTATTTTTGAGAGAGACAGACACAGTGTGAGCAGGGGAGGGGCAGAGAGAGAAGGAGACACAGACTCTGAAGCAGGCTCCAGGCTCTGAGCTGTCAGCACAGAGCCTCAGCACAGAACCAAATGTGGGGCTGAACCCAGGATTCCTGAGATCATGACCTGAACCAGAGTTGGATGCTCAACTGACTGAACCACCAGTCACCCCTCAAAGAGGGTGTTTTATTCTTTTGCTTGTTTCTTTTGATATTGAGTTAGTTGTTTTTCTTTTTACTTGCCTTTCTTTTTTTCCCCCAGCGGGGGTCATTAGAGCTGGTTTTAATACATTTCTTCTCTGGATTAGAAACCATCTCTTTTTCTTGTTTTTACTCACTTAATCTCACTTTGTTTTTTTTCTCTCTCTAAAGAGTATGAACCGATGAATTGCTTTTAGCAGTGGTGCTAGATAAACATTTGATCTTGTGCATGGGAAATTTTCTTTTTTGTTTGTTGTTTCTGTTTTTTGTTTTTCTTTCGTTTTGTTTTTTTGGCAAGACTGTTTTGAAATTGGAGTTGCTTAACAGTTTGTCTTGATTTTCCAAGTTCAAAATAATAGCAACACACACACACACACACACACACACACACACCTCACAAATTCTTGCCTTTATAAGTTCAATGTCGTATGTAATGCTATTTAATGGTATATTAATTATTGTGTAGACCCAAAGAAAAAGTTTATAACTCATGTAGCATAAAGGAACTAATTGTCTCAGGACATTCAGACAATCTGGTGCTGTTTCTCACTCATATTTTTTCCTGAGTCAAGTCGTTTCTCAGTCTCCATTCTGGTTCACAAGAGTTGGTGCCTAAGGGATATTTTTTGAAGGAGCCTCTGAGAGGTAAATTCAGTGATGAGGTCAGCCCAGCAAGTATTTATCTAGTACTTACACAACATCCTCAGAATTGTATTCAGATTTGGAAAAGCCAAATTATGCGTAGGTTTCTGTCCTTAAAGGAGATTATGGTTCATCTGGGCAAAGAAAGTAAACACAGGAATACCTTGACAAGATGAAACTGTTATTTTTTTTTACCTTTGGGTAAAATCCTTATTCTAATTCCAGCTTAATTTCATGCGGGCAGAACTCCCCCAAATTCATGTTCTCCCCTTCCTGCCTGGGCATCAAGGTTGAATGTCTCTAATGAACACTGACCCACACTTCAGTTACATTGACACTTTCTCCAGTATACTTTACTTAGATGTTCCTCAACCCTAGAACAATACACTTGACCTTCTCCTGTACCTGCGATACATTGCTGCAGTTACAGAACATTTCTGACACAGTTGAAATACTGTTGTGGAACACCAGCAGCATCTTCAGTTACTATGTAACTATGAACACTAGATTTTGCTCTCCTTCAAAATTCTCACATTCAGGCATCTAGCTCCTATTACAGTTTCTTTACTTGCGGCTCTTACAGTGTGTTCTTAACAGCTCTTCTCGCTCATTGCCCAGGCTTTTCTTCTTCAAGTCTTATCTCTAGGTTGTTAACCTCACTCTATCATACTGCTCTTGCTTCTTCTTCCTTCCCTATTCCCTGATGACCGTCTCTCTGGCAGTCTGAATTGCTGACTCACCATCTTTCTCATGTCCATTGCCTCCCCTGCATTTTGTGCCTCACCTTTCAGCACAATGCCAACACCTGTCAGTATTTTTTCTTCCTTCTTTCTTGTGCCCGTGTGACAAGCACTTCTGAAGAAATATCGTACGGCGATGCAGGCTGGCTCCACTGCAATTCCGTGGTTATCAAAGCAGCTGAGGCCCAGTGCTGCCCGCCTTTTGTCTTTTCAGTTCTGAGACCTATTTGCTTCATTATTTTTCCTTAGATTTTTAAAGTTTTATTTTATTGTGGTAAGAACACAAAATGAGATGTGTCTCCTTAAATTTTTAAATGTACAGTACATTATTTTGGACTCTAGGTACAGTGTTGTAGAGCAGATCTCTAGAGCTCATCTTGCTCAACTGTAACTTTATGCCCATTGATTAGGAATTCTCCACTTACCTCTTCACTCAGCCCCAGGCAACCTCTGTATCATTCTTTGTTTCTGTGCACTTGACTACTTTAGATACCTCACATAAGTGGAATTATGCAGTCTTTGTCTTTCCATGACTGGCTTATTTCTTTTACCAGTACCCTCAAAGTTCATCTGTTTTATCCATGTTGTTGCATATTGCAGAATTTTCTTCTTTAACTTTTTAGATGTTTATTTTTTTTGAAAGAGAACGAAAGCACACAAGCAGGGAGCTGCAGAGAGAGAGGCAGACACAGAATCTGAAGCAGGTTCCAGGTTCTGAGGTGTCATCACAGAGCCCGATGCAGGGCTCGAACTCACGGACCGTGAGATCATGACTTGAGCCAGTCAGCTGCTTAACCGACTGAACACCCAGGTGCGTCAGAATTTCCTTCCTTTTAAAGAATAAATAGTATTCCACTGTGTGTGTGGAATACACACGTTTGCCCATTCATTGTCAATGGACATTTAGGTTGTTTCCACATCTTGGTTATTGTGGATAGTGTTGGAGCGAACATAGGAGTGTCAATATCACTTTGAGATCCTGATTTCAATTGTTTTTGGATAAATATCCAAAAGTGGGATTGCTGGGTCATTTGGTAGTTCTATTATTTTTACTTTTTCTGAAGAATTTCCATGCTGGTTCCCGTGGTGGCTGCACATTTTGCAATGCCATCGACCGTGCACAAAGCTTCCAATTTCTTGACATCCTTGATGACACTTGTTGTTGTTGTTGTTGTTGTTGTTTTGATAATAATCATGCAGACGGTTGTGTTGTGATATCTCAATGCGGTTTTGATTTGCATTAGTGCGTGGAGTATTTTTTCATATGGAATACTAACCTGATGATTAGATGTGGAGCACTTTTTTGTATACCTGTTGGCCATTTGTGTGTCTTCTTTGGAAAAATGCCTATGCAACTCTATTTTTCCGTCATATTTTTAGGTTGTTTTATTTTTTTCCACATTGAGGTATAGTTCTTTATAGATTTGGAATATTAACCCCTGAGCAGATATATGGTTTGTAAGTATTTTCTCCCATTCTGTATATTGCCTTTTTCTTCTGTTGTCTTTTACCTTGGCTGTGTGGAAGCTTTCTAGTTTGATGTAGTCCCACTTGTTTATTTTTGTTTCTGTTGCTTGTGATTTTGGCACCACATGCATGAAATCGTTGCCAAGAACAGTCCCATGAAGCTTTTCCTCTATGTTTTCTTCTAAGTGTTTTACAGTTTCAGGTCTTCTGTTGAAGTCTTTAATCCGTTTTGCTCTTGTTTATTTTATTTGGTCTTTTTTGGTCTGTACCAAATCATCTCCCATGGCATTTATTTTTCTCAAATCCCCCTGTTGATCCCCAGGTTGCCCCACTTGATGCTTTGTTTTTGAGAACAGCAATATAACACAGAGGCTTGGAAGAGGTACTCACCATCCAGATTTGTCTCATGCCGTGATCTGCAAATTATTTTATGAACCTGGGCAAGTAATTTAATCTCTCTTTGCTTCTGTTTCTTGATCTGTAAAATGGGGATGATAAAGCCACCCATTTGAAAGAGATATTGTAAGGATTCAGTAAGTCACTATTGGCTAAAATCATTTAAAATAGCCCCTAACACATAGGAAATATGTTAGTGTTGGTTAATATTGCCTTTTGTTTTTGTTTTTGCTTTTAAACACTGATAATATTGAGGTTTTTGGGTGTAATACCCAATTTCCATCCTATATACCAATGATTTTGTTAACAACTCATCCACTCTTGCTGCATTGTCTTTATTTTCAGACATGGTGCATTAGAAGATCATCTTTCTTCCTGTTTCTTCCTGCCTGGAGCCTAGTTTCATATTTATCTCTCTCCCACATCTTAAATCTATTGCTTCATATAAAATTCATACCTGGAGCCTATAAGCTTCTTCTATGCCAAAAACAATAAAAAACATTATCATCATCACTGTCCTCATCAGAAGCAACCTTCCTCTGATAATGCCTCATATACTTTCCCAGGTTCTTTTTTCTTCTTTCTTATAGATTTTTATTTTTTTAATATTAGTCTTCCCTCCTTACTGCAATGCCTTCTCACTCTAGCTGAAATTTACTGATACCGAACAAGGGAACAAACAATTAGGTGTTGGTCACATTCAAAGATTCGATTTCTGTCCTTAGTCCACCGTGATTCTCTTCTGGATTTCACACTGTTAGACAATTTTGACTTTCGTGACATAAGTTCTCAGCTCAGCCATCCTACTCACATGGTTTTGCTCCAGGCTGTGACTCTCTCCTTGTCTCCTTTCTTAGGTCTTCCTCCCACCTCCTAAATTTATGCTTTCCCCCACATCCCATTTTTCACACTGATCCTTGTTATATATGTTCCTTGGGTAATTTAATCTATTCCCATGATTTATATACTGTTTACCGGATGTGCCAGTGAGTCACAAATCTCTATTTCTAGCCCCAAACTCTCTCCTGAGCTTTCAGACCTCTTTCCAACTATTTCCTAGATGTGAACACCCATGAGCATCCCAAATTCAGTGCATCTAAAATTAAACTCATTATATTCCCAATTGTCACATTGCTCCTGTATTTCTATCTTAATGGATGCCTTTACTATCAACCTAAAGAGCCCAGGCCAGAAACCATACAAGCCCCTATTTACATCATGATACTTAAAATGGTATTGTGTATCTTTGTCTTCCTTTCAGACTGAACTCTCACTGCCTTACTTGAGGGCTTCATATTTCTCTACCTGAGCTATTACAAGAACATTTGAGTAACTTTTTCTGCTGAGTTAACTGCTATCCAGTCCACCTTATGTGCACTTGATAGTCATGCTTCTAGAACATTAACCTGATCATGTGCTGCTTTGCTTAAACTTCTTAGGTGGTTGTCTGTTACTTACAGTTTATGATCCAACTCATGATAAAGCAGTGTTACTCTTCACCATCCAGCCACAGCCTTTTTTCCCAGCCTCAGTTCTGGTCAGAGTCCTTGATGAACAAACGGCACAGATCTATGCCTCCATGTGATGTTCTTTTCTTTAATGCCTGTATGCCTTGTCTTTACACACATTAATCTTAACTATCCCTATTCTCTGGAATATTTTTGTTTATTTTACCGGATCTAGCCCAATTTCTCTCTTTGGCAAGGCTTTTGAAACCATTCATTTCCTCTCTTTTAGTTTTCATCGTCTTTTGTAGATGGTAGTTACAACACTGGCCTGGAACTATTTGAATCTCTGAACAGCTCTGTGTATTCTTGTGTTCCTGACACCCAGGACACTGCCTGGAACTTAGCAGGTGCTTCACGAATGTTTGAATGAATTTTAAAACTAAGTATTTTAAAAATATTAAGGAGATAGTTTGTTTCATTGTAGGTTAGCTTAAAGGTAGGAAAAATAGTGGAAAAAGAAGGCCATCAAAGGTGAAAAGAAAGGTAAGTAGACCAAATGATATAATATATAAGACCTAAATGGAGAAGGAAAAAAGCATAAAGAAATGGATCCTCAAGTCTAGGAGAACTTTGGGAAATGGCACTAGAAAAGAAAGAAATGTGATGTTGTTGAACCTGTACTGACCATAATATCCAAAGGATATCATGGAGGGGATGGCAACAGAAGGAAAGGGCAGCCTTGTGAGAGAGAAAACCCTGCCTATGAATGCTGTCAGAAAGCATCTGCAGAATAAAAAGGGTCCCTTTGTTGCAGCTGTTCTATGTGTTTCTGCTAACAAATGGAACTAAACAGCCACACCTTTCTCGATTTTTCTCTCAAACATATGCACAAAGAGCTCTGAGCCCAAGCTATGTCCTCTGTAACCTGCTCTTAGCTGTATGGGAAACATCCTTGACCTATAGCCTGGTCTCCTGTGCAGCAACCTTCCAGGACTGCTATATCTACTGGGATTTTTCTTGTAGAAAACAAACGACAAAATGATATTCTGTGGAATTACTGAACATTATTTTGCTCCTGAAGGTTACTGGGAAATGTCAGTCTTGGAGAGTCATGAAAATTACTCTGCTCAGTGTTTCTAAAGCACTCCTGCCTTGTGCTGAGCAGTAGAGGACATCCACTGCTTATGGTGATGGGGCCTCTGAGGTATGGGTCAGTTAGAAACCATATTAATATTCATAAAATATTATGAATATTGTGTGTATGCACATAGTTGTGTGTGTGTGTGTGTGTGTGTGTGTGTGTGTGTGTGAAGGACTAAAATATCTTACATTTAGTTTTCTTCTTAGAAGTATTAGATGCCCCTTAGAGAGGTTCACAGATAGAAGATATGCAAGAGTGGGACCTGAGCCCATGTTAGATCTGAAAACAGTACACTGGGGCCTAAGGTTGGCTCTGTATCTTTTCCTTTCCATTTAAAGTTCCTCTGAAAAAAAATTAAATGAATAAACTATTTTTTACAGCAGTTTTAGGTTCTTAGCAAAATTGAGCAGACGGTACAGAGAGTTCTCATATGTTTTCTATCCCCATGTATGTATTGCCTCCCCCTTATCAACATCTCCCATTTGTTATCACCCCATGTCCATTGTTTAGAGTAGGGTTCACTCTTGGTGTTCTAATACACATTGCTATGACGTATGGGTTTGTACCAATGTATAATGACACATATCTACCACTAGATAGATCATCTCATACAGAATACCATCATATGGAATATATTCACTGCCTTAAAATTTCTCTGTGCTCCCCCCATTCATTCCTCCCTCCCTGCTTAAACTTGGCAACCACTGACCTTTTAACAGTATCCATAGTTTTGCATTTGCCAGAATGTCATATAGTTGGAATCATACAAAATGTACCCTCTTCAGATGACCTTATTTCACTTAGTAATATATATTTAAGATTCTTCCATATCTTTTCATGACTTGGTAGCTTATTTCTTTTTAGTGCTGAAGAAAATTTCATTATCAGGATGTATCACAATTTGTTTATTCATTTACCTACTGGAGGACACTGTGATTGCTTCCAAGTTTTGGCAATATGAATAAAGTTGCCATAAACATCCTTGTGCAGGCTTTTGTTTAGATATAAGTTGTCAACTACTTTGGGTAAACACAGGTATAGTTCATTTTATTGCACTTCATTTTATTGGGCTTCATAGATCCTGTGTTTTCACAATTTGGCTTGTGGCAACCTTGCATCAGGCAAGTCTATCAACCATTTTCCAACAGCATTTGCTCACTTCATGTCTTTGTGTCACATTTTTCTTATTTTCACAGTATTTCAAACATTACTATTATTATTATTATTATTATTATTATTATTATATTTGTTATGGTGGTCCATGATCAGTGATCTTTGATTCTACTGTTGTAATTGTTTTATGGTACCATGAACCCACCCATGTAAGACAGCAAACTTAATTGATGAATATTGTGCATGTGTTCTGACTGCTCCATTGACCGATCTTTCCTCATTTTTTCCTCTCTCCTTGGGCCTCCCTATCCCTCAGACACAAAAATGTTAAAATTAGGCCATGTAATAATCCTACAATGGCTTCTAATGGGTTCACATAAAAGGAAGAGTTTCATGTCTCTCACTTTACATCAAAAGTAGACATAATTAAGCTCAGTGGAGAAGGCATGTTGAAAGCTGAGACCTCTTACACCAGTTACCCAAGTTTTGAATTCAAAGGAAATGTTATTGAAGGAAATAAAAAGTGCTACTCCAGTGAACCCAGGAGTGATAAGAAAGCAAAATGGCCTGGGGCACCTGGGTTGCTCAGTCAGTTAAGCATCTGACTCTTGATTTCGGCTCAGGTCATGATCTCACAGTTCATGAGTTTGAGCCTCCCATCGGGCTCCGTGCTGGCAGTGCAGAGCCTGCTTGGGAATATCGGTCTCCCAAGATATAGTCTCTTTCTCCTTAAAAATAAATAAATAAAATTTTATAAAAAAAAAAAAAGAAAGCAAAATGGACATATTGCTGATACGGAGAAAGTTTTAGTGGTCTGGATAGAAGATAAAACCAGCCACAACATTCCCTTAAGCCAACATCCAGACCAAGGCCCCAGCTCTCTTCAATTGTGTGAAGACTGAGAGAGATGAGAAAGCTACAGAAGAAAAGCTGGAAGTTTGCAGAGGTTGATTAATGAGGTTTAAGAAAAGAAACCATCTCCAACAAGACATAAAAATGGAAGGTGAAGTAGCAAGTGCTGATGTTGAAGCTAATGCAAGTTATCTAGAGGATCTAGCTAAGATAATGGGAATGGTTACACTAAACAACAGGTTTTCAATGTAGAAAAAAACTGTCTTTTATTGCAAGAAGATGCAATGTAGGACTTTCATAGTTAGAAAGGATAAGTCAATGGCTGGTTGCAAAACTTCAAAGGATAGGCTGACTCTCTTGTTAGGGGCAAATGCAGCTGGTGACTTAAGTTGAAGCCAGTGCCCATTTACCATTCTGAAAATCTTAGAGCCCTTAAGAATTATGCTAAATCTACTCTGCCTGTGCTCTCTAAATGAAACAACTAAGCCTGGATGACAGCACATTTGTTTACAACATGACTTACTGAGTATTTTGAGCCCATTGGTGCGATCTTATGCTCAGTGAAAGAATATTCCTTTTAAAATATTGCTGGTCATTGATAGTGTACCTGGTTACCCAAGAGATCTGATGGAGATGTACAAGATTAATGTTCTCATACTTGGTAACACATCATCCATTCTGTACCCAATGGATCAAGGAGTAATTTTGAGTCTTATTATTTAAGAACTACATTTCAGGGGCCTCTGGTGGCTCAGTCAGTTAAGTGTCTGACTCTCTCTTTTTCTTTTAATATAATTAATCATCAAATTGGCTAACATACACTGTGTAAAGTATGCTCTTGGTTTGGGGGTAGATTCCCTTGGTTCATCACTTACATACAACACCCAGTGCTCATTCCAACAAGTGCCCTCCTCAATGCCCATCACCCATTTTACCCTCTCCCCCACGACTCCAATCAATCCTCAGTTTGTTCTCTGTATTTAAGAGTTTCTTGTGGTTTGCCTCCTTCCCTCTCTGTGACTATTTTTTCCCCCATCCCCTCCCTCATGGCCTCCTGTTAAGTTTCTCATAATCCACATATAAGTGAAAACATATGATATCTGACCTTCTCTTACTGACTTATTTCATTTAGCATAATACCCTCCAGTTCCATCCACTTTGCTGCAAGTGGCATGATTTCATTCTTTCTCATTGCCAAGTAGTATTCCATTGTATATATAAACCCAATCTTCTTTTTTTTTTTAATTATTTTTTATTTATTTTTTATTTTTTATTTTTTTTTATGAAATTTATTGACAAATTGGTTTCCATACAACACCCAGTGCTCATCCCAAAAGGTGCCCTCCTCAATACCCACCACCCACCCTCTCCTCCCTCCCACCCCCCATCAACCCTCAGTTTGTTCTCAGTTTTTGACAGTCTCTTATGCTTTGGCTCTCTCCCATTCTAACCTCTTTTTTTTTTTCCTTCCCCTCCCCCATGGGTTTCTGTTAAGTTTCTCAGGATCCACATAAGAGTGAAACCATATGGTATCTGTCTTTCTCTGTATGGCTTATTTCACTTAACATCACACTCTCCAGTTCCATCCACGTTGCTACAAGAGGCCATATTTCATTTTTTCTCATTGCCACGTAATATTCCATTGTGTATATAAACCACAATTTCTTTATCCATTCATCAGTTGATGGACATTTAGGCTCTTTCCATAATTTGGCTATTGTTGAGAGTGCTGCTATGAACATTGGGGTACAAGTGGCCCTATGCATCAGTACTCCTGTATCCCTTGGATAAATTCCTAGCAGTGCTATTGCTGGGTCATAGGGTAGGTCTATTTTTAATTTTCTGAGGAACCTCCACACTGCTTTCCAGAGCGGCTGCACCAGTTTGCATTCCCACCAACAGTGCAAGAGGGTTCCCGTTTCTCCACATCCTCTCCAGCATCTATAGTCTCCTGATTTGTTCATTTTGGCCACTCTGACTGGCGTGAGGTGATACCTGAGTGTGGTTTTGATTTGTATTTCCCTGATAAGGAGCGACGCTGAACATCTTTTCATGTGCCTGTTGGCCATCCGGATGTCTTCTTTAGAGAAGTGTCTATTCATGTTTTCTGCCCATTTCTTCACTGGGTTATTTGTTTTTTGGGTGTGGAGTTTGGTGAGCTCTTTATAGATTTTGGATACTAGCCCTTTGTCTGATATGTCATTTGCGAATATCTTTTCCCATTCCGTTGGTTGCCTTTTAGTTTTGTTGGTTGTTTCCTTTGCTGTGCAGAAGCTTTTTATCTTCATAAGGTCCCAGTAATTCACTTTTGCTTTTAATTCCCTTGCCTTTGGGGACATGTCGAGTAAGAGATTGCTACGGCCGAGGTCAGAGAGGTCTTTTCCTGCTTTCTCCTCTAAGGTTTTGATGGTTTCCTGTCTCACATTTAGGTCCTTTATCCATTTTGAGTTTATTTTTGTGAATGGTGTGAGAAAGTGGTCTAGTTTCAACCTTCTGCATGTTGCTGTCCAGTTCTCCCAGCACCATTTGTTAAAGAGGCTGTCTTTTTTCCATTGGATGTTCTTTCCTGCTTTGTCAAAGATGAGTTGGCCATACGTTTGTGGGTCTAGTTCTGGGGTTTCTATTCTATTCCATTGGTCTATGTGTCTGTTTTGGTGCCAATACCATACTGTCTTGATGATGACAGCTTTGTAGTAGAGGCTAAAGTCTGGGATTGTGATGCCTCCTGCTTTGGTCTTCTTCTTCAAAATTCCTTTGGCTATTCGGGGCCTTTTGTGGTTCCATATGAATTTTAGGATTGCTTGTTCTAGTTTCGAGAAGAATGCTGGTGCAATTTTGATTGGGATTGCATTGAATGTGTAGATAGCTTTGGGTAGTATTGACATTTTGACAATATTTATTTTTCCAATCCATGAGCAGGGAATGTCTTTCCATTTCTTTAAATCTTCTTCAATTTCCTTCATACGCTTTCTATAGTTTTCAGCATACAGATCCTTTACATCTTTGGTTAGATTTATTCCTAGGTATTTTATGCTTCTTGGTGCAATTGTGAATGGGATCAGTTTCTTTATTTGTCTTTCTGTTGCTTCATTGTTAGTGTATAAGAATGCAACTGATTTCTGTACATTGATTTTGTATCCTGCAACTTTGCTGAATTCCTGTATCAGTTCTAGCAGACTTTGGGTGGAGTCTATCGGATTTTCCATGTATAATATCATGTCATCTGCAAAAAGGGAAAGCTTGACTTCATCTTTGCCAATTTTGATGCCTTTGATTTCCTTTTGTTGTCTGATTGCTGATGCTAGAACTTCCAGCACTATGTTAAACAGCAGCGGTGAGAGTGGGCATCCTTGTCGTGTTCCTGATCTCAGGGAAAAAGCTCTCAGTTTTTCCCCGTTGAGGATGATGTTAGCTGTGGGCTTTTCATAAATGGCTTTTATGATCTTTAAGTATGTTCCTTCTATCCCGACTTTCTCAAGGGTTTTTATTAAGAAAGGGTGCTGGATTTGTCGAAGGCCTTTTCTGCATCGATTGACAGGATCATATGGTTCTTCTCTTTTTTTTTTGTTAATGTGATGTATCACGTTGATTGATTTGCAAATGTTGAGCCAGCCCTGCATCCCAGGAATGAATCCCACTTGATCATGGTGAATAATTCTTTTTATATGCCGTTGAATTCGATTTGCTAGTATCTTATTGAGAATTTTTGCATCCATATTCATCAGGGATATTGGCCTGTAGTTCTCTTTTTTTACTGGGTCTCTGTCTGCTTTAGGAATCAAAGTAATACTGGCTTCATAGAATGAGTCTGGAAGTTTTCCGTCCCTTTCTATTTCTTGGAATAGCTTGAGAAGGATAGGTATTATCTCTGCTTTAAACGTCTGGTAGAACTCCCCTGGGAAGCCATCTGGTCCTGGACTCTTATTTGTTGGGAGATTTTTGATAACCGATTCAATTTCTTCACTGGTTATGGGTCTGTTCAAGCTTTCTATTTCCTCCTGATTGAGTTTTGGAAGAGTGTGGGTGTTCAGGAATTTGTCCATTTCTTCCAGGTTGTCCAATTTGTTGGCATATAATTTTTCATAGTATTCCCTGATAATTGTTTGTATCTCTGAGGGATTGGTTGTAATAATTCCACTTTCATTCATGATTTTATCTATTTGGGTCATCTCCCTTTTCTTTTTGAGAAGCCTGGCTAGAGGTTTGTCAATTTTGTTTATTTTTTCAAAAAACCAACTCTTGGTTTCGTTGATCTGCTCTACAGTTTTTTTAGATTCTATATTGTTTATTTCTGCTCTGATCTTTATTATTTCTCTTCTTCTGCTGGGTTTAGGCTGCCTTTGCTGTTCTGCTTCTAGTTCCTTTAGGTGTGCTGTTAGTATTTGTATTTGGGATTTTTCTTGTCTCTTGAGATAGGCCTGGATTGCAATGTATTTTCCTCTCAGGACTGCCTGTGCTGCGTCCCAAAGCGTTTGGATTGTTGTATTTTCATTTTGGTTTGTTTCCATATATTTTTTAATTTCTTCTCTAATTGCCTGGTTGACCCACTCATTCGTTAGTATGGTGTTCTTTAATCTCCATGCTTTTGGAGGTTTTCCAGACTTTTTTCTGTGGTTGATTTCAAGCTTCATAGCATTGTGGTCTGAAAGTAAGCATGGTATAATTTCAATTCTTGTAAACTTATGAGGGGCTGTTTTGTGACCCAGTATATGATCTATCTTGGAGAATGTTCCATGTGCACTCGAGAAGAAAGTATATTCTGTTGCTTTGGGATGCAGAGTTCTAAATATATCTGTCAAGTCCATCTGATCCAATGTCTCATTCAGGGCCCTTGTTTCTTTATTGACCATGTGTCTAGATGATCTATCCATTTCTGTAAGTGGGGTGTTAAAGTCCCCTGCAATTACCGCATTCTTATCAATAAGGTTGCTTATGTTTATGAGTAATTGTTTTATATATTTGGGGGCTCCGGTATTCGGCGCATAGACATTTATAATTGTTAGCTCTTCCCGATGGATAGACCTTGTAACTATTATATAATGTCCTTCTTCATCTCTTGTTACAGCCTTTAATTTAAAGTCTAGTTTGTCTGATATAAGTATGGCTACTCCAGCTTTCTTTTGGCTTCCAGTCGCATGATAAATAGTTCTCCATCCCCTCACTCTCAATCTAAAGGTGTCCTCAGGTCTAAAATGAGTCTCTTGTAGACAGCAAATAGATGGGTCTTGTTTTTGTATCCATTCTGATACCCTATGTCTTTTGGTTGGCGCATTTAATCCATTTACATTCAGTGTTATTATAGAAAGATATGGGTTTAGAGTCATTGTGATGTCTGTATGTTTTATACTTGTAGTGATGTCTCTGGGACTTTGTCTCACAGGGTCCCCCTTAGGATCTCTTGTAGGGCTGGTTTAGTGGTGACAAATTCCTTCAGTTTTTGTTTGTTTGGGAAGACCTTTATCTCTCCTTCTATTCTAAATGACAGACTTGCTGGATAGAGGATTCTTGGCTGCATATTTTTTCTGTCTAACACCCTGAAAATCTCGTGCCAATTCTTTCTGGCCTGCCAAGTTTCAAAAGAGAGATCAGTCACGAGTCTTATAGGTCTCCCTTTATATGTGAGGGCACGTTTACCCCTTGCTGCTTTCAGAATTTTCTCTTTATCCTTGTATTTTGCCAGTTTCACTATGATATGTCGTGCAGAAGATCGATTCAAGTTACGTCTGAAGGGAGTTCTCTGTGCCTCTTGGATTTCAATGCCTTTTTCCTTCCCCAGTTCAGGGAAGTTCTCAGCTATGATTTCTTCAAGCACCCCTTCAGCACCTTTCCCTCTCTCTTCCTCCTCTGGGATACCAATTATGCGTATATTATTTCTTTTTAGTGTATCACTTAGTTCTCTAATTTTCCCCTCATACTCCTGGATTTTTTTATCTCTCTTTTTCTCAGCTTCCTCTTTTTCCATAACTTTATCTTCTAGTTCACCTATTCTCTCCTCTGCCTCTTCAAGCCGAGCTGTGGTGGTTTCCATTGTTGTTATGCATTTCGTTTAAAGCGTTTTTCAGCTCCTCGTGACTGTTCCTTAGTCCCTTGATCTCTGTAGCAAGAGATTCTCTGCTGTCCTGTATACTGGTTTCAAGCCCAGCGATTAATTTTATGACTATTATTCTAAATTCACTTTCTGTTATATTATTTAAATCCTTTTTGATCAGCTCATTAGCTGTTGTTATTTCCTGGAGATTCTTCTGAGGGGAATTCTTCTGCTTAGTCATTTTGGATAGTACCTGGCGTGGTGAGGACCTGCAGGGCACTTCCCCTGTGCTGTGGTATATAGCTGGAGTTGGTGGGCGGGGCCGCAGTCAGACCTGATGTCTGCCCCCAGCCCACCGCTGGGGCCACAGTCAGACTGGTGTGTGCCTTCTCTTCCCCTCTCCTAGGGGCGGGATTCACTGTGGGCTGGTGTGGCTCGTCTGGGCTACTTGCACCCTGCCAGGCTTGTGATGCTGGGGATCTGGCGTATTAGCTGGGGTGGGTAGGCAAGGTGCACGGGGGCAGGAGGGGCAGGCTTAGATCGCTTCTCCTTAGGTGATCCACTTCAGGAGGGGCCCTGTGGCAGCGGGAGGGAGTCAGATCCGCTGCCGGAGGTTTGGCTCCGCAGAAGCGCAGAGTTGGGTGTTTGCGCGGAGTGAGCAAGTTCCCTGGCAGGAACTGGTTCTCTTTGGGATTTCGGCTGGGGGATGGGCGGGGGAGATGGCGCTGGCGAGCGCCTTTGTTCCCCACCAAACTGAGCTCTGTTGTCAGCGGGCCTAGCAGCTCTCCCTCCCTTTGTCCTCCAGCCTTCCCGCTTTCCGAGCAGAGCTGTTAACTTATGACCTCCCAGACTCTAAGTCGTGCTTGTTGTGGGAACACAGTCCGTCAGGCCCCTCCGCTTTTTCCAGCCAGACTCGGGAGCTCTGCTTGGCCGGTGAGCCGCCCCTCCGCCCCGGCTCCCTCCCGCCAGTCCGTGGAGCGCACACCGCCTCGCCGCCCTTCCTACCCTCTTCCGTGGGCCTCTCGTCTGCGTTTGGCTCCGGCGACTCCGTTCTGCTAATCCTCTGGCGGTTTTCTGGGTTATTTAGGCAGGTGTAGATGGAATCTAAGTGATCAGCAGGACGTGCGGTGAGCCCAGTGTCCTCCTAAGCCGCCATCTTGCCGGGAACCTAAACCCCATCTTCTTTATCCATTCATCAATTGATGAGCATTTAGGCTCTTTGCATAATTTGGCTATTGTTGAAAGCACTGCTGTAAACATTGGGGTACATGTGCCCCTGTGAATCAGCACTCCTGTATCCTTTGGATAAATTCCTAGTAGTGCTATTGCTGGGTTGTAGGGTAGTTCTGTTTTTAATTTTTTGAGGAATCTCCACACTGTTTTCCAGAGCGGCTGTACGAGTTTGCATTCCCATCAACAGTGCAAGAGGGTTCCCATTTCTCCACATCCTCACCAGCATCTGTTGTTTCCTGAGTTGTTAATTTTAGCCATCCTGACCCGTGTGAGGTAGTACCTCAGTATGATTTGTATTTCCCTGATGATGAGCGATATTGAGCATCATTTTATGTGTCTGTAGGACATCTGGATGTCTTTGGAAAAGTTTCTATTCATGTTTTATTCCCATTTCTTCACTGGATATTTGCTTTTCAGGTTTTGAGTTTGGTAAGTTCTTTATTTCAGCTCAGGTCATGATCTCATGGTTTATGACATTGACCCCCATGTCCAGCTCTGTGCTGACAGCATGGAGCCTGCTTGGGTTCTCTCTCTCCCGCTCTCTCTGCTCTTCCCTACTTATGTGTGGGTGTACATGCTCTCTCATACTCTCTCAGAATAAGTAAACATTCAAAAAAAAAGGAACTACATTTCATAAGGCTATCGCAGCTATAGGTAGTGATTCCTCTGATGGATCTGGGTACAGTAAATTGAAAACTTTCTGGAAAGGATTCACCATTATAGATGCCATTATGAATATTTGCAATTCATGGAAGGAGATCAAAATGGCAACATTAACAGGAGTTTCAATGTTGATTCCAACCCTCATGAATAACTTTGATGGTTTCAAGGCTTCAGTGAAGGAAGTAACTGCACATATGGTGGAATAGCGAGAAAACTAGAATCAGAAGTGGAGCCTGCAGATAATACCAAATTGCTTCAATCTCATGAAAACTTTAATAGAGGAGGAGTTGCTTCTTGTGGGTGAGCTAAGAAAGTAGTTTCTTGAGATGAAATCTACTCTGGTAAAGATGTTGTGAAGATTGCTGAAATGACAACAAAGTATTTAGAATATTATCTAAACTTAGTTGATAAAGCAGCAACAGGGTATAATCCATGAAAGAAAGAATTGATAAACTAGATTTCATTATAATTTAAAACTTGTGCTCTGTGAAAGACAGAGTCAACAGAATGAGAAGACAAACCATGAATTGGTATAAAATATTTGCAAAAGACACATCAGCAAATGACTATTATCCAAATATGTAAATAACTCTTAAAACTCAATAATAAGAAAATGAACAACCTAATTAAAAAATAAGGCAAATACCTTGACAGACAACTCACCAGAGAAGACGTACAGATGGCAAATAGGCATATGAAAAGATTTTTCCCATCATCTGTCATCAGCGGAATGCAAATTAAAACAACAATGAGCTACCCGTAAATATCTATTGAAATGGCCTAAATCTAGAAGACAGACAATACCCAGTGCTGACAAGGATGTGGAACAATAGTAGCTCTATTCATTGCTGGTAGGAATGCAAAATAGTACAACTTCTTTGGAAAACATTTAGCAGTTTCTTAAAAACTAAACCTACTCTTACCATAAGATCCAGCCATTGTACTTCTTTGTACGGGCGTACCTCAGAGATATTGCAGGTTCAGTTCCCAACCACCACAATAAAGCAAATATTGTAGTCAGTGAGTCAAATAAACTTTTGGTTTCCTAGTGTATATAAAAGTTATGTTTACAATATATGATTGTCTATTAAGTATACAACATCATTTTGTTTAAGAAAATGTTCATACCTGAATTAAAAATACTTTTTCTAACCATCCTCTGAGCTTTCAGTAGATCTTGATCATTTTTCTAGGGGAGGGTCTTGCCTTGATATTGATGACTGCTGAACAATGAAGATGATGGGTTGCTGAAGACTAGGGTAGCTGTGGCAGTTTCTTAAAATAAGACAACATTGACATTTGCCACATCTGTTGACTCTTCCTTTCATGAACAATTTCTCTGTAGCATGAGATGCTGTTTGATAGTATTTTAGTTGCATCTAGAAAGTCATTGCCATACTCAAGATCATCTAGGTTTTCTCCTTTGTTATCTGCTATGAGTTTTATAGTTTTGCATTTTACATTTAGGTTTGTGACCCATTTTAAGTTAATTTTTTGAAAGGTATAAAGTTTGTGTCTAGGTTGTTTTTCTTTTTTCTCTTTTTGTATGTGGATGCCCTCTTATTCTAATACCAATTGTTGAAGAGATCAGTTTTGCTCCATTGTATTGTCTTTGCGCCTATCATATCAAAGATCAGTTGACTATGTTTATGGAAGTCTATTTATGGGCTCTCTATTCTGTTCCATTTTCTATTTGTCTAGTCCCTCACCAGTACCACACCATTTGATTAGTGTAGTTTTATAGTAAATCTTAAAGTCAGGTGGTGTCAGTCCTCTGACTTTATTCTTCTTAAAAATTAAGTTGGCTATTCTAGGTCTAAAGTATTTTTTTTAAATGAGATCATGAGAAAAAAACATGTGTAAGTAATTGAGTATATATATATATATATATATATATATGAATAAATATGTAGTCTGATTTTATATATATATTATACCATTGAAAAAATAAATCTTCTCATGGATAATATTTTTATGAAAAAATAATGCATAGAACTAAATTTTATTTTATTATTGATTACACAGATTCTCTCTGTGACTTATTAATCTTAGGATACTTAATATCATTTCATCTGCAGTAAGGCTGTTTTGGATATCATTGCTAAGTGGAATTATGTATTTGAATTGAATGCCCTTCTTCAGCATTCATAAATAAAAATGGAAGAATATATTAATTGCCAGAAATAGTGATAATGGAGACTGTATTTGGATTTATAGGACACAGAAAATCTAGAAAAATCTGAGAGGTTTTTTTTTTTTTTGTAATATATTTAGAAGAAAAATAGCTTGAAAATTGACTTAGGCAATGATTTTTCCTGATAGTAAAGAAAAGTGTTCTTTGCCATTTTGTTTTGACTTCCTGAAACAGCGTTCGTTTTTACAATGTAACTGACCAGATCTTGAAGTGATGTTAATGGAATCCTAACCATATCTTGTGAGGAATGATTCAAGAATTTAGGAATGTTTTGGCCTGGGAGAAATAGAACTTGAGGCAATAAAACATAGAGAATAAGGAAAGTAGTCTAAGTTTCTCCCCATATTTCAGGAGTCATTCTGAGGAAGACAGATTAGATACTTTTGTGTTACTATCAGAGTGCAGCCTTAAGAGCTAATTTTCCATAATTTCCCATTTATAGGCAGGGAACGATAATAGTAATATTTGCATGCTGAATTAAGCTCCTCAAAGATAGTGAACTCCTTACCACTAGGTATGTGACTAGTTGTGTGGAATGGATTCATGCAGTGGGTAAAATTGTCACTATGTATGAAAGGAAAAATGTGCAAACTATGTTCAGTTTCACTAGTGATCAAATAAAGAACTATAAAAATAGTGAAGTACCTTATTTATTTTTTCAATTAGGAAAGGTTAAAATATATTCACACATCTCTAGTGTTAATGAGGATGAAGAGAAAGAATAACTCATATTGCTGATGGAAATATGAATATATAAACTTTTGTGGAAGGAAATTTGTCAAAAGCCTTTAAATGTACTTTTCTAAGAGGTTGGGTTGCCAGAAGCAGACCCTGAGATTAGGGCTTCTTGTGCATGTGATTTATTAAAGAATTGTTCTATGGAGGACTAATAGGAACATAGAAAAAAGAGTTGTGGGGGCTGAACCACAGTCCAAGTCATACAAGAGAATGTCTTGTGAACTCTGGAATATGAGTAGCTCTTAAGATTGTCTTGATATGAGGCTGGGTAGCTAAGCTTTCAAACTCAGCAACTGTCAGTTGTTGGTTGAGTGATGAGTTCAAGTGATGTGCAAGCATAAACATTCCATAGCCTGAGAACAAATCCACCAAAGAAGAGTGATATGTGGCAGCTATTAGAACCAAAAGCCCATGAAGCCACTAAATTGGAAAAAGTGGTACAAGAATATTTGAGTGAGGGGTGCCTGGGTGGCTCATTCGGTTGAGTGTCTGACTTCAGCTCAGGTCACGATCTCTCAGTAGACGAGTTTGAGCCCTGCATCCGGCTCTGTGCTGACATCTCAGAGCCTGGAGTTGCTTCAGATTCAGTGTCTCCCTCTCTCTCTGCCTCTCCCCTGCTCATGCTCTGTCTCTCTCAGTCTCAAAAATGAACATTAAAAAAAAAGAGTATTTGAGTGAAACATTGGTATTGACTAGTACAAATATTCATCACATGATAAATATTGGATTGTTTAAGAAGGAAAAAATGTTTAAAAATGGATATTGGAAAACATGATATTGGTAAAATGTAAGCATTTCAGCTGTGTGGTGGTGTGACATGGAAAACTTTCCATGGCATGAGAGCTCTCAAATAAAAAAATATTGTGCATGATGCAATCTCACTTAGATTATCTTAGGTCTTTTTATGAAAAGGACTTCATGAAAAAAATTGTGGAATTAATGAAAGATATAAAAGAGCAAAATAAACAAGAAATTTATATAATATTTTTGAATACGATAAACTAATATAGTAAACATATCAGTTCTCTGAAGATTTAATCCATAAATTCAATGTTGTTTCAATAAAATTTTAAATAAACTGTTCATAGAATATGGCATGATGAATCTGAAATTCACATAGAAGTCACAATTCCCAAAAATAGTCAAGATTTGATTTTCTAGTAACGGAACTTTATTTTAAAACTATAGTAAAGACAATGGGATATTAACGCAGGAAGAGTCAAAAGACCAACTGAACAAAAGAGCCAAAGAATGGACCCACGTATAAATGAGGGACATTATATAGCAGTGGAAAAAATGAGGGAGAAGTAGTTAATTAAATGATGCTGGGATTTGTGGCTGTCTATTTGGAAAAAAGAAAAAATAGATCCCACCATATATTAAAAATTAATTATAGATGGATTAGAGGCTTACTGTTAAAAATAAACATTTTACAGATAAATGAAAAGATATTCTGCAAGATCCTGAAGTAGAGAAGGATTTCCTACACGAGACATATAAACACAGGCTACAAAGGGGGAAATGATGTGTTCAACCCTGAATGACAAAACTACTATCCAAGATCTGAATGAAAAGGAAAGCCTTAGGTACTAGAGAGGCTATTTGACAGCCATATAGTTCACAGTGGATTGTCATTCATCTTATAAGATTTTTAAAGTCATCATGGAGGCAGTCTAATTAAAAAAAAATGGGCTAAGGTTTGGACAGGTAACTTGCAGAGGAAGAAATCCTCCAAATATATATTTAACTGATAATCCAGGCACTGCAAATTGCAGGCACTATAACCTAATAAGATTGAAAACCCTAAGTGTTGATGAAGTTATTATAACTGTATTTCAGATGTTCAAATAGGAAGAGACATAGAAGAAAATGAAAAGATTCCAAATTACCTCTAGAAATGAAAACTACACTGTCTCAGGTGAGAAATTCACAGTTTTGGATTAATGGTAGATTAGCTGTGAAAAAGAGATTTGTGAACTTCAACATGTAGCAATAGAAACTTCATAATGAAACAGAAAAAAGCAGGCAGAAGGGGGGAAAATGATATAATACATGCAGTATAACAAAGATAAAGATGACAGAATGTTTGTCATTTGAAACAATATAAGACATTAGAATAGTAGCCCTAAAATGCTGAAAGAGGGGTGCCTGGGTGGCCTAGTTGGTTGGGCGTCTGACTTTGGCTCAGGTCATGATCTCACGGTTTGTGAGTTCGAGCCCCGCCTCGGGCTCTGTGCTGACAGCTCGGAGCCTGGAGCCTGCTTCGGATTCTGTGTCTTCACCTCTCTCTGCCCCTCCCATGCTCATGCTCTGTCTTTGTCTCTCAATAATAAATAAAACGTTAAAAAAATTAAAGTGCTGAAAGAAAAAGAAAGAATTCAACCAAGACTTTTATACCCAGCCAAAATGTATTTTATTTTATTTATTTATTTAAGATGTATTTAAAATTTTTTTTTCAACGTTTATTTATTTTTGGGACAGAGAGAGACAGAGCATGAACGGGGAGGGGCAGAGAGAGAGGGAGACACAGAATTGCAAACAGGCTCCAGGCTCTGAGCCATCAGCCCAGAGCCCGACACGGGGCTCGAACTCACGGACCGCGAGATCGTGACCTGGCTGAAGTCGGACGCTTAACCGACTGCGCCACCCAGGCGCCCCTAAGATGTATTTTAAAATGAAGGCAAAATATAGCCTTTTTTCCAGACATGAAAGATGAAAAAAAATCAAGAACAGTTGGCCTATCACTAAATACATGTCAAATATGTACTTCAGGAAGAAGGAAAAGGACACCAGAAATAAATATGCATCAGTCTAAGGGCTTGGAAAGTGGTAACTAACTATAAGGGTAAATATGTAAGACTTTTTTTTTCATATTAAATCTCTTCAAAATATCATTGAATGTATAAACAAAAATAATAATGCAGTATAATTATTAAATGTGTAAAACTAAAATATATGCCAACAGCATAAAGTCCATGAGAAAAAAAATGATATACTATTGTAAAATTCTTATACTATATGCAGTATTATATAGTATCACTTAAGTAAGTTACAGAAAAAACACTATAAATCCTAAAGCAACCACTGAAATCATCAAATAAACAGTGCTAACAAGCCAACAAAGAAAATTAAAATGGAGTAATAAAAAGTATGAGCCAATCCAAAACAAGGCAGAAAAAGAGTTTAAAGGGAATAAAGAATGGATGGAACAGAGAGAAAATAAATAGCAAAATGATAGATGTAATTTAATCATATCAATAATCACACTGAATATAAAAGTTTTAAAACCCCACAACTGAAAGGAAAATACTATCAGACTGTATTTAAAAACAACACCCAACTATATAATCTATACAAGAAACACATTTTAAAGGTACAGCTAGGTTAGCCTAGGGTAGTTGGTAGAGCATGAGACTTTAAAAAAAAATTAATGTTTATTTATTTTTGAGAGAGAGAGAGAGAGAGACAGAGCATGAGCAGAGGACGGGCAGAGAGAAAGAGGGCGACACAGAATCTGAAGCAGGCTCCAGGCTCTGAGCTGTATGCACAGAGCATGATGCAGGGCTGGAACTCATGAGCTGTGAGATTATGACCTGAGCTGAAGTTGGACACTGAACTGATTGAGCCACACAGGTGCCCCAGGCATGAGACTCTTAAAGATACAAGTGGGTTTAAGTAACAAATTGGAAAAATATATACTATAATAAAACCAATTAAAAGAAAACTATAATAACTATATATCAGAAAATAACTAAATATAAAGTAATAATATATATTATAATGTAATATAATAATTGTATATAAATCATAACTATATATATGTAAATAACTATATATCAGAAAAATTTAGATTCTAAAGCCAATAATGTTACTATGGTTAGAGAAGTCCATTGCATAATGATACAGGATCAAAAGGGCATTATCATACCAAACACTACCATAAATGTGTACCTAATAAGAGAGCAAAATACATAAATCAAAAACTAATGGAACAGTGAGAAGAAGTATGCATATCTACATTATAACCAGAAATTTTAGTACTTTATTTTTTTCAATTTTTAAAATGTGATTTATTTTTGAAAGAGAGACTGAGCATGAGCCAGGGAGGGGTAGAGAAAGAGGGAAACAGAATCTGAAGCAGGCTCCAGGCTCTGAGCTGTAGGCACAGAACCCGATGTGGGGCTCCAACTCATGAACCACGAGATCACGACCTGAGCCAAAGTCAGACATTTAACTGACTGAGCCACCCAGGCACTCCAAGAAATTTTAGTGCTTTAATGGATAGAACAAGTAGACAGAAAATCAGTAAGGACATAGAAGACATGAAAATATTATTAGCCAAGCGGACCTAATTGCCATTTATCGGATGCTTCACCCAACAGCAGGAAACATAGTTTTTCAAGTAGACTTGGATACTTTATGAAGATAGACTATATTGTGGTAAATTTTTTATAAATCTCAATAATTCAAGAGAATTCAAGGCATAAATTAGTAAGTTAGTTAATAAGTTAACAAGTGTGTTTCTGGCAACAATAGAATTAAATTGGAAATCAATAGAAATATGCAAAATCCCCAAATATTGGGAAATGAAATAATATACACCTAAATAATACACGTGTCAAAGAATAACTTCTTAGGGGATTTATAAAGTGTTTTAAACTGAATGAAATGAAAACACATTAATAAAATTTGTAGAATGTGTTTAAAGTCATATTTAGGGGGGAAATTCACAGCAGTCCATGTATATGAGAAATATCTCAAATTAGGTATCTCAGTTTTTACTTTAGGAAACTATAAAGTAAGTGCATTAAACCCAATATAAGAAAAAGAAAAGAAACAATGGAGATCAGAATGGAAATCTGTGAAATAGAATATAAAGACAATAGGAAAAAAAATCAATGGAAACAAATGCAGGTTCTTCAAAAAGTTCTTTGATAAATGTGGTCAGTCTTCAGTCAAACTAAAAAAAAAAAGAAGATATAAATTGGTATAGCAGACACAAGAGTGTTTTAGTCACTAACAAGTCTATAGAAAAGGATAAGGAAATATTTTCAACAGTTTCAATTAGTTGGACCACTTACACAAAATGGATAAAATCCTGAAAGGACACAAACTACTAAAACTTACTTTAAATAAAATAATCTGAATAGCTCTGTATCTATTTTGAAAATGAATTTGTAGTTGGAAATCTTCTCAGAAAAAAGTCTCCAGGCCCTCTGGCTTCGTTGTTGAAATCTACCAGACATGTAAGGAAGAAAGTTTACAATTCTACACAACTCTCCCAGAAAAGTGAAGACAGGTATTAATTCTTATTTTATGTGGTCAATATTAGCCTGTTACAAAATTTTCAGATGCAAATATCGCAAGCAAAAACAAAAGAAATCACAATATTTTAAATGAACAGAGGTGCAAAATTCTAGACAAAGTTTTTCAAAGAGAACTTAACTAAATATAAAAACTATATATAGGTACACCTGGGTGGCTCAGTTGGTTAAGCAACCAACTTTTGATTTTGGCTCAGGTTTTGATCTCACAGTTGGTGCGATCTAGCCCTATGTAGGGCTCTGTGCTGACAGTGTGGAGTCTGTTTGAGATTCTGTCTCTCTCTCTGTCTCCTGCTTGTACTCTCTCTCTCTCTCTCTCTCTCTCTCTCTTTCTAAATAGATAAATAAACATTAAAAAATGAGATTATATCCTGACCAAATAGGATTTATACTAGGAATGCAAAGGTGGTTTACCATTCAGAAATCAATCAGTGTAATCCTATTAATAAACTATTAAAGAACCACCTTATGATCATCTCAATGGACATAAAAAGAGCATTTGAAAATTTGTATCCATTTCTTGTAAAACTCTCTTGACCAACCAGGATTAGAGGTAAATGCTTCAACTTGATAGTGAGCATCTACATAAAACAACTAACAAAACTTAATGGTGAAAGACTGATGAATTCTTTTTCCTTAAGATCTGGAACAAGACAACATGTCTACTCTCATCACTTCTATTTAATATGGTACTGGAGGATCTAGCCATTGTAATTAGGGGAGAAAAAGAATAAAAGATATCCAGATTGGAAAGGAAATTAATTTGGATAAAATATGATTGTCTAGGAAAATGTGATGGGATCTACAAAGAATTTACTAATGGACTAAGTGACTTGAGCAGTAAAAATCAGAAATTGATATTTATAAGGTAATACAATTTATAATAAAATCAAACCATATGAATCACTTATAGATAAATCTGAAAAAGAATATGCATGAACGGTACAGCAAACACCATAAAACACTAATTACTAAGAGAAATCAAAGATGTAAGTAAGTAGGTAAACTATTCATAGGAGAAAATACACAATATTATTAAGGTAATACTTTTCAAAGTTGCTACATAAAATAAAGGACATCCACTTAAATTTAAATTTTATGTAAAAATTTAGAATTTTTGTGTAAGTATATCCTTTTCTGAATTTTCATTTGCTAAATCTGTTAACCCAACCTCAAATTGGCTCTATGTAATTCTGATCAAAATCACAATTTTTTTGGTAAAAATTGACAAACTTATTCTAAAATTCACATGGAAATTCCAAGGATCTTGAAAAGTCAAAACAATTTTGAAAAGCTATAACGTTAGAGGAATAACAATATGTGACTTCGAGTCTTATTATAAAGGTATGGTAATGAAGAAATGCAGTATTGGAATTAAGATAGACAAATAGATTAGAGTAAGAAAACAGAAAATCCAGAAATAGATCAACACATACATGTTTCAGTTTTGGTAAAGGTGCAAGGGCAGTTCTTTGGAGATGGATATTCTTTTCAACAGATAGTGCTGAAATATTTGGATATCTGTATAACAAAAAATTTCTTCAGTCTGTAACTCACACCATATAACCAAACTAACTCAAAATGGAATATAGTCTGAATATGAAACCTAAAACCCTAAAACTTATAGAAGGAAACATGGGAGAAAATCTTTGTGAATTTATATATAACACAGAAAACACTATCTACGAAACAAATCAATGAATAGGACTTCATCATGTGTATTCCTCATACGTATTCATTTACATAACCATTTCCATTATTAATCCTTAAAAAATCATTTATTGTAGCATGAGAAATATAAACCTTGATATTATTAAGAATGCATTTTCCTTTTTTTGTGTTAAATTATGCAAGCCAATGATATAAATAATTATTCACACTTTAAATTTGGTTAATTTAGATTTTTGTCATTGTGAATTAAATGAGTGAATTAAAAATCAGTCGTATTGACATAGGAAGACTGTTTTAAGTGTCACTTCTCTGTTACATCTCTCCCATCTAGTAGCCCTTTCTTAGACACTGTAGTTTAACTAGGCTGCTTGAACCCTGCACAATCTGTAGTTTCCACCTACAGTGAGCTAAATGTTATTCCAGAAGGCTTTACTATACAGATGCCATGATCTTAGCAACTTTTGGTTATTTAAAAAAACATGTTTATGCATGAGTAAACAGTACTGGAAGAATAAATGAATCCTGCATGAAATATTCCACACATCAGAGGCTAGCCAAGATGGTTGATTTGCCCCAGTATACATTTTGAATAATCCAAATCAGACCAAGATATATAAGGTAGCACACATTTTGTATTTGCTTCATTAGCAACCAAGGGAAAGCTGTTTGAATTTAAGTAATTGCTGACCTCAAATCCTTTTTTTTTTAAAGCTTTTACTTAAATTCCAGTTAGTTAACATACAGTGTAATAATAGTACAATATAGTGATTCAACACTTCCATACAACACCCGGGACTTACCACACAATTGCACTCCTTAATCCCCATCACCCATTTTACCCATCCCCCCACCCACCTCCCTTCTGGTAACCATCAGTTTGTTCTCTATAGTTAAGAGTCTGTTTCTTGGTTCCCCCTTCTCTCTTTCTTGCTCATTTGTTATGTTTCTTAAATTCTACATGAGTGAAATCATATGGTATTTGTCTTTCTCTGACATTTCTTTTAGCATAATACTCTCTAGCTCCATCTGTGTCATTGCAAATAGCAAGATTACATTCTTTTTAATGGTTGAGTAATATTCCACTATATAAAGATACATCTTCTGTATTCATTCATCAATCAATGGATACTTGGGCTGCTTCCACATCTTGCCTGTTGTAGATAATGCTGCTTATAAACATAAGGATGCATATATCTCTTTGAATTAGTGTGTTTTGTATTCTTTGGGTAAATACCTAGTAGGACAATTGCTGGATTGTAGGGTAGTTCTATTTTTAACTTTTTGAGGAACCTCCATTCTGTCTTCCAGAGAGGCTGCACCAATTTGCATTATTACCAACAGTGCAAGAGAGTTCACTTTTCTCCACGTTTTTGCCAACACCTGTTGTTTCTTGTGTTGTTGATTTTAGCCATTCTGACAGGTGTGAGGTAAGATCTTTATTTTTTAAAACAAAATTCAGAAATTTATTTTTTATTTTATTTTTTGTTTCAGGGTTTTATTTAAATTCTAATTAGTTAAAATACAGGGTAATATAGGTTTCAGGAGTAGACTTCAGTGATTCATCGCTTACATATAGCACTCAGTGCTCATTAAGAGTGTCCTCAATACCCATCACCCATTTAGTCTATCCCTCTGCTTACCTCCTTCCATCAAACCTTAGTTTTGATTTGTATTTCCCTGGTAATCAGTGATGTTGAGCATCATTTCTTGTGTCTGTTGGCCATCTGTATGTCTTCTTTGGAAAAATGTCTATTCATGTCTTTTGCCCAATTTTTAATTGGATAATTCTTTTTTGGGCTGTCGAGTTGTATAAGTTCTTTATATATTTTGGATACTAACCTTTATTCAGATACATCATTTGCAAGTATCTTCTCCCATTCCGTAGGTTGCCTTTTAGTTTTGTTGATTGTTTCTTTCACTGTGTAGAATCTTTCTATTTTGATGAATCCCAAGAGTTTATTTTTGCTTTTGTTTCCCTTGTCTTAGGACACCTATCTAGAAAGAAGTTACTAAGGCTGATGTCAAACAGGTTACTGCCTGTGTTCTTCTCTAGGATTTTTATGGTTTCAGGTCTCACATTTATGGCCTCAAATACTTTTGAATGGAAGTTTCTAAATCAGTATCCCTGGCTTTATTTTGTGTGTGTGTGGGGGGGGTGGGGGGTGAGGGTGGGGTGGGGGTGGGTTATGGTGTGTGTGTGTGTGTGGGAATGATTTATGATTAGGTAGAACATTTTAATAAACCAACATATGAGTACCTGCTTTATAAATCTTGCCTTGTTAATATAGAGGCAGCCCACATTTTGTAGCACCAATGATTCATTATTAGGTTATAGTACAGTACACTCAAAAAAAAATGTTTCTTTTCCATGAGTGAGGATTGCACATTGAATATTAACTACAATTGTTTTAGGGGGAAAAATTCAGATTGCTTTTGAAAAAGTTCTGTTGCTTGACTTAAGTTAGTGGGTACAAGAGCATGGGGAAAAATAAAGCATTTGCAGCATATAATCTTTAAAAATAATTTATACCTGGGGCATCTTTTTTTAAATTTTTTTTTAACGTTTATTTATCTTTGAGACAGAGAGAGACAGAGCATGAACAGGGGAGGGGCAGAGGGAGAGGGAGACACAGAATCAGAAACAGGCTCCAGGCTCTGAGCTGTCAGCCCAGAGCCCGACGCGGGGCTCGAACTCGCAGACCGCGAGATCATGACCTGAGCCAAAGTCTGCCGCCCAACAGACCAAGCCACCCAGGTGCCCCTACCTGGGGCATCTTGTTGGCTCAGTTGGTTAAGCATCTGACTTCAGCTCAAGTTATGATCTTTTGGTTTGTGAGTTTGAGCCCCATGTCAGGCTCTGTGCTGACAGCTCAGAGACTGGGGCCTGCTTCAGACTCTGTGTCTCCCTCTCTCTCTGCCCCTCCCTCACTCGCTCTCTGTCTCTTAAAAAATAAATACATGTTAAAAATTTTTAAAAATGATTTAGAGCTAATATTAATAGAAAAATTAGCAATTAAAAGAATAAATTAAAGATCAAAAATGTTAAGAAAACCTGAAATGGATTACCCATTTTAACTCTTATCAGATAATTGTGATTTAGGTTCTCTTATATTAAATTTGCATGAAGAATTTAAATTGAAGAAATCATGGTCTAGAATTCATAAACATGAAAATTGAATCCCTGGATCAAAGAAGTTAATCTTCATATTCTTGTTAAAGATTTGTGAGAATAGAAGATTTCTATTTACATGATTTATGCAGTATTATATTCATAAATTTATATGCATAGCAAAGGAGTTTAAAGTAGTCACATTAAAAAAACTACTTGTGTAAAATTAACAAGGTTTATTGGACTACAATGGCATTTGCTAGTAATTTAAATTAATTTTTCTTAATTTTGCATCTTTATACCATCATGATATAATATTCTTTTTCCTTGAGGATTGACTTCAATAGATTTCTTCCCAAATAATTTCTGAAAGCAATATTAGTAGTGTTCAACTTGGTCACCCAGTTTTCCCAAGATGAAAAACATCTACCATTATATTAACAGTATCTAATATTCAGAGCAAATATACTTTTTAATGCATGCTGAGTCACCTCTCCCTGTAAACATTAAAAGTATACTCAAGCTTCAACCTAAGGAAATCATGGATTTTTCTGGGATTAGTTATAACCATGCTTTTTTTTTTTTTTTGGTTAGATTATTTCCAAAACTTCATGATGTGGCCATATTATTTTTGGAGTGTCACAGTTCTTTTTTTTAATAGAAGATACAGCTACAGCTACAATTTTAGGAGGGAGTTGCACTATCCATAGTCAAGAGCTTATACTTCTTGATGTAAAAAATAATAATAATACTAGTAACAATAATAAAAATAACAATTATGAATCAGATCTACTGTGTTTAAAACAAGCCTCCTGTGCTTGCTTCTCTGTATTTCTGTTAATGGATCTTGTGGTTGGCTTAAATTCTAATCCTGAAACAAATATTACACTATATATTAGCTAACTAGAATTTATTTATTTATTTAATTTTTAATTTTTAATTTTTCTAAATATGAAATTTATTGTCAAATTGGTTTCCATACAACACCCAGTGCTTATCTCAACAAGTGCCCTCCTCAATGCCCATCACCCACTTTCCCCTCCCTCGCCCCCCCCCCCCCATCAGCCCTCAGGTTATTTTCAGTTTTTTAAGAGTCTCTTATGGTTTGGCTCCCTCCCTCTCTAACTTTTTTTCCCTTCCCCTCCCCCATGGTCTTCTGTCAAGTTTCTCAGGATCCACATAAGAGTGAAAACATATAGCATCCGTCTTTCTCTGTATGACTTATTTAACTTAGCATAACACTCTCCAGTTCCATCCACGTTCCTACAAAGGGCCATATTTCATTCTTTCTCATTGCCAAGTAGTATTCCATTGTGTATGTAAACCACAATTTGTTTAACCATTCATCAGTTGATTGACATTTAGGCTCTTTCCATAATTTGGCTATCCTCAATGGGGAAAAACTGAGAGCTTTCCCCCCGAGATTAGGAACACGACAGGGATGTCCACTCTACCCACTGTTGTTTAACATAGTGTTGGAAGTTCTAGCATCAGCAATCAGACAAGGAAATCAAAGGCATCAAAGTTAGCAAAGATGAAGTCAAGCTTACACTTTTTGCAGATGACATGATATTATACATGGAAAACCCGATAGACTCCACCAAAAGTCTACTAGAACTGATATGTGAATTCACCAAAGTTGCAGGAGACAAAATTAATGTACAGAAATCAGTTGCATTCTTATACACTAACAATGAAGCAACAGAAGGACAAATAAAGAAACTGATCCCATTCACAGTTGCACCAAGAATCATAAAATACCTAGGAATAAACCTAGCCAAAGATGTAAAAGATCTGTATGCTGAGATTTATAGAAAGCTTTTGAAGGAAATTTAAGAAGATACAAAGAAATGGAAAAACATTCTGTGTTCATGGATTAGAAGAATAACTATTGTTAAAATGTCAATACTATCCATAGCTATCTACACATTCAATGCAGTCCCAATAAAAATTGCACCAACATTCTTCTTGAAGGTAGAACAAGCAATCCTAAAATTCGTATGGAACCACAAAAGACCCCGAATAGACCAAATAATTTTGAAGAAGAAGACCAAAGCAGGAGACATCACAATCCCAGACTTTAGCCTCTACTACAAAGCTGTAATCATCAAGACAGCATGGTATTGGCACAAAAACAGACACATAGACCAATGGAATAGAATAGAGACCCCATAATTGGACCCACAATTGGGCCAACTAGTCTTTGACAAAGCAGGAAAGAATATCCAATGGAAAAAAGACAGAAGACAGCAACATGCAGAAGAATGAAACTAGACCACTTTCTTACACCATTCACAAAAATAAACTCAAAATGGATTAAAGACCTGAATGTGAGACAGGAAACCATCAAAACCCAGAGGAGAAAGCAGGAAAAAACCTCTCTGACCTCAGCCGCAGCAATTTCTTACTTGACATATCTCCAAAGGCAAGAGAATTAAAAGCAAAATGAACTATTGGGACCTCATGAAGATAAAAAGCTTCTGCACTGCAAAGGAAACAACCAACAAAACTAAAAGGCAACTGACGGAATGGGAGAAGATATTTGCAAATGACATGTCAGACAAAGGGCTAGTATCCAAAATCTATAAAGAACTCACCAAACTCCACATCCAAGAAACAAATAATCCAGTGAAGAAATGGGCAGAAAACATGAATAGACACTTCTCTGACATCCAGGTGGCCAACAGGCACATGAAAAGATGTTCAACACCACTCCTCATCAGGGAAATACAAATCAAAACCACACTAGATATCACCTCATGCCAGTCACAGTGGCTAAAATGAACAAATCAGGAGACTGTAGATGCTGGCGAGGATGTGGAGAAACGGGAACCCTCTTGCACTGTTGGTGGGAATGCAACTGGTGCAGCCACTCGGGAAAACAATGTGAAAGTTTCTCAAAAATTTAACAATAGATTTACCATATGACCCAACAATAGCACTGCTAGGAATTTACCCAAGGGATACAGGGGTGCTAATGTATAGGGGCACTTGTACCCCAATGTTTATAGCAGCACTTTCAATATTAGCTAACTAGAATTTAAATGAAAACTTGAATCAAACAAACAAACAAAATATATATATATATAAATATATATATATATTAAATCAGTGCTGTTAGCTTCTTGTAATTGAAAAATATTATGTTTTCTAAATTTCTTATACTTGAAAAATACTATGTTTAATAAAAAGTCTCTGTTTTACATTTCATAAAAATACATACATACATACATACGCAATCCAGATGCTATAATTTTTTTTTGTCAATCTGCATGGATTATGTATGTGTTCTTTACAATAGTTTCATAATGTTGATACTGTGGTTGCTACCATCATTTTATGGTTGGGAATAACATATAGTCAGGGTAAGTAACTGGTTGTAGATCAATGAGCTATCGCATACAGGATCTGGATTCCAACAGGAGCCGGCAGCCTACCTTCTTCACTAGACTATGCTGCTGCTCATCAGTAACTTGGTTTTATTTAGTTCTAGTATTCAGCAAGCTGAGATGTTCTTTTTAAAAACATAATGAACTTTATCAAATATGCATTATTGTAAAAGAGATGAGTTCATAGCTAGTTGGATGCTAACTACCGCTTTTTGCCTTTTTATATTTTTGCATTTTTCATGGGAAGTACAAAATAGAGAATCCCATTTACTCTAAACTTTATAAAAATAGAATGAATGAAATAGATACTAAATTCAATTTAGCAAGCAATCTGCTCTTGAAATTGTTGTATCAGGAGAACTAGAGATTATTCCAGAAGATCTGGCCAAAGAGATGATGCACAAAGATTGAAAGTTAAATATATATTGAGCAATTCTGAGGGTGATGGGGGACACATAACATTAAAAAGCAGTGTCTTCTCTATTTCTCTTTTATGTGTTATATTATTTATTTTTGCATAGACACAATATAAGGATAAGCTGGCATTGAAAAACAGGAAAATCACAATAAATCTCAGAGGTATCTTTGCGTATTTATTAATTGAAATGATTGGAAAGCACTTTGGATTATGTTACACATATCCATTGTCTGAAATGTGATCAAAAGTCCTTGTCTAGAGATATGAAAACAATCTTGTTTCAATACTTGCAAGCATTTTTCCTCATAGGTTAATTGGTCACAACCAGGGAAAGATCCAGGATTTGTGGGGCTTGCAAAATATTCAATATGGGGCCCTCATTAAGAAAAGGAATAAGAATTAGAAATGTGTTGGGGTGCCTGGGTGGCGCAGTCGGTTAAGCGTCCGACTTCAGCCAGGTCACGATCTCGCGGTCCGTGAGTTCGAGCCCCGCGTTGGGCTCTGGGCTGATGGCTCAGAGCCTGGAGCCTGTTTCCGATTCTGTGTCTCCCTCTCTCTCTGCCCCTCGCCCGTTCATGCTCTGTCTCTCTCTGTCCCAAAAATAAATAAACGTTGAAAAAAAAAAAAAGAAATGTGAAAGTAGATAGAAATGTGGATATTTATTTAGAATGAGAAAAAAGTCACAACAAAAAGACTGATAAATAGCACAGATGTCACAAAACTCAGAAAACTAAAAAACATTTAGTTATTAACTACCTCATTTATCACTAAATGCATACATTTTTTTGGCTATGAGTGTTTGATCACCTCCTCATATGCAAAAGTGTATTGTTATTTTCTATAGAAAAAAATAGAATGATAATTCAGTGTGTCCTCTAGTAGGGTTGATTTTGGAGTGTGTGTGTGTGTGTGTGTGTGTGTGTGTGTGTTTAATTATTACCGAAAAGTATTTTTTAGCTTTACAACTCATTATTGATAATGTCATGTAAATTTATGAGTTTGTTTTCAATTTTGGGCAAACCTTTATCAAATTATGTTCATGTAGAGCTGTTAGATTTCAGGGAATTGCAAGGTTTCCTGAGCAGTAACTAATCCTAAATACTCAGAATGTATGACATGCATTAGCCAGTTTGTGGTTGAAGAGAAAGCCTATATAGTGTTTTTGTTAGATTTGTTGATGTCAGTATCTTATGTAAAATTTTCAAGAAATTTAATATTTTTCCAGCATGTTCCTATAATCCATTCCTCTTCTTTATTTGGATTATCAGATAATCAAAGTACCTATTAATTACTTTTATTTGAATTGGTTTTCTCTTGATAAATTCAGCTTGGTATAATCTGACAAAAGTTTGATATACTTTATTTCTGAATGTCAGAATAATTTCTTTGGACTTGATTTCTTTGCTTATGTTCATTATATTTATCTAATACCCTTTATATTTTCTCCTTAGTTTTCTCTCAGTTTTTCAAGAAAAATGCATTTATTTATTTTTTTAAACTTTATTTATTTATTTTGAGAGAGAAGAGACTGCATGTGGGGGAGAGGCAGAGAGAGAGGGAGACGGAGAATCCCAAGCAGGCTCTGTGCTGCCAGTGCAGAGCCCGATGTGGGGCTCAAATTCATAAAACTGTGAGACCATGACCTGAGCCGAAAGCAAGAGTCAGATGCTTAACCAACAGAGCCACCCAGGCACCCCTCAAAAAATGCATTTAAGATGACTAAAAAAGTTAACACTTCCACACAACGAGTTAAGAGTCTATATGGCTCTATGGCTCTCTTGTTTTACTGAAATACTCTAAAATTTTATTTACGATGGAATACTTGAGCTTTATTAAATATTTCATTTCCATCAAAAAGTAATAAAAATATAGTGTGTTTTTAATTATACATGTGTTATAGAATATATTCCTGATAAGAGAGAACTGCTTTGAGGAGGTAGAAATGAAAATTGATCCTCTTTGTAGAGTTTGACACATCTAAAGTTTTGAGGAATTTCCACCAGACTAAATTCTGGCTTTATACATTTTAAACTTTGTTCCTTCTGTGCTACACATATACACGTATGCCCTCTGGGCCCTATACATATGCTTCTATAAGGCATGTCCATACTCTGGGCATGCACCTCCCAGGTACAATGCTATTTGGGTTTACCAAGTGGGTTGGGGCAGAATTCATTTCTACACCATGAAAGGGATGGGAGGGGTGATGTCTAAAAATAACTTAGTGATACATATGGTTGACTCTGAACTATGTAAATTTATACTGTGACACCCAAACTAAACCTATCCCTAACTCAGCTTCCCTTAGCCATGTACCAAAAACACCCTGGCCTTGCCATGCCCTAGCTACGAAGGGAGGAAATGTGACAGAGGGGAGGAGGAGCTGAGTGGCAAGAAACATCCTGACTGTGGCTGAATCCATGCTGTAACAGCACAGTCGAGAAGTTGAAGCAGGGACATTTGTGTCTCACAAAGTCAAAAATATACACTATCTAGCTCTTTATAGAAGAAGTTGGGTGACCCTGCTCTAAACTCTGTACTCTTTAAAAAATAGTCAAATAGCATGGTATTATGGACCATAAATAAATATATCTTTGATATATTGCTAAGGTTAACAAAAGCAAGTAGATGAAAAGTATGCATAATAGAAATATTTTGGGGTACCCTCTTCATTTGAAAATCATTATGCATTTGTAATTCTATAAGACTGGAAGGATAATATAATAGGATGGTAACAGTGGTTATTGGTGGGTATGAAATTTAAAGAATAGCAGTCACTTTCCATTTAGTCTTTTTCTTTTTTAAACTTATTTATTTATTTTGAGAGAGAAAGAGAAAAAGAGTTTTGGGGAAAGGCAGAGAGAGAGGCAGAGAGAGAATCCCAAGAGGCTCCATGCTCAGCATGGAGCCCGACTTGGGGCTTGATCTCACGACTGTGAGATCATGACCTGAGCCGAAATCAAGACTCGGAGGCTCAGCTGACTGAGTCACCCAGACACCCCAAATCTTTAGTTTTTGAATGCAATGTTTATTGTGTTCAATGTTTAGTTTTTGTCACAGTAAACATGCATTACATTGGAAGTTTAAAAATAAATTAGAATTGATTAAAAGATAAAAACAATATAAAGAGGATAAATCTTACCATTGTAAAACAACAAAACACTGTTGACCTCCTCCTCTGCTGTCTGTCTACCTATCATCTGCTTATTCATTTATTCATATCTGCTGGCACTTTGTGTTTTGTGCATCCCCAACCTTCCCCTCGGCTCACTTTTCTTTTTACCTAATAGATATGGCAGTGAGAGTCTCTACATTTCCAAAATGACCTTTTGTTTGCCCTCACTAACTCTTGATTGAAAATTTAACCATTTAATCAAATTCTAGATATATGCTTGTATTTCTTATCCAATTTACAATTATTATTCTGTCCTCTTGTGGGATCTGCCATTTCCTTCTGCTTTCTTCTCCAATAGCATCTAATATTTTCCTTTTTTTCCCCCTTGATATTCTGAAGTTACCATATCCTCTGTCTAGGAATGAAAATATTTCTGTTTTGTATTATAGTAAATCAATAAAATTTGCACCCATTATCCCTTTAGGAAGTGCTTCATCAATATTTCTTTCTTGCTTTCTTAGTTTTTTGAATTCCTGTTAGGCTTATATTGAAGCCACTTAACTTATTGTCTTTTAACCTCTCATTTTGCATAGATTGATCTTTCTAATTGCTATTTCCTAGATTATTTTCCATCATGTTCTATTAGCTTGGTGTTTCTCCTGTTTACTTCCTTAATGGTTACATTTTTCTACTTTCAGATTTCTGTGTGGTTATGTTTAATATACAGTTGTATCTGATTTGTATTTACTATTTTGTTACATGTCATTCTTTTGCTTTATGATTATTTTTCCTTTTTTTAAAAAATTTCTGTGGGCTTTAAAACTACTGAATAAGTTTGAATACATTTACAAATGTTGGAGAACTTGGTCAGTCGTGCTAAAGCCAAGAAGCGTTATTGTTCATGAATGAGAAGTCTGGAAGAAAGAAGGACAGGTTTGGTTAGGGGCTCCATGAGTCCATCAGGGGTCCAGTTCTTGTTTCCTTCTCTCATCACTTCAGACTGTTGGTTCCTCTTATGAGTCAAACAGTGCCTGTCTCAAGTCTTCTCCTGTTCTCATGTGAGAGTTTGTTTCAAAGCAGTGAGTAAGGAGGATGGTGTCAAAGAGGATTTTTTCTCTCTAATCAGAAAGGAAAATCCCTCCAATTAGGCCCCAGTAAATATCCACTCATATCCCTTTGATCAGAGGTGGTGCACACACACACACACACACACACACACACCCTTAGAATAATGACTCACAAATAGGAATTAGGTAGGTAGGAGTTAAGCCTGAAGGGATGTGCCAGGGCTGGGGACCTAATGCCTGGTGTCCCTTGGGCAACAACTAACTGTGCCTGCCTTGGGCTTGTTTGAACACCTTTTTTGGAAGCTTCTGTTTTCTTTGAATTTCCTCAGAGTTGAATTTTTCAGTGTATGTTAAGTATTTTGTGTATCATTTTGTCATATTTCCTTTCCTTTTCCTTGTGAGTGTTCTTTTCTATGATAGTTGTGGTGTTGTCTCTGTCTGGCCCAATATTCAGAGCCAGTTCTTGGTTTGATGGTTTCTGGTTACTTCTGAGGTATTAGAATTTAATTCCAGTGCCAGTGGGTGGTTTAGTTTGCAAATGATTTTTTTAAAAAAGCCTCAGATAAGCCTCTACACCTTGAAGATAGTGTGTACTGTTATGTGTTTAGGGTATGATCTTTTGCACGTGTTCCCTGAGTGATTCCCTTATCTGCCATTCTTGTTTTTCTTCCCCAAATCCCTAGGACATCTATGTATATTCCCTCCTTATTTCTGGAATCCAAAATTACCCTTCAGCGAATTAAGCTACAAAGTAATTTGGAGCAAGTGTACATAGAAGGCCCCATCCCTGTGCTGCATGCTGTGAAAGTTCCTAAGTGTCTCAGTCATGGCGCAGCTTCTGGAGGCTCATCTTGGAGTTGGAGAGAGGGGTGTGCACACACATGTGTGCATGTGAGTATCTAATTAAGAGTGGTGACCACTGTACTCTACCAGCTTTGAAGAGAATGAGCATATTGTCTCTTTACCTGGTAATGAAAATTAAACAAGAAGAAGGGTCCTGCAGGCCAGATTCTATACAGAAAGTGATAATTGGGTATTAGCTCCAGCAGTCCCGGGTTGTGCCCACAATAACAATGCTAGCATGACTTCCGATCACGCTGCTTTAATAATTCCTGAAGAACAGATTGTTTAACCTTGGCTCCCGTGGGACCTGCTGACATTATTTATTGCCATTTTCTAATTTTATTACTTTTCTGTTTTCCAAATGATGATTTTTGCTTTATACCTTGAGTTGTTTTGACACAAGATTTGAATCTTGAGATTTTAAAATGCCTTATTTGAAGTTCCTTAATACTGTGGGTGAATGGTTATCATTAAGATAGTATTCAAATATAGCATCGTATTTCAATACGTGTGTCATGACAAATATTCTGCTTCTGTGGCTTCTTCCCTTATATTAACTGGCTCAGACATATTCTGCATCTCATAACCTCACTGACTTAAAGACAGATGCATCTCGTGTGAAAACCAGAAAATGTGCACAGCAATACAGCACTTAAAGCAAGACTTTAACATTTTCTCCATTTCAGATAGGAGGTCTACTGATAAAGAGAGTGACATGAGATTCCTTTTTTTTTTTTTACTGACTCACTTGATTTTCAGATTCTTGAAGCTTTTTTTTGCAATTGAGAGTATAACAATCTACAATAAGCGCGTGAGTAAGATGCTATACTGTGTGATTTTTTTTTCCCTAGTAAGCAAAAGCTATTTTCAGTGTGATGGGTTCTAAGTTGGCTTTGTTGTGGTTTATGAGGCTATAGCCACAGCAGCAGAATATTTGTAGCCAGGTTTTGCAGAAAATCTATTTATGTCACTATGTGGCTTAATATTGTTCCATAATTTTCATCACCCTGTGATAGTATCCAAACTCCTGATCACAACCTATGAAACTCATTTGTTCTCACCCCTTCCAGCTCTCCAACTTCCCCTCCCTTTACTTTACCTTGTGGGCCCCATTTGTGAACTCCTTCCAGTCCTTAAGCACAGTTTAATTGCTGCTGCTTCTGTACATTTGGAGTGCTCTATCTTTTCTGGAACATCCTTGTCCTGCTCACTTTTCACCTGGAAAATTCCTGCGTGACTGTCAAGATAGTGAAAATGTCACCTTATATGTGAAATCTTCCACACTCCACCCTCTTCACTCATGCACTTACGTGCCTGTCACCTCCAATAGAATGTAGCCTCCTTAGGCAAAAGGACATAAGCCTTATTCATATCAATGCCCATTGTCTGCCCTAACATGGTATGTCACCAGACAGACATGCTCAATAAATATCAAATGGGACAGAAATAGGCTGATTGCCAAGAACTCTGAGCTAAGACTATTCCTGTAGCAAAGAACCAGACTGAGAGAGGCCCTGTTTACCTTTCAAGAAGGTCCAGTGGCAAAATCAATTTGAAGCAATCTGAAGGTTAACATCTATAGTTTGGCTGTCCGTGGGCAGCCATGCACATGGTAATGGAAGAAAGCATTCACACAGGGGCAAGTTGAGAGAATCAGGTTGGGAGGCAGACTTGGACAGTACCAAAATCTAGCTTATAAAAAGTTGAGTGTTAAAAATCAACCTTCATGCCCATGATGTTGTCCAGCAAGCAGGTCAGCTGATCTGAGTGGATGACAAATAACTAGTCTTACAATCTTTGCAGGAAGACATCTGGAAAATGCCCTCCCCATAATTTCCTTTTCTTAAAATTATGGGTGTAGTATCAGTCCCTACAGCAACAACACTCAATGACTGCCTTGTGTTTTCTACATTTGTGGGTAAAAGTGAAGTTTCCCTGTGGAATAGTAAATGTATTTAAGAAAAGAATAGGCTCCTCCCATTTTCATAAAGAATTGTATGCATTGATATCCAATCCTGTTTGAAGAGCATGATGTCAGAAATTTTTAAAAGGAAGAGAATGCCAAGGGAAGGGGAAGGAGTTGGAGTTTAGGGAGAATGAAAGAGAGGTCTGTTGGGAGTTGCCCAGCAACAGACAGAATTGCCTCAGTTCAGCCAAGGTAGTGGCTCTGTCTTTGTCCCTGTCCCAGGCCCTCCTCGAAGGCTGTGGCTACAGAGACCCCATGAGGCCGTCCAAGGTACAGTGCTGTTGGCAAGGCCTGCCTATCAAGAACATGTTGCCTTCTTGTCACATTGCAAATTATGGAAGGAGCATGGAATCTTTGATTCATTAATTTTTTTTCTTGTGATTAGACTAGACTTTTGGCTTTTAGTGAGGAAGATCACAGGTGGGTAAGTCAGTGGAAAACACATTTATGTAATGCAGGTATAGGTGGTAACAAATAGAAATACTTACAGATAAATGTCTATAAGTAGGTTAGTATACACACATAGCTTTCTGCTGGGAGGGCTTAGAAGCAGTGAGCACACCTCGCACCCTGAACTTGGTTTCAAATACTACTCTTCAATGAAAGTAAAGGGCTCCTTGGAAAAGTGGATGATTCTAGGTTTGAGCCAGAAATATACAACATGAGTCTAGAGCACCTTGTAGTGTCAGGAAGTAAGGAAATAAAAACGCAATGGGGATATGTGTGGAAGGGACATAGAAGCCAATTGAAAGATCTCTCTGTGGCCAAACCTAGGACAATTTGTGCTATAAAATAAAATATACTAGGGGCATGTGGGTGGTTCAGTTGGATAAGCATCCGACTTTGGCTCAGGTCATGATCTCGCAGTTCGTGAGTTAGAGCCTCACGCCAGGCCCTGTGGTGACAGCTCGGAGCCTGGATCCTGCCTCAGATTCTATGTCTCCCTCTCTCTGTGCCCCTTCCCTGCTCGTGTTCTCTCTCTCTCTCTCTCTCTCTCTCTCTCTCTCTCAAAAATAAATAAACAGTAAAAAGTATATATCGGATTCCAACATGAAGTATTAGATAAATTACCCACAAGTCCACACTGATGTAAGTACATAATTGAATAAATAAATAAGAATAGACAAATTTTTCATGAGAAGAATTTCCAATAATTTATGTAGTGTAACTATTCTATAGTGAATTCCCTCTAAACACAGTGCTGTGGGAGGGGGAAGTAACTTTATAGTATAAACGAAACAAAGCAAAACAAAACAAAACAAAACAAAACAAAACAAAAACCTTGCAAAACACTACTTCAGCCAGGTTTCACATCAATTGTGAAGTCATGTTGGTAGCTTCTGTTATGAGAATGGCACTTATGTCCATGATCTTCTACTTAAGATATTATAACTCCAGTCTAGTCATGAGAAAATATCAGGCAAATCTTAAATGAGGGTCATTTTACAAAATACTCAAGCAGTAGTCCTCAAAACTCTCTGAGTCATCAACAGTAAGGAATGTCTGAGAAGCTGCCACAGCCCAGAGGGGCCTAAGGAGCTGGATGGGATCCTGGAACTGAAAGAAGACCTTAGGTAAAACAGGGAATGAATAAACTATGTACTTTAGTTGCAGCAAACAAATAAACAAAAAGTGTTCCTTAAGTATGGCAAAGTCTTTGTAGTCTTCTTAAATCTTTACCAATATGCAAAATGAATTTGGAGAGTGAATCTACCTTAGTATTAAGAAATAGCAACACAGTGGCTAGAATTTCCTACCTTCTTCAATTTCCTGTTTCACTTGTGAAATTTCCCTATGATTTTTTTTCTCTCTCTGTTTTTCTGAAACTTTAAATTTTTCAAGCTGGATAAATACATTCTGTACAGAAAAAAAAATAACAGTTCATAAAATTAGGAGAAAGAACTTATTTCATGATCGTTTAAACTGTGATGAAAATATGGATGTTTGATCAGTGACATTTTTAATATTCCTCCTAGAAAAAGAAAAAAATCGTCCAAATAACAGTGATAAGAAAACATTATTTTTCATTTGGTTTATCAGAGAAAGCTAAATGCTTAATAAACATTCCACCATACCTCATTTCGGTATATTCCAATGCAGGCAATGTTCAACACAAGAATTTCTATTTGGATGGCTATTTGTTGAGGAGACTTAGAGACCTAGTTACTTTCTATCTCTTGGCTCAGCCATCTCCTAGAGCCTTGGCATCTTTCTTTTCTGGCATTCCAGAGAGAGGGGAAGTGGGCGTTGGTGCAGGTCCATGATGGAGAGTTTTGGTAGCCACGTCTGTAAAGGATACTTCACTCCTGCTCATATATAATCAAAAGATGGCTCCTTGAATGATCGAAAGAAACTAATTTTTAATGAGGCATTATTCTTTCTCAGAATAGCATCCCTTTTTATCTGCCCACTAATTCTGTAACTCACTAACAGTTGACTAGGAGCTAGGACTAGCAGTAGTTTAATAAATATTGTCTCAAAACCATCTTAATAGGTTTTTATTGTTTTGAAATAAATAAGCCTTTTGGGGGTAACTGTAGGAGATAGATTTTTGTGAATCATAGACTATAATCATTTTGTTGTTACAAGAAAAAAGCTTTTGGTTGTTCTAGGCTAATAATGGTATGTTAGCTGTTGTATACAAAGAGGCTATCCTGAACCCTGTGTGTGTACTTGACATTTTTCTGATGGTGAGACATTTGTGCTCATCTATTTCCTATGCAGTTGTGATTGTTGCATTTCCTGGGAGGCTTGCCAGCATTATCCATACAGACTCAAGTATATACAACTACAAAGACAAGTAGCCCTTGAAGAGTTTTAACCAGTGACTTAGGAAAGAAAACAGTGAGACAGACTAATGAGCCTTATATGTGCTTCCAGGTTCTTTGTAAGAGTCTCTCCTATGCCAACTCATCTATTTCTTCCATTCCAAGTAAATGCTGATGATAATATCATTCTGAAATACCATCAGCCTGAAATTTGCATGAATCTGAACATAAACAATCTTATAATCATTACAGATTTAACAAGTTCTTTTATATGTGATTTTTATATTCAATATGGAGTTAGAGAAAATTATTAAGCTTACTAGAAGACAGGTCTTTAATCTTAAGTAACTAATTTCCACTATTATAAGCAAGTATGCAAAAAATAATTAGATGCATGTGTATGGTCTACAAATAAATATTTTGTTTATTTTGTTTATTTTGTAATATTTTGTAAAATATTTGTTTATTTTGTAATATTTTGTTTATTTTGTTTTGAAATTTTTATAAATTGACAATAGAAGAAAAACAAAATCCACTTAAAAATATATGAAAGGGCTGGAAGATTAATCTCACCATGATTCTACATTATTTCAAATTTTGCAGTAAATGTTATTAGAGCTTTTACAGACCAATCCATGGTCTCAGGCACAGTCTTAATTGTATGTTCATAATTTGACTTTCATCAGTTGTGAAAGAATTCTTGAGCCATATGGAGAAGATCTCCCTCTTCTACTTCTCTCTCTCTTTCTCTCCCTTTCTCTCTCCTTCCTTACTTGCCCCCTTCCTGTTTCCCTTACTTTCCTTCTACAACTTTTCTGGGGAACTCCCAAAATATGTTTTAATTTTTTTTTTCCATAGCAAATGTGAGGGAAGCTCTAGTCAAGTCTGGTTTAAAAAAGGAAAAGATTATTCCCTGATTTCTGGGGGAGGATAGACAGTTTTAAACAGTAACAAGAAAGAGATTGGGAATTCAGATGGATATGAAAATAGCTATATTCATTAAGTAGAGCTATGCAAACAGCTGTAAATTTGGATAATAAGCAGGGAAAGATATTTGAATTTCATTAGGCTTTTTTTCTTCTACAGTTAGCAAATATCTCACCTTCTAAAATTACTTCAATTGTGATTCACCACAATAAGCATGTAATTAAAATTGAAGAATATTTACCAGGTGAAGAAGGTTGATGAAAGGAGCCAGGAGAAGGGTTTGGAAAATGCAAAAAGAATAGCAACTCGGGGAACACACTGCATTCTGGAAGATATTTTAGGAAAGATAATGTGTGGGAGGATTTCAATCAAGTAGATGTTGCTGGTTCAAGACTAGCATATAGAAGCTAAGTCATCAGGGTATTTTTTGGTGGTGTGCATTAATTAGTTAATTAATCCAATCAATAGTAATTGAAATATCTATTGTGCTTTGACTTCTGCACCAGATCCCCTGGGAGAATAATTGCTGGGAACAATTTCTGTACTCACAGAGTGTATATTCGAAGAAGGAGGTAGAAATAAAACATAATTAACTATAGTTATGGTGAGAAGTGTGGAGTACTATGGAGCATTAATCTGTGGGTATGTGTGTAGTGGGGGAAGGGATCTGACCCAAGCTGGACATGGGGTTGGCTACATAGCCCTTGTTCTTGCTTCAGGAGGCAAGTATGCATGCAATTACAGTGGAACATAATTAGTGTTCTTACAGCAAAATGTTCTAGCTGTACTGGTAGTATACAAGGAGTTTCAAGTTCATTCTAGATGAATGAACTGATGTGTCAGGGAAGGTACACAAAAGGAAGAGTAGAAACCAAGTCTGGAAAGGTTAGCAAGTCTGCAAATTGACATTTTTAGAGACAATCCACAGTTCTTTTGAGTAGAATATCAAAAGGTAGGAAATAACTTTAAATAAATTAATAATTACTACAGTTTAACCTTGGTAGACTGGTATTATAAAATGAGATACACAGAAGGGGAGAAGCTGATCAACAAAGGGCCCTTTGATCATATAATAGAGGCTCAATTAACATTTGTTTAATGAATGAGTAATGAATTGTAATATTATCCTTGCTATTATGGCAAAGTGGAAGATTATGCCTCTTAAATAGAGCTCTTGTAAATGAGATACCTACACTTCTTTAAAAAAATGTATGTGTTTTTTTAATTGAGGAAATAGATTAATATTAGTGGGCTGAGAAATCAGTATACTGAGGCCTGATGAATGATTCAAAACTATAATAAAATAGAAAAGAGCATCTGGGAAAGTAGGCACTGTGGAAGTAAGTACTTCAATTATATAGATACATGTTTGCTCCTAACAACAGAGCCTCAAACTCTATGAGGCAAAAACCAGTAGAACTACCAGGAGAAATAGGTGAATCCACTATCATAGTTGCAGACATCAATACCTCTCTCTGTCAGGAAGAGGAATGGCAGATATGGCAGTCAGAAAATAAGTAAGGACATACATGAACTCAACACCACCATCAATTAACTGTATATAATTGATATCTATAGACTGCTTCATCCAACAATAGCAAAATACACATTCTTTTTAGGCTCACATAAAATATTCAGCAAGATAAACCACATTATGGATCACTAAAGATACATTAAGAAATTTTAAAGAATAAAAATTATGCAATGTCTGTTCTTAGACCACAATGGAATTAAACAACAAAAACAAAAAATCAATAACAGAAAGATAACTGGAAAATCCCCAAATATGTGGAGATTAAATAGTACATTTTTAAATGCCATGTGGGTCAAAGAAGAAATCTCAAGGGAAAAATTAAAATATTTTGATCTAAATGAAAATGAAAATAAAATACAAAATTTGTGGGATATAGTGAAAGCAGGGCTTAGAGAGAAATTTATATCATTGGATTTGTATATTAGAAAAGAAGAAAGATATAAAATCAATCATTTAGGTTTCCACCTTAGGAAACTAGAAAAAGAAGAGCAAATCCAAGTAAATCAAAAGTAAATAATAAAAGACATAGTAAGAATTCGAGCAGAAATCACTGAAATTGAAAACAGGAAATTAAACAAAATCAATGAAACCAAAAGGTGGTTCTTTGGAAGATCGATGAAAACTGATAAGCCTCTGGCTAGGCTAACTAAGAAAAACAAAGAGAAGACAAAAATTACTACTATCAGAAATTAAAAAGGAAGACATTGCTACAAATCTTACAGAAATTAAAAGGATAGTAAAAGAATACTATGAACAACTCTATGCCCACAGATTTGATAACCTGGATTAAATAGACCAATTTCTTGAAAGACACAATCTGCCAAAATTCACACAAGAAGAAATAGATGATCTAAATAGCCTTATATCTATTAAAGAAATCGAATCATTAATTAATAACCTTCTTGAATCAATAGTTAATAACCTTCTAAAATGGAAAGCACAGGTCCATATGGATTAACTGGTGAATACTACCAAACATTTAAGGAAGAAATGATACCAATTCTCTACAATCTCTTTCAGAGAATAGAAGCAGAGGAAATACTTCCTAACTAATTCTGAAGCCACATTACCCTAATACCAAAGCCAGAGAAGGACATTACAAGAAAACTACAGATCATTATCTCTTATGAACATAAAGATGCAAAAATTCTTTAAAAACTAGGAATAGAGGAGAACAAAATATTAGGCAAAATAAACTGATCAAGAATAGCTATAAAAAATCTACAGTTGACACCATACTTATTAGTGAGAATATTGAAGCTTTTCCATTAAGATCAGGTACAAGGCAAGATGTGCCCTGTTACCACTCCTTTTCAACATCATATTAGAAGACCTTGCTAATACAAAAGTCAAGAAAAGGAAATAAAATATATACAGATTAGAAAGGAAGGTATAAAATTATCTTTGTGCACAGATAACATGGTCATCGATGTGGAAAATCTAAAAGAATTGACAAAACCCTCCTGGACTAAAAAAAAATTATAGCAAAGTTGCAGGATATAATGTTAATATACAGAATTCATTGACTTTCCTACATGCTATCAGTAACAAATGGAATCTGAAATTGATAACACAGTATCATTTAAATTTGCATCAAAAAAGAGAAATACCTAAATATAAATCTAACAAAAAGGTGTAAGATCTATATGAAGAAACTATAAAACTCTAATGAACAAAATCAAGTAACTAAATAAATGGAGAGAATATTGTACTTTCGTGGGTAAGAGGACTCAAAATTGTCAAAAGATTGGTACTTTCTAACTTGATCTACAGATTCATTGCAGTCCCAATCAAATCCCAGCAAATTGTTTTATGAATATCAACTAACTGATTCTAAAGTTTGTAAAGAGAGTCAAAAGACTTGTAATACTCATCACGATATTGAAGGTGCAGAATAAAGTTGGAAGACTTAAGTCACCCAACTTCAAAACTTATTATAAAGCTACAGTAATTAAAAGAATGTTGGTATTAGTAAAGGTATAGAGAGATAGATCAATGGAACAGAATAGGAAGCCCAGAAATAGACTTCCATAAATATAGTCAATGATCTTTTGCAAATAAGTGAAAGCAATTCAATGAAGCAAAGATAGTCACTTCATCAAATGGTGCTAGAACTGGACATCCACATGCAAGAATTTATATATGTATATATATGAGTTTAGACAAAAACTTTATACCCTCATAAAAACTCAATATGAATTATAGACCTAAAACACAAAACTATAAAACTCCTGAAAGATAACATAGAAGTAAACCTAAATGACCTTGGGTATGGTGATGTCTTTTAAGTTATGACATCAAAGCCACAATCCATGAAAGAAAGAAATAATCTGGGCTGCATTGAATTTTAAAACTTATCTGCAAAAGACAGTATTAAGAGAATTAGAAAACAAGTCATAGACTGGGAGAAAATATTTACAGAACACAAATCTGATAAAAGTGTGTTATCCAAAAGATACAAAGAACCCTTAAAATTCAATCATAAGAAAACAAGAAACCCCAATAAAAAATAGGCCAAAGATCTTAATAGACACTCATCAAAAAAAAAACCTGTGCAGATAGTGGAGTTACGAAAAGATGTTCCACATCATATGTCATCAGGGAAATCAAGTTGAGACAACAGTGACATACTGGTACACAAGTATTAAAATGGCCCAAACCTGGAAGACTGAAAACACCAGATGCCGGTGAGGATGTGGAGCAGTGGGAGCTCTTATTCATTGCTGGTGGAACTGCAAAATGGTATAGTCGTTTTGAAAGACAGTCCCGCAGTATTTTTACAAATCTAAAACTACTCTCACCATATGATTTGGCTACTGCACTCCTTAGTGTTTACTCAAAGGAGTTGAAAACATCTACACAAAAACCTGCACAATGATGTTGATGGCAGCTTTATTCATAATTGTAAAAACTTGGAAAGAACCAAGGTGTCCTTCAGTAAATGAATGGATAAACAAACTGATATATCTGGCAATAGAATATTATTCAGCTGAAGTGAAATGACCTATCAAGCCATGAAAAAACATGGAGGAACCTTAAATGCATATTGCTAAGTGCAAGAAACCCATCTGAAAAGACTATGTATTGTATGACTCCAACTATATGACATTATATAAAAGGCAAAACTGTGGAATCCATAAAAATACCAGTGATTTCTGGGGGTGAGGTGGGATGGGGGAGGGAAAGATTTGAATAGGTAGAGCACAGAGAATTTTTGGAGCAGTGAAAATACTCTGAATGATATTATAATGAAGGTTGTATGTCTTTATACATTTGTCCAAACTCAGAATGTACAATACCAAGAATAAACCCTAAGGTAAACTATGTACTTTGGGTCACTATGATATGTCAATGTAGTTTCATTCTTGGTAAAAAAAAAAATGTACCATTCTGGTGAGTGATGTTGATAATGGGAGTGTCTATGTATAGGTGGGGATGAGGGTATATGGGAAATTTCGGTACCTCCCTCTCAATTTTGTTGTACACCTAAAAGTGCTCTAAAAAATAAAGTCTTAATAAAAAAATTAAAATATACCTAAATTAAAGAAATATTACACATTTACTTGAAACCTTAAGGTTACCGATATTCACCCAATATTATTATACAATTAATGAAAAATGAATATGGTCTTCTGTTTATCTTTTTCTCTTTTAATAAAGTATCTGTGAGATATAAATGGTCCTGGCATAAGGATTGTGTCTTGTTTTCTGTACAGTGGGAAATTCTGTCATATTCCAAGAAATGGAAATGTTTTAATTTGCATCATTTTCTAATTTATAAGCATATATAAATGTAGAATAAATAGAGATGAGTTTTTCAAGTTCATAAATACATGTATATACTAAATTATGGATTTAACTGGTACATTAATTTAAAAGTCTCCTGAATGTCAGGCACTGTGCTTTGTACTGGGAGTATGAAGATGAAGGAGACTCTGCCTATTTGAGGGAGGGACATATAAATACACAATTAAAGAGTAAGTTATTGTGCCATGCACTCCCAACTCTACCTAGAGTGGTGTGTCAAAAAACACAGAAGACAGAAACCAACACGCTTTTATTGAGACATGAAAGGGCAGTGGGTGTTTGCTAGGCAAGAGAGAGGCACACAGGGGCGTCTGGGTGGCTCAGTCCGTTAAACGTCCGACTTTGGGTCAGGTCATGATCTCACGGTTCATGGGTTTGAGCCCCAATTCAGGGTCTGTGCCGGCAGCTCAGAACCTGGAGCCTGCTTTGGATTCTGTGTCTCCCTCTCTCTCTCTGCCCTTCCCCTGCTTGCGCTGTCTCCCTATCTCTCTCCCTCAAAAATAAGTAAACATTAAAAAGAAGAGAGTCTCACAGAGGGCACAGTTCTGTGTAACCCTATATGTTTAGGTGGACACATGTGTCCTGGGAATATCGAGTTGGTTGTGTGTATGTGTGTATATTTGGAGTCCTGCAGACTTAGGAAAGGCATGGGAAATGACTGTGAATCTGAAAAGTACAATGAGGATGAGGTATGAGGATCAGTGTGGACAGCTAAGCAAGGCTAGATGCTGAATAACTTTGCATGGGAGGAGGTGATGGCAAACTGCTGAAGGACAGGAAGACAACAATGGATTGTAGTTTAGAACAATTGCTCTGGGGTGAATAGTGGGTTAAATGGAGAGGTGTAAGATGGGGGCAGGGAGATAGAGATGATTACAGTAAGGACATTTTCCAGAATACTTATACAAACATTATATAAATAACAATCTTACATATTCAATAATTTATGCATAGATCATGAGCATGATTCTGAGTTTAGATGTAGATTTATAGTTTAGATGTAGATTTTCCAAGATCTCCCATCCCCGGCTCTTACCTTATGTGTAAATTTCTTTTCAGAACTGCTTCAGTGCTAAACCTTTTGGGGGCTGCAGCTCTGGGAATGTTTTTTGTCCTTACTGTATGAGATCACCACTTGAAGGAAAGAGTTACAAACTTGCTTCTAAAGATATAGATGGTTTTGCCATCAAATAAAGAATGTGTTATTTAAAAAAAAACAGATTTCTTCCAACTCTAGAAAGGCTGTGGTTCTTAATTATTTCAGCAGTGACTTTCCATTTGCCTAAGTCACAAAAACAAGTTAGCATGTGAATCCAAGGAGTGAAGGAGCTCCACAGTTGTTCAAAATATGCCAGGAGGGTTTGACACACACAGTACTAAGGCTACACATCCATGTTCTCAGAGCTACTTTAAGGGAAGTTTATAGGATGATTATCATTATGTGAATACCCAGTACACTATTGCCTGCCGCCTCCTCCTAGAAACACATTTCCCGTGGGTGTATGACAAATCTGGTTGAACAGATAAAGTGCGTTTTTGCTATTTCAGGCCTGGTTACATCCTAACTGCAATTACATCACAGGTTGAATTCTGTCTTCCTAAACGTATGGTCACCCCCCCCCCCCACTTTGTTGTATCATGGCACTTCTCTATTAAATCTTATTTTTCCATTGTTAGTATAAAAATGGAATCCCACTGTAGCGTATTTTGACAGTTAATGTTTGTGCTTCAAGTGGATTTAGAAATTTTTCACGTAAGTAACTCCCGGTCCAAATATATTCAATTGATGCTTTATTTTTGGAGTATATTGTTAGTTTATTTAGTGTTTAACTACACATTATCAGAGTGTTAACATTTCTTGTTCAAGGTTTTTGACACTCGATGTCTTTAAAACATGCTGTTCAATACAGACATCGTACTTAATGAGGGGGAAACATACTGTTCCTTGAATAGCCTTGACACTGTGCCAAATCATAAGGATATCATATCTAATGATGAATTCTTTGCTCAATAGATTGTATATTTCCATAGAATAGACTTATTAAAAATAGAATATTCATGATTTTAAGTCATTCTTGAGAAGTCCTTGAGCAACTTAGTTGATATTTTGACCTAGGTTTTCCTATTTCAAAAATACGTTAAAAATTTTTAATCTAAAGTTGATGATGTTGCTTAAAGTTGATGAAGTTGTCAATTGTGGAACAAATGGATTTTTTTCTTTATAAAAATTTTGTTGAAAATCTAAGTAGTTATGCTTTTAAAGAATTAATAACATTTCACTTAAGAGTGGTCCAAGACTGAATTATTTTTGTTCCATAGAAGCAGTTCAGATTATGCCTGCTGATTTCTCATTTTAACCATGGATATTACTTAATTTTTGTTAACCTATTTTCTTTCCCTGATGGAATTTTTCTTCCGTGCTTTTTAGATGACCTCTGACTTACTATCTTCCACTGTCACCAACTTCTTTGCTAATTTTATTTTCTTCAGCTTCACAATATAGTTCTTATCTTTTTAGATTTTTTTTAAAGTTTATTTATTTATTTTGAGAGAGAGAGACAGTGTGAGTGGGGAGAGGGGCAAAGGGAGAGGGAAAGAAATAATCCCAAGCAGGCTCTGCTGACAGTGCAGAGCCTGACGTGGGGCTGGATTCTACAACCATGTGATCATATCCTGAGCCAAAATCAAGAGTTGGACACTTAACTGACGGAGCCACCCAGGCACCTCTAGATTTTTCTCAGGAGTTTTTACTCTCTTATCTAAGAGACAGAAGCTTTGTCCTCTTTTCCCCTCTCCATGGCTCTTCAGGCATATTTTTCAGAAACCTGACAACTCTGACTTTAGAGTAGTCATATGCATGGTGAAGGAGATCATAAAAATTGACATAAGCTGATCTCTGTACTGCTGGAAACTCCACATTTGTTTCCCTTTGCACAGAGGACAAAATCTACATTTTTGCCCTTGTGCTATGAGCCCTCCTGAGACCTGTCCCTTCCCAGTTCTTACCTTCCATCCTACCCTTGTCTCTTCTTCTGTGTTCCAGCTACACTGGCCTTTTTGCAGTCTTCCAAATTATGAGAATATATGAGAATATAATGAAACTTGTGAGAATCGTGTTTTATAAATTTTATCATTAAGGTAAATTACTGGAAATTGATTTGATTGAAATTGAAAATATGTGAGAATCAAAAATTTTAATTCAAAAAGTACAGTACCAGCTTACCCTCAAAACAACTGTTTATGTAGAAGAGAAAAGAGTATTTGTTCCCCAAAATATACAGATGCTCTTTCATATGTTTTGATCTTGGGCACGAAACAGGTTGTTTAAAACAGTGCACATGCTGGACCCCATTTTAAAGAAAAAACTTTCAATACACATAGTAAATATAAAACACAGAAACAAGCAGTCTGTCATGAAACATACACCGAAGTGTTAAGAGTGGAATTTGAGATAATTTTTCCTTCTATCTGTATTTTGTAATTCTTTCCCAATTATGATAAATCATTTTGTGTAATTCAAAGTCTAGTTTAAAAGTGGTGTTATTACCCAACTTTTGCCCTGTTTGGGTATTACAGCCTTGATTGTAGTGGCGACATAGGAAACGCTGGTTCCAGGTATACATGGTAAACAGTGCTACGTGGTAGGCCTTCAACTTCTTTCTAGAACCAAGTAGTTTTTTGTGTGTGTGGTGAGAGTAGAGAACTGAGTTTGTCATTAAGCTGAGAATTATGTACATTTTGCTCTACACATGAATATATAACAGAGTGTGAATGATCTAGTATATTTGCATGACAATTTCTTTAAAAATTTTTTTAAGTTTATTTATTTATTTTTGAGAGAGACAAAGACAGATAGTGTGCATGGGGGAGGGGCAGAGAGAGGGGGGCAGAGAATCCCAAGCCGGCTCTGTGCTGTCTGCGTGGAGCTCAATGTGGGGCTCAAACTCACGAACCATGAGATCATGAGCTGAGCTGAAACCAAGAGCTGGATGCTTAACCGACTGACCCAGTGCCCTTGGATATATTATTTCACTGAAAACTGGTCAAAACCCTTCATTGTGCAGGCTTGCAGGCCTGTTTTTCTGGTTGTGTTCTTTTCATCTAGGTTGTAGGATCCTCTTTCATCCCATAGCAGATTTTGTTTTGGGTTTTTTTTTCTGCTGCATTTTATCAGGGCCTTGAGTTTCTCTGGTGTATTTCTCAGTATTCCCTATAAGCATATTCATTTTGGAGGTTTGCCTTTCTTACCATATGCTGTGCTCATAATGCTATTTGATGTATGTGTTATCTCCTAATTTTGCTTTTATCTTTCTGTTCAACCAAATAGCTCTGTTTATCTGGGTGTGTGGTCCTGTGTGTATTCTGTCTGCCATCTCCATACTGGTAGGAACAGTGTCCTATACACCCATTAGAGGAATATTTTACACTTTGTGTGTGTGGATAGTTGTTCATGTTTGAGGTCCAAGCCGAAATGACGTTCCCACTGTCCAATGTCTCAGAACCACTGCATGTCTCCCAGGCAGAGATACCTTAGCAATATTTGCTATCTAATCAGGGGGATGTTACATAGCAAATAAGTTTCATATATACAATGCAACCATTTTAATTTTTTTAAGTTTATTTATTTTTGAGAGAGAACACAAGCAGGGGAGGTGGAGAGAGAGAGAGAGAGAGAGAGAGAGAGAGAGAGAGAGACACAGATTCCAAAGCAGGATCCAGGTTCCGAGCTGTTAGCACAAAGCCCAAAGTGGGGCTCAAAACCACAAACCACAAGATCATGACCTGAGCCAAAGTTGGACCCTTAACTGACTGAGTCACGCAAGTGCCCCACAATGCAACCATTTTAGATAGTAGATAAGTTGGTGGCATTCTTTATTCAATATTTAGGAGAGCTTTAGGAGGTTTTGTTTTATAAATATGCAAGAAATCCTCTCAAAGAACGTGAAAAGATTTAGTAAACTGGGATAATATTTGCAACATATGAAGTTTAGTGCACCTTATTGCCTTCATCATACTGCCTTATATACTTTGTAAAGCAGGAAGAAAACCCAAGTGGCTCAAATATGAAAGACTGAAGTGCCACTTGGCTGTTTCCTAAAGATCTAAGCCACTTCAGCCTTCTGGTGTGAATGAAGTAGTACTTTAGCCTGGTTTTCCAACTAGTTGTTAGTTCAATTTCTTGACTGAAATGACAATTTTTGGTGAATTATGATATATAGGACCTGTGATATATGCCACTGAGGATAGATTTGTCTTATGTCTCTGGAATTGTTTTTTATCGATGCAATTTACATATTTTAAACCCCCTATAATTTTCATGTTTCAGCTGACTATATAGTTAAGATTATATATTTCTTGATTGTGAAACAATTACAGTGGTTTCAGATGCATATGTTTTTCCCTCAAGTTTAGATCTCTATACTATAGTGAGGCTAATTTAGTTCCTTTCAATAAAATATTTTAAGGTCCTTTTATTAAAGCAGGAATTAGAATAATTATCATTATTTATAAAATACTGCTTAATATAAAAGCAACTCCAAGGAAATTATAATCACTCTGTAAAATTGAAAGTAGAAAGCACTTAAAAATTCATGAGTATAAAATAAAATATGCGTCAATAAAAATTGTGTGCAGAGCCAACTTGTATTTTAGAATAGAACTTGGAAGGTTGTGCTTGCATGGAAACAATTTTCCAAACTGGAAAATTCTAATTTAAAAGAATAGCCCCCAAATCATGGTAAATATATTTCCTGTAATGAATCAATAAATGTCTAGTGAGGATCAATGGTGTGCTCAGTACTATGCTTTTAGTTTGCTATTTGCCTATGGAGGTGAGTCCTTACAACTTGAGGTGGTAGGTGCATTGTAAAGTACAATTCATGGAGCCCAAGATGTGGCACACAGTTAAGGCTTATCATAGTGACGATGGGTAGTGTTTCTCAAAAGGATCCCTATTGGCATTTTGGGTGCGGTTATCCTTTGTCATGTAGGATTTTAACATTAAGCCTGACCTGTACAACTTCACAATGATCAGAACATCCAAAATGGCGCCTGGAAAGCATTTCTGGGTGATACAGCCCCCAGTTGAGATCTGCTGGCACAGAACAGGGGCTGACAGACTTTTTCTGTGAAGAGGCAGATACTAAATATTTTCAGTTTTGTGGGCTCTACTCTCTCTGTTACAACTACTCAACTCTGCTGTTGTAGCAGGAAAGCAACCACAGACAATACAAGAAAAGTGTGGCTGTGTTCCAGTAAAACTTCACTTAAAAAGTAGCTGGTGGGCAGATTTAGCTTGCAGGTTATAATTTGCCAATCCCTTCGTATGTATCACAAGCCCACCGATTTCAACACAAGGAATGCTATTTGAGAACACTCAGTAGTATTTTATCAGTTGGAAGGATTTTGGCTGCAAATATGAAATCATATCTACTATTTCTAAAGACAGGATGGTTTCACTCTTGGTTAATTAAATGTATTATTGTCATAAAAGACCAAAGTACCCTCCTTTTTTCTACTCTGTTATCCTCAGCTGTTGCCATGGTCTCCCCTCATTGTCACAAATGGTGCCGGAATGTTACATGTAGTTACAGTAGCGCACAAGGAAGAATAACATATCTGCCTACTCTCTAGGAAAACCTTTCCCAGAAGTCCCCAGCTCACTTGCTGTCAGATCTCATTTGGGGACAAACCCAAACTTGAACTAAAAAATGGCAAAGTGGAAATTCCAGTGATGTGGAATTGCACATAATTGCCATGGAATACTTAGAAGTCTCTTCCCTGGGCTGGAAAAAGATTCCGGCCCTAACACAAACCTGTGGATACACAATATTTGAATGAATTGAGTTTGTGTTTAAGAGAAAGAGCAGTAAGTTTTGAGGATTAGTGGAGGAAGATGTATGTGAGATGCCATATTTTCCATATTAATTATCATATTTTAAATAGAATTCTGTCTTGAGTGTTACTTGAGGCCTTTTGTTTCCCTCTGTTTTCCATTTAGTCAAAGGAGCATTTTATGTATACCTGTCTTTGGTCAGGTTAGAGGGAGGAGTTTGGATCAAGGTTCACTGGTGGCAGATAATTTCTCTCTAGTATTGAAGAGCCAAGGCATGTAGAGCCATGCCTTCCTGTTGTGAGATCAGCAATACCACCAGTGTGCAAAAGACAGTATTTCAATTTATTTAACAGAGCTTACTTGGTAGTCCTTAAGGACCTCCTTACTTAAATAAGCCCCCCAATTATCATATGTATTTAGTATATTATGTGGTTTGTATTATAAGTACTGAAAATAATTTGTTGAAACACATGCTCATGGAAATGTTATAATTATTTATTTTAGTGCTAAAGGGAATACAGAAGACCATCTGGTTCTTTCAGGCTCGTAAAGGTGCTGCCTTACAATTTCAGATGAAGCAGGTGATTTGCCAAGAGAATCATTTGGGTGGCTGGAAAGTAAAGATATAACTAGAAACTGTTTTTCTCACTTCGTGTGCTGTGTTCCCTGCATTACATCATGGCATTCCTGCAGCAAAGTGCCAGCTTAAAAGACCTTATGCTTGTCAGTAAAAATGGCTCTAATTCAAGTTCTGATTTTTTTTTTTTCTTGGAGCTCTTCCTGAATTTTGAGCTCTTTAACTTGTCAGTACAGGGGTTGAACAAATACCTTTAGATGCGCTTATATTTACTTTAGTGACTTTTGAAGAATGACACTAAAATATCTTATAGGTAAATTTATTCAAGAGACCTTGTTTAGTGTCTGCTGGGAAGCACTTGCCTTTTTTATGCCAATTGTTTACTTATGTGTATATTAAAAAAATTAAATTCACAGTCCTTGCCTCAAGGATCTCAACATTCTACTATTAAAGAGACAAATGAATGAATAATTAAAATAGAATGTGATTCCTAGCACAGTAGAGGGAAGCAAATGTGCTCTGAGAGCAAGTGTGGTCTGAGTGGGTCAACAAATGAAGCCCGAGCTGAGTTTCAAAGGATAACTGAGAGTAAATCAACTTAAAACAGGGAAGAAGGTTTTTGGAGATGGAGTAACATGGGCAAAAGATTAGAGGTGTCAGAAAATATGGAATGTTTGGAGAATCGCTAGCAGTCACTAAATCTAGAGTTCACAAAGACTGAAAATGTAAGGTGGATGAATGCTGAGTAATAAGTCTATACTGGAGGACAGTAAATATAATTGGAACTTTATCCTTAGGCGAAGGGAGTCATCAGAGGCTTTTCAACACAGACATGATGTAAGTTATATTTTGGAAAAACCACTAAGGCTGCAGAATAGAGGAGGGAGTAGAGGAGGCTAAGATTGAGGCCAACATGACAGTCAAGAGGTTGTTTCAATAACCCTAAAGAAGAAATGATGACAACCTTGATGAGAGCAGTGATGATTTGATGTAGGAGGTAAGAGAAAGGAAAGGAATAAAGAATGACTTCTCCATTTCTGACAAGGGAGATTGATAGTGGTTCTGTTCATTGACATATGACTATAGAAGCATAAAATTACCAATTTGGGGGTAAAGAGGATGAGTTCATGTTGGAGTGTTTGGAAACCTAGTAAATGATGGCATATAGGAGGCTAGAACTCAGGCAGAAATCCTGAGCTAGAGAAATAGATTTGGGAGTTTTCAGCATCATATAAGCCACTGACATGATTGAAGCCCACCTAGACACTATGCATAGAAGAGGGAGAGACTAAGGACAAGATGCCAAGAGAGTGGAGGAAGAGCAGGGGAGAGTGGTGTCCTTTAAGCCAAGAGAATAATAGTATTACTGTCAAATACTGCTTAGAGGTCAAATAAGGAAAGAACTGAGAAAGTGTCACTGAATTTTTGAGGTGATATGTTTATTTTTATGATAAGAAATATAATTTTATGATAAGAAATATCATTAGATACATTGAAATATATATGTATATACATATACATACACATGCATATGTAGTGAAATATATATATATGTATAAATTAAGAATTGCCCTAAATCCTATCACCCAGCATAACTACCGCTAAAATTTTGATGTGTATCTTTCTACTTTTTCTGTATGCAAATATATTCTCCAAAACCAGATATGTCTATATATAACAAAATGAGTTCCTACTATAAAAATATGAAGCACTGCATGAATTTGCTTATTATTCTTGCCCAGAGACCATGATAATCTTCTCCACGTCTTTCCAATTTTAGTATATAAGCTGGAGAAGCACATGGTGTCCATTGAATTAAGCAACTAGAAGATCATTTGTAACTGTGCAAGGCTAATTTCAGTGGAATGGTGAGGGCAGTAGCCAGATTGTTGTGGGATGGGGAATAGGTGGGTAGTGAGAAAGTAGAAAAAGGATCATAGACCATCCTTTCCAGAAGTCAGTATGTAAGGGGACAGGAAGCATAAAATGGCAACAGAGGAGTATGATGGAGGTTTTTATTTGTTTGTTTTCTGGTTTGAAAGGGGTTTGATTTAGTTTTTTACTTGGACAAGACTTTTCACTGACTTGAAGGAACCAGAAGAGGGGGATAAATTAAGCATATTAAGAAGAGGTTGTGATTGCAGGGGTGAAACCTTAGGAGGCAGGAAAAGATGAGTTGTGGGAAAGAGGAAACAAACCCCATCTTACAATAAGGCGATTGGGAAGGAGGTGAGAGTGGAAAAAGATGTTGAATAGCTTGCAGATGGTTGCCTGAGGTGATTCTGGTCACCTCAGAATGAAATGGCTGATACTCACCTGTATTCAGTTATTTGATGAAGACTTGTGGAATATGCATGAAACAAAGAAGTGCCATATTGGATCAGATCCACAGTGACCTGTTCACTTATGTCCTGAGAGTGGTACCAAGAGATGCATGTTAGAAATGTCTAGTTTTCTCTGACAAATTAAAAGAGCAGGAACGTTCCCAAAATGCTTTAGTTACTTTACATGATCCATTTGGGATTTATTATCCATATATTTCTGTGAAGCTACTTGAAGCCATCTATTTTCTTAACTTGCCTGCCCCCTGAGACTTACTACCTGCAAAGTAAAGTATTTAACCTAGGGAAGTTGAACTGCATGTTGGGAGAAAACACAGATTTGGGGAACAGATCTTGGTTAAATTCCATTAACCTTGGAAAAATGACTTAACATCTTGTGCTGTAGTTCCCTTATCTGCAAAATTGGGATGTGATCTTACTGACCTTACAGAAATGAGAGGATAGCATTAGGTGGTATATGTGAAGCGCCTAATAACTGCGCAGAGTGAGTGCTCATTGTGTACTGGTGACCTGACACATCTTGTCTCTCCCAGTGATCAAGGGCTCCAGTGCAGTCCAGCACACAAGGATTTGATGAGAGGAACATAAAATGATAAATACTGATAATAGACTGTAGCCAGTGGCCAGGAGTTTTCAATGAAATCTTTGTTGTGAGATTATGAATTAAATGGGAAGGATTACTACCTTGAAATGTATGGATTTAACAGAACTTCATATGCATTTCCGTAATGCCATTTTACATTTTATTTTTGTATTTACCAAAGCATATCACCTGACGTGGTGTTTTGGCTCATACGCACATAGTTAAATGCCACTGATGACCAGAAGGAAACCTGGTTTATTGTTTTTGTTTTTCACGTATGGTTTTCTTTATCAACAAATGTAATAAGGTGATTTATCAGGGGGAATATAGGCTCAGTATCACAGGTGCTCAAATATCAATCCTTGCAAAAAAAAAACTTCTAAGCAAATATAATTGCTGTAATGTGTTATGGTTCAAGATTAGCAATTCAAAGAAAGGGGCAAGGATAACAATACAGTGAATTTGCTCTCATTTACTACTGTAGCTGCTACTGGATGCACAACAGGGCCTGTTGGTTGACCTTAGACCTGGAGAATAAGCCACTTCATCTTGGGGGACTGAAAGAGGCAGGGGTGGGAGGCTTCAGTCATTTCTGTCTGAGCTTCTGTTACTTAATTCCTTATTAACTCACCAGCACATGTACGGTTTTAACTTTGATTTTTAAAATAAAATATAGTAACTCACTAGAGCTTGCTTTAAAAAATACAAATCCTTAAGTACTACTTACATATTTTTAAAGTTTATTTATTTATTTTAAGAGAGAGACAGAGAGAGAAAGAGAGAGAGTGGGGAAGGGGCAGAGAGAGGGGGAGAGAGAGAATCCTGAGCAGGTTCTGCATTGCCAGCGCAGAGCCCAGTGCAGGTCTGGAACTCACAACCACGAGATAGTGAACTGAGGTGAAACCAAGAGCCCAATGCTTAACCAACTGAGCCAGCCAGGCGCCCCACTAAGTATTCTAAAATCACTTAACAATTTAAAATGCCTCTTATCTAAATATCTGCATTTATTTTTTTATATTGTATCTTAATATTATGATTACTCTGTTTTCTTTATTTTCTCCTTGGGTTACTGGAATGCTTTTTCATAATCTGATTCATTTTTGTTTCTAGCAGTTTTCTGGCAGCAAATCTAAAGGGGATTCTTTCCCCATTTTTCTGTTGCAAAAACTACTCAATATTGCTCCATCGACATATGCAACATTTGGAGGTGCTGTCGGTTACTTCTCTTTCAACTGATCTAAGTGTCCTGTGGATGTGGGAGTATCATGGCCTTACAGATGCTCATTTTTAGCTGAACTTCTCTCTGAGCAGTCCTTTCTTGATGAATGTTTTCTGTTTTTACAGTCTATGAGGCAGAGCAATTCTTGGCTCACCAATGAGCCTTAAGCAAGTCTGAAACACCTTGGTGTTTCCCAAAGCTCCTGTCTGGGCCTTGGACATACTACATGGTTAGTCCACATGCGGTGAATGAGTGAACGGTTGGATGGATAAACGGTTGAAAGAAGGATGGACATGCAGGATTTAACTTCTTTCTAGAATTTTGAAGGCATTCTGAGAAATGAAAACCACTTTTTGTTTAGTCTTTCAGATAAGTGACATCTAAAGTGGTGTTCTCAGTTGAAAACCCCTACATTAGAGCCTTAGTATTGCATTTTAACTATAGTCATCTTTTGTGTGTGTGTGTGTGTGTGTGTGTGATTGTGAGGCTTGAAGTTGGCAAAGGATCAAGTCCACAAATCATAACATTTTTACTAAATACCCAACACTATGCTAATCATTGTGAAGGGTACAGAGTCCTTGTCCCTGAGTGTATTAAAGAGGACAAAACTTATATGAAGCAAATAGAGAACAAGACAAGGCAATTTGTGTTCAAATTAAATGCTATGTAGTGACCATTCTACTTAGATGGAACACTGATGGAATTCAGAGAAAGGAAAAGTCACAGGGCCTTGGGGACAAAAGGTAATTTGGGTTGGTGAAGAGAAGGAAGACTTCCTAAAAGGTATTGTGGTCCAACAATTCCTCATGTGGAACTTGGCAGTGAATGAAATATCAAAGCAGACCTCACTAGTCCGTTGAAGGAAGCCCAACTTTCTCCTAAACAAAAATGACACCCGGTTTTAAAACATAATAACTAAAAACTAGCGACACAGTTAAAATAACCACTGAAACTATGTATTTTTAATTTTTTTTTAAGTTTATTTTTGAGATAGAGAGAGACAGAGCATGAACGGGGAAGGGTCAGAGAGAGAGGGAGACACAGAATCGGAAGCAGGCTCCAGGTTCCGAGCCATCAGCCCAGAGCCCGACGCGGGGCTCGAACTCACGGACCGCGAGATCGTGACCTGAGCTGAAGTCGGACGCTCAACCTGACTGAGCCACCCAGGCGCCCCTGAAACTATGTATTTTTAAATATGTGAATTAAAGAATCTCTAATAGGAAGTAATACTTTCTAAACAATACCAAAATATTGCTTAGGTTGCTAGTAAGTACTGAGCAAAGAATATCTCTAAAACTATGTCTAAAAGATGTTTTTCTCTAGGAAATGGACTCCACTATTGAAAAGATTAAAAATTATACTTGAAAAAATTATTTGAATATTATTTTATATGTGCATACTCAATCAAACATTTTTGAAGAGTGTAGACCCAACACCCTGTCATATTCTACAGATGATGAAAAGAAGTAAAAAACTTGATTTGAGTTTTCCCTAATGAGTTTATAATCAAGTGGGTTATGTAAAACTGATGGCCATTTCTTAATAACAAACCACATTAGAAAAACGTAAGATCTGGGGCAGCTGGGTGACTCAGTTCATTGAGCATCCGACTTGGGCTCAGGTTATGATCTCACAGTCAGAGAGTTTGAGCCTCTTGGGCTCTCTAGCCTCTTGGGCTCTCCAGCCTCTCTGACATCTCAGAGCCTGGAGCCTGCTTCAGATTCTGTGTCTCCCTCTCTCTGACCCTCCCCGTTCATGCTCTGTCTCTCTCTGTCTCAAAAATAAATAAACATTAAAAAAATTAAAAAAAGAAAAAGAAAAACGTAAGATCTTCTGTTCCTGACTGTAAATGCAGTAGCAGTGTAGGAGTCATTGAGAAGAGGAGTGGGAGGAGGTCAATATTTGGATGCTGGATGATAAGAAAGAGGATGCCCCACTCAGGCGGGGACTTTGGGAAGCAGCATGAGCCAGGTGTTATAATGTGGCCCAAACCTGATGGAAACAGATTTTTATTAAAGAAATAAGATCCAATAGACCACGGTCAGAAAGTGGAGTGCCGAGCCATGCTACAAAGAGGACTTGAAGTTTGTTGGGAAAGAGAATGAAGCAGTCATTTTGTCTTCTAGAAAAGGAGTGTATTAGATGATTAGTTTGGACTGAATTATATTAAAGAGACTGAAGATAAAAAGAGCAGTTCGGTGATTATTTTGCTGTAATCTGAATATGAAATGTTGAGATTCTGGTGAAGATTAGAGTTATATAATCGTTGCATATGGAATTCTAATTTACAGGAAGTTAGAAGGACATAGAATAAATTAATTGCCAAAGAAGCTGTGTTCCTATTAAACAATTTGAAGTTACTTGTGGACTATAAAGATATTTCCCCAAAATATGTTATCTAAAATATTAACAGTCTTATTCTCAGTGTTTGGAATTTACTTCCCAAATCTGAACTGCAGCATTGCTGAATGATGATAGGTAGGAAAATGTTCACCTTTGGCCAAGTACATTTTGTTTAGAAAAACTGAATCCTTTGTTGGGACTTTGGAAACCTAACAGAACATACAGAGTGAGCATTGCCTACCTGCATATCACATAGTTTTAGACCCAAATGGAAAACAAGCCATAATTTAGGAGTAGATTGAGTTTCTTTATGCTCCAAAATGAATTTAAATGGTGAGACTGAATGTAGTGAAAAGCCAGGAAATGAATTTGACAGATACTAGTTTTCATTTTGAACTTCAAAGTACTGACTTTCTATTAGCATACTCCAGGAGTAGTGAATTTCTATTAAGTTGGCACATAGTTTTAAATTTTATAAGTATGCTATTGTAAGTATAAAAAACCCATTTCAGTAAGATATGGACATGGTTATTTCTTTTTTAATCAGCAGGCTCTAGGCTATATTATTATTAGTCTAAACTTGTTATCCTGAAAGTCTTGAGGCTGTGGAGCTTCCTTCATATATTCCTTTTTGGTGAAGCTTTGTTTATTTGTGTAGAAGAAATAACATGCTCTTAGGAGAATATAATAGTATTTTCAAAAAATATTCAGGTAGCCTTTAGTAGGCATTTATGCTTAAACATGAAGTGTTATTACAGCCTTTTGAAATTATTTGAATGATATTTTTGTTCAGAACATTTTTTTTGTTAAGTGTTTTATTAAAAAGTATGGATGTACTTAAAGAAAGGTCTTACAGATATTATAATACTGAAGGCTAGTCTTCAGCTTTGCTTTAAGGGTATCCAAGATAACTGCCTCACTCCCCAGATAACTGCAAAGAGCAAAGAGCTGTTGGAAATTACATATCACTTCAACTTTGAATAAAAATGGTGATGGATCCTATAATTGCAGCTGTGACTTGCATCCTGGGTCATCTCTCAGTTCACTGAGCCAGGGCTTTGAATGGTTATATAGAAGACAGTAATGGTCAGTATGCTGCCTCCTTGTAGTCAAAGAAAGAGGAAATGAGCTTAAATTGAGCACAGTTAATGGAAGAAAAATAAGAAGCAACTCTTTTCCATGGTTAAACCACTAGGCCATGCCCTTTCTACATAGGGCATCACAGGATACCAATATCCCTCTTCCCTACTTCCATTTGAACCCAGTTCCATTGCAGCAGAGTATATTCTGGAGGGAATCAGTGTGATCTCTACTTTCTAGGGATATTTGAAGGGTTATCGATTATCCTTCTCTGTCTTTATTTCTCAACTTCTACCCCTGCCTATATTTCCATACCCACATATTCTTCTGAACTCCAGGAAAACACACACACACACGCACACACACACACACACACACACACACACACACACACCTCTTACAATAGGGTACCTAGATATTAGAGCTGTCTTTATTAACAATAGGAAATTAGAACTACTATTGTGTTTCAGATAAAATATTTGGAAGACATTTTTAAAGCTTGAAAATAAAATTATTTAGGAACACAGGTTTTTTTGGAAACATTTATTCTCCATTAAGCAAGTATTTCTTGACCTTTGTTTCTGCTTCTGGTTAGCTGAGGCGGGTGACTCTCTCCTACTGTTATTTTACATTCTTCACAGTGATCACTATGATGGCAGTGATTGTAACAGAAAAAGGTGCCAGGGGGAAATATTGGAACTTTTGGAGAGATTGGGAATTGGTACCTGTTTGAAAAACCATGTATGATTGATTGATTGATTGATTGATTGATTTTTTTTTTTTTTGAGATAGAGAACTCAAGCCGGGTAGAGACAAAGGGAGAGAGAGAGAGAGCTTGAGCCAGGTAAAGGCACAGAGGGAGGGAGAGAGAGAGAGAGAGCGAGAGAAAGAGAGAGAGAAAATGAATCTCAAGCAGGATCCACCCTCAGAGTGGAGCCTGATGGGGAGCTCAATCCCCCAACCCTGGGATCATGGCACAAGACAAAATCAAGAGTCAGTCACTCAGCTGACTGAGCCAACCAGGTGCCCCAACCATGTTTGATTTAAATATGACCCTTCTGCTTTCCTGTTGAGAATCATTTCAAGACATTGGATCCCCTAAAAAGTGTAAATACCTTTTAGAAAGTGTAATGACAACAATTACAGTGATAATTTTAATAATAAAAGAGGTGGTATTGTTACTGATCCTAGAGTCTCCACCGAGATATCCCATATGTTCCCGATCACCGTTCCTCTGTTGGCATGCATGGCTATGGTCTGTGTTTACAACAGTGGTTCTCAAAGTGTGATTCCTGGACCAATAGTATCAGCCTCATCTGGAAATGTTATAACTTGTTAAAAATGCCCTCTGTCAAAATGTAAATTCTCATTTCCACCCCAGACCTGATGAATGGGAAACTCTCTCGGTAGGTCCCAGCAGTTTGTGTCTGAACGTGCCCTCCAGGTGGTTGTGTGATCTGAGAGCCAACTATTGCTGCCATAAAAAAACTTACCACAAACTTAGCAGCTGAAAACAACATAAATTTAATATCTGATAGTCTCTGAGGGCCAGAAGCCCAAGTGGACTTGGCGGGTTCCTCTGCTTAGCATCTCACAAGACTGAAACCAAGATGTTAAAGGGCTGTGTTTCTTACTGGAGGTGCTGGGGAAGAATCCATTTCAAACTTTATTCAGGGTTTTGGCCAAATTCAGTACCTGGTGGTTGTGGTACTGAGGCCTCATTTCTTTGCTGGCTTTCAGCTACAGCACCTTCTTAGCTCCTAGCTCTCAAAACCCAGCTGGATTCCTATGTGCTTTGCATATGGCCGCTTCTGGCAACAATAGGTTGAGTCCATCTGCCATGCTATTCTGCTCCACCTGACATCCTCTCGCCCCACCTCCCTATGCTCTTCTGCCTCAACTGCGTCACCTACGTTCTTGTCTGCTACATCTCTATGACTCCTTTTCTTACCCATTGCCAGCCAGGAGAATGCTATTTTTAAGGGCTCAGCTTTATATTGTGCCCATTTGGATACATACAGCATCATCCCCCTATTTTAAGATCCAGTGATTAGTGACCATAATTGTATCAGCAAAGTCCCCCTTTACCATGTAATGTGACCTACGCACGAGTGGAACACAAGGGGTTCAAGGGCATGGGGGTCAAAATTCTGTTTACTTGGTGTGACTCATACAGGGTCTTTTTATTGGCTTTGCCAGGGTGTTATGTTGCTCACTAGCTAGCCCAGCCTCATTGTGTGCATCCCATTCTTGCCCCAAGGTACCAAAGATATCTGGAGGAAACTGAACTCAGGACCTGCTTTGTCTCACCAGAAAGTGCAGCCACACTTCCCATGGGCTCCACATGTGTATCAGTGCACCTGCCATTTGTGCCATTTGTGTCTCCCTTATGTAACATTCATTTTTGTCAGTTCTCTTCTCCTCTCTCTCTGTTTTTCCATTTCTCTCCGTATCTCCATTCTCCTCCCTAGTTCAGAAGTTCCATAGTAATGTTGGCATTAAACTAAGCCTAGGAATTCTTTAGAAGTAATAAAACATTGTTGTTGTAAACACGGACACCAAAGCCAGGCAGTTTAGGTACAGATTTTGTGACCTTGGACAATTTTCTAAACTATTTTATACTTTAGTTCCCCTATCTATAAATGGGAGGTAATGATAATGCCAGATCATTAGTCAGTATTATTATTATTTTAAAAAATTTTAATGTTTACTTATTTTTGAGAGAGACAGAATGTGAGTGGGAGAGGGGTAGAGAGAGAGGTTAGACACAGAATCCAAAGCAGGCTCCAGACTCCGAGCTGTCAGCACAGAGTGGGTGTGGGGCTTGAACTCAAGAACTGCAAGATCATGACCTGAGCGGAAGTCAGACACCTAACCGACTAACCCATCCAGGCGCCCCTAGCCAGTATTATTAATCATGAAAGTAACAATGTGATTCAGTGTTTCTAGTCTAGATTCTTGAAATGCTGAAGAAATTTAGAAAATTATCTCATTTTCATATCTTTTACTTTCTTAACAAAGCTTTGTTTTCAGGCATCTTGCCTTACAGGGTCTCCATGGGTCCCCACCCCAATGGACATCTTGAACTGAATATCCAAACAGACAACATGCAAAGAAGTAAAACAAGCACTTTTTGCCTATGCAATTATTTCACTGATTTTCAGAACAAATTCATGAATTATGTAAGGGTATTACCATCCTTATTTTACAGTGATGAAACTGAAGCTTCGGTTAAGCAATTGATTCAACATCGTATGTGTGGAATAGGTGAATAAACTTCCGTATTAGCCATTAACTTCTTTTCAATTTGCCTGTCAACTAAAGCTAGCCTGTCAGCTAATAAAGCCTCACAGAGTTTGTTGGCAATGGAGCTCAGTTTTGAAGAGACAGATTTGTAAAGAGAATCTGAAGCTGGAGCTCCTTGGAGGAAGACAGGTTTGGGGGGCCTCCTGGACAACTGGAAAGCTTCCCGGACCATTGCTTTGCAAAAGAACAGGAGTAGGAATGGTGAAAACTCAGAAAGGTGAGGCAGAGAGTTCAGAAGACATTTTCTAGGAATGCCTAGAAAGGGAATCTCTGCACTGAATTATGCACTCCATTAACATATTTATCACTCAAATGCCTTCCCTGGAAGGCAACCTCAAGGAATTTTATCAGGACACTGTCCAAAGACACAAAGCACTTAACCCTTGGCTATTTATAAGGGGTCTTGTTTTATTCTGGCTTTTCTTTTTGTCAGGTTTTGCTTTTTCTGGTGTGAGTGACAGATGGTTGCTAGCATCCTGGCCCACATTTCGTCTTTACCCCCATGAAGAGAGTCTGAAATTATCTAAGATACTACCCTGTAGACCATGTTGGCACCTTTCAGGGATATTTGATATTTTGATACTTTTCAAGAAGAAAATCTTCTCAGAGATTAAATAAATTGCTAAGAGGTTGTTTTGGGGCTTGTAAAACCATGATGTATGGAAGAAGACAACCTTGCTGACTTCTGTTACAGTCCCTTCTTTTTACTTTTCCACGTGTGCCATCAGCGTTCTAAGTCTCCTTATCAAAAGCAAGTAAAATAAATATATTTTTTCCTTTGAATTTAAAGCATTGAAAAAAATGCATTTTCTTTGCTTAGAATCTCTTTTGTGGGCAAAATAGACTACATTAATTGTACAATTCTGTAGTGTTTATTTGAAACCATGTCATTCCATCCTTGGAAAGATGAAAGGCTGGTGTATGTGACCATACACTCCATTTGTTCTCTTGCCTTCTTCTTTAGGTCAATTTGGTTGTTCCACTCAGAAGAGAGTCCATTTGGATTTCTATTTTTTTTTAAGGTTTATTCATTTATTTCTGAGAGAGGCAGAGACAGCGTGAGCAGGGGAGGGGCAGAGAGAGAGGGAAAGAGAGAATCCCAAGCAGGCACTGTGCTGTCAGCACAGAGCCCGATGCAGGGTTCCAACTCATAAAACCAAGAGATCATGACTTGAGCCAAAACCAAGAGTTGGACGCTTAACCAACTGAGCCACCCAGGCACCCCTGGATCTCTGTTTTTAATGGGTACTTCCATATTCCCCCTAGAGATAAAAAATTGCCAGAAGAAGATACCTAATGTTTGGAAAATAATAACAGTAATAATATTTCCAGAAATGTTTTTTTTTATGAAATTTATTGACAAATTGGTTTCCATACAACACCCAGTGCTCATCCCAAAAGGTGCCCTCCTCAATACCCATCACCCACCCTCTCCTCCCTCCCACCCCCCATCAACCCTCAGTTTGTTCTCAGTTCTTAACAGTCTCTTATGCTTTGGCTCTCTCCCATTCTAACCTCTTTTTTTTTTTTTTTCCTTCCCCTCCCCCATGGGTTCCTGTTAAGTTTCTCAGGATCCACATAAGAGTGAAAACATATGGTAGCTGTCTTTCTCTGTATGGCTTATTTCACTTAGCATCACACTCTCCAGTTCCATCCACGTTGCTACAAAAGGCCATATTTCATTTTTTCTCATTGCCACGTAATATTCCATTGTGTATATAAACCACAATTTCTTTATCCATTCATCAGTTGATGGACATTTAGGCTCTTTCCATAATTTGGCTATTGTTGAGAGTGCTGCTATAAACATTGGGGTACAAGTGGCCCTATGCATCAGTACTCCTGTATCCCTTGGATAAATTCCTAGCAGTGCTATTGCTGGGTCATAGGGTAGGTCTATTTTTAATTTTCTGAGGAACCTCCACACTGCTTTCCAGAGCGGCTGCACCAATTTGCATTCCCACCAACAGTGCAAGAGGGTTACCGTTTCTCCACATCCTCTCCAGCATCTAGAGTCTCCTGATTTGTTCATTATGGCCACTCTGACTGGCGTGAGGTGATACCTGAGTGTGGTTTTGATTTGTATTTCCCTGATAAGGAGCGACGCTGAACATCTTTTCATGTGCCTGTTGGCCATCCGGATGTCTTCTTTAGAGAAGTGTCTATTCATGTTTTCTGCCCATTTCTTCCCTGGGTTATTTGTTTTTCGGGTGTGGAGTTTGGTGAGCTCTTTATAGATTTTGGATACTAGCCCTTTGTCTGATATGTCATTTGCGAATATCTTTTCCCATTCCGTTGGTTGCCTTTTAGTTTTGTTGGTTGTTTCCTTTGCTGTGCAGAAGCTTTTTATCTTCATAAGGTCCCAGTAATTCACTTTTGCTTTTAATTCCCTTGCCTTTGGGGACGTGTCGAGTAAGAGATTGCTACGGCTGAGGTCAGAGAGGTCTTTTCCTGCTTTCTCCTCTAAGGTTTTGATGGTTTCCTGTCTCACATTTAGGTCCTTTATCCATTTTGAGTTTATTTTTGTGAATGGTGTGAGAAAGTGGTCTAGTTTCAACCTTCTGCATGTTGCTGTCCAGTTCTCCCAGCACCATTTGTTAAAGAGGCTGTCTTTTTTCCATTGGATGTTCTTTCCTGCTTTGTCAAAGATGAGTTGGCCATACGTTTGTGGGTCTAGTTCTGGGGTTTCTATTCTATTCCATTGGTCTATGTGTCTGTTTTGGTGCCAATACCATGCTGTCTTGATGATGACAGCTTTGTAGTAGAGGCTAAAGTCTGGGATTGTGATGCCTCCTGCTTTGGTCTTCTTCTTCAAAATTCCTTTGGCTATTCGGGGCCTTTTGTGGTTCCATATGAATTTTAGGATTGCTTGTTCTAGTTTCGAGAAGAATGCTGGTGCAATTTTGATTGGGATTGCATTGAATGTGTAGATAGCTTTGGGTAGTATTGACATTTTGACAATATTTATTTTTCCAATCCATGAGCAGGGAATGTCTTTCCATTTCTTTAAATCTTCTTCAATTTCCTTCATACGCTTTCTATAGTTTTCAGCATACAGATCCTTTACATCTTTGGTTAGATTTATTCCTAGGTATTTTATGCTTCTTGGTGCAATTGTGAATGGGATCAGTTTCTTTATTTGTCTTTCTGTTGCTTCATTGTTAGTGTATAAGAATGCAACTGATTTCTGTACATTGATTTTGTATCCTGCAACTTTGCTGAATTCCTGTATCAGTTCTAGCAGACTTTTGGTGGAGTCTATCGGATTTTCCATGTATAATATCATGTCATCTGCAAAAAGCGAAAGCTTGACTTCATCTTTGCCAATTTGGATGCCTTTGATTTCCTTTTGTTGTCTGATTGCTGATGCTAGAACTTCCAGCACGTTAAACAACAGCGGTGAGAGTGGGCATCCCTGTCGTGTTCCTGATCTCAGGGAAAAAGCTCTCAGTTTTTCCCCGTTGAGGATGATGTTAGCTGTGGGCTTTTCATAAATGGATTTTATGATGTTTAAGTATGTTCCTTCTATCCCGACACTCTCAAGGGTTTTTATTAAGAAAGGGTGCTGGATTTTGTCGAAAGCCTTTTCTGCATCGATTGACAGGATCATATGGTTCTTCTCTTTTTTTTTTTGTTAATGTGATGTATCACGTTGATTGATTTGCAAATGTTGAACCAGCCCTGCATCCCAGGAATGAATCCCACTTGATCATGGTGAATAATTCTTTTTATATGCCGTTGAATTCGATTTGCTAGTATCTTATTGAGAATTTTTGCATCCATATTCATCAGGGATATTGGCCTGTAGTTCTCTTTTTTTACTGGGTCTCTGTCTGGTTTAGGAATCAAAGTAATACTGGCTTCATAGAATGAGTCTGGAAGTTTTCCTTCCCTTTCTGTTTCTTGGAATAGCTTGAGAAGGATAGGTATTATCTCTGCTTTAAACGTCTGGCAGAACTCCCCTGGGAAGCCATCTGGTCCTGGACTCTTATTTGTTGGGAGATTTTTGATAACCGATTCAATTTCTTCACTGGTTATGGGTCTGTTCAAGCTTTCTATTTCCTCCTGATTGAGTTTTGGAAGAGTGTGGGTGTTCAGGAATTTGTCCATTTCTTCCAGGTTGTCCAATTTGTTGGCATATAATTTTTCATAGTATTCCCTGATAATTGTTTGTATCTCTGAGGGATTGGTTGTAATAAACCCACTTTCATTCATGATTTATCTATTTGGGTCATCTCCCTTTTCTTTTTGAGAAGCCTGGCTAGAGGTTTGTCAATTTTGTTTATTTTTTCAAAAAACCAACTCTTGGGGTGCCTGGGTGGCGCAGTTGGTTAAGCGTCCGACTTCAGCCAGGTCACGATCTCGCGGTCCGTGAGTTTGAGCCCCGCGTCGGGCTCTGGGCTGATGGCTCAGAGCCTGGAGCCTGTTTCCGATTCTGTGTCTCCCTCTCTCTCTGCCCCTCCCCTGTTCATGCTCTGTCTCTCTCTGTCCCAAAAATAAATAAACGTTGAAAAAAAAAATTAAAAAAAAAAAAAACAACTCTTGGTTTCGTTGATCTGCTCTACAGTTTTTTTAGATTCTATATTGCTTATTTCTGCTCTGATCTTTATTATTTCTCTTCTTCTGCTGGGTTTAGGCTGCCTTTGCTGTTCTGCTTCTATTTCCTTTAGGTGTGCTGTTAGATTTTGTATTTGGGATTTTTCTTGTTTCTTGAGATAGGCCTGGATTGCAATGCATTTTCCTCTCAGGACTGCCTTTGCTGCGTCCCAAAGCGTTTGGATTGTTGTATTTTCATTTTCGTTTGTTTCCATATATTTTTTAATTTCTTCTCTAATTGCCTGGTTGACCCACTCATTCGTTAGTAGGGTGTTCTTTAACCTCCATGCTTTTGGAGGTTTTCCAGACTTTGTCCTGTGGTTGATTTCAAGCTTCATAGCATTGTGGTCTGAAAGTAAGCATGGTATAATTTCAATTCTTGTAAACTTATGAAGGGCTGTTTTGTGTCCCAGTATATGATCTATCTTGGAGAATGTTCCATGTGCACTCGAGAAGAAAGTATATTCTGTTGCTTTGGGATGCAGAGTTCTAAATATATCTGTCAGGTCCATCTGATCCAATGTCTCATTCAGGGCCCTTGTTTCTTTATTGACCGTGTGTCTAGATGATCTATCCATTTCTGTAAGTGGGGTGTTAAAGTCCCCTGCAATTACCACATTCTTATCAATAAGGTTGCTTATGTTTATGAGTAATTGTTTTATATATTTGGGGGCTCCGGTATTCGGCGCATAGACATTTATAATTGTTAGCTCTTCCTGATGGATAGACCCTGTAACTATTATATAATGTCCTTCTTCATCTCTTGTTACAGCCTTTAATTTAAAGTCTAGTTTGTCTGATATAAGTATGGCTACTCCAGCTTTCTTTTGGCTTCCAGTCGCATGATAAATAGTTCTCCATCCCCTCACTCTCAATCTAAAGGTGTCCTCATGTCTAAAATGAGTCTCTTGTAGACAGCAAATAGATGGGTCTTGTTTTTGTATCCATTCTGATACCCTATGTCTTTTGGTTGGCGCATTTAATCCATTTACATTCAGTGTAATTATAGAAAGATACGGGTTTAGAGTCATTGTGATGTCTGTATGTTTTATGCTTGTAGTGACGTCTCTGGGACTTTGTCTCACAGGGTCCCCCTTAGGATCTCTTGTAGGGCTGGTTTAGTGGTGACAAATTCCTTCAGTTTTTGTTTGTTTGGGAAGACCTTTATCTCTCCTTCTATTCTAAATGACAGACTTGCTGGATAAAGGATTCTCGGGTGCATATTTTTTCTGTCTAGCACCCTGAAAATCTCGTGCCAATTCTTTCTGGCCTGCCAAGTTTCAAAAGAGAGATCAGTCACGAGTCTTATAGGTCTCCCTTTATATGTGAGGGCACGTTTACCCCTTGCTGCTTTCAGAATTTTCTCTTTATCCTTGTATTTTGCCAGTTTCACTATGATATGTCGTGCAGAAGATCGATTCAAGTTACGTCTGAAGGGAGTTCTCTGTGCCTCTTGGATTTCAATGCCTTTTTCCTTCCCCAGTTCAGGGAAGTTCTCAGCTATTATTTCTTCAAGTACCCCTTCAGCACCTTTCCCTCTCTCCTCCTCCTCTGGATACCAATTATGCGTATATTATTTCTTTTTAGTGTATCACTTAATTCTCTAATTTTCCCCTCATACTCCTGGATTTTTTTAATCTCTCTTTTTCTCAGCTTCCTCTTTTTCCATAACTTTATCTTCTAGTTCACCTATTCTCTCCTCTGCCTCTTCAAGCCGAGCTGTGGTGGTTTCCATTTTGTTATGCATTTCGTTTAAAGCATTTTTCAGCTCCTCGTGACTGTTCCTTAGTCCCTTGATCTCTGTAGCAAGAGATTCTCTGCTGTCCTGTATACTGTTTTCAAGCCCAGCGATTAATTTTATGACTATTATTCTAAATTCACTTTCTGTTATATTATTTAAATCCTTTTTGATCAGCTCATTAGCTGTTGTTATTTCCTGGAGATTCTTCTGAGGGGAATTCTTCCGCTTGGTCATTTTGGACAGTCCCTGGTGTGGTGAGGACCTGCAGGGCACTTCCCCTGTGCTGTGGTGTATAACTGGAGTTGGTGGGCGGGGCCGCAGTCAGACCTGATGTCTGCCCCCAGCCCACCGCTGGGGCCACAGTCAGACTGGTGTGTGCCTCCTTTCCCCTCTCCTAGGGGCGGGATTCACTGTTGGGTGGTGTGGCTCGTCTGGGCTACTTGCACCCTGCCAGGCTTGTGATGCTGGGGATCTGGCGTATTAGCTGGGGTGGGTAGGCAAGGTGCACGGGGGCAGGAGGGGCAGGCTTAGATCGCTTCTCCTTAGGTGATCCACTTCAGGAGGGGCCCTGTGGCAGCGGGAGGGAGTCAGATCCGCTGCCGGAGGTTTGGCTCCGCAGAAGCGCAGAGTTGGGTGTTTGTGCGGAGCGAGTAAGTTCCCCCGCAGGAACCGGTTCTCTTTGGGATTTTGGCTGGGGGATGGGCGGGGGAGATGGCGCTGGAGAGCGCCTTTGTTCCCCACCAAACTGAGCTCTGTTGTCAGGGGGCTCAGCAGCTCTCCCTCCCTTTGCCCTCCAGCCTTCCAGCTTTCCGAGCAGAGCTGTTAACTTATGACCTCCCAGACGCTAAGTCATGCTTGTTGTGGGAACACAGTCCATCAGGCCCCTCCGCTTTTTCCAGCCAGACTCGGGAGCTCTGCTTGGCCGGCGAGCCGCCCCTCCGCCCCGGCTCCCTCCCACCAGTCCATGGAGCGCGCACCGCCTCGCCGCCCTTCCTACCCTCTTCCGTGGGCCTCTTGTCTGCGTTTGGCTCCGGCGACTCTGTTCTGCTAATCCTCTGGCGGTTTTCTGGTTATTTAGGCAGGTGTAGATGGAATCTAAGTGATCAGCAGGACGTGCGGTGAGCCCAGCGTCCTCCTAAGCCGCCATGTTGCAAAACCTCTCCAGGTGTGCTCTCCAGAAATGTTTTCTATCCATTAAGTTATTTAATCCTCACAATAAACCTATAAAACACTTGTCCTGATTTTTCATTTGAGGAAACTGAGGCTCAGGAAGGGTAGGTAATTTGGACAACATCACAGAGTTGATAAATTTTAAGGCTTCATTCAAACAAAGGTCTATTAGCCATAATTCTGTTAGCTATTGTTAAATAACAGTTGATGACAAAACATCTCAGCGATACACAATAGCAAGCATTTAATTCTTGATCCTGTGTCTGTGGATTGATTGGTAGCTGGCTGACCCGGCTTGGTTCAGCTGGTCTTGGTTCCAGCTGCAGTTTAGATTCAGGTTTGCTCCACAAGTCTTTCTTACATTGTAGGACCAGTGAACTCTACGTGACTCTCATCGCAGGAGGCAGTAGCACAAGATGTCAAGTCTAACCACACAAGCATATTTCAAAGGTCTATTCGCATCATATTTCCTAACATTCCATTGCCCAAAGCCCAGCCTCAGTGATGTGGGGAGGCATTCTCTTTTCATCGAGGTGAGGGATGGAGGCTGGGTGACTACCGAATAATCACTTGATCTACCTTAAAAGCCTATGTTTTCTTTGCCCTTATGAATTTATAAATATTGAAAGCACAGGTGGGATGACCCTCTCAGTTAAGAGTCAGCCATCTTGTGTATGCTTGTCATGGGGGTTACACACTGTCATTTCTACTTACTGACTGTAATTACCCCATTTCTCTGCTCTAGAGGTTGTGTGACTGTCTCTTCTGTGCCATCATCTATCCTTACTAGCACTGAAGGGGAAGATCATCAATAGTTGAATATAGGAGACTAAGGTTATGATCATTAGCCAAGAATGGAATCATTTTTTGTTTGTTTTTATGCAATTTCAATTAGCTGAGGGCTTTGATGGGGAAAATGTTTCCAGTACAAGGCCTAGTCCATTAGAAAGCAATCAAGTGTGTGCCCCAAATAGCAAGACATAAACTCTTCTAAAAGCAACAGATTGCAAGGAATATACTGGCTCAAGTAGTACAACCAAAGGAGCTTCTTACCTTCCTCTTTCTCATGCTCAATAGCTGGCTTGAAGTGAGGATGCTCCTTAGTGGCAATTCAATGAGAAACTTAGATCTCAACATATATCTCAGATAGCCTGGGTTATGAAGTAGAGATATTGCATACCCATCTCTCATGCTTGGTCCTTGGTAATTTGGATATTAAGCCAAATTACGAAAATATCATAGAATAGAGGCAGAATTCCTAGTTTTAGTCGAAACCATATCAAAAACTTAGTAGCTGGGAAAACACCATCTAAAGTTTCCATGACTAGATTTTCTTCTTCAACAAATTAACACCATATAACCTTTCCTTGCCTTTTGCTATTGAATCTTACCTGTGTCACAAGAAGTGACTGAAAAGATTAATCTCCACAGGAATAAATTAAGTCAAGTGATTTACCCAGCAACTCTTGTCCTTTCATGTTTAGGTTTATAAGGGCTATGTGACCTTCAGGACTCAAGGCTCTAACTCTGCTTCTTGGCTTACAGTTGGCTTGAGGTCTTTGTTCTGTGTCTCCCATTTCTGCCTGATGCATGCTAGTGTCTCTGATGTGATTATCCTAGCATTTTTGTTTCCCATCTCAGCTTTTTTTTGAATGTCATTTCTTTACAGTTTTGAATTGGATTATCTGTAGAAGATTTTATGTGCTTTCCTTTCTCTACCAGTACACACAAGCATGTTCATGCAACAAATGGCAACTCTCTACACAGTCTTACCCAGTACCTTTAACATTGTGTTAAAATGACTTCACTGCTAGTTATCTGGCTTTCCTATAGGACTTCCTTGTGTGTCAACATAATTTTGCCACACATTATTCCATCAGAGCTTGAAAAACACTTTCAGGGAACTTGCAAAAACTGTGTTATAAATACCGGACCAAGATCATTTAGGTAGATCTGGCCTCAGTGGGGACAATGGTATCACATGCACGTAGAAAACATCTGGCATCTTCACCCTTCCATGGCACGAGAAGGTGTGCGGCCCCACAGCAGAATTCCATGCATGTCAGAGCTACCATTTGTCAGTTGGTAGTGTGAATGGGAAATGTGTAAAGTGTTTTAGGTTTTTGGAGGACAGGCAGCTTGTCTGTGCCAACTATTGTTGTTGTGAAGGAATACCAATCTAAATCTGCCTATATGGTTGGATCGCTATACTTGTTTTTTTCTTTTAAACATGGCACTTGGAGAGAGGTAAAATACCAGCACACTGTATCTTTGCCTTTTTTCCCCCCCGCCAAAGCAAATTTGTTGGGTGTATTTGCTGTAGCAGTGCAGTAAAGAGGCGTGTGCCTATTGTGATAGGCTTTCTTTGTCGTGTTAATTTTAATAGCAATAATCATCTACATTGATTTATAAGGAGGGAATGGAGTGGGGACATTGATTCAAAAGAAGAGAATAGCTATGAACAGTGTGATTTGTAGTGGTATTAAAGCAAATGATTCAGATTTAGTTTGTACATTCTAAGGTTGCTTGTCTAGTGGTTAGTTGTCGAAATGTATTCAGCAAAGAGCAGTCAATTTCTCACTGAGAAACACACCCCTGATAGAATGTATAATTTATTCTGTTGAGGCCAGGGCCATATTTTGTGCTTGATATGTGGGAGAATGCTACCCGCCCATCAGTGGTTCTTAGGTAGGAGAGGATTGCTTTAGAATGAAATAAATAACCTTATCAGACACTAATTTTATGGGACAAGAATGTAAATGCAGTGAGTAATCAGAGAGTATGTATATAGCAGCAAGCTAATTTTCAAAACCGTTATCACTCAGTTTGCAAAATATCTTTCCTACTTAAGAGGATGAAACTCAGCTGCCACAGGGAGTATAATATCCTCAGTGGCCAGTTATGATGTGAAGAAAACAAAGTAGCTATTTGTTATGAAATAGATCCCTCATCTGGTGATCATGGTAGATTTACTGTGCTTCCTGAAAATCTTTGTTGGTTTCCCAGCCCCAGTTTGGTGTCTTTTCTCAGTTTTTCCATAACCCTCTGCATTCCTGGGTCACGCTGAGATATAAGTGTTGCCTACCTTGGCTCTCTCTACCTTGAAACCGTAAACTACTTGGAGTCAAGGTCCAACTCTTTCCCAGCACATAGCAGATCGATACATGTACTAAATATTGAGTGAGTGAAATATTTCCGTGTTAGTTGAATCCCAGAAGTTTGTCTAATGTACACAGGTGTCATCAGGAGCTCTCAGGTTTTAATCTGATTCCAACACCACCGCCTCACATAGTTCTGCTTTCCCCATCTTTAATTTGACAGGTTTTAATGAGACATATAACCTCCAAGTATGTTCTGAGTTTTGGTGATTTATTTATCTTGAACCCCCAAGGTAACAGATTATTTCAGTAATCATTATTTCTTACCAGTAATGTGTGTTTCTATAGGGAGCATGACTTCGGCAACTTCACCGATCATTTTAAAATGGGACCCCAAAAGTTTGGAAATCCGGACACTAACAGTGGAGAGGCTTTTGGAGCCACTTGTTACACAGGTAAGGCATGGTTTGAAACACTTTTGTTACATGTGTATGTTTCTATTGTGATTATATGGTAACATTTCAAAAACCTTAGAAATCTCTAAGCAAATAAATCATGCCATAATGCTGATTACTGAATGTACGTTACTGCCAGAACTATGGACAGTTTTATGGCCCAATAACATTCTGAAGTGCCTTTTAACAAACTCATCGTATGATGTTTGAAATTAGGTTGATGAGATAATTAAAGAGGGGGCCTTGGTGAAGGGGGCTCTCATTTGCAGTAATGAGTTCAAAGTCTAAATAAACTATCCCTAATTCACTTTCAGATGCTAGTGCACAGTTGGGAAGAACTGTTAATATTTAAGAGCAAAGTGTATTACTTTTTCTTTAGTTTATGTTGGAGAATTTATCATGTTGGAAAGTTGAAATGTTCCATTTTTTCTGTTGTCACATTCACCACATTTCCACAAGATGACTGTCAACAGAAAAAAAAATATCCTCAGGATTTAAGTTTTAAAAGTTAGCTTTTAGTACCTTAGGAAGCATCGTATCTGCTATGTTAAACTCAGAAATTCATGGAATGTGAAAATTCAAGGTTTTTATGGTATATTTTTAGGGAGGTATACCAAGTTAAGTGGAGGCCCTTCATACTGGTTTCCTTTAACTGCTATAACACAGTACCACAAGCTTGGAGTCTTAAAGCATCACAGATTTATTACCTAGGTTCTGGAGGTCAGAAATCCTGAAGTCAAGGTGTTGGTGGAACTGCATTCCTTCTGGAGGTTCTGGCAGAAAGTCCGTGTTTTTGTCTCTTCCGTCTTCTGAAGTTCACTTGCCTTCTTTGATGCCTTCTTCGTATTCAAAGCCAGCAATGTAGCATCTTTAAATCTCTCTCTGACTCTGAACTCTGCTCCCTGTCCTCACATCTCCTCATATTTCCCTCTTATAAGGACCCTTGTGATTATACTGGGCCCACTCAAACAGTCCAGAACAATCTCATCTCAAGATTCTTAACCACATCACAGCCATTTAAGATAACATATTCACAGTTTCCAGGAAGTAGGACACGGACATCTTTGGGAATCATTATTCAGCTCAGCATATTCTGCCCTGTGCCCACCCCCCTACCAAAAATTCACATCCTTCCCACATGGAAAACACCATATCCCCAGATTCCCCAAACATCTCAACCTATTATAGAATCTTCTCAAGTCCAAAATCTCATCAATTTTTCATCAGTTTAAAAATTACAAATCTCGTCATCTCAATCATCTAAAGTAGGTTTCGGTGAGGTTCTGGTTAAAATCCGTTCCTGAACAAAATTCCTCTCCATCTGTTACCTGTAAAACTAGAAAACAAAATATATGCTCCCGAAATGCATTGGTGGCACAGACATAAGAAAATAGTCACAGATGTTCCCATTTGAAAAGGGAGAAAGTGGAAGGGGGAGAAAATGGTTATCAATCTCAAGCAATTTAGAGATCCAGCTGAGCAAATTCCCTCAGTTTTGAAAGCTTGGGAATAATCCTCTGTGGCCTGAGGCTTTGCCCTATGCGCCTGGCTCTACACCCTAAGAACTGCTATTCCTTTTTCATGAAGGGTAGCACATATTTTCAGCTGAATATTTTATCAGCACATTTCCTGTCTATAGCATTTGGGAGTCCAGCAGCCCTTTTGAATTGTATCCTTTTTGTCACTCTCAGTCCAAACTGGCAGTGTAGAAACACTGGATATAACATTCTTCAGAAACGTGTAGTTCTCCCCTGTATGTCTCTGGGGTTCACTCTGTTAGAAAACAGGCTACTTCACAGAAAATTCCCAGATAATCCCATCTCATTTTTGGCCTCTGCTGAAATGGCTGAAGATCCAGCAGTCACATGCCTAAACGCTTCAAAGAGCACTCTGTATGACTGAATACTCTGAGCTTTCAGTCCTTCCAAGGCACAAGCCAAAGGTTATCCAGACATACAACTGGCTTTCTCTCCTGAGAGTGAGTTTTCTAATTCCGGTGCCTTTTGCAATCTACATATGCTGAGAATTTTCCAAATCCTCAAGTTCTGGTTTCTTTTAGCTTAACTGTTATTTTCTCAATTTCTTTCTTTCTTCTCACATTTTACTATAAGCAGGGAGAAGAAACCAGGTCACTCCCTGGAAAGCTCCTCAGCTAAATATCCATCTTCATCATGTAAAATTTGGATTTCCGCATAAGTGTAGGACACAGTTCATCCAAGCTTTCTGTCACTCTTTCTTCCGATTCCTAGTACCATGTTCTTTATTTTTTTTGTGAGCCCTCACTAGCGTCTCCTTTAGCACCTGCCTTTCTACAGTCTTTTTATGATGATTTTGATATCCTCTCAGATAATAGAGGCCTTCTCCACTATGTACCTCAATTCCTTCTGAGTCCTTGTGAGCAAGGCCTTGGTAGCCCTGTTTTTACTGAGTCTGTTCAAGGAAAACTTAGATTTTTCTATTAAAATTCTTTAAATTTTTCTAGCCTCTGCCTATTATCCATTCAAAAGCCACTTCCACATTTCTTAGGTATTTGTTATAGCAGCACCCTACTCCCCAGACCAAAATCAGTATGTTTCCAATTGCCTTTCTAACAAATTACCACAACCTTAGGAGTTTAAAACAACACACATTTATTACTCTCTAGTTCTAGAGGCCAGAACTCCTAAAGCCAAGGTATTGTTAGGGCTGTGTTCCTTAAGGAGGACATTCTTTCCCTTTGTCAGCATCCTGTGTGCACCTGCATTCCCTGGTTGTGGTGCTTTTCTCCTTCCTTAAAGCCAGCAGCATAGTACTTTCTCCAAATCTCTCTCTCTCTCTCTCTCTCTGACTTCAGTGTTTACCATCTCCCCTCCTCCTCAGACTGTAACCCTCCTGTTTCTCCTTAATGAGGACCCTTGTGATGACATCAGGGCCACCCAGATATTCTAAGGTAGTCTCTCCATCTTGAGATCTTTAAGTTAATCACATCCGCAAAGTCCCTTTTGTTATTTAAGATAACACAGTCACAAGTTCTGTCATTTAGGTAGAGGACATCTTTGTATGTAATTGTTGAAACATTTCGTTAGATTTATGCACACTTTTCACTTGGTCATGATTCTTGTTAGTTCTATCAAAATTTCTTCGAGAAACACTTAATGCTCATAGGATCTTAGATTTGGGAATATGTTGGCCACTCAGATTATGGCCTGTAGACGAAGGCCTATGCATGAGTTGTTATTGGTCTGCATTAACTATAGAAATAGAAAGTGTTTTAGAGTTTTTATAACCATTTTACAGAATAATTTTATATGTTCTCTAATAATTCAATTTAGACTTGTATTTTTTATCCTTTTAAATTTTTGAATCATTCATTTTGTTGTATTTTACAACGCTTTGCTTTATGAGGTATTGGAATAACAAACATACAGCTTTTCATCATAGATAACCTGAGAAAGACTGGCTAAGGAGGTATTTTGGAGTCAGAACAATCTGCTTTTTAAGCCTACTCAAAAGCAGACTGCCTTACGGCACCTGGGTGGCTCAGTCAGTTAGGTTAAGTGTCTGAGTCTTGGTTTTGGCTTAGGTCATGATCTCACAGTTCCTGAGTTCAAGCTTTGCATCAGCTCTGTGCTGTCAGCTTGGGATTCTCTCTCTCCCCTTCTCTGCTCCCCTCCCGCACTAGCTCTCTCTGTCTCTCTCTCAAAATAAATAAATAAACGTACAAAAAAAAAAGCAGATTGTCTTTTCCTAGCCTCAGAATTTTACCTTCAGATTATATATCAGTATATTTAATCCTTATCATACAGATTAAATGAAACACAATAATTAAAACATAATGACTGTTATAAAGTAAATGTTGATTCAATGTAGTTTCCATTTGTCTGTTTTTTTTTTTTTGATGACTATATATTCAGGCTTCTATTAGCTATAAACCAATACTGTATAAGTCGAGGAAAAACATAGGAATGAAGCTCGCATGAGGAAACAAAATATTACACGTAAACTGTCTTTTACGTCTTACAATGTTCTGGTATTTATATTTTGCTGTTGTACTTGTCTTATCTAAAGAATAGTATATCTAAGATTACAATTAAACATTATTCTTTTCCTTATCTTTCAGTCCAGTTACCTAAATCCTTTCAGATAAAGGCAATGCATTAAAAATATTTATTATTACATTATATATTATGTTAATGTATATTGTTATTTATGAATATGATGGTTATTAATATTTATACTTATTAAATTTTAATTCATGTGTGTTAATTTAATACAGGAGGATGCTTAAAACTCTGTTGAAATTCACATAGTGATTTAACACTGTAACAAGTCTTACCATCCCTTTAATGTCTTCTGATATCTAAATGGATTATCTTTCTTTTCAGTGTTCCTACTCTGATTTAAAAGAGAGAGAGATTCTTTTCAAAATGTGACTTTTCAGACAAACTTCTCTATATAACATTATGGCTTTGCTATCGGGACTAAGCATTCCCTCCCCTAGAATAAAGCCTTTAATGATAGGACTGACATGATTGTTGACCTTTGAAGGAAATATGAATAAGAAAGAGAGATAAGAAAATACTAGGAATAAACTTCTTGCTTAACATATATTTATTTTTAAAGATGGAACTGAGAAAGAAAATCAAAGCCCTATTTGTCTCTCTCTCTCTCTCTCTCTCTCTCTCTCTCTTTCTCTCTCTCACACACACACACACACACACACACACACACACACACACACAACTTTATGGACTGAATAAAGTTCATAGTGGTATTCAATAACAGTATGACCATAACTATCCTACAGTTTTTCTGTGAGGGATAGGTAAGTAATGAAATAAATATCAGAGATTAAATGGTTCTCAGTAAAATTCATTCACTGTCATAAAAGAAAAATGACATTAGGAATTTACTATTTATTATTTAAAATAGCCAACAAAACTATCTCATTCCAACCATAATATAAATGAGGCTGAAGCATAAGAGACTCTTAAAAACTGAGAACAAACTGAGGGTTGATGGGGGGTGGGAGGGAGGGGAGGGTGGGTGATGGGTATTGAGGAGGGCACCTTTTGGGATTACCACTGGGTGTTGTATGGAAACCAATTTAACAATAAACTTCATATATTGAAAAAATAAATCAAAAAAAGTAAAAATAAATAAATAAAAATAAATGCATTTTTTCTTAATTTTGAAATGGCAAGTTTCCTTTTGGAGAAGTTTTACATTATGGAAATCATGAAATTTCAAATAAAGAAGGATTCACCTTAGAAAGTTTAGTACTTGAACAAGATGCCCAAACTTTATAAATTCAGAAAAAGGAAATATTTTTAATAGGCCACATTCTGTGATACTAAGTTTTATTAGGAAACTTAAGTACTTTATTAGGCAATTTTATTAGAAAACTAAAAAATATATTAGAAATTAAGAAGCACTCTTAGATAACTCTTAGAACCAAAGGGAAATGCAAACTGTATAAGAGTTAATGAAAAAGGTGATGTCTTCCTAACAAAATATACACACCCAAAAAAAGCTGTGCTTACTACAAAATTTTAGCTTTCAATGCCTTTTTTATTAAAGAAAAAAATAAAAATAATCTAATTGTTCATCTTAAGAAATTAGAAAAAGAACATCAAAAGAAACTAGGAGAACAGAATAACAAAGAAAACCGGAATCACTAAAATAGAATACAAACATTAATGGGGTTAAATAAATTCAAAATTTGATCCTTCTTTGAAATGGACAATAAAAATTCTTCAAGGCACAAATTATGGAAAATATATAAAGAAAGAACATATAGGATTATGAATGAGAAAGCATAAATAATTCCAAGAACAAGAGATTTTAAAAGTATAGTAGACTATTATATGCAACTCTACTCTGATGAAACATGCAAACATAGAGGATGGGAATAAATTCCTAGAAAAACTTAAATTACCAAAATACATCCAAAAGAAGGTGAAACTAGAATAAGCCATATACATATTGGAAAGCTATTTAAAGATCTGTTATCAAAAAGCACCAGAACTGGGTTACATGGGTGGCTCATTCAATTAAGCGTCCAACTCTTGATTTTTTGCTCAGGTCATGATCTCATGGTTGTGAAAGATATCCCCATGTTGGGTTCTGCACCGAGTGCATTGCTTAAGATTTCCTCTCTCCCTCTCCCTCTTCCCCTCCTTTCTCTCATGAGTGTGCACATGCTCACTCTTTCCCCTCCACCAAAAAAGGCACCAGAACAGAGGGATGCAAAGGTAAATATTATTAGACATTTAGAAAACTGATAGTCATAATGTTATTTAAACTAATATTTCAGCCATAGAAAAAGATAACTCCTTAATCACTTTTTGAAGAATCATAATTTTATTTTAAATAATTCAAAATACTTTAAAATAACTCTTTAACAACAGGACAATGAGGGGCGCCTGGGTGGCTCAGTCGGTTAAGCGGCCGACTTCGGCTCAGGTCATGGTCTCGCTGTCCCCGAGTTCGAGCCCCGCGTCGGGCTCTGTGCTGATAGCTCAGAGCCTGGAGCCTGTTTCAGATTCTGTGTCTCCCTCTCTCTCTCTGACCCTCCCCCGTTCATGCTCTGTCTCTCTGTGTCTCAAAAATAAATAAACGTTAAAAAAAATTAAAAAAAAACCCAAAAGGACAATGATGGTTCTGTATCATTTCTGAGGTTAAATGCAAAAAAAAAACCCACACAAAACAAAAACAAAAAAACACAACAACCCCCCCAACAACAACCAAAAAAAAAAAAAACAACAACAACCAAAAAAGTACATACCATCCAGTAGTATATTCAAATGTCAGCATGTATATAACAAAATAGGAAATTAAAAAGAAATAATGATAGCCTAATATGAGGAACTAAATAAATATATTTTATTAGCTCAATAAATTATACCATTAGATGCTAAAAAGACATTTGATAGAATTTTGCACACTTTTCCAATAAAAATTCTAAATAGGAATAGGACCAAACTTTCAAAATAAAGGAATGTACCATGTAAACATAGGGATAGGACAGATAACACCCTCTCTTTATGATATCATTGTATTTAAAATTAATATGAGAATGGGGTTAGGCGACTAGGTAGAAGATAAATATAAAAAAATAGAGTTTCCATCAGTTCAAAACAACCACAAATCAAAACAGGAAAATATTCTCTTTTTACTTGAAAAACTTAAAAAGATGATTATTTTTCCTGTATCAAATGCATTTTAATTTTATAGTTATTTAATGTAAAAATTTGTTATTATTTTTATGCCATTGAAGTAGAGGTTTGGAGTCAAGGGGGCCTGATTATAAGTACAGTGTTCCCAATGATAACTTGAATAAGTACTTAATGTGTTATCAAGTGTAGATTATAGATAATAATAATTTATGTCTCATAGAATTATTGAAAGGATACATGAGATGGTGTATTAAAGTGATTCATGAAGTGTCTGATATTATTCTGATACAGGTTTGCTCTTAATGCTGCATTCTTCATTACCTGCTAATAATGGCTTTCCACTTATTAGAAAATGGGTACTATGTATAAAATAAGGAGTCATTAGATATTTCCTTTTTCTTTTTTTTAACATGAAATTTATTGTCAAATTGGTTTCCATACAACACCCAGTGCTCATCCCAACAGGTGCATCCCAACAGGTGCAATGCCCATCACCCACTTTCCTCTCCCTCCCACCCCCGATCAAGCCTCAGTTTCTTCTCAGTTTTTAAGAGTCTCTTATGGTTTGGCTCCCTCCCTCTCTAACTTTTAGGTATTTTCTTTAGAAAAATATTTTAATGCAGATTTAGAGAAGAATGGTGTGTTACATTTAATCAAAGATTACTAAAACAGGAACATCTGAACTTAATGGGAATTCAACTTCAGTAAACTAATGCAACTCAATCCATCGCAATAGAATAGAATGGAATTTTCTGGAATTTAGTTCCTTATTTCCTTATAGAAAGATGAATCTGCAACTTAAATAACAATGAGCATCTGAAAAAATACCATTGCTGTTTAATGAGCTGTTCCAAATTGGCATACTGGGAAAGGAACCTCCTAAGAAGAGGAACTTTCTTAATCATTGGCCTCTATTAGGCCAATGTTTATGGGCCTCTATTAGGTTAGGTTCTAGTGGCTTCTATAGTTACATCTTTTAAAATTGTACTCAAAAATTAATTGTTTCAAAAGCGAAATAATTAGAACTTAACATACTTAAAAATATTTTTAAATTTTTTTAAATTTAATTTTATATTTAAAAAAAATATTTGGTTTTCTGCTTCTTTTGATATTAAGTCCTCATAAAAAGAATCATCTTTGTGTGACTCACAACTATAGTTAATTACCTTAGTGCATTTAAAAGTAGGAAATCATGAGATTTAAATGTAAAATCAGGGGGTTTAAAACTGAAAATTTTCCAGAAATAAACTGACACTCCGAAATGAAGTAACTTCTGAGACTTAAGCTTTTATTGAGAACTACCTTAATTCATGGTTTATTCATGAGATTCAAAGATTAACATGGTTGAGTGGTTTTCAATGTGACACCACACTGTTACAAGAAATAGTTTATGTCATATTTGTCAAAGGGTTCAAATTGTATACAGAGTAAACGATATGTTAAAATTAATTAAATTAAATGTGTTTAACTTTCATACCCTTTAAAAAATATATTTATTTTTAAATTCTCATATCCCTTTTTAAAAAAAAATTATTTTGAGAGAGAGAGAGCAAGTGGTGGTGGGGGTGGTATCAGAGAGAGAGTGAGAGAGAGAGAGAGAGAGAGAATCTCAAGCAGACTCTGCACTGCCAGCCCAGCATGGAGCCTGCTGCAGGGCTTGAACTCATGAACCATGGAATATGACCTGAGCTGAAACAAAGGATCAGATGTTTAACCAACTGAGCCACCCAGGTTCCCTATGCCAATCCCTTTTTAAGTTTTGGATGCTAATTTTCTGGTGTGAAAAAATGTTTTAGTTTGTCTATCTTTAATAAAAGTTTCTGTGGGTGAATGAACTAACTAAAATACCATAACTTTTTATTTAAAAATCTCGTTATTTTATATTAAAAATAGTATTTGAAAAGATATAATGAGGTTTTAATTTAGGAATTTACTTATCACACATATTAATATTTAATTGGAATGAAGTATTTTTATTGTTTCACCCGCTAATAGTAAAATTTTTTAAATTGCTGCATTTTTTTTACAGTAGATGCATATACCTAAAGTAGTTATTATATTGGAAATAATTCTTTGTATTGAACTGATATGGGGGATTTCTTGGTAGTACTGTGTTTGCCACTTGTGAAATAGGAGTTTAATTGACTAGTATATTGTCTGGAATTAGATTAATTTCTGTTTTGGGATTATGTTCAAAATTTTGATGTCTGCCACCAGATGGGAATGATGCTCTTTTTGTTTTATGGCCAGCTGTGTTGACCATGTTTTAGAAATTGAGTAATGTATGGAGCCCTTTTAAACAAAAAAATGAAAACAAAATTTTCCCAACTCTAGAATGGACTTAAAGTAGCATAAATGTGGAATATGTATGCACATATGTTTCTTTATAAAGAAAATTACAAAATAAGTACTAAAAGCACAAAACCAAAAATTGAAATTAACATTGATTTGATGGATGATGTTACGTCATCGCATATGATGTAAACGATTATGTGACTGCACTAGCTCTGGGTCTTTTGTGTTTAGCAAACACTCACTACCATGTACCATGTGATGTGTTGATTTCCTCTCCCTTTATTTTCTTTTTCAATATATGAAATTTATTGTCAAATTTGTTTCCATACAACACCCAGTGCTCATCCCAAAAGGTGCCCTCTCTCAATACCCATCACCCACCCTCCCCTCCCTCCCACCCCCATCAACCCTCAGTTTGTTCTCAGTTTTTAAGAGTCTCTTATGCTTTGGCTCTCTCCCACTCTAACCTCTTTTTTTTTTTTCCTTCCCCTCCCCCATGGGTTTCTGTTAAGTTTCTCAGGATCCACATAAGAGTGAAACCATATGGTATCTGTCTTTCTCTGTATGACTTATTTCACTTAGCATAACACTCTCCAGTTCCATCCATGTTGCTACAAAGGGCCATATTTCGTTCTTTCTCATTGCCATGTAGTACTCCATTGTGTATATAAACCACAATTTCTTTATCCATTCATCAGTTGATGGACATTTAGGCTCTTTCCATAATTTGGCTATTGTTGACAGTGCTGCTATAAACATTGGGGTACAAGTGCCCCTGTGCATCAGTACTCCTGTATCCCTTGGGTAAATTCCTAGCAGTGCTACTGCCGGGTCATAGGGTAGGTCTATTTTTAATTTTTTGAGGAACCTCCACACTGTTTTCCAGAGCGACTGCACCAGTTTGCATTCCCACCAACAGTGCAAGAGGGTTCCCATTTCTCCACATCCTCTCCAGCATCTATAGTCTCCTGATTTGTTCATTTTGGCCACTCTGACTGGCATGAGGTGATACCTGAGTGTGGTTTTGATTTGTATTTCCCTGATAAGGAGCGACGTTGAGCATCTTTTTATGTGCCTGTTGGCCATCCGGATGTCTTCTTTAGAGAAGTGTCTATTCATGTTTTCTGCCCATTTCTTCCCTGGATTATTTGTTTTTCGGGTGTGGAGTTTGGTGAGCTCTTTAGATTTTGGATACTAGCCCTTTGTCCGATATGTCATTTGCAAATATCTTTTCCCATTCCATTGGTTGCCTTTTGTTTTGTTGGTTGTTTCCTTTGCTGTGCAGAAGCTTTTAGTCTTCATAAGGTCCCAGTAATTCACTTTTGCTTTTAATTCCCTTGCCTTTGGGGATGTGTCGAGTAAGAGATTGCTACGGCTGAGGTCAGAGAGGTCTTTTCCTGCTTTTTTCTGTAGGGTTTTGATGGTTTCCTGTCTCACATTCACGTCCTTTATCCATTTTGAGTTTATTTTTGTGAATGGTGTGAGAAAGTGGTCTAGTTTCAACCTTCGGCATGTTGCTGTCCAGTTCTCCCAGCACCATTTGTTAAAGAGACTGTCTTTTTTCCATTGGATGTTCTTTCCTGCTTTGTCAAAGATGAGTTGGCCATACGTTTGTGGGTCTAGTTCTGGGGTTTCTATTCTATTCCATTGGTCTATGTGTCTGTTTTGGTGCCAATACCATGCTGTCTTGATGATGACAGCTTTGTAGTAGAGGCTAAAGTCTGGGATTGTGATGCCTCCTGCTTTGGTCTTCTTCAAAATTCCTTTGGCTATTCGGGGCCTTTTGTGGTTCCATATGAATTTTAGGATTGCTTGTTCTAGTTTCGAGAAGAATGCTGGTGCAATTTTGATTGGGATTGCATTGAATGTGTAGATAGCTTTGGGTAGTATTGACATTTTGACAATATTTATTTTTCCAATCCATGAGCAGGGAATGTCTTTCCATTTCTTTATATCTTCTTCAATTACCTTCATAAGCTTTCTATAGTTTTCAGCATACAGATCCTTTACATCTTTGGTTAGATTTATTCCTAGGTATTTTATGCTTCTTGGTGCAATTGTGAATGGGATCAGTTTCTTTATTTGTCTTTCTGTTGCTTCATTGTTAGTGTATAAGAATGCAACTGATTTCTGTACATTGATTTTGTATCCTGCAACTTTGCTGAATTCCTGTATCAGTTCTAGCAGACTTTTGGTGGAGTCTATCGGATTTTCCATGTATAATATCATGTCATCTGCAAAAAGCGAAAGCTTGACTTCATCTTTGCCAATTTGGATGCCTTTGATTTCCTTTTGTTGTCTGATTGATGATGCTAGAACTTCCAACACTATGTTAAACAACAGCGGTGAGAGTGGGCATCCCTGTCATGTTCCTGATCTCAGGGAAAAAGCTCTCAGTTTTTCCCCATTGAGGATGATGTTAGCATGGGCTTTTCATAAATGGCTTTTATGATGTTTAAGTATGTTCCTTCTATCCCGACTTTCTCAAGGGTTTTTATTAAGAAAGGTGCTGGATTTTGTCAAAGGCCTTTTCTGCATCGATTGACAGGGTCATGTGGCTCTTCTCTTTTCTTTTATTAATATGATGTATCACGTTGATTGATTTGCGAATGTTGAACCAGCCCTGCATCCCAGGAATGAATCCCACTTGATTTTGGTGAATAATTCTTTTTATATGCTGTTGAATTCGATTTGCTAGTATGTTATTGAGAATTTTTGCATCCATATTCATCAGGGATATTGGCCTGTAGTTCTCTTTTTTTACTGGGTCTCTGTCTGGTTTAGGAATCAAAGTAATACTGGCTTCATAGAATGAGTCTGGAAGTTTTCCTTCCCTTTCTGTTTCTTGGAATAGCTTGAGAAGAATAGGTATTATCTCTGCTTTAAATGTCTGGTAGAACTCCCCTGGGAAGCCATCTGGTCCTGGACTCTTATTTGTTGGGAGATTTTTGATAACCGATTCAATTTCTTCACTGGTTATGGGTCTGTTCAAGCTTTCTATTTCCTCCTGATTGAGTTTTGGAAGCGTGTGGGTGTTCAGGAATTTGTCCATTTCTTCCAGGTTGTCCAATTTGTTGGCATAAAATTTTTCATAGTATTCCCTGATAATTGTTTGTATCTCATTCATGATTTTATCTATTTGGGTCATCTCCCTTTTCTTTTTGAGAAGCCTGGCTAGAGGTTTGTCAATTTTGTTTATTTTTTCAAAATACCAACTCTTGGTTTTGTTGATCTGCTCTACAGTCTTTTTAGATTCTATATTGTTTATTTCTGCTCTGATCTTTATTATTTCTCTTCTTCTGCTGGGTTTAGGCTGCCTTTGCTGTTCTGCTTCTATTTCCTTTAGGTGTGCTGTTAGATTTTGTATTTGGGATTTTTCTTGTTTCTTGAGATAGGCCTGGATTGCAATGTATTTTCCTCTCAGGACTGCCTTCGCTGCGTCCCAAAGCATTTGGATTGTTGTATTTTCATTTTTGTTTGTTTCCATATATTTTTTAATTTCTATTTCCTCTACCTTTAGAACCAACTACTGCAAATCACAACAACTGAGTGCATTGTGGCATCATTTCACTTTTGTTTAGCATAAATATACTCACAGTTAATACACAACCTCTGCCTCTATTTCCTCCTCATTAGCCTAGGACAACAAAAGTTTAGCATGCTATATATGGTTTTAGAATACAAGCTAACTATATTAACAATGACATAACTTCTCTTCTATCAAAATATTTACTTTCAATAATTTCTGACATTAACACAGTGATTATTTTATGAATCCTAATAAGAGACATTTTATCTAGTAGAGGATAAAAGAGAAGTCTTAACGTCTTATAAGTGCTGTACATGCTGCCTCAGTTTATTAATTTCTGTTTTTTTTTTCATGAAAAAGGGGGTTTGGGTGGTTTTCCCTCACAATTTATTAAGCTCAACTAATCTTAGTTTCTTTTTTACATGTAACATTTTGAGGCCTGCTCATAGGAGTGGTCCAAGCTCTTGAACTAAATTTTCTAAATTACTTTAATTAGAGTTTGGGTTTTGCTTTGGACAGTTTTTACTGTCCTGGTTTTAGTTGGAGTTCTTCTCCATTAGTACAGAACTAACCACAGATAATCTAGAACCTCTAAGGAGAAAAGGAGGGAAAGTCCTAATGTTTGTTTATTATTACTGTGATATTACCTTAGATATTTCTAGGAGTTTTCATTACTTTGTGGATCAACTTGGTAAAGTCAGTATTATTTTATCCATTAAGAAAAAGTAATGTTTATTTATTTGTGATAGAGAGAGAGAGAGAGGGAGGGAGGGGGGAGAGAGAGAGAGAGAGAGAGAGAAAGAGAGAGAGAGAGAGAGACTGAGCACAAATGGGGGAAGGGCAGAGAAAGAGAGGAGGACATAGAATCTGAAGCAGGCTCCAGGCTCTAAGCTGTCAGCACAGAGTCCGGCATAGGACTTGAACTCACGAACTGTGAGATCCTGACCTGAGCTGTAGTTGGATGCTCAATCAACTGAGCCACCCAGGCACCCCTATTTTCTCCATTTTATAGATGAAAAAAGAGAGACTTAGAACACATAATAAAAGTCCTAAGGTGAATTGGACTAAGTCTGTTGCTCCTCAGGAAAACAAGGACTGAAAATACTGAAATGGCAGGTTGCTAGTACATCAACCACAGAGAATTGGTAGAGTAAAATGGGAAGAGAGTAAAGGAATAAATTGAAGGTAGGGAATGGGTACAGTCCCAACATTAAAACAAACAGAAGAGGGAAAAAGAGAGAGAGAGAAAGAGGCAAACCATAAAGTAGACTCTCAACTCTAGAGAACAAACTGAGGGTTGCTGGAGGGGAGGTGAAGGGGGATGGGCTAAATGTGCATTGGGTATTAAGGGGGCACTTGTGATGAGCACTGGATGTTATATGTAAGTGATGAGTCACTAAATTCTACTCCTGAAACCAATGTTACACTATATTTTAACTAACTAGAATTTAAATAAAAACTTGAAACAAACAAGCAAACAAAAAAGAGGAAAAAAGAAAGCCAAAGAGAACTGAATATATTCTTACTGTCAGGACTTAGTTCCTTTTCTTATTTGTATCATCTATGTCTTGCCCAAACCAGAAATTTGCTGAAATGCAAACATGATGTAGACAAATTCCTTAACATTCAAATGAATAAGTTAAAGTAAATACATGTTTTCCCTATTAAGTTCTAAATGCATGTGAATTCTCCAATTTAGCAATATCTGTTTCTTCTATTATGCTTGGCAATAAACTCAAGCCCTAAAATATTTTTTCTCTTGCATTTTCCATTTCAGTGAATAACTACTATTTTAAATGGGAAAAATTGTATTTAAAACTACATTTAAAAATTAATATCAGAAAAGAATAATGATTTTTATATACTTGAAACAGGACAATTAAAATCTTATGCATACTAATTCAAAAATTTCAAGCAAGAAATTCTGGGAGGTTAGTTCATAACTACTTTGGACAATATAGAAACCTTATCTGAACTGGCTAGTAAAAAATCCACTCCACCAAGCATAAGAAGGCCTACAAAGTGACAGAATTGCATTTACTCAGGAAGCCCTCAACTGTCAAAGTAACTAAAGCCTCTCAGAGATCTGAGATTAAGGATTGGGGCATGGCAACATACCTGTTTTCTGTTTCTTGTCTTCCTGTTGAAAGTACAAAAGATATGCTTAGTTTTCACATAATCAAGAAGGAAGAAAGGCCAGGAAAAGTCATAAGAAATCTAAGCAGTGGTTTTTCTTTCATTCTGACATAACTCTGATTCCTTCTGTAGTTAGGATATATTGACTTCATGGCTGTGCCTTCTCAGTCTTTGCTTTATCTTATTTCTCTTCTACCTTCTCTATTGTTTGTGGGTTTTAGGGCTTAGAATTAGGAGTCCTCTTTCCTTTTTTCTGCGTATTTCTCCAGGTGATTCTATCCATCCCTATGGCTTTAAGAATTACCAATATGCTGGCAACACTCAAATTTGTACCTTCAGCCTACATCTTTTCACTCAGCCCTCTTCTCAAACCTAAGAATTCTCCTTGGACTCTCTTTTCTCCAATCTGCCCACCTCTCTCCATCTCTGCTGCTGAAGTTCTGGTTCTAAACCCAAGTACTTTCACACCATGCCAACAGGGTCACTTCCTAAATAATCCACCAATCCCACTTTTGCTCACTTCCTATACATTCTCTAAATAGCAATCAGAATCACATTGTAAACAGTGTGTAATTTGATCGTATCATTTCCCTGTTTAAGATGGTGCAATTAGGAAGGTTGCTATGGCCAAGCAGAAGAAATCTTCTTTTTACTGGACTATGCAAGCTATGGTGAGTGGTAGAGGACTTCTGTGGAAGATGGAAGGATCCCAAACTCATCTTATTCCATGGATACACGTAGGTAACACCCACATTAGTGTAAATAACCCAGAAAATGTCCCAAAGACTGGCAGAACAGACTTTCCACAGCTAAATGTAGAGAGGAGGGCACTTCAAAAACAGTAGGAGGGGCAGAGACCATTGGGAATGAATTGACCCATGAGACTGTCCATAGGAGGGACTGCACTCTCTGCACTGGAGGCACAGAGAAGGGAGAGGAGCAGACACCACACTGAGCACCCCAGGCATGGGGTACCCACACTGAGAAAGCAAATCCCCATAACATTTGGCTTTGAAAATCAGAAGGGCTTATCATCACGAGATTTTATTTTCAATGGACCTTAATATCTGGAACTTGAAAACTTAGGGGCTTGGGGTCATGAGATCATGACCTGAACCAAAGTTGGATGCTTAACCAGCTGAGCCACCTAGGCACCCCTGTTGCAGTAGTTTTTTAAGGAAGATGTTGACAAAAACAATTATTGTTATGGGATTTTAAGGATGAATATACACATTAGTTTGTCAAGAGTATGTATCATTTTAAAAATTTTTTAATGCTTATTATTTATTTTTGAGAAAGAGAGAAAGAGGCAGAGTGTGAGTGGGGGAGGGACAGAGAGAGGGAGACACAGAATCCAAAGCAGGCTCCAGGCTCTGAGTTGTCAGCACGGAGCCCGATGAGAGGCTTGAACTCATGGACCCTGAGATCATGACCTGCGCCAAAGTTGGATGCTTAACTGACTTAGCCACCTGGCGTGCAGGCAATTTTTTGATACATAGTGACCAAACTAAGAAATAATGTTTTGTTTTTTATATGTTGAAATCTATATTTCATCTTTATAATGAAAGGCATAGTATACATATACAGCATATACATTGCATATGCATATTTGTATATGTACATGTAGAAAATATTAATGTCTTTTCACATTGCATATAAATAATCTATATTTTCTTTAGAAAAATAGTTTTGTGGGGCACATGAGTGGCTCAGTTGGTTAAACATCTGACTCTTGATTTCAGCTCAGGTCATGATCTCATAGTTGGGAAATTGAGTCCCGTTTCTGGCTCTGCACTGAATGTGGAGCTTGCTTGGGATTCTCTCTCTCTCTCTCTCTCTCTCTCTCTCTCTCTTTCTGCCTTTCCTCCCTACCCCCCCCCCAAATAAATAAATAAATAAATAAACATTTGAAAAAAATAATTTTGCTTGATCTGTGTTCGATTAAACTATCTTTCTCAATTACCAGCATTCAAAGGAATTTATGGGCTTTAAATATAATTTTGGGCAGAATGATCTTCATTAAAGTTTCTCAAAAACATTACAAACTTCCTATTAGTCAAACTGGCATTGGATGATTGGTGCCACACATAGCTATCATCACTCTTGTGCCACTTAGTTGACTCTGCAAATAAGTCTTTCCTTGACTGCCACCTGACCATGATTGCTAGATTTAATAAAAATTCAGGACACCCAGGTAAATTTGAAGTTCAGCTAAACAACAGATCATTGTGTAACATAACTATGTCCCATGCTACATTTGAGACATACTAGTTGTGATTATTGTTTCAGCTCTGAAACAAGAATTGATTTCATTACTAATTTGTCAGTTCTAGATAATGCCAAATTTAGTATCTCAAGTGATTATATCAGCAATGCAGGAGAGAATAAGCAGAGGTTGTCAATATTGTTTTTTTAGAGCAATTTTTGACCGCTTGACTGTAAATTAAATACAAATTCCTCTATAAGACCTTTCCTCATTTGTGTTTCTTTTTGCTCCCTTTCTTGTCACTCCTGCTTCAATTTCTCTTCTCAAACTAAAGAGAACTGCTTTCTGTCTCTAGAACTCAGTGGTGTCTCATTTTACATATGCTTTGGAAATTCTCTTTCCTTTCTTTTCACTTAGACTGGCTAGACTGGCTAGCACCTACATATCTTTCAGTTCTTATCCTAGATGCTGCTTTCTTCAGTTTTTTTGACACCCACAAAACTGGCTTGGTCTCCACTGTCTCAGAGCATCCTGTATTTCCCCTCATTATGTTTCATCCCACAATGTTATAATTCCTGGTTTTAAATGTGTGTATGTGTGTGTGTCTGGGGTTTCAGTATGCATGCATGCTTGTAAGTATTATCTTTATCACCCACAAGACCAGCAATTCTTTTCTCTGTGTTATTATTGTCTTGGCCTGGCATGTAATAGTGATTCAGGAAATTTCCGACAAATTGTCAGGAGAACGATGATCTCTTCGCTGACACAGTAAGTGCACTCCTTATTTAATTTAATTTTTTTTTTTTTTTAGTGCCCTCCTCACTTAATGAGAATCTTTCTCTCGATTTCTCTCTTCCTTCACTCTTTTGCTTTGGACTGATTCAAGGCTCCAAGCTTAGCAGAGCTAAGATACAGTTTTTGGAGCAACTCAACTACAATTATTTATTAGGTTTTACTGTCCTTTTTTAAAGTATATTTTAAAAAATTAATGGGCTTAGGAGAGTGTCATATCTATTGCTTAATCTTTTCACTAGTAATTTTGTGTGTTTTCATCCCAAGAGTATTGATAATTGCTGCTATATTATTATCTGGGCTTGGAAAAATGAAAGTGAGAGTAGGAAGTATGCTGGATTTTTTTAGGATCTTCTGCAGCACATTAGTTAAATTTAAAAATGAAAACAATGTATGAATTACTTGAATATGATGTTATTACAAAATATAGCTATTATTGTAAATGTACTGTGGAGCCCTGTGGTAATGGCTGAGATGGTAATTTTATTCTAAACTGTACTTTTCAATGGCTTATTTAACACGAACTCTCAATTTATACTGTTGACTGAAACTTTTCAAGCTTATTTTCATCCCCAAGGGGAATTTTATAAAGAGATGAGACAAAAATGCCTTTAGGTGATTTATTCAAGCATGGTAAAAATGATTTTCACCCAATTATTAAAAAATTCAGAATATTTTGGTGGGTTATACATATTTAAATGGTTTCATACTTTATCCTTCATGGGAGCATGTTTCTAAGAAAGGACAGGCGTTGTATTGAATTGAGGATGATGGACATTTGTTCTATTTGTTCTAGATTTTTTCTGGATTTAGCAAAGGAAAAGATTTTAGGGATAGCTTTTCTTTAGTGTTGTTTGATGCTTTCAAGGGCCTCATTTTTTTGAGCAGAAATTTTATTTTATAATGGTTCAGGAATAATAGTTTAGATAATGTATGCTTGAAGTAAGAACGATGAATTGGAATTATAACTCTATTTTTGGAAAGTCTCTATGATCACTTATTTTCTACTGTTGGTTCATGTTTGGCCAGGTTGGCTTCGGTCCATGATCTGCCTTTCCTCTCTACAGACATGTCTTGTAATTCCTTGTATTTTAGAGCACCACCTGTGGGGATGGGTTCTTAACTGCAATCCAGATCCTGATGACCAGCACTGCTCCCACTTTCCTAAAGCACAAGCTTCCCTTCCTAATACAAGTCCCATCTGATGTGTTCTATAAACACCCATGGGGAGATACTAGAATTCAGTGAGTTTTTATGGGAAATATATATTTTTTTTATAAAACATAGTAATATAGATAAGATGATAGAGTATAAAACATAGCCCATGAATTGGAGACATCACAGGTCAGTGCACAGAAAGTTCTAGAGAGGTGCTCTGAAGGAAGCATATACATCAGATGTTCTTTGTTTTAACTCTCTGCTAACAAATTTGTGACTTTTGGGAAACTACTCGGGGGTTTTTTATTACTCAGGTTTTTAATATAAAGTGACAATATATTTCCCATATATTATCCTGAATTCTTTCCTATTTGAAGAAAAATGATTCATTAAAACACCCTAGATGTAAGAGACCATAAATGTGGGTTGCTTAAGAAACAAGTGAACTCTGTTGTAGGTATATTTCCTAGTATGTGTGGAGTGGCCAGCTCCATACTTAATCTCATATTATTGAATTCTGTAGTTTAAGTTTTCCACTTCCAGATTTATTCTGTATGTATTTCACTGAGGAATCTCATTTGTAGGGACTCTGTTTGTCTGTTAACTAATATAGACTATACATACCTGACATTCTCCCGAGACAGAGATGGACAGGTTGTATGTTTGTCTTCAGATAAAGACTTTCAGATTCTCAGTTCTGTGATTGTGGGACATAATTAGAATGCCATACAATTTGGTAATTAGATTTCTTAGATTTCTAGGGAGCAAAATCAATTTAGAACAAGCCAGCATTCAGTAATCAGAAATAGGAGGGCTCATTTTGCACCATACCATCATGTGGTCAGAGAAGATACCAACATTAGCATTTTTAACAAAATAAGCTCCTGATACATTGCAGGTTTGGCAATATGTTGAGTTTAAAAGGACATAAGATGACTCTGTATTTTCAGTTACCCTCAGCTGTGGAAAACCATCCTCAAGATCATTTTTGATGAGGAGGAAACAGAATCAAAAAAGAAATTGGATAGCAACTTCAAATAATAACTCTTTGAGAAGAAGAAATAAAGATGAATGTGGGGAAAGAGAGAGGAATGGTTGAGATATTAGTCTTGTTAGGGGACACCAGAGAGAAGCAATTAAAACAATTAAAGTTGTTAGTAAAGAGTAAGTGAAAAAAAGGAATAAAAAGTTTTGGAAAATTTGTAAAGATTTGTTATGTGTGGGAATAAAAAGCATGCAGAGGATACATTTATAAATGAAAGTAGTTTATGTTTTTTCTTCTTTGAAACTTGAAAGATGATGAGGGCTCTAACTAAAAACTAGTCATTAAGAAGGAAAAATGAAAGGCAGCTAATTCTTGTCTAGAAAGATGTATATTTTACCTGGCTAGGTTGTATGGGGCATGGTTACTGTGAGTGAGTTCTCTAATGTATGCCCTTGTGTGATGCCTTTCTTACTAAGAGGAGACTTTTATGATAATAGTTTCTTTTTTAGGGTATAGAGAAAGCAAAGGTGTAAGAATAAGTATTTCTGATATTAGAAAATTTGAATTGAGAAGGCTTTCCATTGAAGCCATATGGTCAATGGAACTTTTGTTTATTTCTTTCTCTTTTATTTTTCTAACATCTAGCCATCTTCAGAAGTGTTTATCAATGGAAGGTGCTCTTTTAGACTCTACAAATTCAGGTTTTGTTTGTGTGGTACTTTCATCTTAGTGGATATGCCAGGTCACCAGGGCTGAAGACTACTAAACAATTGCCATTGTTATATTTGTGAAGATCTTGGCCTGAAAATGACACAATACCCAAGTGAAAGTGGCCTACACAAGAAGGGTTTGTGTTACATATGTGAACTTGGGTTGGTTTAGCAACTGAGTAGGATTAAGGCTCAGGGTCACATCCCCCGTTTGACTGGCCTAATCCTTGCAGTCACAGAATGGTTTCCTCTAAAAATGATATTCTACAGAAAGCTCCGCACATGGAGGGAAGGGCCTAGACCTCAGCTTGTAAGCCTTTTTAATCAGAAAGGAATCTCAAGAAAGATTCTGAGGGAAGACCCAAAGAATCTTAAGACTAACAAGGTCATGTTTCCACCTCTTTGTCAAGCCAACCCTAAAGCAGAGTTCTTCCAATGTAAATTGAATCACATAGACAACAACTAAAACAAACTTTGCCTAGATTTCATATCTGTATTTCTCTTAAGGATAAGGTAACCATCTCTCATAAATCTGATGATTTATACATTAGAGTAGCTCAAACTGGGCTAGCTCTGGTGGGTCTGGTGGCAGCTTTCCTGTTTTATAAATGTTTAGCTTTCTGTATGCTTGTGAGCAATAATCATTAAGGCAAGAACATTTGATATTTTATTCCATTTTTTTTCCTTTTGAATTCATACTCAGAGAATTAGATAGACTTTCTATTTCAAATGAATTCCCAATAGTTTGCCTTTTCCTAGAGGGCTTTTTTTTTCTTTTTTTTTTTTTTTGCCATTTAGCATTTATTTGGAGGTTTTTTGAATGAATAGTCCTCTAATTTATTTATTTATTTTTTAATATGAAATGTATTACCAAATTGGTTTCCATACAACACCCAGTGCTCATCTCAATAGGTGCCCCCCCTCAATACCCATCACCCACTTTTCCCTCCCTCCCACACCCCATTGACCCTCAGTTTATTCTCAGTTTTTAAGAGGCTCTTATGGTTTGCCTCCTTCCCTCTCTGTAACTTTTTTTTCCCCCTCCCCCCATGGTCTTCTGTTAAGTTTCTCAGGATCCACATAAGAGTGAAAACATATGGTATCTGTCTTTCTCTGTATGAATAGTCATCTAATTTAAACACTGGGAGCTTGTTGAATTGTTTTAAGGAAGTGAGAATCTGTAGTTCTACGCTGACTGCCAGGTGGCAGGAACAGGTTAAGTCCAAAACCTTTATCATGGGAGGCACACAAGGGGTAAATTCTCAAAATGGATTTACAGTTTACCATTCATGACATATTATTCTACAACATGAAAATGAATTGCACCTTTGCATGCTAAGAGCAAGTTCTTTTTATTAGCAGCTATTCATGTAGAAGCATAATCAATCTTGGCATACCAAGTGGTTACTGGATATTGAGTTATTTTGAGAAGACATATATTAATGTATTAAGGTTTGCACAGCAAATTAAGCACATCCATGAAAACTATAGAAAGGAGTGATTAAATGTTAATGCATGAATTTGTAGTATTTTAATTAATCATATATTATTCTGAAATCCTTCACTAACTAAAATTCAAAATAGTAAAAACTTGCACATCTTTGTCTTCTCTGTCATTTTGGAAAATCATGGAATTTCTTTCCCTCATTTGTTTCTAGCCAGGTGGACTTTTATATTTGAGTGATTTAAGGCATTTCAAATGAGTGCATTAGTTAATTCCTTTCTCTCACATGTTTTCAAACTCCATTAATTTTTTATCTCCCCAACTTTTTTTCTTTATGCACCTACATCAATGAATAATAGTAGCAAGTTTCTCATTAATAGGCAGCATGACTTTGAATCCAGGTCTTAGGGAATGAGAACCAGCTCCTTTAGTATTTCTTTCTTTTCTCAAAAAGTGTTCCACTTTCCTCACAAAGGACGTACATCTCTTAAGACCAGTGAGCCTCCTCATTATTACCATGTTGACATGTTCCAAGATTTTGCCTTCTCATTAAAAAGTAAAGCACAACAAAACAAAATAAAAACAAAAACAAAAGCAAGCAAACAAAAAACTTTTGCCATTGAAAATAAATGATATTACCAAATGAGGGAGACATTGTTGAAAAAATACCTGTTGCTTCAGAATATACATACAGCCACAATCTGTAGATTTGTGTTTGGAGTATAAAACACAGCAGTGTTACTTGTTGTGTTATTCTAGGTTTGTAAATATTCACTAGAGTATGATCATTTAAGCCAAAATTCCCAATGAAGGGGAGAAGGAGATGCAGAAGGTCTAACCATGAGGACTATATCATCACATGCAGATTGGAAATGTGGATGTAGCTCTTTGCACCCCCTGCCTTCACCCTCTATCTGGTAATCCTGGCATACTAGATGAGGTTTGGAGGGGTATCTCACATAGACATTTGTAGGTAAGCACTTGAGATCTACTGAGAAGTCCTGATTCTGTTTGGAAGTCTTCTTAAGTTTTAAAATATTTAACAATTTCATTTTACTTTGGAGATATACCCACTTGTGGAATCTGGCATAATGAGGCAGACCGGTATGATAGTAACTCTTAAGTCTATTAAGTGAAGAATAACCACAGAATTGTTGCTAACACAGGATTAACTATATGGTCATTGAAACCACCAAATGTAAATGTTTTTAAGTTCCCCTTCACTGCCATTTTCCATTCTAAATTAGTGTGTTGAAAGAAAATAAAACTCGATCTTTTGAGTTAGTCTCATCTCTTAATAGCCTGAATAAATGCATAAACAAATGTAGCCTCTTTACAATAATTGTGGCTTACCAGTTTTAGTGCCTTACTTTTCCAATTTGAGTTCCTTAGTGGATTTAAAAATTGTTTTTCTCTGTACATATATAATGTTATTTTTTAAAATAGTTATATCTGTTTCTTTTTTGGTAAGAATTATACTCTGACACAATGGTTTTTGACAATTTGAGTTTGGTTAATTGAAGACAAGTTTTGTGGTTAATGCTTTTGGGCTTTGAATCATGTATTTATTCCTGTCTCCATCATGTTCTGTTTGCTTACATTTTGGAGGTTAATTTTGATTTCAAGATACTTCATTTTTTATTTCCTGCTTCACTTTGTAATTCACATTTCCTTTTCTACCCTCAAAATCAAGACTGTAAACAAGTTTTCTCACATTTTTTTGCCAACACGCTAAAAGACATATCAGTAGATAAAGCTGAAAATTGGAAGACATGTCAGTGAAATCTGCTCGCCCTGCTCATACCCCTAAGAAACAAGAACTTCATTGCCAACTGCTCACAGCACAGACTGAGGTGGTGAATACACAGGGCTGTGAGGAGCGTGTGGATGATGTGGTGCCTCAAGTAGATGCTGCCCGTAAGGTCTATCCTTTGAGAGGTGCTGCCTGGCTGATCACCTCTTGCATTTACTATGTGGAAAATGCCACAAGGAACCCGAAGCAGGATGGGAGTGGAATCCCCCTGTAGGCCACGCCTGGATTACATACCACCCTTTTGACCAGCTCGCATTTCACATCCCTCAGATGTGATTGCGTGAAAGTTTTCTGTGCTTCCACACTAGGCCCACATTCAAGTTCCTGCATGCTTTTTTCCTGTATGCTGTGCATTTGGAATCTGCCTAGTACCTCCTTTCCACTCATTTGTCTGTCTTGAAAAAGGTCTGAGAAGATGACAAGAAGCTCTGAGAGCAATAAACCATATAGTTTTTAGCTTAATATTGTCAGAGAGGAAAAAAAAAGAGACAAAGTTCTGAAGAAAGCAAGAGATCAAAGTTAAATTTTGCAATTTATCTTTAAAAAAGGAATGCATTTTCCACTTCTTTAAGTGCCAGAAGAAGCAATGAGAAACAAACAAAATAATGCTGGCAACCTCATCGTGGTTGGCATAGAGTAAAGGCTTCACACGTGTGTTTACTGCCATTACAAGAAGAAACACCACGTGTTTCCAGTATACACCGAGGATAAATGCGATGCAAAGACAATATGAGAGGCACCGAGTTTTCACAAATCTGACTCCAGGATTACTGTCCTTTCAGCCACTTTCTTTTTTGTAGGCAAACTAACCATCTCTGCATGTATACTGGAAAATAAATGAGCAAAGGGCTGGTGAGCTAATTCATCGCTCAAGAGAGCAAATTCAGTTTTCTGATTACACATACACATTTTATGACCTAAACAAGGATTTATATATATTTTTTATAATTAATAGTTCTTTTAAAAAATATTTTACAAACTGATGGGTATTCCCTGGCCCCTACTTGGCTTCTTCAAGTACGGAGTTATTGTTGATACCATGAAAAGTTAGTCGGAAATAAATTTTTCTAGGGAAAAACCAAAACAGATATTTGGAAATCACTCACTCATGATCATTAACAATAATCACTAACATTAAATAAAATTTAAGTTAAACAGGACAGACATGAATAGAGAAAGTCCAGTTATTTTCTTTATTTTGATTAGTGCTAGGAAAACTGACATTTTTACAGGAATATAAAAAAATAAAGAATCTCACAATGGAAAATGAACTCTTGGAAAAATATAACCAGAATATTATCCTGTGCTTTTTTTGTATCTGTTTTTGCCATCACATAGTAAATATAAATTTTAGAAAAGTTGAAAATCCAAAAGTATTCACTAAGAAGATAATAGAAAGTAAGATGACCACCTGAAATATTGATTTATCCCAATGTCTTTCTATGTAAAACTTTCAAATGATTGAGGAAAAAAAATCAATTTGCTTTATATCATGAATCCATGCTAGTAAATTTGATTTGTCATGCATGCATGTTACTATATTAGATTGGTCTTGACAGATTTTGCTTAGCCAGTTATTTATTGCTTAGATATTTAGGTTTTCCTCTGTTTTTCTCTACTACAAATTATACTGTTTTAAAAATGTATTGTTTTGTGTCCTGCTTGGTTGACTTTACAGCACACCACTGCCTTATTATTTCTTTTTTGTGTGTCCCTTAAAAGTTGTTACTTTCCTTTGGGAAATGAAAATACCAATATTTAATTTTTTTTAATGTTTATGTTTTTTAAAAAGATAAAGAGAGCAAAAGTGCAAGCAGGGGAGGGGCAGAGAGAGAGGAGGACCGAGGATCCCAAGCAGAGAGTCCAATGCAGGTCTCAAACCCATGAACCCCGAGATCATGACTCAAACCGAAGTTGGATGCTTAACTGACTGAACCACCCATGCACCCAAAGATACCAATATTAAAAAAAATAACTTTTAAAATAAATGGTTACCTTTATCTTTTTTTTCTTAACATAAACCTAGATTTCCATTTGTATTATTAAAAGTATAAAAATAAATTATAGCTCTTCAGGGAGATCAAGTTATACGTAGTGTATGAAGAGTGTAGAGGATGTTAGGGAAATGCAAATCAAAACCACAAGGAGATGACACTCTCCCCTGTTAGGATGGCTATTATAAAAACATAAAACATAAGTGTTAGTGAGGATATGAAGAAAAGGAACTCTTGTGCACTGTTGGTGAGACTGTAAACTGGTACAGTACAGATGTTCCTTTAAAACTTAAAAATAGACCTAGTATATGATCCAGCACTCCTTCTTCAGGATATATATCCAAAAGACATGAAATCATTATCTTGAAGAGATATCTGCATACCCGTGTTCACAATAGCCAAGGTATGGAAACAACGTTAAGTGTCCATCAGTGGATGAATGGATAAGGAAGATATGGTATATACCTACAATGGAATATTTTGAAGGCCTTAAAAAATCTTGTCATTTCCAACAGCCTATGTGAAACTGGAGGACATTATACTTAGTGAAATAAGCAGGACACAGAAAGAAAAATACTACATGATCTTACTTACATGTGGAATCTAACAAAGTCAAATATGTAGAAGCAGAGAGTAGAATGATGGTTCCAGGATCAGGGTGATGGGGGGAATATGGGGAGATATCGGTTAAAGGGTACTAAGTTGCAGTGATGTTGGGTAAATAAGCCTAGAGATCTAACTTGCAGCATGATGATTATATTAATAACACTGTATTATATACTGGAAATTTGCTAAAAGTAGATTTCAGGTACTCTCACCACATAACACACAAAAAGTATGCAAAGAAATGGATATGTTAATTAACTGTAGTAATCATTTCATTATAGATAGATACAGATAAATAGATATCTCCAAGCATATGTTGTACACCTTGAATATATTTAATTTTTTTTCGGAAAAATAAAGCATATCAGGAAAAAAAATTCTAGTGATTTCGTCCTTTAAAAAGTTGACCTTAGCTAGAAAGAAGTGTTTTTCTTGTTTTCCCCTGTGAATACAAAGTAAGGAAACATTTTCTTCAATGGAATTTTTCAACATTTTTAGTCACAGTTTTGTGACTTTGTAGATAAAGAACCATTTCCTTTTAATAGAAAACACTCATCTTTTATCTTGATAGTTTTTCTCTTTTTTATGTGCATGAGTATGTGTGTGTTGCAGCATTTCTTTTGAGTACTGATTACTTCTATGGTTCTTTTTTGTGTGGTTGCAATCACTTTTATTTTTGTATGTCTACTTTCTCTGCTCCCTTAGACGGCCTCTATCTCTTTTCTGTGTTTCATTTCCTAACAAGCCACATTCAAATTCTATGCTTATTTTTGTCCCTTCTGAATATATTCTTCTTTCTGTGGCCCTAAATTCCAAATAGCCATTCTTTATTGAAATGCATAGACCAATGTTGGGAGCTGTGGGGCAGTGGTTCTTAAACTTTAGTTTGTAGGGGAATCACTCTGGGAGCTCATTTAAATGCAGGTTGCAGGACACCATTTCCTGAGTTTCAGATTTGGTAGGTCCAGGATGATAACTGGGAATTTGTTTTTTTCTACATTACCCCGTGTGTTCTGGTGCATATGGTTCCTTATTCACACTCTAACAAGCGGTATATTCAAATGAATTGGACACCTTGACTTCCATGTAGTTGTTAGAATGTCAGTGGCCTGTTTTGGAGAAAGCTTCTTGAGGTAAATATATAGAGAGCAGGGCCTTGAGGGTAGAATATGGTTTGTTTGAGAGAGGCAGTAGTTAATTTCAAGGAGAAACACTGTGTTCCAGAACTCTCTCATCTTCCATCTTCACGGCATGATGCCACTAGGCAACTTCACTTTATGTGCATCATGTTGACTGCCTTTATTTGCTGTTGTCTAGTCCATGAATGTCCCACTTCTTAAAGAACTCACAGGACACAAAAGAGTGGATAAGAAGTCACTAAATGGTAGGCACATAGTAAATCATCATAAAAATGAGAATATCATATTGGATAAATAGGGAATTTTTTAAAAAGTTCTGTAGGCTCTCTAGCCTATGATTGTACCCATTTCTGATCTTGCCATGATCTTCTATGTCCTTTTCATAAGACATATAAAAGATACATAAGGGACATTGACAGAAGGCTTGAAGTTGGTCAGTGCCACCAAAATACCTGTTAAGTCCACTAAAGTGTTTTCATTTGACATTTTTTATTGTTGGCAACCACAACTGAAATTTGGGAAACCATCCCCAGTCTCTAAAAGCACTTGCTTCTGTGAGCCATTTTCCAAAATTTCTGTATTTTATTGCCAGCTGAGTTTAAGTTTCATCTAGAATTAATATAAGAAGTATTTATCAGAAATATTTATCAGTATTAGCCTTTTGCTAATGCTACTTACAAACAAAATACACTGACATTAGCTTTCTTATTTGTAAGTGTATGGGACAGTAGTTGTTAAAAAATAACAATCTAAGATATTATTAGTAAATTGTTTCGAGTTGTATACTTTTTGGATTAGCTGAAATGATGAGCCACTATTCTGTGATGTCAAATGTAGGACTACAATAAATGCCATGAATTTAACTATCCAAACTGAATTGATTTCTTTACAGTTTGCTTTTAGCTGAAGAAAATGGGAAAAATAGTTATGTAAAGCTTGGATAGAAGCCATGCAATAATGAAGAGAACTGGAGGTGTATAATTGGTATTGATTTAAACTGTAAGGAACCAATATCACCTAATTTTATGGCTGTGGATAATCCATATTTATTCTTAGAGTATTAAAGGATTTAGAATTCTGGTCAAGAGCTGGATAAAGCGTCTAGGTAAATTTGAAATAAAGCATTTAGTCTTCTATTAAAGACATATTCTAGACATCCCTTGGAAAACTGGAGCTTAAGAATTATGTCATTGCTCTGTAGCTTATAAAAAAAGATATGTGGCTTTATATGATTGCTGAAACATACTTATAAGTTGTACCTTTAACTAGATAAAATTTTATTTTCAAATTATTTTTAATACTAAGTACTTTTTCTTTATCAAAATATTAATTTACATTATGAAAGACAAGATACTTCTTGGGATTCTTTAATAAAGAAAGTGGACAGAAGTCAGGAGATGTGGATCTCTATTTCATCATGCTAAATTTAGGGTCTGGAACAGTGTTTGGCATATAGTAACTACTGAGTAAACATTTCTCAAATGAATAAATAAATGAATATTTCTGACTGTTACCATTCTGAGAATATAAAAATAATACAACTTCATTTTTCTGTTGCTAAATTTAACTCTATTTTAAGCCCTTTTTCCATTGGGGAGGAAGAAACATATTCTCAATTTCTAGATTCCTCTTGTATTCCACTGGGGTCATACCTAAGTTCTTGGGAGTTTATATAGTGTGAAAGTATTGGGTCAGCTGCCCTACCCTCAGGGTCATCTGTATGTAAGGACCCCCTGAGGGCTGACCATTGACCCAGCTGCTCTCCAACTCCCAGGGCATACAGGTCCCTGTTGAATTGGTCCTTTGGCTTTCATTTCACAATGGGAGGTTGAACTTATGCTCTAGCCTCTCTGTCCTGCATCACAATCCTGGAAATGATAGAAAAGATATTTTAGACAAATAAATAATAGAGATAATAAAATAGCTGAGCTCAAAAGCGTCTTTGGAAACTTTTGGTAAAGCAAGAATTATGAAGAATCTTCAGAATTTGGACTGATTAAATAAGGAAAGTATAGCTCAGGACTTCTGTGGGTACCTGCTGCTGGAGAATATGGGGGTGGTACTAAGTTCACGTTCAGAAATGCGTGAACCTGGAAACAGGGGTGTAGGCCTGGGCCAAGGGCAATAAGAGCTGATTTTGTGGGAACAGGCAGCCAGTTCACACTCAAGACCTCACACTCCTCCCTGAGCCTGGCTTATTAAGTGTGGTTTCTGTGTCTAGTTGAGAGCACCAGGTGTGGGAGCTTAGTTTCTGGGTGCCAGGTGGGAATCCAGGGTGGGCAGACATAGCTTGGAGAAATATGGTACCTCCAAGCCCAGGTGGCCAGCTCCAGAAGTGTCTACCGGCAGCAGTGTTCTACCTCTGTCACCAAATACTCTGACCAAGTGCCAGCTAAGGCCTCTGCTCCACAGGTGGATGGCATGAAAGGGGGTTTCGACTATAAACATGGGCACACAATCAAGAATCAAAAGAAACATTTAAGGAAAGCCTACAGTACAAAGTATAAAACATATAAAGGATAATTTAAAGGTGATAAAGTAGAAAACTTACTCAGCCATTCTGGGGTGCAAAAGATTCACTCTGAGATGTGAGAAACTCTGAAAAGCTTTGTAAATACTTCATTCTCTGCGTCTTTCAAGTCCGAACTGCAGCCTCAGTGGTCATGGTGTTGTGTTAGCTTGTGCCTTCTAAATTAGACTCAGAGAAGACTTTCTATTTTTCTTAGGCCTTTGGGTCTTCTTGACACTACTCACTTGCTGTCTCCTCCACTGTAAATGCAAAAGCATCCCTCATAAAGACAACACACAAATCACAATGTGCAGCTTATTAAAAACTACAGACATCATCCAACATTTTCTGTCACCATTGCCTTTATGTCGCTCCCTCTGCTGTTCAGGTTTTAATTGTTTTTGTTAATTCAGTTGCGTTTGTACACACACACACACACACACACACACACACACACACCCCTGTCTGTGCTTATATAAAATAGGCTGTACCTGTGTGGCCAATTTTGTAGAAAATTAAGACATAGGAATGCGTACTTACAAAATAGATAATTTAGGAAATGATGACTGGAATCATGAAAGACTGCTTTTTGTTTATCAGTGCATTTGTTGTAACTTACTTTTTTAAAAATATAATTTATTGTCAAATTAGCTAGCATACAGTATGTACAGTTTGCTCTTGGCTTTGGGAGTAGAGTCTCGTGATTCATTGCTTATATACGACACCCAGTGCTCGTCCCAACAAGTGCTTCCTCAAAGCCCATCACCCATTTCACCTCTCCCTCAAGTCCCTATCAACCCTCAGTTTGTTCTCTGCATTTAAGAGTCTCTTATGGTTTGCCTCCCTCCCTGTTTGAAACTATTTTTTCCCCTTGCCTTCCCCCATGGTCATCTGTTAAGTTTCTCATATTCCACATATGAGTGAAAACATATATCTGTCTTTCTCTGAATGACTTATGTGGTAATTTACTTTTAACTGTGGGTTCCCCTGGTGTATATAACATATAGTTTAACTTTCTTTAAGTGATTTGTTTTACACCTAGAAAATAATATACTGAATGAATATAATGAATTCTTTCCAGATGGGCACATATTCCCTAGGCCATAGTCGCTTAGAAATAAAACAAAAAGTGTGTGTTGATAGTGAGCCCCATTGATGACTGAGTTGGCATCCCTCTTTGCTCCTCTCTCCACTGCCTCTCCCCAGCCATGCCACCAAGCCCTTTCTTAGCAGGTCCCAGCTGACTAACACATTCACCAGGGCAGCCATTAAAGGACATCTCACTCTGGCCCTTGATCCCATTCTTCCTGTCCCTCCTCATGCAGTGGGAAATCTCACTGTGCTGGAGGTCCTTTCCCACCTCTGTGGTCCTAGAAATGTCTTCGTGGTGCCGTCCCTCCTAGTAGATTTTGATTCTCTTCTGTGGCAGCTGACCCTGTCCAGGCCAGTTAGTGAGAGCATTTGCTTCATTTAATGTCTTCTGATTTTCCTAGTGCCTCAACTCCTTCAGCCCCTCCCTCCGACTTTACTGCAGACCTGCACAACCTCCCTTTTGTGGTGTGTGACAGGAAGATAGGAGGGGATGGGGAGTGTATAACCTCTTCTCACACTGGGTGACCTCCCTGTCAGGCGTGAAGAGTCTCTCTATGTCTTCTGTCACACCTGTCAGAAGACGCAGACTATGTCCGCGGCATGGCACTCCTTAGGCTCACTTTGCAGCTTTTGCATCCAGATTAGGCTCTTTCTACACTAACAAACCTTGAAGATTCCTCCAGGTTTCATCTCAGGAACTAGAAATGTTTTGTAACAAATTGGGAGACGGAGATGAGCAGCAAGAGTAGACAAGAAAGCAATGCTGAAACATTACTGTTGGAATTTTTGTTTATTCTTATTTTGGGGTTGACTCCTATTGCCACTTGGCAGTCACCTTTACCATGCAAGTTTTTGGTTTGGGTATTGTAAACTAGGCAGCAAATGGAAGAAACAGAAAGTCTCAGGGATTTAGGGATTTACTTTCCCTTAGGGTCTCTCGTTCCTTTCATGAATAGTTATGTTACAGACCCAGCTATTTCTTTTATACAAAAGAGATGGGTTATTTGAATGTTATTTTCAGTCTGAGGCCAACCAACAAAAGACACTTGCTACTGTAAATTAGCTCCTGCTCTGCCAGTGACCAAACAGGAGGGGACGGGACTATCCTACCAATGCACTTACGTTCCATATCTTATTTTCCATAGTGAACAGAGTTAACAGAAGTACAATTGTTTTTTTTTTTTTTTTACAAAAGAAAAAAAATGGACTGTATGCCTAAAATTAAATCTTATTCTTGAGTGTACTACTCTAGAATTCTAAGTTACTTGAAAGCAGGACATTGTTGCCAGAGCCTTTTGAATTCTTGTAGTGCCAGGAATGCCAATAGGCACTAGGAGGCCACTGACATAGAATTCCATCAAATATGTGTTACTGACTTAAGAGCGTTCCAAGAAAATTTAATATTTGGATATTCTTAATGTCAGTATTTCCTCTAAAGGTGTTTTCAGTAATGTGAAAAGTCAGTATAGCTAGGAATTTATCCAAGGGATACAGGAGCACTGATGCATAGGGCCACTTGTGCCCCAATGTTCATAGCAGCACTCTCAACAATAGCCAAATTATGGAAAGAGCCTAAATGTCCATCAACTGATGAATGGATAAAGAAATTGTGGTTTATATACACAATGGAATATTACATGGCAATGAGAAAAAATGAAATATGGCCTTTTGTAGCAACGTGGATGGAACTGGAGAGTGTGATGCTAAGTGAAATAAGCCATACAGAGAAAGACAGATACCATATGGTCTCACTCTTATGTGGATCCTGAGAAACTTAACAGGAACCCATGGGGGAGGGGAAGGAAAAAAAAAAAAAAAGAGGTTAGAAAGGGAGAGAGCCAAAGCATAAGAGACTGTTAAAAACTGAGAACAAACTGAGGGTTGATGGGGGGTGGGAGGGAGGAGAGGGTGGGTGATGGGTATTGAGGAGGGCACCTTTTGGGATGAGCACTGGGTGTTGTATGGAAACCAATTTGTCAATAAATTTCAGAAAAAAAAAAAAAAAAAAAAAAAGGTCAGTATAAATGGGAAGGATTATTGCTGATTCTGCTGCTGCTGCTGCTACTGACTGGGGATCATTGTAATATTCTCAAAAAAGGCAAACTGACTTTCTGATCAGGGCAAAGCTTTGCACATGTAATCACACTCATCGCCTGTTCTGAATGGCTGCGGCAGTGCAGAGCTGGGACCTTAGGCACCCCAGGGAGTCAGGACAGCAATGGGAGTTGGAAATAACTAGAGAAGTTTAAAAAAAAAAAGCAAGTGTAAATTTTGTACCATCTTGTCTAACACTTTTCTGTCAGTTTTGTACATGGTATTCTCTCCTGCCCCATGTGCCAAAGTGAAGTCCTTGGAGGCATTTCTTTCTTAAGATTTCCCCATTTTTGTAAAGCCTTTCTTTCTGTTATTGGAAGGACCTCCAACTAGACCAGGTCAGTACAGCTGTTAAATGTGTAGCTTATAGTGTCACCTTGACATGTAATGTGTTCAAATCCAAGCTCTGCCATTTCCAAGTCCTGAAGTTTTGCACCAGTTACTTAATCTTTTTAACTTTCTTCTTCCTTTCCTGTAATATGGGGCAATGGCAGAAAGAGTGCCGCTGTCAGTGGGTTTTAGGGGAGTTAAATAAGACAATCAAGAAGGACAACCCATAAATGCCTTCAAGTGTTGTTACTGTATTATGGTAGCAAAATGAACATTGAACTGACCATTTAGACATGTCAGCTTCACACATGCATCAAAATCCTTTGCCTTAAATTTCTTGTTATTTTTTTTAATGTTTATTTATTCTTGAGAAAGAGCACGAGCAGGGGAGGGGCAGAGCGAGAGAGGGAGACAGAATCTGAAGCAGGCTCCAGGCTCTGAGCTGTCAGCACAGAGCCCATCTTGGGGCTCCAAACCATGAACCATGAGATCATGACCTGGGTCAAAGTCAGACGCTCAACTGACTGAGCCACCCAGGTGCTCCTTTTGTTATTTTTGATGAAAGCATTTCTTAGGATATAATTATATGGTTCTGAGCTTTCATTTTCTACTTCACTACTGTAGATATGGTTTGAATGCAGATGAGTAGACTCAATAAGTACAGGTAACATGGTAAAATTAATTATTTCAGAGGGAAAAAGAAAATTTTACTGGGAAGTATATCCAGCTTGACTATGTAATTATTGGATCATTGTCTGGCTATTTCTTTGGACGGCTTTTTCTAGAGATCCCAAATGGCATTGACTGTGGCAGTGTTGAAAGAAAATTCTTAAAATCTCCCTGAGGAAATTCCAAAAGGTATTTTGGAGGTACAACAAGAGAACTTTGTTAGTAAGGAATTACCCTTTAAATTAGATTTTTCTTTCTAGGAAATTGTATTACTCTTCTATTTTATAAGATTCAGATTAATGAATTCAGATTAACAAAAATGTTCGAGGATTAGATTTCTCTAGATTAACGTCTCCTTTCTGTTTGTGAAGTGAAACAATTTTTCTTTAAACTTTTTAGGCTAAATGTTTGTAGCTAAGAATTTGCATATAAAATCAAACCTAAATTGGTCTGGATTGAAGTAATCTGGTTCCATTCTTTTGGCAAAACTCAAATTTAAAGCCTGAACAAAAGGCACTGCTGCTTTCATAATTTTAAAAATGCTCACAAAACCCCGTAACATAAATAAAACATGTAAAAATGTTCTAACAATCTAGAATTATAAATGAGTCATGAACTATAAGGGGGAAAGTTCATAGAGAGATTTAGACTTGAGTCTTCTTACAGTTACATCTGAGATGAGTTAAATAATTTAAGACAGAGTTTATAAAGTTTGTGCTTGTGTGTTTTTTGTTTGTTTGGAGATAAGAAAAAATAGGCATTTTATGATTCCTGATTATTCATTTACATCTCCATAAATTGTCATGAACTGTCTGTGAATATGTGCCTAAACCTTATACTAAAGAAAAAAAACAAGCTTTGGGTTCACTAGTAAAAGAAATATTACTTTTCCTACTTATGAAAATATAAATATTATATATCTTTATAACTATCCATATGGTTTCAAAAGAATTTGCTGTAGAAATTATAAAAAGTGAAGTAACATTCGTGAACATAGAAGTGTTAGACTAAAGTCTATATGTGCAGGTTGGTGATTTTTGGAATGACGTTGTTGGCACTTCACAGTTCAGTGATTGTGTCATTACTTAACTTTCAAAGATACGATAAATCGTGATACCAAGTTGGTGTAAGCACCAAAATATCCACTGGTCCCTTTTTCTTAGAAGTAGTATTTGTATCAAATATGACTATTCTCCAGCCTTAATCCATGGCGTAGGGGATGTGTGATGAGTTTTCCTCTTTAAGATCATTGGCACATATTAGCCACATCCAAGAAGGCTCCCTTCCAGATTAAGTGTCTCCACTCATTGGAGGCCCTTTCTTTGCCATGTCAGTTTCTGTCACTCACATCCCAGTGTAGTGACTGCCTTTTGTTATTTATCATTCTAAGAGACTTTATTTACATTCCAGTTAGTTAGCCTACCATGTAATATTAGTTTCAGGTGTACAGTATGGTGATTCAACACTTCCATACAACACCTGTTGTTCAGCACAACAAGTGCACTCCTTAATCCCCATCACCTATTTAACCCATCACCCCACTTACCTCCCCTCTAATGGCTGACTTTTAGATTTGAAGTTCATATACTTCAAGAGCCTCCCCATTAGTTGCAGGTGCTGCAGGTAATAGGGGAAATTTACTTACAGCCTTGATGCATACAGTCAAAGGCAGCCACTCATATGGCGTGGTAGGTGGGAACCACAATAAAGATTTAAAAAATATTTTGAGTCTTTGTGTTCCAAGACACACAACCTGAATCCTTATTTCTGGGTGGTAAGGGTAGAGGGCAACGGTAGGTGGCTCCAGTGAAATGAAACTTGCTGTCACTAAAGGAGTCTCCTTCATAGCATTCTGCCCCAAAACTAATCTATTGTACTTCAAACCATTCAAGAACATGGGGCAACTTGAATCTGGGGTGTAATAATCTAGTGGGGCTCAAGACTGGACAGGATGGAGTGAAGAGGCAGAGTCAAGATAATGACATGGCGACTGTACGGTCATCGGGCCTCTGGCTGTGTCTCTAAGAGTAGGGGTACCTTGAGTGATACATTTCTAATTTTCAGAGGGACTGATCCACACACAGATATATTAAACCAAAATCAAACTTCCCACGAAATATTATGTATACATACGCTAGGCATTGTTTCCTGGTATTTTCTTTTCTTTCTTTTTTTTTCCTGCTGTGCCCTGTTGTAGTATGATTTATTCTATATAACTTATTAAGATGTCTGACTTTAAATCATTAAACTTATTTTGCAATCTACTAATGGCTCATAACTTGTAGTTTAAAAAACTGTAATATAATTTTAACATGTTTATATAATAGTCAAATAAAAATAATGTAAATTAACACAGAAGGGGTCTACTAGATTGTTTTTAAACAAATTTTAGAGAGAATATATGTAAAGTGCTTGCAAATACCCTGACATACAGTACAAAGTCATTTTTTATTAGCTATTATTTTCATGTGTAAGCTGAGAAAGTTATTTACATGAAAGTTTCCAATACTTTATTGAATTATCTGAAAACAAAATAACAATAGCAATACCTATGACAAGTACAATAATTATTTTGGATAAATTACAGGAGGGAATTTGGTCCATGCTCCACTGATTAGTATGTACCACATTATTTGTCATGCAGTGAAGATATATATTCCCGTTCCTTTATGCCAATAGAGGAGGCTGAAGGTTTGTCAAAGTTTCCTTCAAATGTTTTGCTTTCTTTCTCCCTCTTGAGCTGACCTATTTTTCTAGCTTCTTCTTGGGCTCTTTAAGTGCAACCTTCCTGCCCAGCGCCTCATGAGCTGGAGGATGCTGAAATTAATGCTGGAGGAAGAGAGTACATTACTTCACGAGAAGGGATTACTTTATCCCTTTGCTCCAAGTTTTCAGCCTCATGGTCATTACATTTTCTTTACACTTTGACCAATGGAAAATGTTTTTAGATATACTGATATAAATTGTTCTTATACTCTGTAATTAAGTATATTTATTCCTGTTAATTCGTCCTTTAAAGATTCTGCTTGATTCATTATGCTACCATTTTATTTGGAATCTTTGAAATTATATTCCTAAGTTAGTGTATGATTTTAGATTCCTGGATTCATTCATTCATTTATGAATGTATGTATCATTAAACAAGTATGGATTGAATGGTCTTGTAAAATTTACAGTCTTGTGATAGGTACATGTAAGTGTCCTTGAAGAAAGGACATCTGTACATTTAAACAGAAATTTTAATGTTTATTTTTGAGAGAGAGAGAGACATGGAGTGTAAGTGGGGGAGGGTCAGAGAGAGGGAGACAAAGAATCTGAAACAGGCTCCAGGCTCTGAGCTGTAGGCCCAGAGCCTGACACGTGACTCAAACCCACAAATTGTGAGCTTATGTCCTGAGCTGAAGTTGGGCACTCAACCAACTGAGCCACCCAGGCACTCCAGGACCTCTGTATTAATGAAGCTAGGCCACTGTAACACAGAGATTTGATTGTCTTAACTCAGTAAGTTAAGAGTTGTTTGACTCAAAAAGAATACATAACCCATTTATCTTCTGCACAGCGGTTTGTAGGGGGATTCTAGACCTCATGGGGGGTTTCCACCAACTTCAACATGTGGCTTCCAAGTGTAGTGCCAGTAATCACCATTTCCTAGCTATCAAGAAGATGTAAACAGAGAGTCCAGGACAAGTGTCCTTGTAGAGATGACCCAAAAGTTGCACATGAACTTTTTGCTCACATCTCATGGCCACACTTAGGTGCAAGAGAGGCCGGAAAATATGTTCTGTCTTGGACAACCAGATACCCAGCTAAACAGTGGATGCTCCAAGGAAGAATGGGTCAAGGAAGGAAGTTGGCATTCTCTGCCAAAACATCTAATGTAGTAAATAGTAACTCATCAATTGAAGGATGCAGGGAGTAGGAATTAGTGTTTTAGTTAATTTGGAGCTCACAAAATGATACAGATAAGCAAGCAGACAATTTTGTAATGAAATATTGAAAATGCACTGAGAGGGCATGCACAGAGCACTGACCACTGAATTATTACATATGAGGCACATGTAAGCCAAGCTTGGAAGGCAGAATGAGAAAGACTTTCCTGTCTAGGTAGAGATCTGAAGGGTGAAGTTGGCTATCAGATGATAGTTGGAGGGGGTGTTCAAGGGAGAGGTCGCATGAAATTCAAAGGCCTTGACATGAGATTGAGCATGGAAAAGTTAACAAACTGAAAGAATTGCAGCCTGTCAGGTGGGCATATGGCAGGGCAGTGAGACTTTGAGAGATGAGTTAGAGGCAGGTTATGCTTTACTCCATGCTAAAGAGATTGAACTTTAATGTTAAGGCAAGAGGAAAGAAACTATGGAAGAGTTCAGGTAAGAAGATGGATGAGTGTTATTCATTATTGCAAGCCAAGCCTGAATTATAGCTGTCACACGAATTCCTGGAACCAAAGGAGGAAGGTTATGAAATATGAAAGCTTTCTATTCAATCCTTGAGAATAAAGGTAACATAAAGGTTTACAATATAGCTTAGTGTGGCTTTCATATAGACTGTTTAACTGCAAAATGCTTTATTTAGGTAATGATTTTTGAGTTTCTACTTCTTACTCGTTGATCAAACTGGCTAATACTTATACTCTGAGAAATAAACAAGAAAATCAGTCTATAATGACCACAAAATAGAATTTCTCAGTCTTAAAAACAGATTGATGAACTGAATGGAGAAAGAGAAGGAAGGACCAGAAAAGGAAGTTTAGTAGTCATCAAACAAACAAACAAACAAACAAAAACAAACAAAAAAAACCCCTACAAGACAGTGGAAGACATGAATGTGTAAGTGGTACCTGACAGTAACATCCAAGCATTGGATCACCAGCTTTGCCACTGTCATAGCATCTGAGCATCTGATGAGCTTCTGATGGTTAAGCCTCACGTGGTTGGTAACAAGTGGCAAATGTGTTAGGAATCTCAACTTTAGTTTTAAGATGAATATAAATTTTGTAGAATGTATTTATGCTTTTTTAAATTTAAAAAAATGTGTCTTTTTCTGCTATTGTTTCTGTTAAATACATTCCAGGAGGATTTCTTATATTATTTTTAAGGCTTTTTGCATACGCTAGTACTGTATAGTATGTTACTGATAATATGGATATCCTGATTTCAAAAATACTGGTCTGGTCAATGCCAACGTGTAAGAGGACTGCGAGATAATTAAAATTCATGAATTAGCTAGGGAGACACTTGAAACGCCATTCATTAAAGTGCAAAATGGAATGGTTACACCCAGTGGAAATGTACCTGTCAGCATAATCAGCTTATGCAGCTCCTTAGTTAAGCTGTTAAGGGAAGCCAAGTCATAGTCAAACATCACTTTATTGATTTACTGAGAGAAATTACTGTCACCCAAACTAGAAATAGCCCTCACAGCATGATCGCCATATTCTTTGCTCATAAACAGGCTCATGTGAGAAACAGGAAGTTACTTGGTGGACATGAAATCAAATGTTAGGTAAATAAAATATAAGGATACCCTGCTGGGATATTGTGATGACCCTGGGTCACTTTAGATCTCAGTAAAGGTTTTCTATGTTAAATTTTAGTTTAACTTTAAAAAGTCATCTTGTATCTTTCATTTCTAAAATCTTAGGGGCACAGTTGCCCTCCATTGCTTATAAATGTACAACAGATAATTTAAGAACAAGGATATTTTTGCTGTAATAGGATTAAGCAGCAGCAAGAAACCATAAAACGTAATTTGGGCCCACTTTTTTTTACTTACAGATACTGGTTTTTTTGTTTGTTTGTTTTGTTTTTGTTTTTGTTTTTGTTTTTAGCTCTCACTTTTATCTGCACTGAGCAGAGGGTACATATTGGCATCCCTCAGGACTTAATCTACCTTAGTTTGTTTGCTTTGTGATGCATTTTTAAAACTGGGTATATCACATGAAAATTACATAAAAATCTGGATTCCTGGCTATCATCTTGAAAAGTGTATAGGGTAGGCTGAGTATCTTCTCGACTCTTTTAATGACCATAACTAAAAAGCTAGATAAAATATAAATATTGTGACCTGGAAAAACAGTAAAAAACCCCAAAATGATAAGAAGGGAAAACTGCAAGCTGGAAAATTAAGTCCCCAAACTGGGTTTCACTCTTAAATTATCTAGGAAGGCCTGATTCAGTTTTTTGTTGAAGGATGTATAGCCCAGAGTAGACAAGATATAAAATCTAGATTGTGGTGGAGCTGGGGAGATGAGTAGGAGACTCTTTTCATATAGTGGGAATACCAAGGGGCAACAGCAAACTATTAATAAACAATCCACAAAGAGTAAAACCATCTTGTCTTTGTTAACATGGACCTGAGTGGAGGGAAAAAAAGTTTCCCTTGAATATTTGAGTTATCCATCAACAAGTTCTACAGCCAGAATTCACACTTGTGTGGTGAAATTTCAAATAAACACTTTAATGTAAGGTAGTCCCAGGATGACAGTGAACTAAACAATTGGCAGAAACAGGTTTGTTTTTTTAATATGAAGCTTCATATAAGATGTAAATAATTTCTAAAATATTTTTCAAGATGTATTTCAAGATATAATGTCCTTAAGGCAAAAAATGTAAACATATGCCACAAGCAAGAACCAATAGAACAAACAGAAGAACACAGGAGAATCACATTCATAAAAGCTATAGATATGGGAATTATCAGACGTAGATACAAAAAAATAATTTTGTGTAATGTTTTAAGAATTAAGAGAGACTTTAAAATGTTAGTGATGAAAAAGATACTAAAATAATACAATTAAAAATGACCCAATGGGGCTTTTAGAAATTAAAAGTGTGTGTGTGTGTGTGTGCGCACGCGTGCATATGTGTAATGATTCAAATTAAAAATTCAGTGTAGTAAGTTGACATATGCTCCCAAAAGGGAGAATTTTTTTTTTCACATGAACCACCCCCCTAACCTAAAATATTAAAAGCACCAGAAAAATACCAAATCAGCAAGCGCTTGAAGGGTCAAGATTTGGGAAAGAGGAGAAATATGGATATTTGCCAATTACAAAGCAATGAATAAGATGATCAGGAACTGAGAAGAGTTTTTGTCAGTTTCAGTGATCTAGAGGGACAGAAACTGAAGTTCAGGAACAAAAGGTCTGGAAGGCACCTGTTCCAGTTACTATTGCTGCATACAAATCACCCCAAATGTAGTGTTGTGGAACAACCATTTTATTATGCTCAGAGATTCTGTGGTTCGTGAATTTAGTGAGGTTACAGCAGAGTGGCTTGTCTCTGTGTCACAATGTTTGAAGCTTCAACTGGAGAGATTCAAAGGCTGGAGGTAACAGGATGCCTGGGGACTGGATTCATCTGGAGGAGTCTTCACACAAATGTGTAGGATTTGATGCTGAAAGCTGAGCTGAGAATGTCATTCCAAACACAAGATGTAGTCTGTTCATTTAGTATTTCCAAATTGTCTAGTTTGGACTTCTTCACAGCATTGTGGCTAGCTTTAAAGAATGAGAATCCCAAATAAAAAGAGGCAGAAAAGTAGAAGGCACTTTGTGATCTATACTCAAGAATCACACGCTAGGCTTTCTTTCCTTCTATATTGATTGATAAGATGGTCACAGAGGTAAGCCCAGGATCAAAAGAAATGGAACAAGAGTATTAAAACCATCTTTGGAAAATACAATCTGCCCCAACACTCCACATTTTTATTTGGGATTCTAGAATGGCCAATAGCCCAATTTCATATCAGTTCAGTTTCTTACTAGATTAAGATGATATATCTACCATAATATTCTGCTCATAACCCAACTAATTTCTCTTTAGAAGATATCATCATCTATACTTTCTGATATATGCTATAGTTAATACACAGGTTATGACATTAAATAAGAAAATGACAAAGCATAAAAATAATATTGGATAAACAGTAAAATTTTAACAAAAAATGATCCACAAAAGATGTAAATATTAGAATTGTCAGACAAGGATATTAAAAAAACTTTAGGTTAATATGTTTAGGAAATTAAATGACAAGATGGAGAATTATAGCTGGGTCAGGGAGTTATAAAAAAGAAATTCTGGGATTGAAAGTTACAATAAGTGAAGTGAACTTAATAAATAGCTTTAACGGCAGATTAGATAAGCCAGTGCAAAGATTTTGTGAACTGAAAGGCAGAATTAATATCCGTACTAAAACATATATAGGCAAAAAGATTTTTAAAAAATCATGTAATATATACAAACCTAGGTTCCCAGAAGTGGAAAAGATAAGGAAAAGACAAAGTCAGTATGTAATTGTTAAGAATTTTACAAGACTGATGAAACAGATTAAGCTATAGATTCAGGAAGTGCTATGCCTTTCAGAAAAACTGCATGTAGTTATTTCATAATACAACAAGAAATGTTACCTTTAAGGTATCAAAATGATAGAGACAACTGACTTTTCATTAGTAACAATGAAAGCCAAAAATCAATGGAATGGACTAATCAGAGTATACTGCCCCCCCACCCCCCTTACCACAGTTTTGCTTTCTGCAGTTGTTGTTGCTTGTAGTAAATTGCTGTCTAGAAGCAGATGATCCTCCTTCTGACCTATCAACAGCAGACTAGTAGTAGCCTAGTGCTACTTCACAGTATCTATGCTATTTACTTTGTTCATCTTATGTTGACATTTTATAATCTCACGTCATTGCAAGAAGATGGGCAAGTACAGTACAATAAAATATTTTGAGAGAGAGACCACATTCAACATAATTTTTATACCTGTTCTATTTTATTATTAGTTATGAGAGACCACATTCACATAATTTTTATACTTGTTCTATTTTATTATTAGTTATTATTGTTAATCTCTTACTGTGCCTAATGTATAATTTAAATTTTATCATAGATGTGTATGTATAGGAAAAAAATGTAGTATATTTAGTGTTTGGTACTATCCATGGTTTCAGGCATCCATTGGTGATCTTAGAATGTATCCCTCCTGGATGGGGCAGGGGTACTGTTATATACTGAAAGAAAGCAATTGCTATCTTATAATTTTTATACCAGCAATGTGTTTTTCAAAAATAAAGTTGAAATAAACATTTTCATATAAATGAAAAGTGAGAATTTATCACGAGCAGATCCATACTAAAAGAAATGTTTGAGTGTTCTTCATACAGAAGGAAAATAATTCTGGATGGAAGCATAGAGATAAGGTATAGGACACAGAGCAGAATAAATGTGTGGATAAATCCAAATAAATGTTGACTATGTAAAACTCTAATAACAATAGTATCTTCTGGGGTGAAATATGTAAAGAATTAAAATATATGACAGTAACAGTACACACACACACACACACACACACAAACACACGAGGGTGGAATTGGCAAGAAATCGAAGTGAACTAGTCTAAGATAGTTGTGTTGCTCAGTCTGTGGTAGAAGTAGCCATTTGTTCTATGCTCCTCCTTCTTTTCTTCTTCTGGCTTTCTTCTGTATTATTTAATATTATTATTCATTTATCCCTATGTTGGCTTCTTAGTTATACAGTGTTTTCCTACTCTCTTTGTGTGTACCACAGAGATTATCACATGTAGTCTACTACATAGAGCAAATACTAAGGTATATATTAGCAATGGAACAACAGCAGTATATTAATGTAAACAGACTAAAATCCAATTAAAGGACAAAGATCTTTGGGCTACCTGGGTGGCTCAGTTCATTGAGCATCTGACTCTTGATTTTGGTCCTGGGGTCATTGGATTGAGCCCTTCATTGGGCTCTGTGCTGAGTGTGGACCCTGCTTGAGATTCTCTCTCTCCCTTTGTCCCTCTCCCTTGCTCACATGCTCTATCTCAAAAAAAAAAAAGACAAAGATTTTCAGATTTGATTTTTAAAAAGCCTATATGCTATTTAAGAGACATGACTTAATTATAAATATACACAAAGTTTAGGCATAAAGACATCCATACTATCCCTTGATATAATCTTTCTACAATAAGTGGAATTAAAGTCAACATATGTAGGGATGCTTTGTAGGAGCAGGGAGAAACAACGATATGGGTAATACTAACAGTGAATGACATTTTTTTTGGTTTTTTTAAGTTGGGAGAAACTAGACTATGATATTTTATAATATTTCATTATGGAATTTTTCCAATTTACAGACATGTTGAAAGAATGTTAACAGTTAACAGTTGAATGTTCAAGCCCTACTGCCTAGATTCTATGAATTTCACCACAATTGCTTTGTTGTATATCTGTTCATTTATCCACTCATCATTTCATCTAATTTTTTGTTACATAATTTCAAATTAAGCTTCCAGTATCCATGAATACAGTATGTTTTTTTCTCCAATGAAAACAGTTTAGGAGAAAGGAAAAAAAAGTTGATTTTAAGAGAGAGTGAGGTCATTGCTGGGACAGTGCCCTCCAATGGTCAGGGCAGATTGGGATCGAGTGAAAAAGCAAAACTGTTTATTAGCATTAGTAGAAATATGGAAACTTTCTCAGGAGGGTGGTTCAGAGTATAAGGCACAGGGGCAAGTAGTGGGTAGAGGTGATAATGGGGTATATATATAGTGATATATATATATCACTTCTATTTTTTTTCCAGAAATATTAAGATGTAAAGAGGTTTTCAGCTGAGAATGAAGTTGGAGAAAACAGAATTGGATTGAGGCTTGAGACTTGAGGAAAAGAAATGAAGTAATCATTGGGATAAGTGAGGGCATCCCCAGAGGTCTACTTGTTGGTTGTGGTTATGAATATTTTCCGATGGTATCAATGTGGAGGGGTTAGGAAGAATTGAGAGAAATGGTTTTCCCAGATATTATCATATTATTCATACAGAGTTTTCATGTCCCAATATGAGTAGCCTAATAGTAATAAATTATAGTGACCATTATTCAAAGACATGGACAGGAGCCTCTTCTCACCACTCACAACCTTCCAGCAATCACAAACTTAATGTTTTATTTATTATTTTATTTTATTTTTTTATAGTCCTGTCAAATCGCCTGGCTTAACTTAGAAATGTTACACTTAAAACTTTGATTTTGAAGACTCAATTTTAAAGAAGACATTTTTTGTCTGTGAATCAGGAAAACTATTCATAATAATTTTTATACTAAGTAAACTTTAGAAAGAAAAAAATATATTTAGACTATCCAATAAAGAAAAAATAAATGATGACAGAAAACATTCAACCATTTAATATTCTGGCATTAATTGCACACCATATCATTGCAACAAATCTCCAGCTTTATGGTTTAGAAGAATTTATTTTTAGCTGAGGTAGGATGAGGGTGTATTGCACTTTTTGTGGGGAAGGGGATGTCAACCCTTAGAATAACTCTGTCTATAAAACTGAGTAAGCCTCATTTTTATTCTTTTATATTAGGAAATGGTTTTACATGTGAGCAGAGAAGGTCAGAGAAATAAATTATAAACCTCAAAGAATGTCTAGTGATTCCATAAGTGCTGGGCTTCTGGGGACAACTTTGTTTTTCTGCTGTGTCAATTTACATTGGTCATTGTTCCAAATTCTATCGTGTCCCCACATAAAGAACTAAAAAGAATTTTATTAGAAAGTACCATTGATAACAAATGGCTTTCTTAAAATGCATCTACCTTTACGAACTAGTAAATTGACAATGGCAGGGAGTCAAGAAAGGAACACATTCTCATTTACTTTGTTGTGATTTCTGTAGTGATTCATGGCAGACTCAAGAAATAAAACACAAGGCATTTGTTGTTGTTAAAGGAAAATTACCCATTTTATATAAGCTTAAAGCAGCATCATTTAGTAGGATCTCCAGGGCCATATTAAGCTATGCCTTACTTCTTTGTTTGGTAATTTAGGGAGGGAAAAAAAAAGCTTTTTCTACATTGTCTTTTTTTTTTTTCCTTTTAAGGAAATACTGCCTTTGACAAAGCCCTAAGTACATTTAACTGCTAAGCTCAATTCTTCTATGTTGAAGGTCATGGATTCTTTCATGTTCATTTGTAAGTACTTGGAGTTAGGGCAGAGTTGTCATTTTGATCATACTTTGCTAGATGCAACTACTGACTGAAAAATATAAAATAATCCTAGAACCAAACTTAAATACTTAGAATCACCTTTTGAAGGAAGACTCTTCTGTTAATTTTGGTAAGTCAGTATAGCCTTTGAATTAAGAAAAGCAGGTTTCAACACAGCTCCAATTTCTCTGAAGACAGGCACCCACCCAAGAGACATTAATTGCGATTTCTTCTAAGCCATTTCGTATATAAGATGATAGATCTAAAAATTATAGAGTTGGAGGGTCAGAGATGGTCAAGTCTTAATCTCATTTTATAAATGAAGAAATTTGGGGTCAGGGAGAACTAGTTTGCCCAAGGTCACATAGCCAATTAGTGAATTCTTAGTCATTTTTAGAGCAGAGGGATATATCAACATGAGTCTTAACAATTTAAATAGAACTTAGTGACTTTCGTCTGAAACCTAATTTTAAAAATCTAGACTCCCCAAGATGTTAGTTTAACTGGAGTGTGAAAATAGTTTCCCAACAGTTATACAATGTCACTCCTGACAAACTTTGTAGAGCTACAGTTTGAAATCAATCTCTGCTACTTTAAACTTCCATGCATTAAAAACAGAATCAGTGATGCATCTCCATTTCTTGTGTATTATACTCCCACATTTTCTTCTGGAAACTCTGCCTGCAATTCTGACACTCCGTCAACACAACCAGTCAAGTTCAGTTCCTTGCAGTTTCCTGGATATCAAGTATATGTAACTAGAAATTACATCTTGGAGTTACCTTTTCAAATATGCTACAAAGAGAATACAAGGATGTTCTTCAAGTGTGTGATTTAAGCATTTGATGATGTTGCAGACCTTCTTGCCTGGCTTTATGGTTGGTATCTCTTTTCTGGCATAAAATCAAGAGCACCAGGCATGATCTCATTCTCAAACACATCTCTTCCTCCTTGAAAGCATATGAAACTTTGTCAATAATGAAGTGTCCCTTTGACTCCTCAAGTAGATGTTTACAATCTTGTAGAGTACACTGTTTAAACAAATCGGTTCTTCACATTGTTTATAAGTTACACAGTACTTCCACATGGTATTTCAGTTGCAGCTTACCGAACAGATTTATTCAGACTCAGCGGTGTACCAAGAGGATGGTGGTTAGAGTAGTCTACCTGAGTTGCCACCAATAAGGGAGTGTGATCTATCATTTAAGAATAATGATAAAGCCATATAAAGTTGGTCTACTTTTCACTATTACCATGTGATGTCAGTTCTCAACAGTCTTCATGATAAAATGCTCCTCAAAAAAACCTTTCTTTTGATGGAAGTTCTAGAAAGATGCTATATTTAGAGTTATAATAACACGTATGTAAACTTCAAATTAGCATATTTTCTATTTTAGGCCTTACATTTCATGAGGAAGTTAATTTGGTTAATTCCAAATTTTAGAGTTGGTTCATAGATTATGTGTTTAAGAGTCAGTTTAAGTTCTTAACAGTTTAGAATTGTTCAAGTTCTCTTAGGATACAGTGTGTTTCTAAAGAACCTGGGTACTAGATAATCTTGCATTTAAACAGTAAATTGGAAAGTACAGGGATTGTAATATGAAAAAATAGAAATTGAGTCACTTCAATTATTTCACTGTATGTTTCCACTTGGAATTTTGTGTTTAAAATTTTAAATGGCAGCACAGTGTGAATTGCAAGATACAATATTTTCATTTGGTAAGAGTGAGTTTTTAATTGGTCCTACGTGAAATATAATGGTTTGGTACAGAGGGGGTGTCAAACTGTTTGCCCCCCTTTGGAAGAATATTTGAGAGTATTTCTCTCCTACCATATACTAAGATTTGAGAGTTCTGAGTACATGGTTCTGAGGTAGAACACCGGAATCAAAGAGCATGATACTAAAAAGGGATGTGTGCACGAGTGTACATGTGGGTGTGTATGTGAGTGAGCATGCATGCGTGGTGTGTCTGTGGTCTTGAGATAAATAGCTGTGCAGACAGCTCTGAGCCTGCTTTAGATTCTGTGTCTCCCTCTTTCTCTGCCCTCTCCCACTTGCCCTCTGCCGCTTTCTCAGAAATACACATTCAGAATTTTTTTTTAAAAAAATGAGTAGAAAGCATCTAATTCTATTTGATCCTCCTATGTAAATAAATTAAGTAGTAAACAGAATTTTGGGAGAACTGATATATTGTCCACACTTATTTGTAAGGCTGTGATTTGGCTCAAAACTTTAAAAATTTGTGCCCAAAGATATACACTATCAAAAAAACCTTTTAAAAAACCACCTTTCCAGTATGCCTGTAGGGCATGAAAGAAAGAAAGAAAGAAAGAAAGAAAGAAAGAAAGAAAGAAAGAAAGAAAAGAAAAGAAAGAATACAGTTAGTAAATCTAAGTAGCAATATTTATAGACTCTTGAACATTAATGAGATCTGCCATTCACCTGCTCTATGACCTTGGTTCAGTCACTTCACTTTTTTGTTCTTGCTTCCTTATCTGTAAGGTGAAGATCATAAAAACACCTCATTGTTATTGTTAAAATTAATAAATTTTAGGTAGACAGAAGATAGATGGTGGCACATGGTTGGGGTTGAATACATGTTAGCTTATGATTAAATATAATTCAATTTTTTTAAAATTCAAGACCAAAGGTCTGCATATAAAAATATATATAAAGAGCTCTAATAGCACACTTATATTTCTGACTTTAAAGGGATTAGGCAGTGATGTATTTCCATACAGAGCCAACTTCCCAAAGTTCTCTTTTATTCAGATATAATTAGTAACCAATTTATATCTGTTTGTAGTGGTTTAACAATCCTAACTGGTAAGGATGTCAGTGCAGCAGGTTATGTATGTAATGGATCTGTGTAGTAATTGTTCATCATAGTATTGTAGGTAGTATTATACTCATCTTGAAATCATTTTTGAAATTTGAAAAATAAGAATTGCATTGTTCATTCCTTTAGCCTATGGGAGTAATAAGGTTTAACCTCATAGCACTTCTGATGATGATATCATTCTGTTCAGCCACAATCACAGCCCAAGAGGAAGAGAGGGATGGAGCTTCTAAGACAGTGGGGCTGCCATGAGAGCCAGGTGTCAGTAGACAATTGCCTTATAGAACTGGCCATCTGTAGTCCCTTTTCACCTAGTATCAGTAATGGGGGCTTCACTCTTCTAGGAGCAAGTGGCCTCTGGACAGCCTTACTGTATACCCCTCTTAAAATGGAAAGCAAAGGTAGTGAGATTGGGATGCCACAAAAACAAATAAAAGGTGCAAATCCTGTGAAATACCATAGTAAAATATTAAGGACACCTTCAATCCAAAGCACCCTGTGTTTGCCACAGCCATTGTCTACGGCCACCTTATAGGGAATTGAGGTGACAGAGATGGTGGAGGAAGGTTTAGGCTGTGACATGAAGAAAGCAGCCCTCCTTCTTGTCAGTCTTTGGTAAGGATAGAAGCCTGAATCATCAGTCCCGAACCTTCAGTCAACCACTTGGAATACTTCGGTACCATGAAGGACTCAGCAAGGATCTCAGAGAAATTAAAAGGTAAAAGGTGAGCAGAAATAAGCTGATCAAAGAAGGATGTGGAAAGAATATTGCAAGAGAAAGACAAGTACAAAGCCTTTGATGCCAAAAAAGTATATAGCATGTGTGGAGTACTGAAAGTGTTTTATTCTATGGAATCATAAACTGTTGACTGAGTGGATTATGTGGTGGCCTAGGTGGGCAGACTGGGGCTGTGGACCAAATGCAGACCACCAGTTGTTTTTGTATGACACCCCCCCACGTTTTTACACTTTAAATGATTTTTAAAAATGAAAAGATGAATAACCATATTCTGTGACATGTAAAAATCATATGAAAGTCCAATTTCAGTGCCCATAAGTGCAGTTTTATTAGAACACAGACATACTAATTTTTTTGTTTTGTTTTACATATTGTGTATGACCACTTTCATGCTGCAACAGCAGAGCTGAGCAGTTGCATATGAAAGACCATATGGTCTGCAGAACCCAGAATATTTACTATCTGGCCTTTTATAGACAGTGTCCTCTAACTTGTACTGTGGAGGAGGATGTAAGATGAGTGATGAGAGGTTGGTATTCAGTCAGATCATGAAGACTCCTGTAGTTTGTTGAAGGGGTTTCTATTTTATTCTGAAAGGCAGTGCAGAGCAACTAAAGGCTTTAATTACCTCACAGTTTCTGAACTTGGGTCTTAGTTAATTTGCTTCCTTTCATGCTTTTTTGTGTTGGATTTCTGGGAAAACACTTTAACCTACAATGACTTTGTTAATAGGCCATTTTTGTAGGTTTGTAGGTTAGTAGTCTAATCATAGCATCCATAGATTGACCCATTCACAATGTTGAGCTTGTCTAAAATAAGTCATTTCCATTTGCAACTGGGGCTAGGAATCAGCATTATACATTTTAGATACACCCCCCAACACACCCATTACCTCTGTCTCTGAGTCTAAACTGTGAGCTCAACTGTGATGTTAACTGATGACTCCTAAAGAAATGGGGTCCTCTTTCTCATCCCCAACCTTGTGTGTGAGTGTGCACGTGCATGCACACACACACACACACACACACACACACAGAAGTCAGTTAGTATCATTGGTCAATTGGTTACCTTTAGAGAAAACAACACTCCATTCAAAGGAAGCATTGGTGAAATAGAAGCAGAGAAACAGACTGAGAAAAGCTGTATACAGACATCTAGATTCTAAACATTGAGGAGAAAAATTTGGAGAACTTGTCATAGCTCCATGGGGACAATTTATCTTTCTCCAATTTAGCAGAGAGGCTATTTTCTGCTACATTTGACAGGTGGGTGAGTTCTAATCTGCATGTCTATTTTGAAACATTGCTTACCCAAGAATTAAACATCTAGTTGAAAACACAGGCAGTGGTTCAAAAACGTATTACTTCATATCAGTAGTTTAAACGAGTATAACTGATTATTAGTTGTTTTCAAAGTTAGAATAAGGTGATTGTAATCAGTTAAAGAGATGGGCCATTCAATTTCCTGTTATGTGTTAACACTACTGAATTTTGTCTTATCACTTACCTTTGGAAAGTGAAATTCTTCCTCTCAATATCTATTCATTTGCTCTGGGTCACCATAACACAGGGAGAATCTAAATGTAGGTACCAGTGTTGGCATTTCCTTTGTTAGAATTTTACTGTTAGAATTTTAAATTGAACTCTCTTTCCAGAATTTTTTATCTACCGACTACAGATTAGGTACATCTGCCAATCCTGCTGTGTCATTTTTAAATTCTTATTTTCCAGAACTATTAAAGACAGAGTAATTTTGAACTGAATATTTATATTGATTTGAATGTGGGCTAAGTTGTTAATTTGGAGCTTACTTTTAAATATTAGCAAAAAATTTTAAGGACTTTGTATTAAAATCTTTCTTATTCTGGTGACACAAAGAAAGAACCAATGATTAAATCTTTTAACATTTTAGGTAAGTTACCTCATACTGTATTGAATGAATGAATTTGTGTATACATAATAATAATTTCATCATACATTTACATATGTAATTTTGTTTTTAAATTTGTAAATGATGCATAATGTACATCGCTTATTAATCAATTAATTTTAGAGAGAGAAAGTGGGGAGAGGGGCAGAGGGAGAGAGAGAGAGAGAGAGAGAGAAAATATCTTATGCAGGCTCCATGCTCGGTGTGGAGCCCAACGTGGGGCTCAATCCCATGACCCTGGGGTCATGACCTCAGCCAAAATCAAGAGTTGGACACTCAACTGACTGAGCTACCCAGGCACCCCTAGATCACATTTTTATGAGTAAGTTTATTATAAAAAGAAAGTTAATATATTTTGGTAAAATATATATGCAAATGTGTGTATACACATATGTACATAGGAATATGCTTACATATACACATACATAGATACATAAATTTGTATTCATCATCTTATCCTTAGCATCAAGCAACTATTATGTAATAACCATTGATTCATTATTTGTTGCAAAAAAAAATCAGTTCTTAAGTGCAACATAAAGTTTTAGAGATGTGAAAACTTATTTGGGTCTGAGTTTAAAAGATGCATTGCGTGATGGATCTTATATGTATGAATTCATAACTGTGATTATAAGAGAGAATTCTCTGCTGTGGATAAAAGAAAGAAATATTTTGATTTCACCATCCATCATTGTGTGTCTCATATTAAACTTTGGCACATATATTCAACCTGATCTTTCCAAATCTCAGTGTTTAATGGTAAATACCTTAGAGAAACTGGAAAGCAGGTATCTGGCATATGTTATAGGTACATTCACTTGGGCTTCTTTAAAATCAGAGAATCATAGAAGTCAGAGTTTTAGAAGCTAGATGGGAAAAATTCTTTCTGTATCCTGTCCAAGTGAAGCAGGAAGGAAAGGAAGGCAAATCTGAGGATAGCAAGCAAGAAATAATGACTGCATTTTTGCCATTCTTTTTTATTCATAAATACTAGTTAATTCTGATTCTTAGTTCTAGGTGTAGATTTAATGTTTGTGTAGAATTAAAATTAGAATTTTTTTATTTTAAGTTTTTTGAAATTCTGTTGTTTTGCTTTCATTTCTTAATAAAAAGTTAAAACAAATTAAAAAAAAAAAGGGCTTATCTACCCCTTTCAGCAGAGTCCTGAACTTTATCCACATTATTTGTTTATGCAATGGGTGATATTTCTTCAAAAAGAAAGAATCTCATGCTCAAAAGTGTGGAAAACCTCTGGTCTACACCAGTGATTCTCAACCTGTTGCAAACTGAATGCCTCCTGTCTTCACATGGACATTTGTTGATGTCTAGAGACATTTTTGACTGTTGTGTGCAGGTGAGTGCTATTGGCATCTAGTGAGTGAAGGCCAGGGATGTGCTAAACATCCTATAAGGCACTGAACAATCCCCACTCACTCCTCCCTACCAACAGAATTATCTGGGCCACAATGTCCATAGTGCCAAGGTTGAGAAACCCCGTTCTAGACCAATTCCTGATTTTGCTGATGAGGAAACTATACAGCAAGGTGGGGAAACTTGCTCAGTCACACAGTTTATTTCATGCCTGAGTTCAAGTCTTGATATTCTTTACTTTGTTTTTTTTTTTTGTTCTTTACCTAAAAATCCATAGGTGATGGCAATACGGAAAGAAAAATAGCACCAAAATGTAAATATAAAGGAATAGCACTTTACAGTTCATGGCATATGTTTGATTGCAATAAATAATTCTCTATCATCCAGCACACTATTTGTAACAAAGGTTAAAATACAGTATCCCTGTTTGCAAAGAGCTATTTAGGTGGAAAGATTGACTGAGAGATAAATAATTGTGAATCAATAAGTAGTCTATTAAAATATTTATACAGTACTATGTGAGTACAGATGAGGGAGGAAGCCATTAAGCCTGGAGGTGATGTGGGGAGAAGCCGGATAAGCTGCAGAAGAGGCAACATGTAATCAGGGTTCTGAGGAGGAAACAAGAGGCTGTCAGGCAGGAAAGAGAAGGGAGACAAAGGCATACTGGGTAGAAATAACAGTATAGCAAAAAGCATGGAGGAATCAAAGTACATTAGTGTATGCTAATTAAAAATTAGCAAATTGCTTACTTGAAGTTATTTGAAAGCAAAGGATGAGTGAGGGGAGAACAAGGCTTTCACTCACAAAGATTTCCACTCATGTGCCGCAGTTCATTTCATTGTAAGATGTCTTTTCTTTTTGGATTAAAAATTGCCCTTTCAAAAAAAATGCCCTTTCCCTGCCATAATCTCAAAGGGAAGAAATGTGTCCAGACACATTGTGTCTCCAGAGGACTTTCTGGGGACAAAATATGTCCAACTTCTTTTCTTTTTGAAAATAAAACTGACTCACTAGGTAACAAGAGTCTGAGAGGGTTGAAGAGGTAACAGTGGCACAAGCAGGGGCTTGAAAGAATAAGAAAAATTTGGGATAAGGGTGTCAGGCACCAGGTCAGCATGCCTCATTCCTAGTGTGAGTAGTTCTGAGTGGGTACTCTTGTGGTATTTTCACAACTAAAATTTTTATGATCTTGGAGGTGTGTATTCTAATTTTATTATCAATGTATTTTTCCAATGTAGTTGACTAGACAGGCATTAACACATGTTACAGTATGATAAGGGCTGTGCTTACCTAGTCTGATCCTTCAACCACAGAATCCTGGCTGCACAGCCGCTGTTGGTCTAGTAGTTTGGTTCAAATATACAGTTAACATTAGACACTGGAGGCATTCTTTAACTTTTACTTTGTAAAATGCAGAAAGGATCAGAGCCACCGTTATTACAGCTGGGATGTTTTTATGAATCACACAAAGGACTCCTCTGGAAAACCATTTAGAAAGGCACTGCTTTCTTCTTGCTCTGGTGACACCTGCCAGGGCAACTGGCCATGGCTACTGGCTTGGTAAAAGGGACATGAAGTGGATTTCAGCCCAACCCACATCCCTTCTACCACATGCTCTTGTAAAGAACATAAACTGTATTATTGTGTGCAGGGATGCTGGAAAGGATGAGCTGAGAGGCATAATCCATTTTGTAGATTGGTCACACACACTTAGTGTAATTGCACATGCTGAGAGAAAGATGAGATGTGTGTATGTCTGTGGGTATGTTTGTGTGTGTTCATGTGTGTCCACAGAGCTGTGTCTGCTATTACCTCTCACCCAACCTCACTAAGAACGTGGAAAACATCTCAACAGATGTCACTCTGGTGAATTCCTCCATCCTGGTCTGTCTGCCACCCACATCGGCATGCTTTGCTGCTTTAACCAGGGCCTTTATTACTACCCCCAAGGAATTCCTCTGTCTCTGCAGTCACATTCTATGTAGGGTATCTTTATCAATTACGAATCTAGACTTAACCACAGCACTTACATTTTTTTTAAGAAACCTATTCTTTGCATACACATTGACCCTTTATGTCTGCATGGTGTTTCAACACTGTCCTCTCCACACCAAACTCCTTTTGCTCTTATTCACTGCAGTTGTGGGGATGGATATATAATGCAACTCCTTTTGATTGGTGAAGGGTTTCTAGCTTGAGTGGGCTCTGGGGATGGCTCCTTACATTTGTCACAATGACACTGAACTCTATAGACCCTGATCTTTCTCTAAACAGACTGTTCTTTCTCAAGCCACATGGGAATTTACTGTGTCATGCAACCAGTATTTGAAAGTTGACTATGTGCCAAGTCCTGAGCTAGTCTCCTTAATGTCTGCCTTTCCCAACTTGTCTTGTGTGGTTCCTCAGAACGGACAGGTGGAATAAAGGAAAGGTTTTACATTAAAATTCAAGAAATCATATCACCAGGTCTGCTTTGATCTCCAAGTTAACAAGTAAATTATAGATCTTTCTTTTTTCTGATTTTTGTAATAAAACACCATTTAAAAAATTCAAAACAGTAGGGTATTGCAGTAATGCTCACTGTTGTTAGATCAAGTGGCTGTGTAGGGAGTTGCATTATGCCATTACATCTCTTATTGCATGTTTAGGTAATAATGCATTATACTTATTTCAGTGCTTCCTACTTTCCCAGTACTTTACACTGCTCATCTGAAAGCTGTAATAAATAGTTCCTCTGTGGGGCTTCACCTCCTTGATTACAACATTTTGATTAGTCCCACCCAATCGGTAGGTAGGAACTTCTGTGTGATTATTTTCCCCTTCTTCTGATTTATATTCATTCTTCTCTTTCTTTGATATGGAGTAAGAACTTTATTTCTGTTTTTACTTGGTTTCTCCTTTCATGTTTTCTAAGATGTGTTCGGGTCTCTCAGTTTTCATACCCTATTCAGCCATTTTAAATGCCTTAAAAATTTTAATTTTTGCTTACATAAATAAACATCCAAAATGACTGAAAAATGAAAGAATATAAAATGCTTTAATAAGTACACAAGTTCATAAATTTTTTATATTGTAATGTAACATATTAAATTCAAAATAGAATTTAAAAGTGTAACTTTATAGGGTCACCTGGGTAGCTCAGTTGGTTAAGCCTCCGACGTCTGCTCAGGTCGTGATCTCACAGTTGGTGAGTTCGAGCCCCGCGTCAGGCTCTGTGCTGACAGCTCAAAGCCTGGAGCCTGCTTCAGATTCTATGTCTCCATCTCTCCCTGCCCCTTCCCTGCACATCTCATCTTTCTCTCAGCATGTGCAATTACACTAAGTGTGTGTGACCAATCTACAAAATGGATTATGCCTCTCAGCTCATCCTTTCCAGCATCCCTGCACACAATAATACAGTTTATGTTCTTTACAAGAGCATGTGGTAGAAGGGATGTGGGTTGGGCTGAAATCCACTTCATGTCCCTTTCCTCTGCCTCTCTCTCTCAAAAACAAATAAAAATTTAAAAAAAGTAAAAGAAAGTGTAACTTTCAAATGTAACTTGCTTTTGTAAACTAGTCACAATCTACATGCCATTTCAGTGGTTAACTTTTATAGATTAATATTTATGGAATTCATCATGATCAAGATATCTTTACATATAAAGACTGTTGTTTGATATCAGTTCTCCTTCTCTCTAAGAGATGGCAGGACAGGTTTATAAATTATTGCAGTCTTCCTGGCCAGAGGTAATAATATGCTACTTAACATTGTGTAAAATTATCTTTTCTTTTTCAAATTGAGTGAAGATTGGAAGACAGTCCTTGATATTCTTGACCTATTAAAGTTTTAAATGTTTAGTCTCAGGATTTACATTTCATTCAGGCAGCTCAAGTGGAACAAAATTGAAAAGCAAAATGAATTATACTGCCTTTACTGAGTTTTATACTTTAGAACAGGGCCGTTTAATTGTCATATGGGCTGGTGAAGTGCCATCTATGTCTTGAATCAAGAGGATTTTGACCGCGGGAAACATGGCAGCTCTTACATTTGAACCTGGCACAGGATGCGTTTTAATGGTTAATCAAAGACCATTTTACCTGATGATAAAGAATTAAACAAAAAAAACCCAAATTATAATATCATCTGTGTTTAAAGTTATTAACAAAAGAGACAAAGGAGAAGAGGAAACAATTACTTATTTAATAACAATGTAAAAAATATTGAATATATAAAAGGTTTTCTGCCAGGGACTAAGGGCAGTGGGAGTCACAGCACTTTTCTGCCCTTCATTCTTTCTGTCAGTAAAATGGGGATAAGATGCACATCTTACAGGTAACTATGAGAATTAGGGGTAATATATTTAAAAATATTTGGCACTCAAAAAAAACGTAACTTTGGCTGTTATTAGTGTGAACAACAATGAATGTAGGCTAAGGAGTTTTCACTTTTTCTGTAGGCAGTGAGGATCCATTCGAGGCTTTGAGCAGGGGTAACTACTGTACCTACTTCGGCTGAAGCTCCCCATAGGAATAGCTTACAGAGATTAGGAACTAGAGGTGGAAAACAAGTGAACTAAGATGAATTAGGATGTGGTGGGGGGGTTACAGAGTTGGACTAAAGAAAGGAAGGATGGAAGAAATATTAAGGCCGTAGAATCAAAAGTATTGTGGCTACTTTTGCAGGGCCAAGGGGGTGATTGAAAGGATGGTAAAAACATTTACAGGAACAGAAACACCATGGCAGGAGTGGGCATTCAGATCAAAGGAGAAAGATGAATGAGTTGTGATTCAGACACACCAGGGTTGGAGTAAGGGCACTCATTGGCTGCTAACAGTTATTTTTCTGTAGGGTAGAGCATCATCAGGAAAGACTTCCTATATTTGTCTTGTGTGAATTCAGAAAGCCTGTGCATATCCAGAGAGATGACACTTTTTGAGTCACTCTGCAGACTTGGTGGAAAGATGGTAGGAAGTCTGTTTCTGAGCCTGGCAACTTCTGCCTGACTAGGTTCTGAGAAGTTCAGGTTCTTCTAAGGCGTTGTCCTGGAACAGCAGATGACAACTCATAGTTGCCTTATTTCACGAAGAAACAAAACACAACCTCCTTAATGGTGCCATTGCTTTTATCCATGTTATTATAGCTATTGATTTTCTAACTTATTTCTTATCTTAAAATACAGTACTTCTATTGTGCCTACAGGTTGTTGGCTCAAACTGTTTCTGAGAAGGTGCTCAAAACTGACTTTGTCCTACCCAAGGACATACATGAAGGACAGATCCTATGTAGGAAACAGCATTATATTTGTTAGTGATAAGAAAGAAAATGTGAATGGATGTAGCTGTCAGTGGAGCATGTTTTGATTGGTGGGAGACACATTAAAACCTAGTGAGAACATTCAGTTTAAATATTTTATTTTTATTATCTCCATTCCTTTTATTTATTTTTTTTAAAGTTTACTTATTTATTTTGAGAGAGAGACAGAGACAGAGAGAGTGAGCAGGGGAAGGACAGAGAGAGGAAGAGAGAGAGAGAGCTTGATCTTAGGACTGTGAGATCATGACCTGAGCCGAAATCAAGAGTCGGACGCTTAACCGACTGAGCCACCAGGTGCCCCATCCATTCCTTTAAATAAGAGATGCCACAGAGGTGTTTACGCTGCTTGTAAACTAATTTCAGCCACAGGCCAATCAACTTTCAAATATGACAATGCTGCCTAAGAGAAGAGTACTCATGTATATCTGTCTTTATATTTGTGTTGTGTGTTGTATGTCTGTGTGTCATGTGTATATGTGAGTCTGTCTGTGAGTACGTACATATTCTTAGTAACATCCACATCCTGTATTTTCAGAGAAAAGTCTACAGAGACTTAAAACTCCACATCAGTACTTCCATTATTTTTTGTTTTCCCTTTCAGTTTGAGCTATGGTTTATCCACATTCTTTATGGGCTGAATGTGCCTTGAGGCATTTTCATCAAAGGAATACCTTTGTCATCAAACACAATTACACACACTGCTTCTGGCTGAACTGAAAAAGAAGATCGAGGATTATTGCTGAAATACTCTCATTTTCTCCTTTTTTTATTTTAAAGGTGAGACATAATTTCTAAAACAGTGTTAAGCAAAAGTAGACTCTCAAGATATTTAGTTTGGACTGTGTTTGAGTATGAAGTGGGATGGTAACTCTAGCACAGTTTTACCTTTGTTTGAAGCGAGAAAACCTATGGCAGTCTCTCCACTGAGATTATTTGATTTATGCTTTATTTCTTTGTCTCTTGGGCAATGAGAACAGACTGAAGATAAAGTGGTTCAAAGACTGCTGTTGACAGTGCATTTAGCTGCACAGTGTTGCCTCCTCGTCCCTTTTATTACCTTTCTTGGATTCCAAATATGCTGTAGAAGGAAAGTTCATCAGATTGCTCTGCTATCATTTGATTAGTGGCCCTCAAACTTTAGCTGGCCTAATTTCTTCCTCTCTCTCTCTCTCTCTCTTTCTCTTTCTCTCATTCTCTCTCTTCACCCACCCTTCCTCTCTGAGACAAAAGGAAGGTGGAGTTGAGATAAAAACAGAAGACAAAGGGTGTATCACAGGCCTTCATAACTGTTGCACATAATAGTAAATTGTCAGTTTTCATGTGCCCGCCTTTCTCCTCATTTTATTTTCTTACAAATAAGAGGTAAAGTGGGTATGTACAAATAAGTCAGAAAAAAGTCCCTGGTTCCTGGACAGCTCATCAGAAAACTTTATTTTGATAGCTAAGAATAAGGGCTGTGACACTTTTTCTATAACGGGCCATATTTTCAACATTGTGGGCCATATAGTCTCTGTTGTAGCTATCCAACTATGCCATTGTCCTGAGAAATCAGCAGTACACAGTATGTAAACAAACAGGTGTGTCTGCATTTCCATAACATTTATTTATGGAAAATTAAATGTGAACTTTATATATTTTCATGTATCATGTCATTAGTTTTTAGATTTTGTTAACCATTAAAAATGTAAATATCATTATTAGATTGCAGGTCATAAGACACAATTGGTAAAGGGAGACACAGTAGAAATGGCACGACCAGGGAAGCATTACCTAATCCGGGGAGACAAGAGCTAGTTTTTAAAGAATAACAAGATAGGGGTGCCTATCAGTTAAGTGTCCAACTCTTGACTTTGGTCAGGTCATGATTTAACGGTCATGAGATGGAGCCCTACATAGGGCTCTGCACTTAGCATAGGGCCTGCTTGACATTCTCTCCCTCCCTTTCCCTGTGCCCTTTCCCAGCTTGTGTATGCACTTCTTGAAAAATATAAATAAATCAAAATAAAATGTGTAATTAAAAAAAAATTTTAATGGCATGGCTTGGACCTGGCCAAGTGGTATTAATAGATACTTTAGAATTACAAGTATTTGTTGATCCAAATTTCCAACATTGACATGAAAATTAGATCATTAAGCAACATACTTTTTTGAAATTAAAAAAATTTGTGAAACAAATCTCAAAAATAATGTTTAAAAAATCATAGGTAAATTATGCATAAACCAAAAACTGTAGTTTTGTCATAGTTTTCACAAAAAAGAAATATGTTGATTCTAGAAACTCAGATTGATAAGCCTAATTAAGATGCCTAGCAATATTCAACAACATATTTTTAAGCAGCAGGTATGTGAGTCCTTAGAAAACACCAGTATCCTGCCAAGGTTTCCTCACCAAGAAAAAAAAAAAAAAACAACTAAAAACTTACAAAGGAAGAAAGAAAAGAAATCAATCCAAGTCACAAAATTATTTCCTTTTTTAATTGGCTTTTCAAACATAGACATCCACATGTTATCACATTCCCCCTGAATCATTTGTTCTATAAATATTTCCTCAGAACCTACTCAGCCTTGGGAACTGTTCTACTTGCTTAGAATATATTGATAAAACTGACCAAGATCCCTACCTTCATGGAGCTTGTATCACTCCAGTAGTGGACCCCTGGGCTCCCAGCATAGCCAGGGGCTCCCACTGCCTTATTTAGTAGTCATTGCCTGGGACACACTGGCCTCAAAGCACATTGCATATGACACCATATGAAGGTGAACCAGGAGGCAGATAAAATTTTCATTTGCTACCCTATTCATTTATTTATTTATTTGCCATGGGCAGGCTTATCAAGCTTCACAGAAGTGCTGGGTTAACTAAAGAAAATTAGCATATAGGATAGAAGAACTTCCAAACAGTATACTAAATATGACTGCTAAGTTAATATGAAAAGCACCCAAGGAAAAGGCCCTTCATTGATTTCCCTACTTATCAGCCTTGTTTCCCTATCCCCATCTTCCTGGAGGGTCAGTGCTTATTCATATGGCCTGTGTATGAACAACAAACAAACTGCCCCTTCTTCTGGTTGACACTTGGCTTGGAGTAGGGTTTAGAAAGCAGAAAGAGGGCTGGATTCAACCTTGCTTGCACCTGGCACAACCTGCTCCACACTGGAGTGCAGACTTGTTCTTCCTCCAATGGCGCGTGTTTCCGAATATGTAAAACCTCGGACTGGGAGTGACTTGTTCTGTGAGTGTTCTGCAAGATGAGCAAATGTTTCTAATAAATTTTAACTTGATAAATGACTAATATCTTGCAATACGAGTAGTATGGGACACTGAATGTCACCTGATCACAACTAAGCCAATGGTTCACTTTGATATGGAAGTGCTTTGGATTACAAGCATATTTCCAGAATGAATTATGCTCGGAAACCAAGGTTTTACCAGCACGAATTATCCAATCTGAAATAGTGCTCCAGGATTTCAGCAGGACAGTCCATAGTGACCTTGGGCTAGACTGACATCGAAAGTTGTCCGGGGAAGTTCTAGAGATTTGTTGCACAAAAGTGTGCATATAGTTAACACTGTTATGCTGTACTCTTAAAATGGTTAAGATGGTAAATTTCATGTTATGTGTTTTTTACCACCCTTAAAAGAAACGTGTCCAGGGCATGTGTGGCTATGAGATGCTTCTTCCTCTTTAGAGAATTGCAGACATTCTCTTAATTCTCCAGTTGTCTTGCTGATATCAATTGTATTAGACACATGCTGACTTCTAAATCACAAAATTTGATTACCATAGGTAGTGCTGGTTCAACACACAAGGAGAAAGAGAAATAACTTTCTAACTCTCCCCTTCCCCATCAATATGTGGACAGATGTGCACTCCATATATCTCTCAATGCTCACTTGTTGACCCAGCTGGACTTTAAACCCACCACCTGTAGGTGTCTAATTACCTTCTTAGACATTGGTTATCATATTCCAAGATATCTGTGGGGAATGAGATAAGATGGAGAGAAAGCTTTCATTATTCTAGTCATGGAAGCATGGGGCGTCATTCATGACAGTAAATAAACTCACTGAATTTTCTACTAGTTAGTCCACTTCTGGAACGTTACTTACAGTTTGTTTTTAATATAAATAAAAGGGATGTTGATCAACTACTATGCATGCTTAGGAGGGCAAGTGTTTAGGGAAAGATCTTAAAAACCACAGAGGAGGAATTGAAGAATGGCTGATATTTAGCCTGAAGAAGATAAAGGAGAGCCCTACTAGCAACTGCATATATTTGAAGGACTACCATGGGAAAGCATGTCTTTTTTTAGATGGTAGATCTAGGCCCAGTGAATGGAAATACACACATGATATGGCAATATGGTTGTGAATATCAGAAGAAACACTTTTTAAGACGTGAAAGTCACTTCTTTTGTGTTTGAATGCTGCAGAGTGGGAGGAGAGTTACACAAAATACTGTTTTGGCAAAAGCCTTTTAGCACTATTTACATTTTTTAACTACATAAGTAACTTTTTTGACAGAAGTAAACATTATCTGGGTGAGGAAAAAAAGCCTACAGCCTGCCTTGGGAATAAGATTCAAATGGTAGTTTCCTTCTGATCCTTTTGCTGAGTTCTATTTTGCTTCCTTTGACTTTTGTTAGTGGAGAGAGGGCAGAGGAGCTGGCACTTCTCTTGGTACTGGCTTCTCCAGCCAACTCATGGCACAATGACCTCTGCATAGGGCTTCCTAAGAGACATGTGGGTTAGGCTACATGATGAAGGCATGGCTTCACCAAACCAAAGAAGAAGCAGCAACAGCATGGCCAAGAGAAACTACTGAGGGATTCTCGGGTGGCTGGAAACTTGACCATATCATTGCTAAGATACCATGAATCTGAGATATATAAACAGCAATGTCTCATATTCTTTAATGTGTATTTATAGATATGACTGATTCCATTGTCACATGGTAAGAGAAAATTAGGAGTAAATATGGTCGAGGTGACTACAAGGTCAAGGTAAAGTGTGAGTTGGCAAGGCACTTGAAGTGTCAAAATTCCTATCAAGATACCTAGGGATGGTAGCTCAGGAGGTGGGATCAACTTCAGAGATTATATGGGACATAGAAGTGGCAATGCCTACAGAGTAAATGTTGCTTACTGTAGCTGAACTAGAACCCACCTTCCACTCTAGAAAACATATACTGGTAGACCTGAATCAGAAGAAGTTTATTTTCTAGTCTGAGACCAAAGTCCTTAAGGTTGGAATGGGATTTGGGCACCTCCATGAAGTCTAGGGTAGATGTGTTTATCCCTATTAGGTGCCTTAGACTCCCAGCACTGAGGTCATCTGGAATCTCTTGAGGGCCATTTAGCTTTAGAACTTCTGGATAATTCTTGGGTCAGGTTTGATGCTTGGAGAATAATTTTGTACATGTAAAATAAAAAAAAAGAAAAAAACAGCAGATGTAACATCCGTCTGTAGTAATTGTATCTCCCTTGCAGATAACAACATGCTTTGATTTATTCTGTGACACAATGTGTATTGCTTTTCCGATGAAGTTAATAAGAGCATTTATTAACAAGGGTTTCATGGTAGAAGAATTATCTCCTTTGTTAATAGTAAAACCCTATAGAGATTAGAGGAATCATATTCAGCATGCTGTGGGTGTATGAGAGACTTACAATATGCCTACCATAAAATTTGACACTATTAATAAATTAATTATCAATGAAATTGGTTCATTAATTCTGAAAATTTCAAATTTTCCTTGAGTCAGGAAATTAACAGGGATAAAAAAAGAACAGTCTACTTTCTCCTATCTTGGAAATTTTGCTACCTTTATCCATTAGTTTGATGTATTTATATATATATATGTATGTATGTATGTATGTATATATGTGTATATATATATATATAGTAATGCATACACATCTAAAAATTACTATTATTATTGTACTTAAGTGATAATATTGTATAGAAAAGGTTTTTGTCTGAAATGTCTGATGCTTTCAATGGGAGAGTTTCTAAATGGACATCAAATTCTTAGGGCAACTTTCCTCCCACTTCTTTTAACACTGTATGAGACCTAGGGAAGGAAAGGCCAAATAAAGTAGAATACCTACATGTGTTCTGTAATGAGAAAATCACCTAGGAACTAATATGAGACTTAGGAGACGAAGTATATAATTTATCCCCCCCCCCCAGCATTGGTCCAGAGAAGTATGAATTACACCATATTGTGCTCCTAGATGGGGCCAAGATCTCAATCATTAAGCTCAGTACATATATTTTGCAGCCTGGTACTTTCTCCATTCTGCATCTAGAGATTTCTGCTCTGCATATGAGCTTCAGATCATATTTTGTACTTGCTTTTCCTTACTGCTTAATAAATTTTTTGTAGGTAGGAATGGTAATATCTATACATAAACACATTCATTTCCTTCCTAAATATTATCTGGTAAAATAACTTTCTTATAATAATAGTTACTAAATAATTTTGACTGCTAACAGAAAGCATCAATTCCTGTTAACATAGCAGTTCTGTTGAGTATATTCAAACCTGGTAGTCAAATCACAGAAAATTCTCATTATTGGAAAATATGCTGTCACTATTGGATGTTCCAGTTTTCAAATTAATATATTTGGATGAGGATGTAAAACAATACCAACTTTGTTAAGAAGGTATTACAAATGTTTTCTGTTTTTACAATAACACTATATATACACTGAAGATGGGCCCAAATTCAACTAAATAAGAAAAAAAGAAGTCAGAAAAAGTGGAAATAGTCTTTATAGTAAAATTTCTTAATATTTCATCACTTTTCAAATAGACTCTGCAGTGGTCTTTTACAATAGAATTCAGGGCAGTTTTCTAAAAAGTAAATTACATAAATATTTAGGAGGGGTATATGTAATCATTTATTCATTCATTCAACTTACATTTTTTGAACACTCACTATGAGCCCTAGGCATAAAATGAGGAGCAACATGGGCATCGGTTTATCAGCAATAAAAGGCACATATATGTAACACATTTAATAAGCAAAATACACAGGGCCAACCAAATGTGTGAGTGGGTGAGTGGGCTGAATTTTATTGTCTGACGTGGAAGCCTTGGTTGGATTTGTTTTGTTGGAGAGTGGGAGTGTGAGATAGGATCATCATGCTCTCAGGAATGTGTATGGAGTTAACATAAATAGGCAGTTACCTGAAGTGTTGACTGAGCATCTAGAGTAGTTAATAATTACAGTATAGAAGGTTTCCACAATGATCCTAACTAGCTGTATCAGCATGGAGTGGTACTTACAGATCTCACAGTGTCTCTGTTCCCTGAAATCATCTAACCCGACTCCCACACTCTTCCCTAACCATCCAACTAAATGAGCCCACCACCTCTCCTCCTTTCTTTCTCAGAGCACACTATCCATTTCCTTTATCTCACTGGTTAAGATTTGTGTTACATATTTATTACATTTCTTTCTTTAATGTTTTTCTCCCCTGTGACTGGATTCTAAAGCCATAAGAACAGAGACAATGTCTGCTTTGTTTGCCTGGGTATACCCACTGGTCAGTATCCTGAATGGCACATAGACACAGTAGGTGCTCGGTCAACATTTGTAGAAGCTGGAAGGTGAGTCGCTAAATTAAACATCCAGTTTGTGGCTGGTCTTGATTATGTAGTTGAGAGTAATGTTATTCTGAATTATGATGATGCTTTTTCCTGTGTGAACTTTAATATGTCTACCAAGTTGGAACTGCCTTATAATTTTATTTTGAAGATAGAAATTATATGTTAGTATAAAGAGAAATGAAGGTGAGTAACTGTGGTAAAATAAAAAAAGCCAAAGTATAAAGTAAATGAATGGGATATTGTAACATTTATAAAGGTCCTTTTAAAAATCAATTGGCTTTGATGTTTCCATAAGAAAGGTTTTCTGCCAAAAAAGACAAGCAGAGTTAGAAGTGTCTTTCTCACTCCCGGAAGACTCACATGGTTCTCTCATTTGCTCCTCCATGAGTCCTATTAGTTTTGTAAAGATTGGATGGCTTTTGTTTTGTTTTGTTTTGTTTTACCAGATTTAGAGTGGGGCTCTCTCGCAGCCCTGCTGATTTCTTTGGCAACACTTTCTCCTGTCTTTGGAAGAGAATCTTTTCAGTTGTGCTGATGATCAAAAGTCATTTCTAAACATAGATTGCTTTCCCTTCACTGACATAAGTGTAGCTGTTGAGAGTTAAAGCAGAGGTTTTGCACTGCAAGAAGAGAAACCGAAGTTAGGAGGAGATCAAGTATTAGATTCTGTATGCCGGATTCAAATTTTATTATTTTACTCATTGTATAAATGACTTTATCATCTGAATATGTGTCCATGTTGCCTATTCAATGAACGTCCAGCATCAGCTAAATAGACGGTGTAAGTTGTTCTCAGGACTTACTGTGTCCACTCAGTTAAGAAGGTACTTCTTCATGAGCTGCACATAGATATGCAGAAGTCTGGGTCTGTTTGTAGTAGGAAGATACCCAGACTGGTTAAAAGGGTATGTGGATAGGAACTGTAGGCCTGTCCAGTGTCTAGTCAGTCCTAATACGAGCAGGAACCCCCTACCATATGGGTTGTGCAACTGAGTCTTACTACTAATATATATGGCAGTTTGTGTCCAGAAGATGAATACATGTGAGTTCTAACATTTCCCACACCCTACTATTTTGGTTCAATTTTGGGGACTGGTCTTTTGACTCATTTTCCCTGCCTCTTTTCTCTTGGTGCTGAAGTCCTTCCCTGTACCTGAAGCCTAGGGACATGGGGCCTGACTCCCTACTAAGCTCTCAGTTCCGTTGTCTCCTGGCTGGGTAGAAGCCTGAATCTGCCTCTAGATCCCTCAGCTTCTGCCTAGGTCTTGCCTCTAATGCAAAGATTGCTCTGACCCATCGTGACATCAGCACCAACTTCTTAGCTTAGACCAGTATCAGCAGCATGGAATTCCTCAGGTACTGTTCCCACCCTGGACTGCCCTGCTGGATGTTACCTATGTTGATACTTATGAAATTTGTGTCATTAACCCAACATGGAGCACAATAGCACCTAGTAGCCTCTGATGGCCCTAGCCTCTTTCTCCAGATGACTTCTCTGGTTCTCTTGCCCATTCTCTTTGTGGTTAACTTTGGGTTCCATCTCATATGCCATCTCATAATGTGACAACTGACACCTCTCAGGGGTAAAAGGCACAAGAAAGAGAGGCTAGGAATCCTCATGTTTGTGTTAGGGCTTGAGGCCTTAAGAATCCCAGGAGATATTCCCCTTTGTTTTCTTGCTTTCCTGTTTTCCTTTGTTTTCTTGGTGGCTCCCCAAGAAACCTTTGTGGGAATAAGGGGAACTTCTGCATTTCTCAAGGTTTAAAGGGATGGAGTCAACTCTGTGTTGTTTACTGAAGACATTCCTGTTTAATGCTAGCACCACTTTAAAGAATTAATGATTCAGTTATGAATGCATATCTTCTGCATACCCTGCAGTACCCACTCTCTGGTCGTCGTGCTGCCCTGCCTGGCTTTCTCCTGCTATGTGGCACATAGCCTGTTTAATAGCACATCATAGCTAGAAGGGGCCATAGAGAAGCCTTTGTCCAATACTCTCATTGGTTACATTTTGTATTAGGCCTGGAATGTGAGTTGTAGAAGCTTTCATTGTAATTAGAAATTATGATTCCACTTCCACAATGATACATGTCTTTCATATTTAGCATGCCATAATGTTCACTTTACACGAATTTTATCTGAATTTGTATCATAAAAGAAAACATCTCTATCTAAATTGTCAGGATCCATCTTGCTATTCAAACATAAAATAAAGGATGATCAGGCTCGAATGATGACTAGAGTCAGGTCTGGCTGCAAACCCTGGCTATGCCCACTGACTTCCATGTGATTTTAAGCAAGAATCCATCTGATGTTACTTCTCTTTGGCAAACAGTTTATATCATTTTTCAGTATAGTTGTACAGGTTGTTTGAGAGAAGGCATTGTAAATACCCAAGCCTTTTCTGGGCAACTTACCCAAGAATGTACTTTCCTTGCCTTACTGGCAGAAGGGCCAGTTGGTGAATATGCATTTATATTTTTCTAATATCCTAATGTTAGTAATAAAAAGATAACATAAAACTTGGCATTGGATAAGGTCTGAGAGCTTCTCCTAAGACCTTATAGCTATACTTATCATCTAACTATTATAAAAGACTGTTTTCTGTCATTTATCTTTTCATTTTTATTCACTTCTTTTTCTCTTTGTCAATGCACTGTATTATGAAACACCTTCTCCCCTAAATGCCTTGGAGAGTCTCTCCTATTCTTTTCTAAAAAATTTCTTTGACCCATAGATTTACAACACATCATATATGGTTCCTCTTTCTTCTGTGCTGCCTGGGAAATGCTCTTTCAGTCCAGAAGGAAGCAGTTGCAATACAGTAACTGAATAATGAGAGGCCGCTGATGTTGCTAACAGAGTGGTCATGAATCCAGCTGCCTGGGCATATCTCCATGTGCCTGGTGATGTGGGTCTGCGGGTCTGAGACTGTGCTTATTTGGGCTTAGGTACACAAACCATATAAAATTTAGCCAGCAGTTTGATGTTAGAATGAATATATATATATATATATATATATATATGTATATATATGTATATATATATATATATATACATATATATTCTATTACATGTTCTATTATGTAATATACTTATTATATATACATATATATACATATGTGTATATATATATATATGTATGTGTGTGTGTGTATATATATACACAATCCCTAAATTATACACACATTACTCAAGAGCATATAAACAGTACCTTGAAGAACTCTAAATGGACTTGGATTTGTTATGTTGTCTAGTGATCTATAACTGAACTTTGGGGACATCCTTATTGTCTACAGGTATGGGGACAAGAAGGATGAAAAAAAAGAATATGTTTTGCCCTTTTCCATCTGAAGTTTGATAACCACAAGAGGTACATAGCTAGTTGATTTAAGTGGTTATAGTGGTAATGAGGCCCATCTCTCAGATTTGATCCCTAGGCCAACTAAATATATTGATTTTTATTCAGAATGAGTCAGGCAAGAGAAGATACATCTTATTCTTGCTAAGAAAAAACTGTAAGGGCAGTAAACCATGTAGTGTTTTATGTCCTTTATATGTGGGGGCATATTATTATTCTTATCCCCTATGTTCATGTTGTTAAAGTAATATGAAAAAAAATTAAATTATAAAAGTGGTGGGTAGAAAAAGAAGAAAAATATGTAAGACTTCAGAACACATTTTATGTTTTGAGTTTGTAATTGTGGGTTAAAAAAATTTCTTAGCTATAAAAAGTGAGTCTGTTTTAAATAGTCTAATTAGGCAATCAGTTGTGTTGCTTATCTGCATTCACAAAGAGCAAATGGAAAACCGGAAGTGATTACATGTTGCTTAATTAGTCCAATTCAACACCTGCTTAAGACTTTCTGGCTCAGCAAAGTCTTGGCTCCTCAAAATCACCAGCACATTGCTAAAAATATAATTTTTTGAAAGGTAAATATTTAATTTAAAAACTATTGAGGGGCGCCTGGGTGGCTCAGTCGGTTGAGCATCGGACTTCAGCTCAGGTCATGATCTCGCGGTCTGTGAGTTCCAGCCCAGCATCGGGCTCTGTGCTGACAGCTCAGAGCCTGGAGCCTGCTTCCCTTTCTGTGTCTCCCTCTCTCTCTGCCCCTCCCCTGCTCGTGCTCTTTCTCTCTCTTTCTCTCTCTCTCTGTCTGTCAAAAATAAACATTAAAAAAAAAAACTATTGAACTATTTTCTATACTGTATGAAAAAGTAAAGAGAAATGTGAACTATGCTTTCTTAAAATGAAAAAATCAGAAATTAAGTCATTTAATGGTATTCTGCAGGTATATTCAGTTTGGAAGTTTATGAAAACATATTATGAGAAAAAAAAGGGGAATAGCTAAAGAAAATTATAAGAAATTTCATAAACTACTTCAGTAAAAGACTGGAGTTGTCACCTGGGGATCAACATTAATATTAAATTAATATTCGTCCATTTATTTAGTCTATCTCAGTGGATACAGGGAATACATTTCAAATATTTATATATAAAGCTCATCATGAACTACAAGTTAAAAACTTTATTTTATTAGCATATAGAATGTAAGAGTTTAAGATAACTTAGGGATAATGTTTCATTTAGAGCTGAAAAAAAGAGTTCCAAAGAAATTAATTGACCTCATTATTACAAACTAATAAGTGATTGGTCTGGGCTCAAGTTTAAGTAGTCTGACCTCATATCCGAGACTTTCCCATCGTGGTTGTGTGTTCACTATTTTTGTTTGTTTGTTTGTTTGTTTGGAGCATCTCCTTTGTTACTGAGATAAGTGCCTTAAATAAGTATCATATGTAAATCTCACCACATTCCTATGAGGTGTATATTATTACCTTCAATTTTAAAAATAGGAAACAGAGTCTCTGATTTAGTGATTTCTCACCCAAAGGAATGGCAGTCTCCAAAACCTGTATTCTTTCCACTGCCCCATGCCGCTGCCTTTGATAACATTTCATTCTGCAGTATTGCTTTAGTACTGATCATCTAGACCCCATTCTGCAATTTCAAAAATGCTAATACACTTTTTAAAGAGAAATAGTATTCTGAATTAGAAAATGAGCTCCTTTCTTTCTTGTAAATTGCCCAAATAAAGGTTTACAAGAAGAATCTTGACAGGATAATTACATCCTGCTCATTTTCCCCTTTATTTAATCTACGATTCCCTAGAACCTTGAAGTCTTTTAGAAGTGATGCTTCAGAACTGCAGCTAGACAGTGTAGCAGTGCATTCAGGTGGAAGGCTGGCATTCTATCCATAGAGACACGACCCTACAGTAAAATGTCAGTGTGGCTTTTTTTCAAGTCATTGGCATTGTACCAGTGATTTTTAGTTTAATGGGAGAATAATAATATATACTTACATGATAAAATTAGAAAATGTCATTAGATGATATAATTATTTCTTTGAAAAAGAAGGGAACATTTTCAAAAAGGGGATGCCATGCATACCACAATGAAATTGTATGGCAACATTTATTTTCTAGGTATAAAAGACAGTTGATTTTGCTTTTAGAATTTTATACTGTATATAAAATGAGGCAGATATGTGTTGAACATTATTTTAGGGGAATAACTGCCAATGTCAGACAAATTAAAATGAGAATTATTCTTCTTCATTGGGCTTTATGACCTCTGGCAGGCAAATTTCTCAGTGCTTCAGTGTCCTTTTCTGCATAATAAAGATGCTACTTTCATTTCCTCATTTTCATGGACATATTCTATGTGTGTAAAAAGCTGGGCATATCTAGAGAGCACTTGTTTAGGGTTCTGTTAAGGAAAGAACAAGGTGGCATTATTAATCATGATTTGTTTTGATTCTAGAAACTAATCAACTATAAAAAAATGATATTTTGGTGGGATTATTTTGCTTTTTGTTTTTGGAAGAAGCTGTTTTAAAATATGCTAGTGGGGCAACATTATTTTCGTAAAACTCAGAAGGTTTTGTATTAAATGTATTATCCCCCAGGGGCTTGCGTGTATCAATCACTTTATATGAGACTACTAATGTTGGTTCTGTTCCAAGAAAAACTAATGGCCTATGTATTTTTTTCATTTTAGTGTTAATTCCAAATATTATATTTTTTAGTTTACCAAGAATGTTTATCAGTAGTTACAAAAGATAGCTTGAAATTTACATTTTAAATATATCAAAGTTACCAGGATCTAGAATTTGATACAGTATTTTTAAAATATATGTTACATGACAAAACTATAAAAATCAAGGTAGCATGGTAGGAATCACAGCCTATATTTTATTTTCTGTTTGTGTGTGTGTGTGTGTGCATGCAGGAAAAAAGAATGCAGAGGGGTGAGAGAAAGAACGGATAAATTTAATGGCTATTACAAAAAGTTTGAGAAAATGTACAAATCATTTTTATTTCATAACATGAGTTTATATCCCTACTTTCTTGCTGGAGAAATTTATTTAAACACATTTAAAGTATTAAGTAAAAATAAAGAAATTAATACTATGTATGTTTGCTTCTGAATAGCCTGATCATTTGATTCTCTTCTTTTTTATTGTTAACTGAATATCATCATAATTTATGCTAAAATCTCCTGGTCTATGTTAGAAGTTGGGTTTTTCATTTTTTTAGTTTACTGCAAGATTTCTTTGTTTTTGCATTATTAATTTTGAAAGTTGCTTCCGGGACAACTATTAAGTTTAGCATATGAAATAAGAAGAGACAGAGTATGTTGATAGAGTAATCAAATCACCTGTGTTGCAACTTTGATTTCATTGGTGCTCTTAGACTTCCTCATTAGAAGTGTTGAGTCCAGGAATCCTGTTATCTTTTTTGTCATCTCCAATATTTTCTGTGCGTGGTTAATCTATTTCTGAATAACTTTTTCTGGTTTCTCAAACTCATTACTATGTTTTTCTGTACTGAGTATTCAAGCTGATTGACACTCCCCCCAAATGTCCAGAGTGTTGATTCAGTGACAGAGGCAGGTGTAGTAGCTTGTGTCTAACCATCAGACCTATCTGTGCGGTGGTGTTTTGTGTTCAGATATACAGTGGGTTTTGTTTATCATTTGGTCTAAAGGAAAGAGATAATTTAAGATGCTTGTGAGTGACAGAAGAAGATACATCTTGGCGGGAGCTTGGTGCAAATTTTAGTAGGTAGATAATCTGGCTGACAGTGAGGTGCACTGGGGCAAGAGGTACTGAGGGAAATATCCTGACATTTGGGATATCTTCAAGCAAATGGACAGTACTTCCTTAAAGTGCTTTCAAATTGAAAAGTAGGAGGGCAAATATTTGTCTTATAACTTTGTTCCAGTTATTCACCACCAAATGTAGTTTACTTCTTTAAGAGCTAAACAAAATATTCAGATGAAGTTCTCACAGGTAACAGATATCATACCTGCCTCCTCCTTAAATCATGTAAGAGTAAAGTTGACAAGGAGCATTTAATGAGAGTCTTTGTAGACACAGTGGGTTACAAAACTAATGATTATATGTACCTATATCTATAGACTTATTTAATGATATCTGTGCTAATGTCACAGTTTATTAAAGGCATTAATTGGCTTCCTTGAAATTTCATATTTAATAATTCTTTGATTCACTCAAGTTGGATCTTAACCTGAGAAAAACTTTGAGCACTGACTTGAAAAACTTTTTTTTTTTAATTTTTTTTTCAACGTTTATTTATTTTTTGGGGGACAGAGAGAGACAGAGCATGAACGGGGGAGGGGCAGAGAGAGAGGGAGACACAGAATCAGAAACAGGCTCCAGGCTCCGAGCCATCGGCCCAGAGCCTGACGCGGGGCTCGAACTCACGGACAGCGAGATCGTGACCTGGCTGAAGTCGGACGCTTAACCGACTGCGCCACCCAGGCGCCCCTTGAAAAACTTTACATATGTGATTTTAATCTCTGTGCTGTTTTCTGTTACGAGAAATATACCATTGAGAGTCAATTTAGTTATTCCTAGGTCATTGAAATGTTTTGAAGAATGGCTTCTCAGAACTGTAGAAGAAAAAGAACTTGGCTCTTTTAATTAAGTAATCAATTAATTAATTACTTAATTTTTTTTGATAAAGAGAGTCGGGGAGGGGCAGAGAATCTCAAGCAGGCTCAATGCTCAGTGTAGACCATGTGAGATCAGGACCTGAGCCGAAATCAAAAGTTGGATGTTAACTGACTAAGCCAAACTTTCTCGTATGGAAAATGGGAACTTGTATCCGATAATTCAAAGAAAGAAGTATGTAAAAAAACTGCATGAAAAGCCTAAGACTGAAACCTAAAGTTTTATCTACCAAATGTTTAAGTAGAAATGTTGTAACAGTATCCAAAAACAGTATACACACACACACACACACACACACACACACACACACACACATTTGTATGTGTATGTGTCTGTGTGTATGTATATATTTATAGTGTATGTTATTTATTTTTCTAAATAAATGTGCATTCCTAAACTAATATAATACATGTATTATAGAATATACATAACCAGATTTTTTAAAATAATGATGTAAACTTGTAAAAACAGCATTTTATTTTAACTATAAATAATATGGTGTTATAGTTAGTATTAGCTGCTGTAACAGATCAACCTTAAAAAAATCTCAGAGGCTAAATGTAATAGAAGTTTTCATCTCATTACATAAGACCCAACGGATCTTTCTGTTCCATGGGTCTCTCTCCTCCAAGGGCAAACTTACATTCCTTGGTTCCTCCCATCTTGTGGCTTTATCCTTCTTCAAAACCTGTTTTGAACATTGTCGACTTGAGGGAATAAACCTGGAGGAGGATTTTAGCAGAGCAGACTGAGAAGAGCACACACCACTGATTCTCACATTCTTTTGTCTAGAATTCAACTGACCACATCAAATCCAAGGGAAGCTGTGAAATAGTGTCATCTTGTGACCAGAGAAAAGAGAAATAGGTTTGGAAGCACCTATCAGTCTTCTCCATTAACAATGATAAAAATAATATATAAATCATATTATTTCTCACTAAAAATACATATATAATATATAATCAAAATGGCTAAATATACTGTAAGCTTAACTTTTTAAAAAAGTTTTGCAAATCACATTTGCTTTAGACCATCATTAGCTAATATCTCAAGGAAACTGGGATGAGATTCATCATTAGCAATGACAGATGTAAATGCATATGATTTAACTTGCAGCTCTGATGTGATTGTCTTTTCCTCAGGCTCATATGTAGCTGACAGAAATCTAGTATTAAGAGTAGGGGGAGGGTCAGCTCTTTATTTTCTTATAATTCACTCATGCTTGCGTTTTTAGTACTATCTCAAGCTCTGGTTTCTTTGTAAGAGTCTTTGTAAGTCTCTGGTGCATTTTGTGTGTGTGTGTGTGTGTGTGTGTGTGTGTGTGCGCGCGCGTGCGTGCACACATGTGTGTTTGAAAATCAGTTAATATAATCCTCAAATCTCACCAGGTTTACATTAAAATGAAAGGTTACTAATACCAATTCCTTGGATTTGTGAACCCCTATCCTTCCCTCAAGATAACCCATTTATCAAACGTGGCTCAAGACCATCTGATGTATGGATGGGTAGTGGTGCTAGTTTAAGTCCTTATACGAAACATTAATCTGGCTTAATTTTGAAGGAAAAATATGATAAAAACAGAGAGGAAGGGAAGCCATAAAATACTCTTAAGTACAGAGAACAAGCTGAGGGTGCTGGAGGGAGGTGGCTGGGGGGGGATGGGTTAAATGGCTGATGAGCCTCCTTAAGGAGGGCACTTTTCCCGATGAACCCTTTTCCCGGTGTCATTTGTAAGAGATGAATCACTGGGTTCTACTCCTGAAGCCAAGACACACTGTATGCTAACTAACTTGAATTTAAATAAAAAAATATTTTTAGACAAAAAACAATATAGAGTCCTGATAGTTTTCTTGCATCCCACTTTTTGTCCATCATTCCCTATAGACTGTGGACATTGTTGGAGTCTACTAATCTTAAAGAAAGAAAATATGGAATCAAATGTCTTTGTCAATCAAAGACTGTAGTAAAAAGACTTGATGGATTTAGAGGGAATGGAGGTTTTGGTCAGCTGACTCCTTTAGCTAACATACTGTTGGCTGAAAAATATTTTTTGTCTATTGTGGTTTCAGATGTGTTTCTACTCTGTCTTGGAACAGTCTAGTTTCATTTTGTTTCATTTTATTTTAACCTTTGTAAATGCAAAGTAATGAATCATGGACATAGTTTAGTCATTCTTTTATTTTTGGTGACATTCAAAACAGCATGGGATTTCCTCAGATGGATAACGATAGTTAAAACATTTAGGACTTTTAAAAACAGAAATGCCTTCTTGCTCAAAATCCCCAACTCTGATGCTCTTTCAGTGAATGTCTGGCATTGTTTCAGTGCCTTAATTTTGAGCTTCGTTTTTCATTGGCTGTAAATAGACACTGAAAGTTTTGCAGTTTCTAGGAGTAGATCCTTTAAATAATTTTGTATCTTGTGATTATTTGCTTTATCATATTTTATCAAATCAAAGATACCATTAATTAAAATATATATATTTAAGTGCTTCTAAGAAGAGAAATAAAATACTATCAAATATGTCTTTTAAAGTGACATAGATTGTAGGACTCATCCTTGTTTCTGATATTGTAAAAGTGTGGGAAAACAGGCATATTTAGAATCAACAGATGCAATATTTAAGCAAAGATACAAGGAGACTTCACAGGATAATAAGGTAATTGAAGGTTAATATACCTTAAAGGAAAGTGATTTTTTAAAAAAGCAATGTAGATATAAGTACAAATAAGAGCAAAGGCTCAGAATAATACAGTAATAATAATTATCAAGTCATATTTCTTCTAGCAAGGACCACAAATTTGGATTTAACTTTTTGATGCCAAAGCAAAATGGTAACATTAATTTATTATTTAATTTAATGTCCATAAAATAAAGTCAAGCCAGTTTTTAAGGAGAAACTGCAATATTCTTGGTACTAGAGTCATACAGAAGTTTCTGTATAGTATGGAGAATATCTTCCATCAATAGCCCTGCAGTATACAAAGTGAGTTCCTAAAACTCTTCATGGTAGTATTTCCCCATCGAGGTACATAATATCACCCCAATGCAGTAAAAACAATCCTACCAGTCTCCAGTATAGTACAATTTCTCTCTTTGCTTTTCTGATTTAATTTAGAATGGTTGTGATTTTATTATAGGTGGAGAGAGAATGGACAGAAGTTCCTTCCAGCAAACTAGATGCTATTTCTCTCAGACAAGTTTTTGGAAGGCAGTGAATCTAGACCATACTCCCCAGAGGTTATGAGAAATGGAGCTCCCCTGGGTTCCTACTTAAATATGAAACAGCATGCCTTTAATAGAGAGTGGGGAAAATGTTAGTTTAACATCCTTTAAAGAAAATTGAGTTTTTCATGAAGAACATATACCAAAAGAGAAGACTACCCTATTTCATTTTGGCTTACAGACACTACTGAGATACTTCTTAGAAAAAGTTTGAATTACTTAAGTACAAGATGAATGGATGATCTAGCTAGCACTCAATTGTATTACTTTATAAATAGCAGCCACTGAAGTCTAGAAAAAAATGTAATATAGGGATATTTTGGTTCTAAAAATACCTGACACACTACTATAGAATGTCTGTTTTGGGGTTAATATCTGATTCTACTTTTTGGTATCACATACTTGAAAATAAAATATTGGGGAAATGTGTGCCAAAGCAACTGAGTGAGAAGGTTTGCCTTGTGATTTTATTTAAAAGTTGAAGGTGAGTCTACAAACAATAATTTAAATGGAACACATTATATAGGCTGTCTTTATAGCAATAATTAACTAGTAGTGGTTCAGGTCTCTTTCAGAGTAAATAAATAAATTCTTATCTTCCAAGTTTAAGAATGCTTGCTTCCAGGTGTCAGTATCAGTGAATGTGTATCTGAATTCTGCATTGTCAATATCAAATAACAGTGGGGAAATTTCAAAAACAGACAATAATTCTCTATTTTACATAAATTGTTCGTGTATTGTTAAAGATTGTCATTTTGGATTCTGACTTTTGAAGCTGTGGAATTATCAGTAACTGTTTTTTATGATTTAATTATCTTTCTCTAAAATGGGGTGTGGAGTTGTTTTGGGGAATAAAGACCACTTCAACAAGAAATTCTAGTGTAATAGTTTCTAAGACACGGAAATATTACTGTAGATATTACATGGCTACAATAAGTCCTGTATTATCAAGGTCTTTTTCCCCAGAACTAGTCTCACTTTGCTGGGCTCTCTTTCTCTCCGATGTGCATAATGTCCACATACCTTACATGTTGTGGAGATTCTGTGCTAAGAAATAACTTCTAATAGAGTATACCACAAGATGACCATATATCTTTTCATATATTTTATAAGGAAAAGCATAAGCCATATTTAGGCTTACTCTATAATTGTTAAATTAATAATAAGCCAGGTTATGAAGGAATAATTCAAAGAAAATGCCATTTTGACTCATTAGTTGGCAGTTCTTAAAACCTGATATAAGATTTCTCTGAGAAGATTCATGTTACAAATATATTACCATTTGTGCACTTAACTTGCTCCTATCTTTTAAAAAATTTTTTTAAAAAGGTTTATTTATTTTTGAGAGAGAGAGAGAGAGAGAGAGAGAGAACGAATGATCAGGGAAGGGACAGTGAGAGAGAGACTCACAAAATCCAAAGCAGGCTCCAGGCTCTGAGCTGTCAGCACAGAACCAACACAGGGCTCAAACCCACAAACCATGAGATCTTGACCTGAGCTGAAGTCGGATGCCCAACTGAGTCATCCAGTCTCCCCAACTTTCTCCTATCTTAAGTTATGTTTTTTTTTTCTTTTAGGAATTTTTCATTTATTTTCAGTTGCTCCTGGAATAAATAATTTGTTTTTGATAATTTTGTTTTCAAACATTTTGCCTCACAAAGTTCTTGATTTTTTAAATATGAAATGTATTGTCAAATTGGTTTCCGTACAATACCCAGTGCTCATCCCAACAGGTGCCCTCCTCAATGCCCATCACCCACTTTCTCCTCCCTCCCACACCCCATCAACCCTCAGTTTATTCTTAGTTTTTAAGGGTCTGTTATGGTTTGCCTCCTTCCCTCTCTGTAACTTTTTTCCCCTTCCCCTCCTCCATGGTCTTCTGTTAAGTTTCTCAGGATCCACATAAGAGTGAAAACATATGGTATCTGTCTTTCTCTGTATGACTTATTTCACTTAGCATAACACTCTCCAGTTCCATCCACGTTGCTACAAAAGGCCGTATTTCATTCTTTCTCATTGGCATGTAGTATTCCATTGTGTATATAAACCACAACTTCTTTATCCATTCATCAGTTGATGGAGATTTAGACTCTTTCCATAATTTGGCTATTGTTGAAAGTGCTGCTATAAACATTGGGGTACAAGTGCTCCTATACGTCAGCACTCCTGTATCCCTTGGGTAAATTCCTAGCAGTGCTATTGCTGGGTCATAGGGTAGATCTATTTTTAATTTTTTGAGGAACCTCCACACTGTTTTCCAGAGCAGCTGCACCATTTTGTATTCCCACCAACAGTGCAAGAGGTTTCCCGTTTCTCCACATCCTTTCTGGCATCTATAGTCTCATAGACCAATGGAATAGAATAGAGACTCCAGAATTCGACCAACAAATGTATGGCCAACTAATCTTTGACAAAGCAGGAAAGAATATCCAATGGAAAAAAGACAGTCTCTTTAACAAATGGTGCTGGGACAACTGGACAGCAACATGCAACATGCAGAATGAAGCTAGACCACTTTCTTACACCATTCACAAAAATAAACTCAAAATGGATTAAAGACCTGAATGTGAGACAGGAAACCATCAAAACCCCAGAGGAGAAAGCAGGAAAAAAACCTCTCTGACCTCAGCTGCAACAATTTCTTACTTGACACATCACCAAAGGCAAGGGAATTAAAAGCAAAAATGAACTATTGGGAGCTAATGAAGATAAAAAGCTTCTGCACTGTAAAGGAAACCATCAGCAAAACTAAAAGGCAACTGACGAAATGGGAAAAGATATTGGCAAAGACATATTGGACAAAGGGCTAGTATTCAAAATCTATAAAGAACTCACCAAACTCCACACCTGGAAAACAAATAATCTAGTGAATAAATGGACAGAAGACATGAATAGACACTTCTCTACAGAAGATATCCAGATGGCCAACAGGCACAGGAACAGATGCTCAACGTCACTCCTCGTCAGGGAAATACAAATCAAAACCACACTGAGATATCACCTCACACCAGTCAGAGTGGCTTAAATTGATTTTTTTTAAGCTACAGTAGTCATCACAGCCCTCTTTTACTGTAGCTGAGTAATTATGACCAGTGAAGTACTCCGGAGAGATGGCAACAGTAGAATTCACAAAGACTTACTACTCCTATCTGCAAAGTGCATGAATCCAGCAAAAACAATGCTCAAGTTGCCATTTTTATTTCCAGCTCTTGGTTAAGTCTTATTGGTTTTCTGGAGAGTTCCAATGATTGTTTGATTCCTAGTATTCATATTTGTATAATCTTACTTTTCCAAGTTCTTTGTGATTATGCAATAGAGATCACCTTTCAATCAAGAGTCAGTTGGTCAATTCATTGACAAGCTGTTTTTGAGGACTCGTGGTATATCATGGCAGGCAAAATAGGAGAAAGAGTTTACCTGTTGCAAGTCATTCCTTCACTTCTCACTTTTTTTTGCTTCAAATAGACTACTGTTTCTGAAAGTATGGTCCATAATCCATATATATCATAATTTCATGTGGTGAATGCAAAATTCCCTATCCCAGACCTCCCTGAGCAGAAACACTGTAAAATCTAAACATTTGCCTTCTATCAGGCATATTGGTGATTCTTAGGCATGATCAAGTCTGAGAATTGTTGTCCTAAAATTCAGTGCTTCTCAGATTTTAATGTGCATATAAATTACTTGGGGATCTTGTTAAAATGCAGGAATGGAGGGCCTACTTTCAGGACATTGGATGATGAGCAGCCTATACGAGCCTGGCTCTCATGGTTTTATACTCAGATCATACCATCAACACATCTGGAAATAATGGTGCCCATCCACTGGCTGTTGCTAATGTTTTCCATTGGCCAGGGTCCATCAGGACCATCATTATGTCAAGGTCATAGGAGCTTTGACCACTATATCCTTATGTACCAGCTGAAGGATTTCTTCTCTCCTACAATGAGAGGCAAGAACATTAAAGAAACATTGTAAGTAGAGCTAGAGAGAAGTTGAGTTATCCTTCTAGGCTAAGGTTGAATACCCTACAGAAAGGCCTTCTGGATGTATCCAAAAGACGAGTTATAGGAATGATGGTAGCAGAATACCTTCCCTAACATAGGAGGGAGGGAGATGAAGATAGGTGCAGAGAGAAATAAGTTTAATGATAAGGTCCTTTTTAAAGCTACTGAAATTTGGAGAAGATTATTACTAAGAGAATTAGCCAAGAGATATTTCCAGGAGGAAGGAAAATTAAGTCAATAGCACTAAATGTGGCAGAATGGTATGATGCAATAAAAATGATTATATTTTGGCAACTTATTGATTACCTTAGCAAGAGATCAGTTTAAGAGGACTCTGCTACAGGAGGTGTGGGAATAAAAGCAAAACTTAGTGGGCTGAGAAATGAATGGAAAGAGAAAAACGAACACGTTAAATATATGCTCAAAAAATTGGCAGTGACTAATAAAATCTCAGCTCTCTAGCTTGGCTTTCAAAGTCTTTCGAAGTTTGTTCCACCACATCTGTCTAACTTTACTTCCTATATCATTCATACACAACTTTTTTTTTCCCAAGGAGGACTGGTCTCTTTACTGCCTTGGAAACATTCCAATTCTATATGGGTCAATGTTCATGCTATTACTCCTAGTCTCTGTTGCTGGATAGAACTTTATGTTTTTTTTGTTTTGTTTTGTTTTGTTTTGTTTTCTTCTTTCTGTTGCACAAGAAATGTACTCACAAATTGTTAGAAAGGAAAGGAGAGATTTGGGATCTTATATGACTCTTAGCTTGGATAAAGTTGGTGTGGGGATTAGAGAGAGTGCCTGGTCGGGGTAGAAGGAGGTATAACGTTCAACAGGAATTTCCATAAAATAGCCATCTCTTAAAAGATTGCCCTAGACACTTAATAGTTGGTAAATATCAGCTACTCAAGACCTAGTTTCAGTCTGGATATCGGACAGATACCTGCAGCCTCAGAGGTCATTGGGCTTCCTCTGTGATCACCACCTTTTGACCAGAATGTGTCCCTGCTGCTTCTGACCTCTCTAAGGCATCCAGTCACAGATTCCATTACATTCTTACATTGAAACTGAATGCAGCATTGGCTTGCATTGGTCGTTTGGATACTCCCCAACTTACTGGAGAGGTAGTGGAGGCATCTGTGAGATTAAATAGTACTTGTGTTCATTAAAAACTTTCTGATTCTTGTTCTTTAGTACATATCAGTTCTTCATGAGTAAGCAATAAATTCCTTTATTCTTCTTATTTTAATCATAGAAGAATACCATTATATGGAAACCCTAAGCCTTGCCATTTTGTTAATTACAATACATTTACAATACTTTTGTTTTCCCTTTATACTAATCTGATACAAAAAGTCCTGGCATGTTTATTCAGCTTTGAGACCCTTGAACACATCAGATGTCATAAGGCATTGCAGAATGGTAGGATAAAATCATTTGTTAACATTTCCCTAACATTGATAAATACATTTTTATATTAAGATATTTAAATAATGCAATTGAATGAAAAGATAACAGTAGGATACAAATAACACATATGGACAATATCGAGACAAATAGAGAAAATAAATATATTTTAAGATTATTTTATTCTTTAACAGCCTCTCATTCAGTTATAAAGTAAGACTAGAAGAAACTTCTGAGTTCTAAAGTTCTAAAGATAGGAGCACCTGGGTGTCTCAGTCAATTAAATGTCTAACTTTTGGCTCAGATCATGATCTCGCGATTTGTGAATTTGAACCCCGCATAGAGCTCTGTGTTGATAGCTTGGAGCCTGGAGCCTACTTCAGATTCTGGGTCTGCCTCTCTCTCTCTGCTCCTCCCCCACTCACGCGCGCTCTCTCTCTCTCTGTCTCAGAAATAAACATTAAAAAAATAAAAATAAATAAATTTCTAAAGATTTAGTGTCGAGAACAGGAATAATTTAGCCTTTAATTTTATGTGAACTTGAGGAAGTTATTTTTCCTATCATGATGCATCTCTAAGCCTAATTTCCTCATCTGTAAAATACCAGAGTAGAACCGACATAGATGGGCTTTAACTTTCACAATTTTAAGTGTAAATATATGTACAGGTCAAGAAGAATAAAAGCGTATAACATCAAGGTGGAAAACGACAGCTTCAAGTAGGAGAAAAGAAAAATGCAATAGTGTAGCGTGCCATAGATTCTTAGTGGGCAGGCTGCAGCGGCGGGGGAGTGGGGGGAGGCAGTTAAGAGAGAACAGTCATCTAGTAGGAGAGTAGGACTGAATCAGAGAGTTTGCATAGTGTGGCTAGGCTGAAAATTCCCAAGAATAGTATAATCCTTAAAAGGGTAGCCTTCACCTTCTCATGTACTGTTAGATCTAAACTACTTTTGTTGTTTCCATCCCAAACCTGTGATATACTGGCCAAAAAGTGAGCAGTGAGCGTCCTGCATATGCACACCCTAAATAACTTTTCTATCCAATTTAATATAAGCATTTTGACTTTCATTTGGAAAGGGAACTGAACTGAATGAAGAGGAATTGTCTTGGATTTCTGGCTGACTTACTGTATATCTGGAGTTCCACTGGTAGAATAATATAGGAATAAATGACATCTTAACATTTTTGTTTTTCCACCCAAGAAAATGGCATGTCTCACTATTATTCAAGTTACCTTTTATGTTCTTCACTAAAATTGTTTACCATTTTTTTCCATCTACGTTTTGTGTTATGGTTATCTCTGATAATATCAATTTATGATTAGGGGCTTCTGGATGGCTCAGTAAGTTAAGCAGCCGACTTCGGCTCAGGTCATGATCTCACAACTCACATTGAGCTCTGTGCTAACAACTCAGAGCCTGGAGCCTGTTTCAGATTCTGTGTCTCTCTCTCTGTCTCTGCCCCTCCCCTGCTTGTGCTCTCTCTCTCTCTCAAAATAAATAAATATTTTTTTAAATTTTTTTTCAACGTTCATTTATTTTTGAGACAGAGAGAGACAGAGCATGAACGGGGGAGGGGCAGAGAGAGAGGGAGACACAGAATTGGAAACAGGCTCCAGGCTCTGAGCCATCAGCCCAGAACCTGACGCGGGGCTCGAACTCACGGACCGCGAGATCGTGACCCGGCTGAAGTTGGACGCTTAACCGACTGCGCCACCCAGGCGCCCCAAAATAAATAAATATTTAAAAAACCAATTTACGATTATTGTGAATAGGATATTTAAAACTACATTTTTTTATTTGTTACTGCTGTAATATTAGTTTTTTTTGTTTATCTAGTATTTAGCCACCTTGTCCTTTGCTCTTAGAGTAATTCTAATAGTTGATCTTTTAATTCTTTTACGTTTTCTTGATATAGCCAAATTATCTGTAGGTAGTAGCATAATTTAGTGTTTACCTTTCTAACATTTGTATCTTTTCTTTTTCTTTTTTTTTTTTTAATCCAATTTGTTGACATTGTCCTCCAATAAAACACCAAATAATAACGGGGAGAGTTGACAATTTTTCTTTACTCCAAACTAAGTTAAGACATGAGAATTTATGGAACCCATCACTTCCCCTGTATTTTTCTCTTTCATCTCATCATGGTCTTCTACTCATGAGCAAATGAAAGCTTTGGACTGAATTAATTTGCTTCATTTGAAAGTAATCACACTTTTTCTTGGGAACTTCCTGGAAATGTTCCATGTTTCTTTTATTTACCATAGAAGTAACACTTTATACCGACTTGTTATTATGAGCATGCCTAAACTATGTTTATGCAGTAATGCATCATGCGATAACAGGAGAATTGAAATTTGTTTACCTTTATAGAGGATGAATCGATGATATAGTCATTTAGCTTTTGATAGATTAACTATCAGCCTCTATTCCCCCAAATTGTCAATATAGCTAAAGTTAACAGCTCCTTAGCCCCTCTGTTGTTTTTAATTAGAGAAGACTGAAGACATAGATCACAAAACTCAGAATTGCATGTAAAATTAAAATAGGAGTGAGAACAGGAGGATTTTCCTCTGATAATGAGCCTAGCCTAAATCAAATTTTTGAGGTGTTAGCAGTATTTGCTCAGGAGCTTCTGTGTTTATGTCCAGTATTGGCTGTTGGGGAGTTGAGGGTCCTGGAAAAGTAGCCTGTTACTGTGTTAGAGTGTATCCTTATTAAGGAGAACACTAAATAGTAACTTCTGTGACAGGCCATCTTTCCTCTGATGTTCGCCTCAGTGTGGGTGGAACTGAAAAGACTATAATGTTTTATGGACTACGTACACACTTTACAGCTAACTATCGTTATCTGACAGTCCTATTCTTAATGAGGTTACCTTTCTTTTTTTGTCCAGTGTTTGTACTTAAATGTCCTTATAGAGTTTCTCTTCAATTCACTATATCTAATTAGTCAGCAATCTAGAGAGAGCAAAGGATGACAGTTCCCAATGCTACCTTCACCACGTCTTAAGTATTGGTTCTACTTGTTTTCATCATCTTAGCTCACATTTATTCGATACTTTTTTTTTCCTTCTGGTGTTATCTTTTGCCCTAAAAACTTACTGGACTTTAACTGTGACTTTGACTAATCACTTTGTTTGCTCTTGGATTTGGAGTACAATAGCAGAAACAACAGCATTTGGAACTTTTCTCTGGTCAAGCTTTCTTTGTGTTTTTTTTTTTAAGTTTAAAAAAAAATTTTTTTTTAATGTTTATTTTTGAGACAGAGAGAGACACAGCACGAGCAGGGAAGGGGCAGAGAGAGAGGGAGACACAGAATGTGAAGCAGGCTCCCGGCTCTGAGCTGTCAGCCCAGAGCCCGACGCGGGGCTTGAACTCACGGACCGCGAGATCATGACCTGAGCCGAAGTCGGCCGCTTAACCGACTGAGCCACCCAGGCACCCCTGGTTTTTAAATTTTTTTTTATTATTTTTTTTTATGTTGCTAGAGAGACAGCATGAGTTGGGGAGGAGGAGAGGAGCAGAGAGAGAGAGGGAGAGAGAATTCCAAGCAGGCTCTGCACTGTCAGCATGGAGCCCAATGGAGGGCTTGAACCCACGAAACTGTGAGATCATGACCTGAGCCAACACCAAGAGTCGGACGCTTAACTGAGGCGCCACCCAGGTGCCCCTGGCCTAGATTTCTTGATAATCTCCAGCAAAATCTTGAATCTGCTAACCAGGGCAAATGTCAGTGAAAATAAACCACAGTGCCCACATTCTTATGAAGCCGATAAAAAATACAGAGGCCAAGATGACTCTCAACCTCACTGAACAGAATATGGAGCCTGTTGTGTTCATTTCACTCCAAAACTTCTCACTCTGGTAGAAAACAAAGGATCAGAAATTTATAGGAGATAAGTTGTTTAAAAGATACTAAAAGTTTTTCTAGCAAATTAAATGGCTCTAGTTACGTGCTGAAAGAAGTTTGGCAGTTGAGATATATATACAAATTATGATACTTAGAAAAGGAGTGGTAATGAAAATCTAATTTCAAGTCTGGAGATTTTAGCTGGCTAACCAAATGTTGAGACTGAATCATCTGGTTCCCTCAGATCAAACTTACCATTTTGTTTTTATAAGATCAGAAATAGCAAAGCTCTTCAAAGTCCTTGGTAAGTGACATGTAAGTGATGGGTATTGATGGCCCACCCTTTATTAACTGCTCTTTCCCTTCTGCCCTGACTTTTGGGACTCAGGACTAGCTGTTGGTTCCCTTGAGTCAGTGCTCAGGGGCAGTTGAACATTGGCTCTCCTTTTCTTGCCTCCCTGAAGCTGATTACTCCCGTGTGCACTGTCTTCTCCATCTCTGAAAGCACAACCTTCAGTGAACTGGAAACCGAGCTACCAGAGGGTCTACTCTTCCAACTTATTCACATACTTTTTTTGTTTGTTTCTCTATGAAATAAATGGCTATTTATTTATATGCTAATCCATATAATTACTTCCTTTCCTTCAGTTTAGGTGATGTGCTGTGCATTCATGATTCAATAAACAAGGGGTATTTAAAAATGATGAGATGATGATATGATGCTTCTAGACAATTGTGCAGAGTAGTTTTACAGTTTTTCTTTCATATTTAAGGTGACCACCCTTGTCAACACAAGCAACAAAGGCCCATCTGGTAAAAAGAAAGGGAGGTCAAAGAAAGCCCACGTGCTGGCTGCATCTGTAGAGCAAGCCACTCAGAATTTCCTGGATAAGGGTGAACAGATCGCTAAGGAGAGTCAAGATCTCAAAGAAGAATTGGTCGCTGCTGTAGAGGACGTGCGCAAACAAGGTAGGAAGACTAATATTGTTCAAGAGGGATATATATTTATGTGAAAACAATGGATTTATCTCTAGAATCAATGCATATTTGCTCAGGGGAGTGTGTTATGTGTTTCCTCAGTATCTGTGCTTGTCATTTTTTTTATATTTGCTGAAATTAGGTGCATAAACAAATAGATATGTTTTCTGTTGTGGCAGCATAGCACAGCTACAAACGCTTCCTGTCTGTGTTCCTTCCAAATTTTCCAGTTGTTTTCTCTTGTCAGATGAACACGGACTCTTGTGTTAAACTTGGGCTCTAGAGAGGACAGGACGAGAAAACCTCATACGTACACAGTCACTGGGAACCCTGGATTTTAAAGATGAGGGAGGAGAGATTGTAAAGCAGTGTAATAAAATTACTGTTGCTCTGTATGATTTCCAAATTTACATTTTCAGTTCACAGCTAGCTACCTATCCATGGATCAATCAATTATATAGCTAGCTAGTTAGCTATAATGCAATTGTTTTCAGCATATTTAAATTTTTTCACTGTGGTACAATACAAGTAACATAAAATGTACCATTTTAACCTTTTTATAAGTGTATAGTTAGTAGTGTTAAGTATATTCACATTGTTGAGTAGCCAATCTCCAGAACTTTTTCATCTTATAATACTGAAACTCTATACCTACAAAACAACACTTCTTCATTTCCTCATTGCCCTGGCCCATGGAAACGACTATTCTACTTTCCTTTTCTATGAATTTAACGACTCTAGATACATTATATAAGTGGGATCATTCAGTATTTGTGTGTGTGTGTGTGACTGGCTTATTTCACTTAGCATAATGTCCTCATGGTTCATCCATGTTGGAGCATGGGTCAGAATTTCCTTCATTTTTAGGATTGAAAATATTCTAGTATATGTATATAGTACATTTTCTTTATCTCTTCATCCACTGATAGACATTTGTGTTTATTTCACCTTTTGGCTATTGTGAACAATTCTGCTATGAACATGAATATACAAATATCTCTTTATTTTAGTTCTTTTGGGTATATACCTCAAGGTGGAATTATTGGATTATATGGTAATTCTATTTTTAATTTTTGGAAGAACCTCCTTACTGTTTTCCATAGCAAAGGCACCTTTTTACTTTTCTACCAACAGTGCACAAGAGTTCCAATTTATCCATATCCTTGCCAACACTTGTTTCCTTTTTTATAGTCTTCATAATGGACATGAGGTGATAGCTTATTGTGTTTTTTTAAGTTCGTTTATTTATTTTGAGAGAGACAGAGACAGTGCAAGTTGGGGAGGCGCAGACAGAGAGGGAAACAGAGAATCCCAAGCAGGCTCTGCAGTGTCGGCACAGAGTCCTACACCAGGCTCAAACTCACGAAACTGTGAGATCGTGACCTGAGGCTAAATTGAGTCAGATGCTTAACTGACTGAGCCACCCAGGCACCCCTCACTGTGGTTTTGACTAGCATTTCTCTAATGACTACTTATATTGGGCATCTTTTCATATGCTTCCTGGCCATTTGTTTTTCTTCTTTGGAGAAAGGTCTATTCATGTCCTTTGCCTATTTTAAAATCAGGTTGCATTTTTGTTGACTTGTGAGCATTCTTTATACATTTCGGATATGAGCCCCTTATACAATATTGTTTTACAAACATGTTGTCCCTTTCTGTAGGTTACCTTTTTCATTCTGTTGATTATATTCTTTGATACACAGATTTTAATTTTCATGTGTCCTATTCAGACTCTTGGGTTGAAATGCTAAGGCACTGTGAAAACAGAACAGATTACCCCCCAGCCTGGCCTCCCTCCTGCATTTCTTACCTCAGTAAGAGCTCTACATATGTATCCAGTTACATACTGCAGAAATCTTGATATCATTATTGTTATTACTCTCTCTTTCCGAATATAGTCTATTGCAAAGTCACATAGATTTTTAACTCAAGAATATCTCTTAAATGGACCAATCCCTCTCTTAATTATTCAAAAGCACCATGTTTTACCTGCCCCTGGGCCTTTATACATGCTGTCTTCTTTTACACAGTTACAGTTACAGATGGCTCATTCTGCACATTCCCTGTCCCAGGGAATGCTTTCCTGACACTCCTGTCTTACTTTTCTGTGGCTTTTTGCATAGGAGACTTCAATATCTGTGGAGTAACTTGATTGATAACTTTCTACCCTGCCACACTACAAATGAATAAAGATCAAGACCAGACCATGTCTCTTTGACCATTGCATGATCTGTGGTTCTTAGTAGTCATTAGACTTCAACAAATATTTGTTGAATAAATGAAGCAATAGAGGAATAAATGCTCTATCCCTTTTCTTCTTGTAAACCTGCCACTTTTTAAAATTCACAGATGGGTGTTTAGTCCTCGGAAATACCCAACCCTCCTTCTACACCACTACCATTCTTCATGCTGCCATCTTCTTCCCCATCTTCTCCCTGCTAAAAGTTAATTTCATTTACGTTACACTAATGTGAATTGTTATTTAATATAAAATGTTAAATTTTATATATTTCATCTAATGTGGATGGAATATATTTATATATGTGCTTTAACAACATGAAAGCTTTCAAATTTTCAAGTGCTGTTGAAGACTAGTATTCCTTCTGAATTGCAAATGTACACTGTTTGTTTTTATGCATGCACAGCCTGGATACGTTTTTGGGTTTTTTGTTTCTTTGTTTTTTGTTTTTTGTTTGTTTGTTTGTTTGTTTACTTTTTTTTAAGGATGACTGCCATATAACAAATTGCATGCATTTAGAGTGCACAATTTTATAAGTTTTGGCAAACGTGTACGCTGTAAAACTATCCCCACACTCAGGATAGTGAAACCTGTCCCTAGTAGAAAGGGTTTTGATTGATTGGTCCCTAGGATGGTTTCTGAAAGCATTTATCTTGCATGGTGATATATTTTTCCTTTTAGATTTCTCAACAGTCTCTTAGTTTTCCCTTATTTTTTCCTTGCAATTGAGTTTTCACACATTCTGTATAAATTAATATTTCAGTTTTCTCAAAGCTTATATAAGAAATGCTATTTTTTTGGATATGATATAATAACGAACATGGTTCTTGGCCAGCCTGTCCAAGGGATATGAGAGTGAGAACTTTTAAAGATGCTAGTTTAGGACAGCTTACAGTGGTGGATCTCACAGAGGGTATTTTAAACTTTCTGTATATTATCCATTTCTTATTATAGAAAAATTATGCATCAGAAATGATGCCTATGTGTTAATTGTATAAAGCTCAGCTACCACATGTCCCTTCTGCTGAACAGTGTCAAATTTAAGGAAACAGTGCTATAGTCTGCAAAATAACAAACATTTTATAGTCAAAAGCTTCAGAAGTTTTCTTTTTTCTGTTTCTCTCATTATCAAATATCGCTCACTGTCAAATAGACTTCAGATGCCTGTCATGTGTGAGAGATGCCTCTCATCCCTGACAATGAAGTCCTCGAGCTCTCTCCTTACATGCCTGTGCCCATGGGCTCTCCTGTCTGCTCTCTGCCCCTTCTCAGTCTTAGTGTATAATCCCTGTAGCCTATCTGGATTTGCCCATTTTCACGTTGTCCCTATACCCAGATTTTATTCACAAATGAGAGCCTGAGTGAATTTTCAGAGAGGGTAAGGAGATCGAGGGGAATACTTAAGTATTAAAGGACTATTTAGTTATTGGAAACTTTGGAACATAGTATCTTTCCTTCCATCATATTCATAAATTCATAAATTATGGAAATCCTGACACTGAGAAATAATGTCCTCCTCTAAAGTGGCCCTAGTGTCTATATCTGCTCACTTGTCAAATGATATGTAGTTTAGAACTAAATCTATTTAAGGTAATCTTTTACTATTGAGTTGTTTTTGCTTTTTTAAATCAAATGATCAGAAGTGCTGCCACTTTCTAAAAAAAAAAATTCAGCATGAGTCAATGCCAAAAGTTTTAATATTGTACAACTCATTTTCAAATTTTTAATACAGAACCATTTCCTTTTTTTTTATTTCACTACATTCATGATTGTAATCACTGTAATCTGGCAAGATTATATATGAAATTATCTACTTATGCCATTATTGTTTCCCATGTGGCTAGACTTAGTGTTGTTTGAATTTCTTTTTATTTTTTTATTTTTTTTAATGTTTATTTTTGAGAGAGAGACAGACAGAGTGCTAGAGGGAGAGGGGCAGAGCAAGAGAGGGAGACACATAATCTGAAGCAGGCTCCAGTCTCTGAGCTGTCAGCACAGAGCCCAATGTGGGGCCTAAACCCATGAACCATGAGATCATGACCTGAGCGGAAGATGGACCCTTAACCGACTGAACCACCCAGGTGCCCTTGAATTTCTTTATCATTTGAAAAATTAACTAGGCTTTTAATTAACTACGCTGCATGCCAGAGTCTTAAAAGTACCTAGTATGAATGTGACAATGTTCTTCCCTAGAATACTCCAGTAGAAGACTTTCCTGTACTTTTAAGTTCTAACCCACAAAAAGAAGTATTTGAGTACACTTATAATAGGATTTATGTTAAAAACAAGTTACAAAAATAAAGCATCAAAATATAATAAAGGAGATAAATCATTGTGCTCAGAATCTAGAAATCTGATATTTTAGACTCAGGTAAAGATGGGATATTTGTGTGTGTGTGTGTGTGTGTGTGTGTGTGTGTGTGTGTGTGTTATCATAGCTAAAGGAATTACATATAGGTATATTGTCTTCCTAAATTAAGTTTAAACTTCATCAGGATAGGAACAGTGATGTGTATATATTCCTTTCTACTCCTAAAGTACCTAACATGGTCACTCTAGCACATTGCAGGTGATACTCGGGGGGAAGGAGGCTCTCGTGTCAGCAAAGCAGCCTTGCAAGTCAACAGAATACCAGATGTTTGGTTAAGATACCAGATTTCTAATGTTACTTTGGCCAAAAACTATATGATTTAAGCGAAGTCAGTTAACCACTTGAAGGCTCAATTTCTCCAGTTTTCAAATACAGACAGTAATTGTTGCATTTTCCTCACTGGGTTGTTTAACATAATGAAGTCACAAAGGATTTTTAAAAAATTAAATGCTATATAGATGTCATAGCATATTTATTAATTATTTTAAAACCTTATTTATTGGGGCACCTGGGTGGTCAGTCGGTTAAATGTCAGACTTCAGCTCAGGTCATGATCTCACTGTTTGTGAGTTTGAGACCCATATCAGGCTCTGTGCTGCTAACAGCTCAGAGCCTGGGGCCTGCTTCAAATTCTGTGTCTCCCTCTGTCTCTGCCCCTCCCCTGCTCACACTCTGACTCTGTCTCTCAAAAATAAATAAGCATTTTAATTGATTAATTAATTAATTAAAGTTTATTTATTTGTTTTGAGAGAGCATGCACATGCACAGGAACAGGGGAGGGGCAGAGAAAGAGAGAGACGGAGAGAGAGAATCCCAAGCAGGCTCTGTGCTGACAGCACAGAGCCCAAAGCAGGGCTCGATCCCACTAACCACAAGATCAGACCTGAGCCGAGATCAAGAGTCATATGCTTAACTGACTGAGCCACCAAATAAATATCCACCCCTGAGTATATTTATTAATTAATTATAATTTATCAAATCAATCTGTGATACTTATGGCAATAACTCCCCTTCCTATCACTGATGTAGCATCAGTGTAGCATCCTATCAGGATGCTGTAGAGGTGAATCAGCATCTAGTAGTCTCCCAGAAGAGGATCACGTAGCTCAATATGGCTTGGAGTCGGTGGTAGTTGTATGTGGTCCTAGAAAACTGTGTGATTTAATATTTGCGCAGCCAGTGAACCATATGTAGAAAAGCTCCTAATGAGGAAAGCAAAGGGAGTTATTCCAATCATGTCTTTATATTGAAGCTCTGGGCCAAAGCAAGCTTGGAACAGAGAATGCCAAAATATTTTAATGTTTACCACCAAGACCCTCCTGGACTGGAAACTCTTTCTGAACTATGGACTAGTCTGGGGTTCTTAAATTTCAGTGAATATTAATATCACCTGGGACACTTAAAAATCTTGGTGGATAGGCCTTACTCTCATGAATTAAGTCAGAAACTGTCAAGTAGGACCCAGGCATCAAGGTCTTTAAAGTTCCCCAGGTGACTAATTCACTTCTTGCCCAGTGTCTCCACTTGGATGACTCATCAGCCCCTATTAGTCAGCTAGTGTTTCCCATTAGATAGTGGATGGAAGTCACTCATTTTAGAAGGCCTGTGAGCTTGTAGTTTACATAGAGTTAGAGAGGTGAAATTTGCATAGGAGGAACAGCCTGATATTCTATATAAAATGATGTCTTATAATGCCTAACCTTCTATAGGCACTCAGAGAATATGCATTAAGTATGCACTAGGGAGCCAAATCTATAGGACGGTTAATATTTAAATTGCTGTTGGAAAAGAAAGCCATGAAGCCGGAATGTGCAAGAAGGAAGGTATATTTAAGCTGAGCATGGCTTAAAAATTTGTTCATGGATAACAGAGTAAGCATTTCAGGTTTAAACAACCTGAATTTTAAAGGTGAAGAGATAAGAATGACGTTGATAATTGGGGGATGGATAGAAAAGCCCTAATTTGATGAGAAGTTTCATATTTAGGCATAGTTAGAAATATGGTAAGATGATAGGAAGGGACCACTGTGGGAAACATTTAGGAACTAGGCTGTGTATAGACAACATGTTGGAAGAAAGATAGGAAGGAAGGAAGAAAGCTAACTGATTGGTTCCTACTTATTTAAGTGATATTTTAGTGGATTATTTTAGCAACTTCACGAAAAGTTGACGAAAGCAGAGAAAGATTGGATTCAGATTGCTTAGACAGTATTACAGTATTGCAGAGAAGACAAAACAAAAATACTTTGAGGTTCTAGGATTGAAGTGGTGGCAATAAGAACAGAAATAAGAAACTAGATGTTACAAACATCGTGAAAAAGAATAAAATATTTTCCATTCATTGAGAGGAAGAAAGAAGAGTCAATATTTACTTTTGGCTCTAGACAACTTATTTGGGAGACCTAAGGGGTGATAGGAATGGGGAGACAGGACTGACGTGATTTTAAACATTGATGAATGGATGAAAGGAATTGCCTAGCAGATGGTTCATGCTTTGGGAATGGAATTTTGGAGAAACAGAGAAATTTGGACATATTTTGAGTTGATAATTGAATCTTTCAGACACCTTTCTTTGACTACTTGCCAATAGATATATAGAGAAGAATAGAAGGATGTAGGCTTAGTTTTGGATGGAAGGTTCAGTTAGGATTAGAAGATAGGCTAGAAATAGAGAGGAAAGGCATGCTCTGAAATGTGATTGGACAGCAAAGATAATACAGAATCCTGAAATCCAAAGGAGTAGAATCTTTTGCAAAGGAGACAGTGATCTAGACTATGGAATGCTGTTGCAGTTAAGTCAAATTCTTCTGAGGTCATGGAGGATAAGTAATGAGAGCATGCCTTGGTTTTGCTAAAAGGTGTCATTTATTTCATTTAAAAGTTTATTTTCAGGAAGCTGAAGGAAGAGAGTAGATGGTGAAGTATTGGATGTAGGCAAGAAAGCTCACCACACTCTTCTTTGGTTATCATTGCACTATGTACATCATTGAATTTTTGCTTCTGTGGGTAGTCTGGTACTCAGGTGAAGGACCATATGTTAGCATTATTTTGTGTATCTCTGGAGCCTGGCACAATGTCTGGCATACAGTGAGCACTTATGGTGTGATTCCAAAGGTTGTCACGGTCTGGAAGGAGAAAAATAGAAGAGTGGCTGAAGAAAATATTAAGGGCAAGCAAAGAATATGATTGTCTACTTCTTCCTTATTCTGTTCAGCCCAAATCAGAAGTATCATAGCATATACAAAGAGAGAGAGCCATTGGTGAGAGCAGTTGTAGATACAAGGGGGAAAGCTCAGGTTGGTTGTATGAGATAATGCAGAAGGGGCATTTCTTTATGTAGAAAGTAAGGTAGAGAGGAGAGATGTACCCAACAATGGGTTTTATAGAAAAGATTAGAACCAAAGTAAATTGGATGAATCGGTCTCAATTATTTTGAACAAAAGAGGAAGTGGTTTTAATGGACCATGTATATCTAATATTTGATCACTGTTGTAGATTAAAAAAAATGTTTGTCTGTTACTGGCATCTGTGTGGGTCTCTCATATGTTTCTAAGGGATTTATTGATTGGATACAACTGATCGTTACCGCAGCTGAAAAGACCAATTTATAACAGGCATAATCGTCTAAGGATTTTTAAATTTAATTTGTTTATTTGGTATGTACTAGCATCTGCTAGCAATGGGATGTTCACATATTGCCTTTATGAATCTTCTGTGATTTGAAATACATCCAAAAGCTGTGCTTTTAATGATAGGCAGTCTTCTTCATATTTGTCCACTAAGCAGCTTCATTCAATGGGTAGCACAGCAACTGATTCTATGCCATCCCATTTCTGTATTTCCACACCCTCTTGGGCCATGGAGCAGTTGCTTGGGTTTTCTATCTTCAGTAAACAGCATTCTCTGGTTGTCCACTTTCTAGGTGGTTACAACAAATAAAAACAATTAAGACATGACCCAACTACCGAGATATGCCAGGCTGGGATATAGATAGAGATGTATATGGCCCTCACCCAACCTTAAGAGGAATCTCATGGAGCAAAGTGACAAAAAGGTACAGATAAAAGAGGTAGCATCTTAATGGAACCATTTTTTAAATCAGACATGGTCAAACCATTCACTGTTCATGCAGGCTTTTATTTGGATACAACCTCAACTGTTAAGTGTTATGGTGATATCACATTAATTTTTTTTACCTAATCAATATTTACTGAGTACCTGATGACCAATGGACTGAGACAGACAGAACAAGGCAGAAAAAGTAGTAAAGGGAAAGAGAAAGGTGTCCTCACATCTCTGAAGAGAGAAACCTTTTGCCTCCTGAAGACATAGACTTTCTCTTTCCCCATTCCCTTTGTTGTTGGAGTGTGATGTCCGTGGAATGAGCTGGTTCAACAGAAACTCTAGTTGTTATCAACTGTGTGAACTCCCTACCTAAGATCTGGTCAAAGACCATTTCCCAGGCCAGAAGCTTTTACTGTCAGATAGTCCTGTCCCTCTTCCTTACTTGCCCTATTAGTAGGTAAAACAACACAGTGTGGGGAGGAGCAAGGCAATGTGCTCTGTCCTGGAGCACTATTCAGAGAGGTCAGCTCTGTAAGGAGAAGGACAGCTGTGGATATTGCAAGGATTCTACTACTCCTGAGTTTATCTTTTTTCTCAGGACAATGATCTCCCAGATATACTTCTTCCAAGTATCCCTTGCTTTATGCCTCTATTCTTAGTACCCTGAATACTTGGTATCCTAGAGATATCAGAATTCCTTTCCTGTGCTATGTGCTGACTCTTCACTGCTGCTTGACTACCCTTGTATGAATGGTATGTTACTATGTTCTAAATGTAGGGTCCTATTGGTTATGGGGTGAGATTTCACTCCTGCATGATTGGATGGCTAGGGAAGCAGCTCTCCACTGAAATGGAGCATCTTCAGGGAAGAAGAGAATTTTAGGACAGAAATGGAGATTCAAGAGGCAAATCCTAGGGAAGAGAGGGAAAGAGCACTCATTTCTCTCTCTGGGTCTTGCTTCTTTGAGCTTGGATTTTACTGAGTGTAGATCCATTTCTTTAAAAACTAATATTATCGGGGCGCCTGGGTGGCTCAGTCAGTTAAGCGGCCGACTTCGGCTCAGGTCACGATCTCGCGGTCTGTGAGTTCGAGCCCCGCGTCGGGCTCTGTGATGACAGCTCAGAGCCTGGAGCCTGTTTCAGATTCTGTGTCTCCCTCTCTGTCTCTGACCCTCCCCTGTTCATGCTCTGTCTCTCTGTCTCAAAAATAAATAAACGTTAAAAAAAAAGTTTAAAAAAAACTAATATTATCAAGTAATGTAATAAAGTGCATGTTTATTAGATGAAACCAGGGCATACCTTGAACTTGGAATGAGAAGTGTCTCTTCAGTCTCAGACTCAGGGCAGATGAGTCATGGATCTGGTGATGGTCTGCTGTGTCCATGCACTCTTGCTGCTTACTGTCCTTTGCATGGCACCTCCTTGCCTTCTTTATAGAGGCTTCTTTCACAGGTGTTTCTCACAGTGAAGTTTACAGACCATATGTTTTAGAATCGCCTATGGGAGGATAGGTGATGTCTATAAAAATTCAAATTCCTGAGCCTAGCCACAAACCTAGATTCAGTGCAGCAGGGGTACCATTAGAAATCTTTATATCCAGCTAGTAGCCAATCTTATGCTTCCAAAGTTTGGGAATCACTAATGGTCTAAGCTTACTACATCTTTATACCGTCTTTAATTAGTGTGAGTCTTCTTTTTTTTCTGTTGGAAAGGATGTTATCCAGGAATGAAATTAATTTTCAGAAGCTTTAATATCATAAGTGAAAAACAGATACAAGAAACCTAGAGATACATGCAATGACAAAAAAAATAAAAATAGGTTTGATATGAAAAGATCATGAAGAAAAATGCATAAATATGAAAATGCTATGCAATTTAAGGTTTATATTAATGCAGATTTTAACATTTGAAGTAGTTTTAACTGTTGCATATGTGGGCAAATAAAATGTATTTGTGTGTCAAAGTTTGCCCTAGTTGAGGACCTAGGAATGTCCCATGTCAACCTGGAGCCACTTGTATGGCTGTTGTTGCAAAATACTGGGAGATAAGGACAGATTATTCTTTCATATGATCCCTCTTTCTGGAGTTCTAAGCTTTTGAAAATGCTATAATCCTTCAGGAAGAATAATAAAAGCAATAGCTTCTATTTATTTATTGCCACTCGATTTGTAAGACACGTGGTATATATTCTGTCAACATTATTTTGTTAGTTATTTGAAGTATTATTTATCCATATTTTGTATAAGATGATATTGATCCTGAAAGATCTCCATATACATTAACTGACTAGACCAATTAATTCAACCAATTTTTATTAATAATATGTACCTCCTCTATTTTGGGGCTGGGAATATAGAATATCAAAGAAAGAAAACAGACATTCTCTGCCTATAAGAATATTACATTCTGGGGCACCTGGGTGGTTCAGTCAGTTAAGTGTCTAACTCTGGATTTCAGCTGAGGTCATGATCTCATGGGTTTGTGGGAGCGAGCCCCACATCCAGCTCTGTGCTCACAGCATGGAGCTTGTCTGGGACTTGATCCCTCTCTATCTGCCCTTCCCCTACATGCTGTTGAACTCTCTCTCTTGATCTTTCAAAATAAATACACATTTAAAAAAATTAGTAAGAAAGAATATTACATTCTGATATGAGACTGATAATAATTTAAAAATTAAACAGGCTGTAGAAGTGAAATTCAAAAATTGAACAACCACTTAGCATAACAGCCTCTAGTTTGATTCATGTAGTTGCAAATGGCAAGATTTCATTCTTTTTGATTGCTGAGTAATACTCCATTGTATATATATACCACACATCTTCTTTATCCATTCATCCATCAATGGACATTTGGGCTCTCTCCATACTTCAGCTATTGTCAATAGTGCTGCTATAAACATTGGGATACATGTGTCCCTTCGAAACAGCACACCTGTATCCCTTGGATAAATACCTAGTAGTGCAATTGCTGGGTCGTAGGGTAGTTCTACTTTTAATTTTTTAGGAACCTCCATACTGTTTTCCAGAGTGGCTGCACCAGTTTGCATTCCCACGAGCAGTGCAAAAGAGATCCTCTTTCTCTGCATCCTTGCCAACATCTGTTGTTGCCTGAGTTGTTAATGTTAGCCATTCTGATAGGTGTGGGGTGGTATCTCATTGTGGTTTTGATTTGTATTTCCCTGATGAGTGATGTTGAGCATTTTTTCATGTGTCAGTCGGCCATCTGGATGTCTTCTTTGGAGAAGTGTCTATTCATGTCTTTTGCCCATTTCTTCATTGGATTATTTGTTTTTTGGGTATTGAGTTTGATAAGTTCTTTATAGATTTTGGATACTAGCAGTTCTAGCAGTTTTTTGGTGGAATCTTTTGTCATGTCATCTGCAAAGAGTGAAAGTTTGACATCCTCCTGGCTGATTTGGATGCCTTTTCTTTGTGTTGTCTGATTGCTAAGGCCAAGACTTCTAATACTATGTTGAATAACAGTGGCAAGAGTGGACATCCCTGTCGTGTTCCTGACCTTAGTATGGAACTAGAGGGTATTATGCTAAGTGAAATTACTCAGTCAGAGAAAGACAAATGTCATATGACTTCACTCATATGAGGACTTTAAGATAGAAAACGATGAACATAAGGGAAGGGAAGCAAAAATAATATAAAAACAGGGAGGGGACAAAACATAAGAGATTCTTAAAACTGGAGAAGAAACAGAGGGTTACTGGAGGGCTTGTAGGAAGGGGGGGTGGGCTAAATGGGTAAGGGGCATTAAGGAATCTACTCCTGAAATCATTGTTGCACTATATGCTAACTAACTTGGATGTAAATTAATAAACAAATTAAATTTAAAAAACAATGGAACAACCAGGGACACCTGGGTGGCTCAGTTGGTTGAGCATCTGATTCTTGATTTCGGCTCAGGTCATGGTCCCACAATTTGTGGCATCGAGCCCCGTGTGGGGCTCCGAGCTGACAGTGCAGCACCTACTTGGGATTCTCTTCTCCTTCTCTGCCCTTCTCCTGCTTGTACTCTCTCTCTCTCTCAAATAAATAAACATTTTTTAAATAAATGTACATCTATTTAAAAAAAAATGAAGGTTGGGGCATTTGGGTGGCTCAGTTGGTTAAGCATCTGACTTCAGCTCAGGTCATGATCTTGTGGTGGTTCCTGAGTTTTGCCCCGTGTCTGAGCTGTTAGCTCAGAGCCTGGAGTCTGCTTCAGATTCGGTGTCTCCCTCTCTTTCTGCTCCTCCCCTGCTCAGGCTCTGTCTCTCTTGCTCTCTCTCAAAAATAAATAAACATTATAAAAATAAGAGAAAATAAAAATGGAACAACCAAAAGTATGATGAATGCAAGATAAATTGATAAGTTGAGTTAAAATTTAAAACTTTTGCTCTGTGACACACAGTGCTAATAGAATGAAGACAAGCCATAGATGGGAAGAAAATATTTGTAAGTCACATATCTGTGAAAGGATTTATACCCAAAAAAATATGAAGAACTCTTAAAATTCAACAATAAGAAAAGGAATGACTGGATTCAAAAATGGGCAAAGACTTGAATAGAAGATATATAGATGTCGAGTAAACCTATGGAAAAATCATTCAGCATCATTTGTCATTAGGGAAATGCAAGTTAAAACAACAAAGAGATTTTACTGTATATCTACTAGAATAAATAAAATCCCCCAATTGACAACAACAAATGCTGATGAGGATGAGAAACAGCTCTTCTTTCTTCAGATGAGAAATTATACAGCCACTTTGGATGACAGTTTGGCAGTTTTTTAAATAAAATTAGGGGCACCTGGGTGGCTCGGTCGGTTAAGCGTCCAACTTCGGCTCAAGTCATGATCTCATGGTTTGTGAGTTTGAGCCCTGTGTTGGCTCTGTGCTGACAGCTCAGAGCCTGAGCCTGCTTTGGATTCTGTGTCTCCCTCTCTCTCTGACCCTCCCCTGCTCATGCTCTGTCTCTTTTTCTCTTTTTTTCAAAAATAAATAAACATTAAAATTAAAAAAATAAACAAAGAGTTATACAATATTTCAGTCTCAGTCCTTCGTGTTTACCCCACTGATATAAAAAAACATGTCTATACAAAATCACCTAACCTTATTCTATTAAAGAAAAACAATAAAACTTCTTATTTAGAATAATCTTAAATGTATAGAAAATTTGCAAAGACAGTTCAGAAAATTACCATATATCCTATATCAAGTTTCACCTGGCATTAACATGCAACATTATTTTGGCATATTTGTAACTAATGAGCCAATATTGATACATTATTAATTGAACTGAGCACAATAGGAAAAACAAAGAAAAAACCATAACAGGCCATTCTGCTGATGTGCTTAGTGAAAATGGCAAGAACAAACACAGTGTGGATGCTGAAATATTCTTGTTCTTACGCTGACTTACAAAGAGTGATAAATTACACATCTTTATGAATAAAATGCAGAATCTAGTTTAGAAGATTGCCAATCCAGGACTATTTCCTTTAATACCCTTTATTGAGATCCCTATTTGTCAAGCTGAAGTAAAAGTGTTCTTGCCTTTCACAGAAAAGATTTAAAGAGGCTTACAAGGATATACAAGACATAGTAAGAAATAAATAGAAATCCATGGAAAAGGAGAAAGAAGGACAAGGTCAGGGACCAGAGAGAAGCCAGAAAAGTGGCTAATTCACATATACATCAGTGACCAGGCATGCTGTGCTGTGTATATGATTCCAACCCAGAGTGGGCAAGGTAGCAGAAGGAGCATAAGGGGGATGGTGAGGGGCAGTTTTGTAGTGGACCCAGAGCCAAATTCCAACTCTGCAAATTCGTATGCTGCCTGTGTTGTGCGACTTGGGCAAGTTACTTATCTGCCCTGCACCTGTGTTTGTATGAGTGAAGTGAGGCCAATCAGACATACACTTTGAGGACTGTTGTGAAGCACAGATGGTGGATGCCTGTAAAGTGCTTGCACCAGACCTACCACACTCTAGGTTCTAAAAGCTTGGTGGCTATTGCCTTTACTATTGATTATTACTGTTACTGCACTAGCACCAACTGGGCAACAGACTGAGCTCTTATGCTTTCTAACTGACCAGTTGTAAATGTAAAGTATTATGATATTTTTAACCACAAAATTAAAAAAAAAATCAGATGGATCACTAAATCGACTCCATTTTATTTGAACTCCACTTTGTTTTAAGGGAAATTCCTTAAACAAAACACCAAATCCCAACTGTGCATAAAAAGGAAATATTTTACATTACCACATAAAGATAAGGAAACCTGGTCATCAGGTATTTCCTCCCTGATAGCTAAGTCTGTAATTCCATAAAAATTGCAACTGACATAAACATCTTGAAAACCACAGGAGAAGATTGTCCAAGATGAAGCTGATTTACTGATACATCTCTAATTGTCATCTATGCCAGCAACCTGATGCAACCCAGGCCATCATCATTAGCAGCAACCCCTCTAAAACTGAGACTGAGGGAGCATGCTTTTAGATCGAATTCCGCTTTTGAAAAGAAAATAAATGGGCAAGGCAAAAAGCTTGTAAAACCATGCTGAATCTTGCTAAGTGAATGCTAATATAAGGTCTCAGAGGACTGGCCCTCTGGAGTGACTTACCGGCAATATGGAAAAATCAGAACTTACAATAAATTATGGTGATGCCCTCCAAGCATTGCAAGGCCAAGTAGATAGACATCTTAATCATAAGATGCTGGTAACAGACTTCATGTTAAGATAGAGAGAAAAGGGCAGATAGGAAAAGCAGGAGATGAATGACCTCTTTTTAAACCAAGAACCAATGCTTGCTGCTATATGTCTGTTCACATGTACCCATGGGTAAACAAAAAAAAGAAAAAAAAAAGAAAAAGAAAAGAATGAAGAACCACTTCTCCCAAAGTCTCCACTGGAGTTCTTGGTCCTTTCTCCACTTCGTTTTTGGAGGATTTGACTTGGGTGATCATCGCACTTTGGAAGCATCAGTTTCTTCCTTTCTACTGGTACAGGCCAAACAACATGCAAACATGTCCTATGTTAAAACAACCAGAAAACTGATTCTGTCTCTTTCCCTCTGTCTCTGCCTCTCCCCCACTCTTGCTCTCTTTCTCTCTCTAAATAAATAAATAAATGAGCTTTAAAAAAATTACTTAAAAAAATAAATGGGTGCCTGGATAGTTCAGTTGATTAAGCGTCCAATTCTTGATTTCGGCTCAGGCTGTGATCTCACGGTTCGTGAGTTTGAGCCCTGCATCAGGCTCTGCACTGATGGTGCAGAGCCTGCTTGGGATTCTCTCTCTCCTTCTCTCTGCCCCTCCCAGGCTCTCGTGCACATGTGATCTCTAAATAAATAAATAGATAAACAAACTTAAAAACTTACTTTAAAATAAACAGAAAACCCTACCTAATGACAACCTTCCTCCAACAGCTATACCATTTTTCTGCTTCTTTTAAACAAAACTTTTCAGGGGTGCCTGGGTAGCTCAGTTGGTTAAGCATCCGACTTTGACTCAGGTCGTGATCTCGCGGTTCGTGAGTTCGAGCTCTGCATCGGGCTCTGTGCTGACAGCTCAGAGCCTGGAACCTGCTTCAGATTCTGTGTCATCCCCCACCCTCTCTCTCTCTCTGCTCCTCCCTCACTCGCACTGTGTGTCTCTCTCAAAAATAAATAAACATTGGGGCGCCTGGGTGGCTTGGTCGGTTAAGCGTCTGACTTTGGCTCAGGTCATGATCTCACAGTCCGTGAGTTTGAACCCCGAGTTGGGCTCTGTGCTGACAGCTCAGAGCCTGGAGCCTGTTTCAGATTCTGTGTCTCCCTCTCTCTCTGCCCCTCCCCTGTTCATGCTCTGTCTCTCTCTGTCTCAAAAATAAATAAACGTTAAAAAAAATAAAAATAACAAATAAACATAAAAAAAATATAAGCAAAACTTTTCAAAGAATAATCCACATTCACTCCTTCAATTTTCTTACCCCACCGTTACTTCTTTCCTTTTTATTGTGCAATATAATATGTACAGAATAACATGAGGAGTAACAAGAATACCGCTATGCAGATCCCTCTGCTGAAGAACTCACATATTGCCAACACAGTGGAAGCTGCTTACTCCTCAGCATCTGTATTTCCCTCCCTCCCTGCTCCCACTGTCCAACCTTGGCTAGGGAACTGTAGGCCTGAATTTGGTATCCATATTTCCCATGCATTACCCTCATCATCTTATTATGAACATGTTCAAACATACCACAAAGCAAAAACAATTTTTATACGGAATTTCTGTACCTTCAAAACCACCACCTGGTGCGACCATTCCCACTTTGCAATACTTGCTGTGTCACAAGAGCAGTTTCCCATGAGTTAATTTTTGGTTTGTTTATTGTGTTTTTTAAAATGTTTATTTATTTGAGAGAGAGAGAGAGAGAGCACAAGAGCACAAGTAAGGGAGGTGCAGGGAGAGAAAGGGACAGAGGATCCAAAGTGGGCTCTGCACTGACCGCAAAGAGCCCCGTGGGGGGTTCGGACTCTCGAACTGTGAGATCATGGCCTGAGCCAAAACCAAGAGTTGGATGCTTAACCCGCTGAGCTACCCAGGTGCCCTACCCCATCTCATGGGTTTTAATGTTTCTTTATTTTTGACACAGAGAGAGATGGAGCATGAACGGGGAAGGGGGGCGGTCAGAGAGAGGGAGACAGAATCAGAAGCAGGCTCCAGGCTCTGAGCTGTCAACACAGAGCCCCACGCAGTGCTCGAACTCATGGACTGTGAGATCATGACCTGAGCTGAGAGGACGCTCAACCGACTGAGCTACCCAGGTGCCCCATCGTGAGTTTTTAAAATAAATTTGCTACATATAAAATGGTCCCTTTTTCACCCATACCATTCTGGCTTTCAGGTTGACCACTCCCTGTGGAAACCAGGTCTGGTCTGAGTCATTGGGCTCATCTTTGGTCAAATCTGGCCATTTCTTTCCCTCTACATCTTTACTCAACCTCTCCATAGCATTACATGGAGTTGACAACTGCCCCTCACCCCTGGGTCACCCTTTTTTCTCACTTCTCTTGGCTTCTGTATTACCTCCTTCTCCTCCTACCTCTTTCTAATTACACATCTTAGAATTCTAAATATTGGAATGTCTTAGGGCTTGGGCCTGGGCTTTCTTTTCTTTTCTATCCATCATCTCACTCTGTATACCAAAGATTTAAAAATGTTTGCCTCTGGCCCTTAGATAAGTGTATGCAATTTTGCCCCTACTCAAACCAAATTATACCCTTCCTCATTTTTCTCCCATTTAGGAATGGGATTAACAACCCACTTGCTTAAGTTAATAGCATTAATAGCATGAGATTTATACTGTATTCTTTTTTTTTATCCCTTATACCTAACCTCCAAAGCCACAATTTAAGTTTATCAGCTTAGCTCCAAAATATATCCTAAACTCATCCATTCTAAAGCAGTTCAGCATAATCATTAAGAGCACAGGTTATGGAATTAAATGCCCTACATTTGAAACCTGATTCCAACATATCTAACCATGTAATTTTAGATAAATCACTTAATCTCCCATAGACCTCAGGTTCATCATCTGTAAGGTGGGTATGATAATAGTACTCATTTCATGGGATAGTTCTTGATATAGTCAAGGTATTTAAATCAGTGACTGACACATAATAAGCATTATATAAATGCTACTCTAAAATACCTGCTCAGAAAGGTCTTTCCTAACCCCTCTGTAAAGAGCAAAGTAGGAACTCTATTCTTTTTTTTTTTTTTAATCTATAAGCCAAATGAAAGAGAACATAGATACATCTTATCACCCAGGTTTCTCCAGAGAAAGCGAAATGATAAAAGATATGTATATATATGAAGAGATTTATTTTAAGGGATTAGTTCATGAGACTGTGGCAGGTAGCAAGTCCAAAATCTCTGGGACAAGCTGGTTGTCTGGAAACTCAGATAGAAGTTAATGCTGTGGTCTTGAGGCAGAATGTGTTTGTCTGCAGTGATTCTCAGTTTTTGCTTTGAAGGCTTTCCAAATGATTAGATGAAGCCCATTACCACATTATCCAGGGTAATCTCCTTTACTTACAGTAACTGTAGAATTTTCATCACATCTACAAAATACCTTGACAGCATACCTAGATATGCTTGATTAAATAACTGGGTATTGTTAGTTAATAATAATAGCCTGGCCAACTTGACACACTTAAGCTAACCATCACTTTGGATAGCAATTGATAAATTATTCTTTGTGATTTTGAAACAATTATATATAGATGAGAGTGCATTTTTCTTTTTCTGATATTGTGCGGTGTCGTTGAGCTTGCTTTTGGAAATAGGTTGCTACTTGTCACTGAATTTCTCTCGAAAAACCTTTAATCTACCAAATGGAGGTCGTGGAGTTATAGACTCTGAAAGGGAGGTTTCTTGTAGTTCTCATTTGTATTTTCTGGAGACAGTGGAGTTTCAGTTCTGCCAAAAGCCACCTGTAACGTACTGAAAAACAGTCATTTTGTGTCAGAATTCCTGTGTGTCAAATAATAATGCCACACCCATCGAATCCATAAAAATTTAAAAATTAGATAATGCCAGAATGAAAGAATTTGAGAAAACATGCACCACTTTTTAAACTGAATGTGCAGATATTCAATTGCTTTTAAAAGCCTGAGTTTTCTTTTATGAAACTAGAAGATAAGCTCAAGAGTTGTATATTTTAAGCAAATATTTAGATAATTTTTCCATTTTTTGGTCAAATCTGTGTTTTCGGCTTACATTTCTTATCATTTCTGTGTGGATGATCATAAGGATTTAACGAATTGTTGGCATGATTCATTTGAAGTCATACTTTTTAAAAATACTTTTAACAACCAAGGAATAACTCAAATTTGTTGGTGCTATTAAGCCAATCTGGCCTTCTATTTTGCCTTTCTAAAAATAATTAATGCTATGTAAATTGATGCATATAATTGAAATGATGTATTTTCAGTGTTTATACCATTTCTATTTGTACTTTTGTGCTCTCGCAGATGGAATGAAATTTGTGTTCAAGTATGATTATCTTTTTTTAAAGTACAAAAGCATTTAGGGGTGCCTGGTGACTCAGTTGGTTAAGCGTCCTACTTTGGCTCAGGTCACAATCTCACTATTTGTGGGTTCGAACCCCGCATCAGGCTCTGTGCTGACAGCTCAGAGCCTGGAGCCTGCTTCTGATTCTGTATCTCCCTCTCTCCCTGCCCCTCCCCTGCTCATACTCTCTTTTTCTCTCTCTCTCTCTCTCTAAAAAATAAATAAACATTAAAAAATTAAAACATAAAAGCATTTAATAACACTGTCTTTGTAAAAGATCTTAAAATGTGCACTATATTTGATGTTTGTTACATCCTATAATAATTATATTACAGTTAACTGATGTAGATTCATATGGGAGTATTTAGGGTATAAAAGATCAAAAGTACTGAATATTTATATCTATTAGAATATGATCTTTTAGCATAGGTAGAAAGGAAAAGCTAATTGGTTTACATCTGATTGTGAGCTTTCTGAATTTACTGCTTTGGTAATTTCTTAAATGTCGCAACAAAAACATTGACCTATTTCTATATGGGCTTCCATTGAAATGGTAGCAGTCATCTGAAATAATGCCTAATACATTAGAAAAATTTATATTTATTTACAGAGGACAAACTGAGGGTGGAAGGGAGTGGGTGGGGAAAATGGGTGATGGGCATTGAGGAGGGCATTTGTTGGGATGAGCACTGGGTGTTGTATGTAAATGGTGAATCATGGGAATCTACTCCTGATACAAAGAGCCTACTGTATACACTGTATGTTAGCTAACTTGACAATAAATTATATTTAAATAATAATAAATAAAATTAAAAAGACAACACACATGTAAAATAAAAAATGAAAAATATATATTTAGAAAATAAATGTGACTATTATAACTAATATTTCTTCCTTCCATGCCAAAAGCTCTAAATAACACAAGTAGTTGCTCTTCTCAGTATAATAATCTCCTGAGAACTCCAATGTATTTTGTTTGTTTTCCTCAAAGGAAGGGAAGCAAGATAGTTTCATCGCTAATTAAGCTGTGTTTCTCTGAGCAACCCTATTTTTACTGGTGGTCTTAAGTTCTCATATAAGAAACAAAATGTTCAAATTAGATGTTCTCTAGTATGTGATTAAAGTATATATTTTTATCTTGATTTTTTCAAAAGGAAGAGGAAGAAGAATTAAGATTGAATGTGTTCAACCCTGTGTTGTGTTTCTTAAAAAATATTTTTCCAACTTTATTGAGATATAGTTGACACACAACACTGTAGAAGTATAAAGTGTACAAAGTAAAGATTTATTGTATATATGTGTGTCTGTGTATATCTATATCTATGTCTATATCTATCTATATCTAAAACAAAATGTGTGCCACAATGAAGTTAGTTAATACATCTTTCACCTCACATAATTACAATTTTGTTATTATTGTTGTTTTGGTGGTGAGACTATTTCAGATCTACTTTCTTAGCAACTGTCAAATATACAACACAGCAGTGTTACCTATAGCCACCATGTTGTACATGCCATCCCCAGAACTTCTCTTGTAACAGGAGGTTTGTACCCTTTAACCAGTATGTCCTCCTTTCCCTACCCCCTAGCCCCTGGCAACCATCAATCTACTTTCTGCTTCTAGGAGTTTGGCTTTTTTAGAATCTACATGTAACTAAGGTCATACACTATATTTCTTCCTCTGTCTGACATATTTCAGCTAGCATAGTGCCCTCAAGGGCCATCCGTGTTACTGCAAATGGCAAGATTTCTTTTTTTTCTTAGGGCTAAAAAATAATACACACACATACACACATACCATCTTTTCTTTATCCATTCATCCATTGATGCACACTTAGGTTTTTTCCATGCCTTAGCTATTGTGAATGGTGCTGTAATGAACATGGGAAGTACAGATATCTCAATGAGATAGTGACTTTATTTCCTTTGGATAAATATCCAAAAGTGGGATTGGGGCATCATATGGTAGTTCAGTTTTAATTTTTTTGCAGAAACTCAGTACCGTTTTCCATAGTGGCTATACCAATTTTCATTGTGCACTGTCCACCAAGAGTGCACAAGGATTCCTTTTTCTCTGCATCATTGCCAACATTTTCTGTCTCTTATCATTTTGGTCAAAGATATCCTAACAGCTGTGAGGTGATAGCTTACTGTGGTTTTAATTTCCATTTACCTGATGATTAGTGACATTGAGCACCTTTTCCGGTGCTTGTTGGACATTTGTATGTCTTCTTTGGAAAAATGTCTATCCATATCCTCTGGCCATTTTTTAACTAGATTATTTGTTTTGTTTTCCATTGAGTTATAGGAATCCTTTGGATATTTTGGATATTAACTCCATATCAGATATATGGTTTGAAAATATTTTCTCCCATTTTGTAGGGTGCCTTTTCATTTTATTGATTTCTAAGAGCTTCCATTCTAATAGTGAAAGCAAGAAAAGTGGGGAAAAAATCTCGAGACATAAGCATTTTCAAGAAAAACACTCCCCCCTTGTAGAAGTCCCTTTTGACTCTTATTTCAGCATTGGGAAATAGACCGTTATGTTGTTTAGGGGTTGTAATCTGAGAGCAATTAGTTGATTTCACTTTTATTAGTTTTGTTTTAATTCTAGATAAGATATGCTTTGCATAGAGAGTTCTGTAGTTTAAAACACAAAGATAAAAGAAGTATTACAAACAGTTTGGAGATAATTGACCTACTTCTTCCAGCTTTCTGGCAGGACCTGGTTAGAAATCAGCATCTCTTAATTGATATTTATACTTCATTTATAGTGTTCTCTTTTAGTTAAAATTAACATAATCACTAAAATAATTGAGAATCTTTCTACTCTGATCTTTCTACCCCCCAATTTTAGCTTTCAAGAAAAACATAAATCCTAGAACATGCAGTTGTGTGAGCTTGATAATAATGATCTTACATCTAGTTCTAATGAAGTGCGGTTATCCATAACTAGTACATCTACACAATTTTATGTTGTTAATTTTGATTCTAAATGAGTGTTTCCTACTCCAGGAGTGCCAGAGGGCTTTAATAACGCTTTCAAGGCTCGGAACAAACTGGTTTTCGGTGTTAACCATTAGTTAACTGTACCTTTAACCCAAATGCCCTATCCCAGTAATTTGGAGTTTTATTCTAATGAGTTTTCATATAGTTCAGATATATAGAAACAGTCCAATTAATTGACATATTTGTTTTTAGACAATTATTTGGTATTCCCCTCCTTTTCTTTTTCTTTCTTAATCAAACCTATGCCACTAATATTTTTGATCTGTTTCCTTTATGATCTTCAAATTGTATTTCTCTATAGTAAAATAAAGTTATAGGCTCAAGCCAATTCTTCTAGGTGTAAAATAAGATTGATGTTGCTGTGTTATTTCCTGGTTTTGTTGAATAATTCAAGTTTATTTTCATCTTGCACAGACCTGATATTTTTCTTTCACACAGCAGAAATTGGTTTGAATTTATTGCACACTTTGATCCCCAGCTTCTTTTCATGAAGCTTTTCCTCCTTGCCTTTTCTATCCAGAAAATAACTATTTTGGAGTTTATGACTTGTATTTTTTTTCACCTTGACTATCAATATTGTCTGTTTATATCCTACCTTTCTCTTTTATTTCAAAGGACATTGCAAGGTAAAAAGTCGGTTTGCATTGGGAGTACTAAGGCACTTACTATTTCTTGTATAGTTTTCTACCATCTCTGCATATCAGTATCATTTTTCCTCCTCCGTGCTATTCATCATCAAACTTAATATGACCTAATAATACCATCCATCTTTTTTTATAATAAAGCCACAGTCATAGAGTCATATACTTTTTGATCTGAAAAGTAATCTGAAGGTTGCATTGTTTTCTGACATTCTAAAGATGAGGAGTCTGACTTGGAGAAATTGCTCATTAAGATGTTTTAGATTCCACTAACCCATTAGAGGAGGTTCAGGGCTGGAACGTGGGTTTTCAGGTATGCTACTCTTCTTTCTGTGCTACTTACTACGAAGTAATAAAATTGGTATGAGTTATATTGAAAAGCTTGTGTTGCTTGTGTGGTGCTTATAATGCATTAGGGCTCATATTGAGGCAATACCCCACTCTGGCTATTCCCCTGTTCCTTTGATGAGTAGGAATAGTGAAATGGGTCAAGGACAAAATGGACAATGGCATCCTCAGTGATGCACATTACACAGGTGACTGTCCTAGTGGGCCCACATAGACGGGACAAAGGACACTTTAATTTACACTACCAGTTCCTACTCTCCAGTGAGGAAAGGGAAGTTCATTGTTATAAAAAAATTGGAGAGGAATTAATTGAACAATTTATAACAAATTTTGGTTGGTGACATTTATGAATCACTTTACATTTAATAAGCAGAGTTTTATATTAAAAACTACTGTTTTTAAATTTAAGGATAACTTGAAGATCATTTTACTTATTTAGCCATATGTTTCCAGTTATTTCAATAGGTACAGAGCTACAGGCAACATATAACTAATGAAGTATCGTTCAACCAATAAAAAATATATTATGTGTCTGCATTAGCAATAAGTATGCAGAGAGTTACATCTGAATTGCAGCATTCACATATACATTGAAGTCTAATAATTGAAAATTTTAGGCCAAAAATACTGTTAAAAAATTATGCATCATTAGCGTTAAACAACCCACAACAGAGTAAATTGATGAAGTGGGTAAAAAAACAAAAACATAAACAAAAACAAAAAACACAGTGCTTTGTAATTAAAATGCATAACAGTGGTTATCATTGTTGACAACATACGGTGGTAGACTCTGCTCACTAAACTATTGCAGTTTCCTGCTGGCATATAAGTGAGCTATATTCACCACCCTCCTCTGCAGTCAACGAGGACCATGTGATGGGCTCCAGCCAACAGAACGTTGAAAACTATGGTGTGTAACAATTCCAATCTCAGCCTCTAAAATACCCATGCCATCCTTTACCTTCCGTCTTTCTTGTTGAGTGATGAAGAGAATCCAGTGCAAGACTCTGAGGATGAAAGATGCAAGAGCCTGAGTCCTTAAATAACCAGGTCTCCCCATCTCCACATTTGTCCCTCATTGGACTGTGGCAAGAGAGTGAAATCAATTTTAATGAGTTAAATTTATGGAGGTTTCGGGTGGTTTCTTACAGCTCTCAGCCCGGATGAATTGAACATAGAAATGAAAGATTATCAAACTGCATCTCTAGGAAACAAAAATAATTCATCTGTAAGAAAGAAAAACAAGATTTGCATTCTTCAATAACTTTGAGAGCCCATCAGAAAAAGCCTTATTGGTTCTCTGGAGGCCACAGAATAGGCTTTGAGATCAGAGAGTGGTCCAGAAAAGGGAGAAAGAAGTAGCCTAGACAACTCGTTTCTGGAACTTTGGGACTAGGATCTTAATTTTTTTTCCACTTCCTCTTCCCAAGATAGGCTAACACCAGAATGTGGTCCCAGGAAGGAAGGGCATGAGCTGACCACAGAATTTGTCTAAGCTAAAGGGACAATCGAGAGGCTTACCTATGATCCATCCACCAAGCTAAGAACAGATGTTCAAAACCCGAGGTGATAACAGGGTACTTTTGCTTGAAGGGCCTTTTGTGATAACTATGGTATACACTGGGTATATAGGTTAGAAACAGCAGGTATAATTAGGCAGTTAGGTATAGGAGTAGGAGAATTAGAAATTAAGGATCAGCCTCTTATTTTTCATTATCTTTCAACAAGAAGACTTAGGTTTTTAGTTTATCCTCAAAAACATTTGTGCACAATGTGGTTAAGACGAAATGGGGTAATGTACATGAAAGTACCTAGCTCAGTGTTTGTCTCATAAACATTTTTTGGCCATTTGTTAAAATGACTATCCTCTTTAACAATTATAGGAGAAGAAAAGACTCTGCTTTATTTGTTAGACATTTTTGGAGATATGAATCACTAATACATTTTCTCCCAAACCATTTAAATTAGCTGTATTTTCTGACTTCATATTTTCAAATATTCTTTTGCTTAAGTGGTTTTCAGACTGCATTATGTATTAAAATTGCCTGGGGAGCTTGTTACAATATAGATCTCCTAAGCACATTGTATAAGATTCTTTTGTTTGAAAGTGAGACAGGGCTCAGCTGGTTAAACGTCCAACTCATGAGCTCAGCTCAGGTCATGATCTCATGGTTCATGAGTTCGAGTCCCGAGTTGGGCTCTGCTCTGACAGCATGGAGCCTGCTTGGAATTCTTTTTAAAAAAAATTTTTTTTTCAACGTTTTATTTATTTTTGGGACAGAGAGAGACAGAGCATGAACGGGGGAGGAGCAGAGAGAGAGGGAGACACAGAATCGGAAACAGGCTCCAGGCTCAGAGCCATCAGCCCAGAGCCCGAGGCGGGGCTCGAACTCACGGACCGCGAGATCGTGACCTGGCTGAAGTCGGACGCTTAACCGACTGCGCCACCCAGGCGCCCCTTTTTTTTTTTTTAAATTTTTTTTTTCAACGTTTTATTTATTTTTGGGACAGAGAGAGACAGAGCATGAACGGGGGTGGAATTCTTTATCTCTCTCTCTCTGCCCCTACCCAACTCATGCTCACTTTCTCTCAAAATAAATAAATAAACCTAAAAAAAATAAAGAGACAGAGACAGGGATTGAGACGGAGAGATGGAGATCTAGCCCTGCATCTCTGCATGTACCATGCCCCTCAGAACATAACACCCATCTTCTCTGCATTAAAGGTTGTCTTTAACACAAATAACATTTCTTCCCTCAGGTATAGGCAAAATCCTACCTAATCCTCAACATGTAGTTTAAAGGCCATCTGTAGAAAACCTTCTGAATTTCTGTGATGAGATGTGATCCTTTGCTTTTTGTACAGCCTTTACATTCTATCCTGTTTGGTATTGGTGTTAACTTGAATGCTTTCTCATTCTGTCCTTGTCGCTTTCCCCAGATTATAATTATTCTGAGGATGTTTGTTTGTGTACATTTTCTTTTTTTAACAAAAATTTTAATGTTTATTTTTGAGAGAGAGAGAGAGAGAGAGCGTGAGCAGGTGAGGGGCAGAGAGAGAGGGAGACACAGAATCTGAAGCAGACTCCAGGCTTTGAGCTATCAGCACAGAGCCTGAGGCAGGGCTCTAACCCATGAACTGTGATATCATGACCTGAGCCAAAGTCAGATGCTTAACAGATTGAGCCACCCAGGCACCCCATTTGTGTACATCTTCAATGCCCAGTATAGACATTGCATTTAATAGGATCTTAGTTTTTAAAGTGAATTCATTACTGGGATCTTATTTAGCCTTCTTGCCTTAAAGCAGAACATAGTAGATATTCAAAACCACCTTCTGAATCAGTATGTCTGCAATACCATCACATGCCTAAAACTGTCAAATGTCAGAGAAAGTATTGTTTCTTCAGTTTAGGGATTAATATTTGAGACAGAACATTAATGGTGTTTTTCAAAAGGTTTATTAAATATGAAGTTTTATATACACAAAGGTGCTCTCTCCAGTGCGCGCTCTCTCTCTCTCTCTCTCTCTCACACACACACACACACACACACACACACACACACACACACACTGGCACTATAGGCAGTAAGAGGTCTCCTCAGGCTTTTGTGAAGCTAGAAGCAGGTTGTATGAATGTTCTTAAAGTTTCTTTCATAGGATCCTAATTTTTTTTCACTTAAAAAAGTTCCAAAAGTCTTGACTTAGGTTTGTCCTGGGCCTCTTGATTATTAAAAGTGGCCTCATGTTGACACCTCAACAAGTTGAGGGCACATTTGATCTTGAAGCAAGGAGAGTCCTTTAATCAATGAATTTCCCTTGGGCCAGATGGTTACCATCCCCAAAGGACTAACATGCTCAAAGCTGGATGGCTCTGCGAGCCACTTCCGGTTTTGTTGAAGTGAAACCCTCCATAGGTCAATTGATATTTTGAAATTGTGGTTGTGTTTTTTTTTTCAACATTTTTAATTTATTTTTGGGACAGAGAGAGACAGAGCATGAACGGGGGAGGGGCAGAGAGAGAGGGAGACACAGAATCGGAAACAGGCTCCAGGCTCCGAGCCATCAGCCCAGAGCCCGAGGCGGGGCTCGAACTCACGGACCGCGAGATCGTGACCTGGCTGAAGTCGGATGCTTAACCGACTGCGCCCCCCAGGCGCCCCGAAATTGTGGTTGTTTTAACAATGGGGTCTTCAGCCAGATCAAGTCTCTAGACCTCCTGAATTATATATACCTGTTTAAGATTCTTTTCACACTACTTTTTTAAATTTAGCTATCAATGGAGATTAACACCCCAGCCCTATCATTATGCCTATTCAGTAATTACTTGTTTTGCAATTATCCTTAAGCGTTAGTTACATTTTGAACTACTAGGTACAAGCCTCTAGAAATTCTTAGAAAAATTTAGCACATGTATTAGGAAAGTTTTTACAGAAGAAATTAAATTTGAACTGATCTGGATAATTAGGAGTTCCACAATGGAGGATATCCTGGACTGCTGCCATTATTGTTATTTCCTTTGTTATCATTACATTTTTATCATATTGTTTGATTTTAAGCAGTTCTGTCCAATAAGACTGTCTGCAATAATGGAAATATTCCATATCTGTGCTAATATATTAGACACTTAGCTGCATGTGGTCATTGAAAAGTTAAAATGTGACAAGTGTGATGAGGAACTAAATTCTTAATTCCATTTAATTATGCTTAATTTTAAATAGTCAGTTTTTTGGACAGTATAGATCTAAAAGGTGGACAGTTTTGCCCCTTCCCTCCAGGGGGCGTTTGGCAATCTCTGGAGACATTTTTGATCATCACAATTGGAGAGCTGTGCTACGATCATCTAGCAGGTAGAAATCAGGGATACTATTGAACATCCATTGTAGGATATATATTAGCACATATATGGAATATCTGCAGCCTCTTACAACATACAGTGATGTGGCCCCAAATGTCAATAGTTGTGAGTTTGAGAAACCCTGTCTCAATTCTAAGATTTTTTTAGAGAAGGTGACTTCCTCCACTCAGTGCCTAACACTGTACCATATGTATGTTCTTTGCTTAATGGCCTCAAAACTGCAGAAAAATGAACTGGAATAAGAGACCAACAGGCCAACACTAATGGGAAACTTAAAGTGCATCATTTTTAAATAAGAATATGCAGTCAAGTACTTAGGAGACATGTATAATGAAAGTAATAGTCTTTGTAAGCTTACTAAAGCAGTAAACTAAGACAAGGAAAAGATAGCAGTAAGATGCAAAGGCGTACCATCCACACACTGCACACAGTGAAGCATATGCAGTGTTCTTAAAATGGCTTCATATTATTAAGGAAAATATGAATATTTAGCATTTTTAAAACATGCAACCTATGTTTAAATCTATAGAGAACAAGAAATATAAAACATTATTCATTGCATTTCTGATTACCAAGACAGATATATTTGCTCTTTTCTACACTCAGTTAAGTAATGTTTTCCTCATTTTATAGTGCAGAGTGGCAAGTTCTCAGGGAACAGAACAGCCTGAGTTATGACAGCTACTCACCAGCAAACCCAGTTGCAAACGCAGTTATAACTCCACAGTGGGCGAAATATATACCTAACTTGTAAACAATTGTCCTTGTTATATTTTTAGTTGAAGAAACCATTGTAGAAAGTTTAGGAGAATTACCAAGTAACACACTGATTAGTGGCAAGGCAGGAATTCGAATCCACATGGAGCTGAACAGCTAACCCCATGAAATTTCTAATCATAACCTACTTCTTGTCATTGAAAGATAAGACTGATTTGTTTTGTTTTGTTTTTCCAAATCAAACTATCTAGTATGTGGTGAATCATGGTGGGAAAATTTGTGGGTTGTACTTATTTTTTATAAGAAATTTTTAAAGCAGTTTTAGGTTTACGACAAAATTGAGGGGAAAGTACAGACTTTTCAGTTACTTTCTGTCCTTATACATGCATATCCTCCCCTCTTGTCAACATCACTCACCAGAGTGGTACATTATTTTTACCAAAGATGAACCTACATGACACATAATAGTCACCCAAAGTCCATAGTTTATATTAGGTTTCACTCTTGGTGTTGTACATTCTATGTGTTTGGACAAATGTATAATGATACATATCCATCATCATCATATCATACTGAGTATTTAAAGGCCCTGAAAATTCTCTATACTCTGCCTATTCATCTCTTTTCTGTACCCCCCACAACCACTTAACATTTTATTGTCTCCATAGCTTTTCCTTTTCCAGAATGTCATATAGTTGGAGTCATACAGTATGTAGACTTTGCAGGTTGATTTCTTCCATTAAAGTTAAGGTTCCTCTATGTCTTTTCATGGCTTGATAGCTCTTTTCTTTTTAGCCTAAGTGATATTCCATTGTCTGGATGTACCACAGTTTATTCATTCATTCACCTACTGGAGGGAATCTTGGTTGCTTCCAAGTGTTGTCACTTATGAGTAAACTTGCTATAAACATCTTTGTGCAAGTTTTTGTGTGGATATAAGTTTTCAGATTCTGTGGGTAAATATCAAGGAGTATGTAACTGCATTTAGTTTTAAAATTTTACCTTCTTATGCAAACTTACTCCTTCTACATGGCATCAAAATTAGAACTATACTAAAAAGTCAGAATTGATTAAGCTGATAGAACTATAAAACATAAAAATATTATGTACTTTGGGAATTATTATCTTACTTGTTGATTCACAGTATTCTTCCAAACTAGTATTTCTTTTTGAGCCTTTTTTTCACATAAACTAATTATGTATAGTAAGAGTTTTATGACAAAAAAAGTTTTATGAACATGATCGCATCCTTATAAAAGTCCTCTGTTAGCAGAGGTAATAATTTCATGTGTTTTGTGTTATAGTGAGCTCTTGTCTGAGTTAGTAATTTTAATTTCATGGAGGTGTAGTTTGAGGTCAGAGAAGATTTGCTATAGTTTGAGATGGTGGATTCATTTCTAACTGTTCTGTCCATTGTCCTTCCCTCCTCTCTTCCTTCCTTCTTTCCTTTCACTAATATTTATTAACTACCTATAGGATTTCAGATGCTAAGCTAAGCCATGGGGATACAAAGGGAATAGGTAGGAACCTTAATTAGTTTGATGTTAAAGAAACCATATTTACCAGTTCACATTATACCCTAACTCTCTTACCTGAAGAATCAAACCTCAGGTGTCTGCATTCTCACAGCTTGTTAATTGTTAATTCCTATCAAAGTGGTTTGTGTGTGTGTGTGAGTGTGTGTGTGTGTGTGTGTATGTATATACATATATAAACACAATATGAAGTAGTTTGTGTGTGTGTATATATATATGTATATATATACATTATATATAAATATATGCTATATATACAGTATGTTGTGTGAATTTATTATTTATCTATTTGTTTGGTTGTTAGGTTGCTATAACAAAAAGATGCAAAAATTCAGTGCCCTAAACAAGACAGCAAGATGGCTTCTTGCTTTCTCAAGTGACAGTCCAGAGGTAGATGATGAGTCAGCTCGTCATCCTTGGCACATGGCTTATACTTATTGATCCAAGGTGGCTGCTCCATTTTTTTAATCAACTCTCAGCTAGTGGAATGATGTACAATAGCCAGGGGAACCCAGACCCCTTAGTCTTAGGGGCACACATCACTGCTACTCACATGCCATTGTTCAGAACTTCATCACAGGGTTATACTAATGGCAAAAGAGGCTGGGAAATGAAATCTTTGGCTGGTTGGCCATGTATCCAGGTAATATTCTCTCAAAGGAAGGAAGAGAAAAACCTATGGGCCATACCGACAAGCTGCATACCTGTTTTTGACAAACATACCTGTGTTTGATGCTTACACCTGTCACCCTGCCTTGACCGTAAGCATCATGATGACAGGGAATATTTGCTCATTTTTTGTACCCAATAAATAAATAGTACCATGCTTGACTCATACTAGGCCATCAGTAATATAGGAATTTTTTTTTAATGTTCAAAAACCTAAATGTAGCATTTATTATTATTTTTTTAATGTTTATATATTTCTGAGACAGAGAGAGACAGAGCATGAATGGGGGAGGGGCAGAGAGAGAGGGGGACACAGAATCTGAAGCAGACTCCAGGCTCTGAGCTATCAGCACAGAGCCTGATGCGGGGCTCGAACTCACAGACTGCGAGATCATGACCTGAGCCGAAGCCGGATGCTCAACTGACTGAGCCATCCAGGCGCCCCAGTAAATGTAGCATTTTTAGTTGGGCTATCAAACTTAAAGTACTATTTTAGGAACTTATTTCACTCTGTAGGAATTTTGTCTCATTCTGGGATTAGTTGCGTTTAGAGCTTGCTTGTTTGTAATTTTATTTCCCATAAGCCTTCCAACTCCATTTACTTCCAGAAAGTAAAATGGAACTTTTAAAAAGGCATCCAGTAATGTGAAAACAGCCATGAAAATTAGAAAAATTGTAGTGAACAGCATCAAAGCATCAATTGAAAACCACTATTTTATAATGATCATAAACACACACACACACATACACACATCTGTGTGAGTTAAGACTTTTTAAGGTACAGGTGACAGAATCTAGCCCAAATTAACTTAAGCAAAAGAGGAAGGTATTTTATGAATAAGAAGTAACTTAGGGCACCCACTGAGAAGCCTCAGAGAAAGCTGGAAACAAGGATTGAAATGCCATGAGTCTCTATATCTCAGCTCTGCCCCTTCCTGTGTGCCAAACATTTTTCATGCTGGTAACCATCTTTTGTTTTTTGGCTGTAAAACACTAGATGGATACCAATCCAATATGCATTTCAACCAGAGAAAGCCATAGTTAATCCACTAGTTAGTGTGAGTTAGGAATGAATCTGAACTGCTTTCATAAAGAATATCATGGGTAGGGGCGCCTGGGTGGCTCAGTCATTGGAGCGTCTGACCTCAACTCAGGTCATGATCTCGCAGTTTGTGGGTTCGAGCCCCGTGTCGGGCTCTGTGCTGTCAGCTCAGAGCCTGGAGCCTGCTTCGGATTCTGTGTCTCCCTGTCTCTCTGTCCCTCCCATGCTCATGCTCTATCTCTCCCTGTCTCTCAATAATAAATAAACATTAAAAAAATTGAAAAAAAAATATCGTGGGTAAAATTTCCACCCTTTTTGGTAGATTGTTTTCAAACATGGCTGTCTCAAGTCCTCTCATGCTCCTTTGCAGGGTGCTTCCACTGCTCCTCTCTTCAGGAGCAGATAGAGGTGGTATCTATTTCTCTACCCCTTGCATCTGGACTTGCTTATGACTTGCTTTGGCTAACAGATTGTGGCATAAATGTCAGAGTGAGTTTTGCACCCAGGTTTCAAGAAGCTTTGCAGTTTTTGGTACTGCACTATTGTAATGCTGACCTGAGAAAACCAAGGCATGAAGATTCCCAGGTAAAAACTAAATAGAAAAGAAGTGTAGCCATTGTAGGTGATCCTAGCCTACAGCCCAGAGCCAGTGCCAATTACTAAATGTGAATGAGTCATTTTCCGCCTTCTAGCCCAGCTCATCCTGTAGTTGGATGTGCCTGTATGGTAAGTTCAAAGGACTCCTTACTTCCAAGTTATGGCAAATAATAAATGGTTTCGTAGGTCCTTGAGTTTGGAAGTGGTTTGTTGTTGTTGCTGTTGTTTGTTTTGTTTGTTTTGTAATATAGCAATAGGTAACTGTGACAGTTTTATTCTGGTCATTGTGTGCCAGGGATAGAGTACAGAGAAACATGGCAGCTCTGTGGATAATCACCTGTGAATAGTATTGGTTGAAGACACCATTCTTTTCTTTTGTTTGTTTGTTTGTTTGTTTGTTTGTGTTGAGAGAGAGAGAGAGAGAGAGAGAGAGACTGAGCCCATGTGTGAGCAGGGGACAGACAGAGAGAGAGGAAGAGAGAATTCTAAGTAAGCTCTGTACTCTACTGTCAGTGCAGAGCCCAAAGCAGGGCTCAGTCCCACAAACTAGGAGATCTTTGCCTGAGCTGAAATCAAGAGTCAGACACTTAACTGTCTGAGCTACCCAGGCATCCTGAGGAAACTATTCTTTTTTTTATGTTTATTTATTTTTGAGAGAGAGAGAGAGGCAGAGTGCAAGGAGGGGTGGGACAGAGAGAGAGAGAGAGAGACAGACAGACAGAAGTAGACCCCAGTCTCTGAGCTGTCAGCACAGAGCCCAATGCAGGGCTCAAACCCACAAACTGTGAGCTTATGACCTGAACTGAAGTCAGATGCTTAACTGACTGAGCCACCCTGGCACCCTGAAGAAACCATTCTTAAGAGAGCTTTGGGAAATGGCTCTGAGAAGAAGGCTTGGTTATAAGCAAACAAGGTAATAAGATTGAACTAAAAACTGTATATTAAATCATTGAATATTCACAAAATAGGGCTTTTAGATGATCTTTTTGGAATGCACCAAACAAAATAATATTCAACTTATGTAAACACTCCAGCCCAATATCAGATGTTCTGAGTCTATTCTCTCCTTCATTTTCATTCTATTCACTAGTGAAGGGATAGATTCAAAAGCTTTAGTGGCATGGAGAAACATTTCCTCTTACCTTGGACATTTATCACATTAAAAGATGAATTATTCCTATAATTCAGCTTGCATCAGGAACATTACAGGTGATGTCTATCATGAATGAATATTTTAAAGCTAACCATTTGTGATTGCACTATGCCTTTAATACTGCTGAGCTCATCTAGTTGAAGCCCTGCTTAGGGAGGGGGTAATGCTCATAGGAAAGACTTAACAATGGCAGCAGCTGCTGACAGATGGACGGTGTTGGGTTTCTGCCATTTGGTATGGTCGACAAGGCATGAATGACAGTTTAGAAAGCAGTTCTGGTAGAAGCAATGAAAGCCCTGGATCTTTTTATGTTCTGGGTTAAAGATTCTGCATTTTTATGGTGTTGTGGTTGTAGAGGATGCAGACTTTTATGTCTTTTTAAATGTTTCATTTGATCTCTATTTTAGAATGTTTCTTTTAGCTATGCTACCATATATAATGATTTATTTAGAATATTTTTCACCATCGGTATTAACATTTCTCAAGAGGTTACACGTAAGAGTATTGGAGAAAATGATCAAAGAGTATGGGAATTTAGGAGGAACTCAAATAAGTTCTAGCATTTTTAAAAATGAAAACTGAGCCCATTAAGGTACAACAGTGAAGGGGTACCTCTGTGGCTCTGCCAGTCGAGGGTCCGACTCTGGATTTCGGCTCAGGTCATGATCTCACAGTTCATGAGAGTGAGCCCTGTTTAGGGCTCCAAAATGACAGCGTGGGATTCTCTTTTTCCCTCTCTCTCTTCCCCTCTCCCTCTCTGCTCTCCGCCCTCTCTGCCCACCCCCACCCCCAGCTCTCACTCTCTCTCTCAAAATAAACAAGTCAACTTGAAAAAAAAGATACAACAGTGAAGTAGAAGGCATGTGGGAACATAGAAACTATAGGATATTTTTCATATATTTTTTAAATATTTATTTTGGAGAGAGAGAGAGAGAGAGGGAGAGAGAACACGAACAGGGAGGGGCAGAGAGAGAGGGAGACAGGGGATCCAAAGAGGGCCCTGTGCTGACAGCACAGAGCCCTCGCAGGCCTGGAACTCCCAAACCACAAGCCAGATCGTGATCTGAGTCAAAGTCTGGTGTTTAACCAACTGAGCCACCCAGGTGCCCCCATTTCTCATATTTTAAAAACAAACAGAAGTGTCATTTTCTTTTGTAAAGATTGCCTTTGAGTTTCTTGCTGATGTTACATACGACGTTTCCCCTCACCACCTTCTAGCACTAGCCAAATGCCACTCTATTTTGTAATGAGACCTTTACTTCTTTGTAATATTTCTGAATTTTTTAGGTAAATCTTATAAATTATCCTTCTAACTGTGAAGATTAGGAAGTACTTGAACTCTAAACTCAAACTACTCTCAAGCCTTAGTAAGGGTACGAGTAAGAGAAAAATCATCAAAATGTTTATGCTGGGAGTCGCTCATTAGTTACAAATAGTCAAGAGTCAAACGATTATATTCCTGTTCTGTGAGCTGCAGATTTGGATAAAGCCCAAAAAGTTTATTTGAGCAGAAAGAGAGGTGTTCAGGCACACACTAATGAAGGCCAAAAAACTTTTTGTTTAACTGGAGTTTTTAAATACTTAAAATTATCTTACCTACAACCACTGCCCTCTCTACTCAGACCCCTCCCTGACTTCATAGAACAGTTCTTGCTATTTATGAGGTTTCTTAATGGTGAGGAATGGGTTTTGTTTTATTTTGTTTTGTGTATATATGTTTGAGTTGAGTACCTAACAAATTCTGTTAATTGATTAAGTGTTGGTAATTTTTTTTTTTTTTAAATTTTTTTTTTTCAACGTTTATTTACTTTTGGGACAGAGAGAGACAGAGCATGAACAGGGGAGGGGCAGAGAGAGAGGGAGACACAGAATCGGAAACAGGCTCCAGGCTCTGAGCCATCAGCCCAGAGCCTGATGCGGGGCTCGAACTCACGGACCGCGTGAGATCGTGACCTGGCTGAAGTCGGACGCTTAACCGACTGCGCCACCCAGGCGCCCCTAAGTGTTGGTAATTTTTAAAAATAAATAATGAATGGCCAAGATACAAAAATAGAAAGGTACTATGTGATTCTTCTTGCCATGATGATGTCTGGGCACCACCAAAATAATTACCATAGAAACAGTTATCTTCATTATAACAAAAGGCTTCCCAAACTTTTATAATTGAAAAGCTACATTGAAAGCCTAAGACTCACTAAAAAGCAATCACTCAGACAATTAGGAACCATCATCAGCTCAATTGAGATAGAATCATTACCAAGTATATCTGTATATCCAGGAATTTAATCCATATATCATAGAATAATTCTAAAATTCAAATTAATATCTTATCTTTTACCAGTTTGTTACTCATATTTCAAAAACAATGAAACAATGACATCACATTTCTGTAATGATATTATATATTTTTTAATTGAGGACAGATGGCTGTTCTTATATTCCACAGATAATATATTTCCCCATTATGTAGCCTAGGAGATAAAAGAATTAGCTTAATCTCCAATTCTTTTAGTTATTTGAGCCAAAGCCTCATGGAGTTTGTTAAAGAGCCCAGTCACATTGGTATAATTTCTAATTGTTTCTTTATGGAAAGCTAAGAGCATATTCTGTGAGTGGCCTTTTACAAATAATGAAAATGTTCCCTTGGAACTAGTTCACAACTTGATTTATGCAGGCTGGCCTGACTTCTAGATGGGAGACCTTCTTGAGCATCAGCTGGGGTAAATATATCTTGTAGCCAGTGGCCCAACTTTCCAACCAGAGCTTTGTTGTTAGATACTCAAGCCACACACAACCAGCTGATAGGGTTGGGGCGGGAGAAGATTTATCTTAATTCTAGAATAGAATTCATAAGAATCTAAAAGCAGAAACTACTTACTCTATAGCTGTGCCTCATGGGCCCCTACCTGGAAAAAGATCTACAATAAAAGCAGTCTGTCAATAACTGAATGATTTCTCCACTATAGGAATAGCCAGTATTTACTGAGCCCTTAGCCTATGCCAGGAAATTTTTATGTGTTTGCACATATGTATGTATGTGTGTATATATACTCATGTATGAAAATGCACACACACATTAATTTCTATTTCCTACCACATTATGAGTAAGGTACTATTATTATCCATGATTCATAATGGAGAAAACTAGAGCTTGTAGGAGCAAAGTGATTTACCAAGGTCATAGTTTAATAATTACTAGGAAAAGCATTCTGAAGCAGGCAGTATGCTTCCAGGACCTCCTCACTTGATCATTACATTGTTCTATGTCCAGTAGAGAGGCTACTTCATTGTGCAGAACACCTAAGGGGTGAGCATGAAATGTGGAATTAAGACACAGCTTCCCGCTGCACCCGGGTGGTTCAATGGGTTGAGTGTCTCAAGTAGGCTCAGGTCATGATCTTGGAGTTACTGAGTTCAAGCCCCTGGGGCTTGCTGCTGTCAGCACAGAGCCCAATTCAGATCCTTGGTCTCTCTCTCTTTCTCTCTCTGCCCCTCCCCAGCTTTCTCTCTCTCTCTCTCTCTCTCTCTCTCTCTCTCTCTCTCTCAAAAATAAACATTTAAAAAAGAGAAAGAAAGAAATCTTAAGACCCAGCTTCCCAAAAAGAAGTGTGTGTGGTGGGGGCAACAAGGAGAGGTTGTTGGTATAAGGGTCTAAACTTTCAGCTATAAAATATGGTCTAAGGATCTAATGTAAGACGTGGTGACTATAGTCAATAACACTGTATTACATCATTGAAATTTCCTGAGAGTAGAACTTAAATGTTCTCACCGCCCCCCAAAATAGATTAATATGTGAAGTGTTGGATGTGTTAACTAGTAGGAATCCCTTTAGAATGTATACAGATATCAAATCACTACAATGTGATTGTAATCACTTCTAATTTTGTCAGTTATGCTCAGTAAAGTTGAGGGAAAAAAGGAGTGTGAGAATCAGTCCTTATTTTATTTAATGAGTTCTCTGATAGCAAACTTATTTTTCCCATACCAAGCAGAAAATTAATGTACTCATTTTTAACCCACCATGCTTCTCCAAATGAGTTGGTGGAAAAATAACAAAAATGAAGATAGATAATTTGCAAAGAAGAAATGCCCAGGTAGCTAAAGTCTACCAGACATAAATTAATTTGTTTTTGTGCTTATTTTGCTACAGACAAGAATAAAAGGGGATGATTTTGTAAAAACCCCAATAAAACAAATGATGTGTGATCACCAGATCTGTGTAAATCAAACAGTTGTGTCTTGTTGTTCACAGTAGCATCATATTCATCAGTTTTATATTCCATTATATCATTTGGTGCTTTTTTCTGTATGCTTCTAGTTTTTCTCATTTAATCTCTTAATATGGTAATTATATTGCTAAAAGTCTGATGTTGAACCATATTTGAATTCCTGGGGGGATAAAACCTACTTGGTCATGATGAATAAATATTTTTAAATACTTTGAGACATTTTACTTGTTAATATTTAAAGATGTTTGTATCTATATTGATATGTAAATTAGAATAGATTTACTTTCCTGTACTTCTCTCTCTTTTTCTCTCTTTTACTGTGATTTATATCTCTCAGACAAGGGGTAGAAAAACATTTTTCTATAAAGAGCGAGAAATAATTTTTGTGGACTAAGAGGGAAAATCAAGGTTATTATATAGGTACTTATACAACCATTTTAAAAATGTAAAAAACATTCTTAGCTTGTGGGCACTATAAAACAAGTGGCTCGGGGCAGGGTGGGAGTGGTGCCTGGGTGTCTCAGTTGGCTAAGCATCTGGCTCTTGATTTCAGCTCAGGTCAAGATCCTACAGTTGTGGGATTGAGTCCCACATGGGGCTCCATGCTGAGTGTGGAGTCTGCTTGAGATTCTCTCTCTCCCTTTCTCTTTCTCTCTCTCTCTCTCTCTTTCTGTCCCTCTCTTTGTCCCTCTACCCCGCTTGCTTGCTCTCTCTGTCTCTCTCTAAAACAAAACAAAACAAAAACAAGTGGCAGGCAGGATTTGGCCCATTGGGTATACTTATTCCTATTTTAGGGGACTGTCCCTAAGATATAGGGCCATTCCTTTGGTTAGAAAAATCAGTTAATTTCAGCCAGAGGCAGGCTGATGTGCCAAACTAGGCATTTAGAATGGCAAGTAACCTACTCTGTGTTTATGTTGGTGTGTGATGAGTGACATGGGTCTAGCCATTGTTATTAAATGGCCATTACCCCTGTAAAGTCTCCAGAGACCAGGGGATACAGCATTCCCTTTACAAAGAAGATAAGTAACCTCATTTCCTCATTCACCACATTTTGAAAAGAGAAACAGATATTTATATGTGAAAATATATTCTTTTTCTATCTGATTGACTTGTAATTTGAAAAATATTTTCAATGGGAGAAAAGTAATCTTGAGGTTAGAGCTGTATTTTGGGAAGAAGACCTCTCAAATGATTTTGACACTCAAACAGTGTCAAAGAAGCCTTTTGCAGTATTCAAGGGTGACCGGCCACAGGAACTTTGCAAGGGCTCTTTGTCCCTTAGTTGTTTCTGCCAGGGAGAGGAAGTGAGGGCAGGACTGAACCTGGTAGCAGGTACCCAGGGAAAGTGTGGTGGCCCAAGACAAATATAGTGTCTGACTACAGTATATAAAAGGAGCACATGGGCAAATGGGCATGTTTCATTCTCTTTTCCTGCCTTCATTAACTTGACTTCAGTGTTTTCTTCTTTCCCTGCTATTACCCTCTGTGAAACAAGGTGAAAAGACAGAAATTGAGGTAGAATTTTGTGTGTGTGTGACAGACAGTCCTAATGGGCCGGACTTCCTTATAATGTCCATTCTACTCATAATCACCATGGCTAACTTGTCCAGCATAGGAAATTACCAGATGGCAGTCATTCAGAGAAGCACAGACAAAAGATGAATTTCAAAGTTCACATTGGCCTGATGGATCAGTTTGACTCTTAGACATGTGACAAACTTGGGGGATTTCAAAGAACCCTGGAGAATCTCAGCAGTTTAAAATCTTATATGGGGAACACAAATCCCTCTGAGGTACTGATAAGACCTAAAGATGGCCTTCCTCACACAAACGTAAAAAAAGCATAACACACTTTCAGACATATTACATACAATTTCAGGGTTTCATGGACTTCCTTTGAACTCTCATTTTTGGAACCCAGGTTGGCTATGTCTGGTCTGGTTTAATTCTCTAAATGGTCCGAGGAAGTTAAGACATGTGCCCAGGCAAGGCCTTCTCTTAGTTCAGATAGGGATACAATGCTGTCTAATATGAGTTATTTTGAATTGCTGCACTTAGTATTAACTAGAGAAATGTTTTTTCACTTCATAAAATTCATACAACTTACACTTGCCCACATTTAAGTTTTTATTTGTGTATACAACTATAATGCAGAATTCAACCCACAGTTTTAGGCACCTCAGAAAGGATTTAAAGGTAGTATTTTCTCTTTTTTAAGCACCAACTTATAAAACCAATTTTTATTTTTTATTATTTTTTAGTGTTTTAGTTATTTTTAAGAGACAGCAAGCAGGGGAGGGGCAGAGAGAGGGGGACAGAGGATAGGAAGTGGGCTCTTTGCTGACAGCAGGGAGCTGATGTGGAGCTTAAACTTAGGAACCCTGAGATCATCACCTGAGCCAAAGTTCAGATGCTCAACTGACTGAGCCACTCAGGCACCCCTAAAAACAATTTTTAAACAGAGAAAAATTGGGGCACCTGGGTGGCTCAGTAGGTTAAGCGTCTGACTTCAGCTCAGGTCATGATCTTCTGGTTCATGGGTTCCAGGCCTGCGTCAGGCCCTGTGCTGACAGCTCAGCCTGGAGCCTCCTTCAGATTCTGTGTCTCCCACACTTGCTCTCTCTCTCTCTCTCTCTCTCTCTCTCAAAAATAAATAAACATTAAAAAAAAGTTAAACACAGAAAAGTAATAGAGATGTCCTAGAAGCTTTCGTATACATTACATTTACCAAAAGCAAGAAAAGATATGTTCATATTTGGTGACACTAATTAATGGTTTCTTAAATACAATGTAACTGATTTTTTATATTTCACCTTTTGGGAGATCCAAAAATGCTTTATGTGTGTAAAAGTCTCTGAATTGTAGCTAAACAAAGAAAGAATAAAAGAAAGCAGCTTTCCACAGAATTCAAATTTAAGGAAAGTTGGACAAATGTTGTCCATGGGCTTAAGTGCGTGCATAGGTGAAATCAGTAACAGTTCTGAAATGGCTACATTTCAAGGCAAAACAGACACTATTTAGTCTGAAATGATACATTCCCAAATTTATGATATCCAGTAGAGCTGGAAGACCCAATTTAAGCAATTTAAACGGTACAATAAGAACTGTAAAGTACTTTCTCTTCTTTCTTGTTTACTCCATCATTTTAATGGGAATCTAAAATTAATTAGAACGATGTCACCAAATCCTTTACTTTTAAAATTCCTCTATTTAAGAGGAAAGGACTTTCTTTGGGACTTATAGTGCTGCAAGTGAGAGAATAAATTATTTTCTAGTTTAGTGGCATGAAGTTTGTATTTAGCATTAGCTGCTTGCCAAATTTCTAAAGGGTATATCCTTAGGATATGTTGAAAATAATTCTCTATGCTTAAATTTACACATAAAATAAAAATAAACAAGGAACTTTTCAAAGAGGTTAGCTTAATGCCCTGTTGCTTGCCTTCCTTTAAATGTACTCGCAGCAGGAAGATTTTCTTTTTTCATGTAATTTTGCAGCAGAGGAAATTTCTTCTCTTCCCCCACAAATGCCTCGTGGTAATACTTGTCTTCCTTCACCGGCTGGATGCCTAAGCACTTAATTGTTCATTCTCTACAGAAGAATCACTTTGCCTAACAATGAAATGCAACTACCTCTAGGGTAAAATGTAGCAGCTGTTGGAAGGCATAAACTCAACTGCACACCAGTGTGGGGCCTGGCAGGAAAAATGCAAACTCAGTTGCCAGGGAGAGAAGGGATTGGTGGTCTACACGCAGTGGGTCTTTACTTCTAGCAAACCTGGCTTTGCCCCCACAGCCATTCTCACTCAGCTCAAATCACCCTGTCATAACTTCGTGTTTCCTTCCTCCTCTGATCTTCACAGGGTTAGTCTTTGTCTTTTCTGCCAGTTTCCCTCCCTCTTTTCCAGTTAATTCCCCTAATTGTCTGCTATTGTGTTCAGTAATTTGCGATTTCAAGTCAGCTGTCAACCAGAGTTTTCTGTTCCATCTCTGGAATTAATCTTGACATTTTGGTCCCTCTGTGCGAGGTGAGGGAAGTTCTTTAATATGCTGAGAGAAGAAAGAGGCGCTGAGGGAAACCGCTGGGCTGCCTTGGGCTGGCAGCTCTGTGCGGATGGAGGCCTGGGATAGAATGTAGACTCGCAGAGCTTTCTAGTTAATTTGATTTAGTCATACGACCTTTGTGACTCAGCCAATTGCAGGAAAAATTAGCCACACATTCCCAGGCTGGAGGCTTTTTACCAGTGAGTCCAGTTAACAGCAGTGAAATCTCTACCATGGGTAAGAATGCAGGGCTTCTCTTAAATTCACCTTTTCCAGAAAGCCCTCTTAAGCCTCCTCAGTATAAATTTCTTTCTCTCTTCTCAGCACTTCTGTGAATTCCATTCTTTATACTTGGCAACTCATCACACATAACCTTGTAATCCTGTGGCATTCCTTCTATTAAACCCTGCAGGAGAATCCTGCATGTGAAGAATGGCTTACCCTCTTATCTCCTAAATTTCACTTACATCTTTTTTTTTTCCACCTGCAAAATGCTTTATTATTTCCATTTGATCCACAGCTTGGGCAAGGGCTCCAGGGTGGTTAAAAAGCTGCCTGGTAGCTGCAGGGAGGGATTAGGCACAAGCTCGGACACCAAGAAGATACCAGAGAGACCTTCTAAGGCTCCTAGTTGTGCTTGGATGAGCCTTTCAGGGAGATCCTTGCCCAGCCCACAGCCTGTGGAAGTAAGTCAGGTGGTCACCATCTTCTAAGATGAGTTTCCCCTCCTTATCTAAGAAGTGGTTCTCCAGGCACTCAGGGAGTCTGCACAGGCAGAAACCAAGGCATGCAGATCCGAAAGGGCCTCGTTCAGTTTCTTCTCTAGATCCATGTTGGCCTCCGTGGTGTCCACTCATCTTGGGATGGTTTCTGCATGTCCTGGAAGAGAGTGGGCTGCCACCACTGGTTTTTCATCTTGAAGAGATGCTGGACACTCTGGCTCGAAGTGGCCCACAACCTCCACAGCCGCATCATGGTAGTAGACGTAGAAGTTCAGAAAGAGGTAGGTGTAGGAGGCTCATAGATGCATGTTGACCAGGTAGTTGATGGTGGCTTCTATCTCTGTGGAACAATCCTGATGAATCTGGGAGCTCATGGGTGTAGGCGGTAAGGAGCTAAGCTCAAAGTATGGTGTGGACTGGTCCCCAAGGGTGGTAGTGATGGGGTTTTGGGGTGATAGTGGGGTGGTTCGGAGCCGACGGCCAAGAAAGAATTCTTAAAGACATCTTTGGTGCAAAAAGGTGATTTTATTAAAGCATGGGGACAGAACTCATGGGCAGAAGGAGTTGCACCGGGGTTGTGACTTGTAACTGATTATATACCCTCAGGTTGGGAGGGGGTCAGAGATAGAGTAAGTCTCTTAGGTATTTTGGAAGCAAGGTTTGGAAGACCTTGAGGGGCTAGCTGTGTTAGGAAAACACTATTACTATTTGGTAAAACCTCAGTCGTGAGACCCTTCAGATGTATATCAGGGGGCCATAAGCTTGGAGTATGATTGCCAGCATATCTCCTAGGGGAGTTGAGATAAAGGAAGTTTCCAAAGGAATTTTTATATGTTAAAGTAGACTCACTGGTCCCTGGGGCTGGGGGGTGGGGGTGGGGGGGGTAGTGGGGGAGGGTCAGGATAATGTTAAGCCAAGATTCCCTTTTGCCCCTAACAAAGTGTTATCATCCAGGCAGCTGAGATCCTAGAGGAAGGTCACTGTGCCTGTTTGAAGGACTTGTTACTGGGCCGAGGGCAGTAAGAGAATTTAATTTTGTGTTTGCTTTAGTTTCCCACATTACCATGACAAACACTTAAACTCCTTTCCTTTGTTCTTGGGTAGCCAGGAGTGTCTGAGGAATATCACACCTATTCTACTGGAAGGTGGAGGGAGTGCTGTTAGCCTGTACTTTGCACTCAGCTTACTTTATGCTCTCTCATCAGTTGGAGTCTGGAAGAAGGGGTGTCCCTGGGTCTGTTCAATCCAAACATTGAAGCAAGAAAAAGACTGGGGACCCTTGTGTGCCCCCTTTTTTTAACTTGATGGTTGCCAACACTACCATGGTTGTGTACAGGACCGTGTTCCCTTTACCCCTTACCCCCCTGCCATCTTCCTCCATTTCTTCCTCTACCAACCATAAGCAGCCTTTTTCTTTATTTTTTCCTTCCTTCCTTCCTTCCTTCCTTCCTTCCTTCCGCACAGTGAATTAAATAAACACTAATGGAGAACAACAAGATAATATGAGGGGAAAAAAAAAGACTTTCCAAAATTTGAGCCAATCACACACTGATTAAAAAAAAAAATGCCTCCACTTTACAGTTCCTGGCCTAAGTCCCTTGCTTTCTAACCTACAAACAGAGATAAACAGCAGCATAGAGCCCGAGCCCCCTCTTAGAGATAATGGACCCTTCTGAGATGGACACAGGAGAGCATGATTTCTACCTTCAGCCTTTTTAGGATTTACCATTTTACTTACGATTTTGTGATTACAGTCCCGAGAGATAGGCCACTTCCCCAGGTAAGAAGTGTATCCCCCTGCCTAAAACCCACATAGACAGAACAAGCTTTTCTCAATGCATTTAATATAATTTGTTTATTCTCCCAACTAGATGATTTTTTTAAACTTTTACAGCTCTATCACAGTGAAACTCCTACAGTAGTCACTAAATACTCATGAACTGTATATGGAATTCTTCTTTCAACATTTATTGAGTCTTTGTGCGTTTAATGGCAGTGATTGTCAAAAAGAAACATATTTTAAAGTTCTAATAATGTTAAGCAACTGTATTTTAGCTTTGTGATTACATTAGAGTGGAGATGCAATCTTTCTTCTGCACATGTTGAAGTAAGTGAATGGAATACATCAGCGTTTATGTGGACAGGAATGTCACTTAGCAAACAGTGTGCCTGCTGATTGACGATGGCACCTACATCTCCCTGTCTTCTCTCCTTTCCGGTGGCTAAGCCTGAGAAACACACACGGAAACAAAACTGGAGCTGGCTTTATGCTGCCAAATGTTGATATTCCTTCCACAGGCTGGTTTTAAAGTCCTAGACATTCAAATACCTCTAAGTTAAAGTTGATTTATCCCCTCAACCTTAAGGGCTGCAGTGTTCCAGAGCAGTCATGACCATACAAGCTTCTCTAGTTAACTTACTCCCCAGGTAACTGATTTGATCACATGGCTTTATGTATCGGCTCTACAAGGCAACTCTATTTATATCTATGGCCTGTATCTCTCCCTAGAACTACAGACTCCTATATTCAACAGTTTACTAGAAAACTGTATTGGGATAACTGATAGACTTCTTTTTTTTTAATTTATTTTTTTAACATTTATTTATTTTTGAGACAGAGAGAGACAGAGCATGAACAGGGGGAGGGTCAGAGAGAGAGGGAGACACAGAATCTGAAACAGGCTCCAGGCTCTGAGCGGTCAGCACAGAGCCTAACACGGGGCTTGAACTCATGGAGTGCGAGATCATGACCTGAGCCGAAGTTGGACGCTTAACCGACCTAGCCACCCAGGCGCCCCTAGACTTCTTAAGCTTAATATGTTTAAAACCATATTCTGGGTTTTTGCCCCAAACCTGGTCATCTTCCTCCAGTTTGCTTTATCGTAGTTCCAATTTCTCAGATCATATTTGGAGTTATATTACACTATTCTCTCTAATACCCCACATCCCTTCTGTCTCAAACTCTGTTGGCTTTACTTTCAAAATATATCCAGAATTTATATGCAAAATATGATGGGTTCACACTTGGCATTTATGGAGCAATGAAAATAAACCAATACATCTATAGTAACAGTATGGATAAATCTCACAAAATACAATATTGAAAGAAGCCAGATACATAGGTACATACCTATATATTTTATTTCTATAAAGTACAAAAACAGGCAAAACTAACCTATGCTATTAGAAATCAGATTGCCCTTGAAGGTTAGTGACTGGAAGGGGTTTCCAGATGTTTAGTTTGTGGTAATTTATCAAGCTGTATGTGATATGTATACTTCTCTATATGATACTTTAATATATTGTAGGGGTGGAAAAGTGTTTCCTTCTTCCTATGGTCTTTTAGCTGTTAATTAAATTGACATAAAACAGATTAACAGAGAAAACAAATTTTGTATGTATGGGAGTCTCCAATATAGTCAGGCAATTGAAGCTTACATGCCATCCTAAGTTAAGGAGAAGGGGCAAGAGGTCTGAGCCTTAAAAGGGAAGGAAAATAATTCACAGGAAGATGGGAAAACCAAATGTTTGGTAAACAAATGTTTACTACACCTGTCCTAGACTTTTTTTTTTTAATTTTTTTTTCAACATTTATTTATTTTTGGGACAGAGAGAGACAGAGCATGAACGGGGGAGGGGCACAGAGAGAGGGAGACACAGAATCGGAAACAGGCTTCAGGCTCTGAGCCATCAGCCCAGAGCCTGACGCGGGGCTCGAACTCACGGACCGCGAGATCGTGACCTGGCTGAAGTGGGACGCTTAACCGACTGCGCCACCCAGGCGCCCCTGTCCTAGACTTTTAGTGGTTATCTTTGGTAATAGTGCTCCCTCTCTAAATTCTTAGAAGAATTTAGGGGAGGTAAAAAAAAAAAAAAAAAAACAACTCCTCCTGAATCTTTTGAGCCTTTATTGTCTTTAGTTCAAAATAATTCACATGCCAAGGTGACACATTTGGGGAGGCTTGTTCTAAACCCCTTCAATATGATATTTCTATAAAAATAATATGGGCAGGCACCGTTTCCTCTCTGGTCCAAACACCATCATTTCTTGACCAGATCCTGGAAGTGGCCTCCTGTCTGACTCCCTTGCTCTCGTACACTCTGGCTACAGTCATCTTTTTAATATGTTACTCAGTTTATATCATTTTTGTTCAGAAGCCCCCCAGGGCTTTCTCTTATTCTCAAACTAAAGCCAAAGGCCTTGCAAAGCCCCCATATGATCCATTGCCCCAAACTTTCTTAGTTGCACTTTGTCTTTTTCCCTTTCTCAGGGGGCCCCAGTCACCCTGGCCTGACATTCCTTAATGCTCACCTCCACTCTGCCTCAGGACATTCCTGCTGTCTTGCTTCCTTACCTTAAGAGCTCCATCCCTGTACATATTCAACTTCTTCTGTTCTCTGCTCCAGCGTTTCCTTACCAGTGAGGCCTTTTGTGACCATCCTGTATACAGTATCACTCCTGCCACTTCCCAGCCGCCTTAATCTACCTATAGTTTTCTTACAGAAATATTGCCATATGAAAAATTATATATATATTTTTTTCAATGTTTATTTATTTTTGAGAGAGACAGAGACAGAATGCGAGTGGGTTAGGGACAGAGAGAGAGGGAGACACAGAAACAGAAGCAGGCTCCAGGCTCTGAGCTGTCAGCACAGACCCGATGCGGGGCTCGAACTCACGAGCTGTGAGATCATGACCTGAGCCGAAGTCAGACGCTCAACCGACTGAGCCACCCAGGCACCCCTATATTTTTAATTTGTTTATTATGTTTCTATCTTTCTAAAGTGTCTGATCCATGAGGGTAAGGATTTGTGGTGTGTGTTCATCTAGCAGATTTCTTCCTGAATCTTTAGTGTCTGGAGGAGGCCTGGCACATAGCTGGACCTCTGTGAATATTTGCTGAATACATTAAAGCAAATGTGGGACAGGTGCTCTGTGTGAAAAGAGCTACAATACTTCAGTGATCCCAGACCTGGTATTGCTAATGCTGTGAGTATATCCCAAAGCAAAAAAAAAAAAAAAAAAATCAAAATAGCAACTTGCATGATATTGTTGACATGCTCTATTCAGTTGTCTTACACAAATGCTTAACTAAAGGAAGAACTCAGCTAGATGCTTCTAAATGGGGGGCTAGGGATAGAAGATCTCCGACACCTGTGAGGAGTGTTTCTGTGCACATTCTCCAGGAAATATATTGCTACTGATGGAAGACATCTTATCCCACTGTGTTGAAATATGAAAATATCTGAAAAGCACTAGCAAGTGTTTCTGTATGATTTACTGCCTATGAAAAACAGATGACCATGTGACTTTGAAACCATATTTAAGTAGAAAAGCAGAACAGAGAACAACAAGTAAGCATGGATTGCTGTCTTTAATTTTATTCACTGAGATTAGCAGAGGTAGAAAGCATAATTTCATTGGGTTATAAGTTTTAGTTTTGGTCCTAAATACAGAGCCTCCGTTGGCATATTTTCATCTGGAAAATTGTTTTTTAAAACATTTAATACACATAATATAAATATAAATTAATTATATAAGATATAATTATATAAAATATAATTAAACACACCCTACTTTAAGATTTACTGTTGATACATCCAGCTTATTTTCACTTTGTAGAGGTAATAAATTAAGATTTTTTTTCTCTTGAAGGCATGGAAGAACTAGGCATTTGTTCCCCAAAAAAGTTGGCAGATGAAGACCACACTTTAATTATTGTAATCGAAGACTCTCCTTAGCTACCTTATCAAAACACTAAGGTTGCCAGCCAAGAGGTACCTGTTTCACACAACACCAGAGAACTTCCCAGAGGGATAACATCCTGTAGATGTTTGATTGTGATACTTAGTAGCATGTTTCCCAGTAAGATTCTTAAAACAACTCTCCAACTAGACCCCTTTTGGTCACCTCCCAGTACTTATTAATTTTAATTTCTCACTATTCCTCCATCCTACAACCCATCATCACCAAAGAAATTTGATCCCTCCTGCTTCTGAACTCTGTACCCACTGTGGAATTTTGCTTTCTCACCATCAGGTGTCCATCTTTTTCTTCAAGACATCAAATTACCTGCCAGACTCTATCCCTCCACATGTTTTGGCATTATCTCCTAGAGAAAGTAACTCTATTCCTGCTTCTGTGCTCCTCTCTCGCATTGAAATCTCATTGTGATTTCTAAGAATAATAAACCAATAATACCAATAACAAATTAGACAACCTCCTTAAAATATTCCTTAAAATCATCTCAGCTTCGAGATAATCACTGACATAAGAGGGCCATAATGTATATATGGAAGCATGCCTGCACGCACTTCAGTGACCAGGGTATAAGAGCATACATGGTCAAAGTTTCCAGATATCAACACCCTTTTGAATATAGACATGGGTTGCATCCCAGCCCATCTGGACCCAAACTCATTTTGTAGCCTTACTTTGTCCATATTCAATAGGTCTTATCTAAATGTAAAAAAAAAAAAATCAGAACAACATTTTAAAAAGCTGAGGAATTTGAGAAGGCACAAAGTATCAGGGAATGAGGAGTGTGCCAGATTAAAATTTTTTTTGATATTTATTTATTTTTGAGAGAGACAGAGACAGAATGCAAGTGGATTAAGGGCAGAGAGAGAGGGAGACACAGAATCAGAAGCAGGCTCCAGGCTCTGGGCTGTCAGCACAGACAGAGCCTGACGCGGGGCTCGAACTCACGAGCTGTGAGATCATGACCTGAGCTGAAGTTGGACGTTCAACCGACTGAGACACCCAGGTGCCCCTGGAGTGTGCCAGATTTTAAAGTTCCAGAGGGAGAATGGCAAGAGACGAGGCTCATCAGGAGCATGAAGGTAAAATCACAAAGGATGTTGTAGCCATAGTTAAGGAGTTTACTTGGTAGCATGTGGCTTATGAGCACATTTAAATAATTTCTGAGCAGGACAGTGACCTGATTTTGCATGTTAGCAGAGCCTTTCTTGCAACATAATGAAGGATGCATCCCTGGGGGGGGGGGGGGCTTAGGGGAGGGTGAGGAAGACAGGAGGCACGACAAACACTAAGGGGTCTGTCTGTTCAATAGTCTAGGTAAAAAGTGATGAATGAGGGTTGCGTCTATGGCTGCACTGGTGATGCAGAAAAGGGCAAACATGCACTTTGTTATGGTAGGAATTAAAAGCATGTGGTGAGTGGAAATGGGGAGTGAGGATGATTGGGAAATAGAAGCTTTTGTTTTGGCCAGCCTTGAATTCTGGAGCCATCTGCCAAGACTTTGATTGTGAAGCGAGAGACGGAGCTTCTGGGAAGGTGGCAGAGTAATGTTTGGAGATGTGGCATTTGACATGCTTCTTGAGCATCCAGACAGAGATGCCCCAATAGGCACAGGGCCCTGGAGCTCAAAAGCTGTTTGGGCTAGACATGCAGATTTGGCAATCTGTGCTGAAAAGGTGGGAATTTAAACTCCTGGGAGGAAGGAAGCCAGTTAGGGAGAACAGATCACCTGAGAAGACAAAAGGGCTCCTCGCTGAATGTCTACATATGGGAAAATGTACTTCTGGATTAGAGAATACAAATGAGAATGGTAAATCGTGTTTTTGTAGTCCTCTGCATATCAGCAGTAGCCAAAATCAATAGTGGATGCAATATCGTAGGTAGCATTTGTAGAAGGAGAGTAATAAACTGAGGCATAATAACTGTTGATTAAATAAATGACCTTCAAGCATCTTTTGAAAGTCACTTCAATGTAATGCTAGAAACACAGTTTGGGTGTGACTTTTTAATGAAATTGTTTAGGAATCAGTTTGTAAGACCAGAGATTTATTACTGGAACCAGGTAAACTGTAAATAGAACTATCTGTTAGCTATCACTGTACCCATCAACAGGTCTTTTGTTACTTCTTCAGCCTCCAGTTTTGATTAAGATAAGAGTTCATTGCTCCAATCATTCTTGTGATGACTTTTAATGCCTCTAATGTCAGATCATTAATTACTACAACCTGTTAATATGCAATATAAGACATATTAACCACTTGTATATAAGACATTAAAAATAGGACTAAAAACTTATTTTTATTTGACTTGTTTCTAAGAAGTAGACATTGTGAAATATTTAGCAGTTTATTTAAAATTTAGAGAATGAATATTGGCTGGACCTGATTGATTAAGCCTTTTATATACGTATTTTCTAAGAATTGAATGAGACTTCTATTTTGAATTAATGCAAATCTGCAAATATCATACTTTGATTCATTGTTTACAAAATATCCATTGGGCAGAGGCTTAAAATTAGCCCAATACAATTACTGGTAGAATTGAAAACTATTTAATATTTCAGCCTCAAACTTAATCATTAGACATATAATAGGACATCAGAGATCTGTTCATTGGTTTTCACTAGATATTGGGGTATTAATGGTGAGAAGGTCATAGTTTGGGCTGTGGACACCTAAGAATCTCATGAAGTCATAGAGACCCCAGAGTTAAACCTGGGTTCTTTTTCCCATCCCTGTCCTAAATTTCTTCAAATGGTCCTTTTTACCTCTGATTTCTTCCTCTGAATTCCCAAAGTTCTGTAAAATAAAGAAATGGTACTTGCTTATAGAGTTATGTCAATAATACTAATGGGTCAGGATAATGTTTTGAGATATTAATATTTGTTTCATTCTGCTTGTATCTTCTCTCACAAAGTGATTAGACCTCTGCGGTTTCTTCAGGAGTAGTGTGATTACTTAGTGATGAGGAATTTTTTTTCTTTTCTTTTTTTTTTTTTTTTTTTATGAAAACATATACTCCTTTAAGGGATCATAATGATGGGGAGGAAACCAAAAAAAGAGGAAGAGTAGTACCTTTGAGAAGAGGAAGTAGAAAGGAGTACTCTCCTGAGAAGTAGACAGAGGAATGTGCTCCCTAGAAAGACCAAGCCAGTGACCATGCCTTAGCAGGACCACAAAGGGACGTGCCCTCAAGGTGTTCCTCGCTGCTTCAGATTCCCAGCATTTGTAAAGATGTAGGCCCATGTGAAGTAAGGGATCATGTGTGATGTGAACCATGAGCTGGCATCATTCTTGACCTTATGCCAGAAGCCCCTTTTCAGGTGTGGTAAAGACACCCGTATTGTTTGTAATTCTAAAGAGGGAGTGGAGAGGAGTGGTCTCCTGAATTCACAATTACATTTTTTAAGAGCCAGATTTAAATAAAATTAAATAATGGCACATTTTTACACAGTGTAGTTGTAGATGTAAATTTATGCTATTATAATTCTTTTATTTAGCAAAAAAAAAATGCTCGTATCTGGCCTGTTTTCCTAGCTCTAGGAATGTAGTCTTGTACATGATTAACATGTTTCCTACTCTAACTGGCCTTGTAATGACAGACAGTTCTCCATGGGTTTCTCATACTTCTGCACATCTTGTGAACAGAGCTCCTGAGTGTCCTTTGTATCAGACTTTTATATAGTAAACAGCCTTGGAAATAAAGATGGCATCTCCCTTTGGACCCAAGGGTAAGTTCGCTTGCATCCTTAGAAGGCAGAGATTGTATCTCCTTTCAGACACATCTGGCAACCACCAGTTCTCTGTATTCAAGAATTTGTTTTTTGTTTGCTTTGTTTTTTAGATTCCACGTATAAGTGAAATCATGTGGTATTTGTCTTTCTCTGTCAGACTTATTTCACTTAGCATAATGCCCTCCAAGTACATTAATGTTATCACAAATGGCAAGATTTCATTCTTTTTTATGGCTGAGTAATATTCCATTGTATGTAGGTACCACATGTTCTTTATCCATTCATCTATTGAGGGACACTTGGGTTGTTTCCATATCTCAGCTATTGTAAATAATGCTGTAATAAGCATCGGAATGCACATTATCTTTTTAATGAGTGTTTTTGTTTTCCTTGGGTAAATGCCTAGTAGTTGAATTACTATTCAGAAATACTGAATCATATTTCTTTTTTTTAATGTTTATTTATTTTGAGAGAGAGAGAGAGGGAGAACTTGAGTGAGGGAACTGTAGAGACAGAGAGAGAGAGAGAGAGAGAGAGAGAGAGAGAGAGAGAGAGAGAATCCCAAGCAGGCTCCACATTCAGCATGGGCAGAGCCTGAATCGGGGCTGGATCCCACGGCCATGAGATCATGACCTGAGCCAAAATGAGATTTGGACACTCAACTGATCCACCTAGGCACCCATGGATTGTATTTCTATTTTTAATTTTTTGAGGAATCTCCATACTTGTTTCTATAATGTTTACACCAATTTACATTCCCATCAGCAGTGTATGAAGGTTCCTTTTTCTCCACACCCTTGCTAACACTTGTTATTTCTTTTTTATTTAAATTCTGTAATATTGTATTTCTCTGTCCCATATGCAACTGATGCAAAGACTGTGATATTTTATGTGTGACTCAGAACCACAATTTGAAACAGGAAGAGCAGCAAAAAATAGACATTCAACATAGTTATGAAAGAATGCTTCTCTGTGTAAGAATCTATTGCATTAATGCTATCTCAGGGGAAGGATATGTTAATTAATTTGTCTTATTAGTGAAATAAATACTCTCCTTCAAATATCCTTGCTCTCAAGAGAAGTATTTGTTTCTAACAACACACAAGAGTTCTTAGCATGTGGGCAAAATTGCCTTTCATTTCGACATTGAATAATAGATAGGGAAAGGGTTTCTCTGGGCTCTAAAAAAAGTCTACTTAGGGTTACATGTTCCACTGTGTCAGCACTGAACACCAGATCCCAAGTGACAGGGATGCCCATCTGTTCTTTAATACATTTATTTTGTGTGTGTGTTTGTGATTTTCAAGGCCCTCTAAAGGGATCCTGGACAGGGGCCCTTCTCACCACTGCAAGGATAGAAACAGACCTTGTAAAATAGGAAGACAATTAGGTATGGGATCTTTCTGAAAATTAAGAAAGCTTTTGATATTATAATCCCATCAGCAACTGTTTAAAAATGGTTAAACTATGCCCAGGTTGGTGATAAACTTATAGATATATGCTCCCCCTATCCCGGCAAAAAACCAGAAGTAAAAACAAAAGAAAACCAACACACGCACATAGTGATAACTAGCTCCAGACTTGGTGTGTGTTAGATTGCCTTAAAGAGACGTGAGGGACAGCAGGAACCAACAAGCCAAAGGTGGAGCCTACTGGGAAGTGGGACCTGCTGGACATGTGGTCAGAGCTGGATGCCCTTTCACAGGCCCAGGGTTTCAAGCCAAGTAAGGAATCGTGTTGGGAAGAAAGATGCACACAGTGGCATCAGTTAGGTAATGAGAAATAGCTTTATTATAATCAAAGTGGGCTACTAAGCAAATGTAAGCTTCTTGCCTCTATATACTAAAAAAACATGCAATCCACCCAGGTTTTCTTTTATTCCCACCCTGCCCTGGAGTACTGAGTTAGCTGTCCTGGATAGTAATAGCAGGGGATGAGACGAATGTGACTCGTGAGGTTCACAGTCCAGTGATGCATATTACATCGATCACTTTCAGTGTGATGTGCCTCTAAAGAAGGGCCTTCTTCCTCTTCTGATTCCATCTTTGATGCCAAAATTCTCATTAGGGTTATACATTATGTCTTTAAAAGATACCTTTCAAAATGCAAACAAGGTATCAAAAGTATAAAGCATTATTGATATCAGCTATTAATGCCAGAGTGGTATGAAAGGGACTTCTTGCGTGTGTGTGTGTGTGTGTGTGTGTGTGTGTGTGTGTGTTTAAGTTTATTTTGCGAGAGAGTGCATGTGTAAGCAGGGGAGGGGCAGAGAGATAGGGAGCTAGAATCCCAAGCAGGCTCTGTGCTGTCAGCACCCAGCCCAAAGTGGGGCTGGGTTTCATGAACTAAACTGTGAGATCCTGACATGAGTTAAAATCAAGAGTTGGATGCTTAACTGACTGAGTCACCTAGGTGCCCCTGGGCTTCCTGGTTTTATACCACAAAATATTTGAGGGACTAGAATAAGGAAGTAACTATGTGGTCATCTAGCATAAACTCAGGTTAGAGGACTGATAAGATGTGATAGAAAGTGGGGAGGCCAGCAGAAGCCTAGCACACCCGGCCCAGGTGGTTTGTTTAAAAGGAGGTGATAGTGTTTTTGTTTTTCTTGTTTAAAGGGAGACTTAACCAAGAAAGAATACCTTAATCCAACAGGAAAAACTGCCTGTTTTTCTTGTGTGTATACATTGAAATCTTAATTTCCAGAAAGAATTTGTGCTGAGGAGTTACACATTTTTTTAAAAGATTGAATTAAATATGTTCTACTTTCCTTATTTGCAAAAATTAGTTTAGTAGATGCTTTAGGGTCACTGTTTTCCGGTGTGGACTTCATTAAAGAAAACATCCTTAATCATTTATTTTTCTTTATATTTGCACTATTTACATAAAGGGTTTCTGCATTCTGTCTCACCGATACTAATATATCCTTTTTCTGATATATATAGTTCCCTGAAAGGAAGGAAATCTTTGTCATTAACCAGTCTAGTCTGGCAGACCTCAAAGTGTGATCCCAAGGCCTGGAGAATCAGTATTAGCTGGGAACTTGATTAGGAATGTATATTCTCTACCCCACCCAAAGCCTCCTGAACCAGATGCTCTGGTGGGGGGGGCGGGACTCAGCAGTCTGTGTTTTAACTAGGCTCGCAAAGGATTCTGAACCATTGGTCTAGTTCAACTCTTATGGTTCCAGATCAGGAAACAGGCTCAAAGCAAGATGACACTATCCTCCTACTTTTCAGATTCCCACCCTAGTGGTTTTGTCATTATGCTGAGCTTCATGTCAAGAACACAGGTGTTGTGGTGGATCCTGGACTTTCAATCCTCCATAGACGTTCCAAAGCTATCAGAACCTTCTAATGGTATAACAGGACATTTTTTTTCTCCTTTTCAATTTCCTACAATTTTTATTTGAAAATACAAAATCTTTGTAACACAGAAGCAGAATAGGAGATGAAGCCCTGGGGTAAAGAAGGTTCTGGTAAAAATCAACTAATTTATATAACAAGGCAAACTTTTTGTAATGAAAAGAAAGTCAGGCTTGAAAGAGTAGCAAGTTAACATGAGGTATCAAATTATGTGACCAAACTGAGACTTCAAAAGTGACTCAAAAGAACTCTGTATCACTAATTAAACAGAAGAGACAGAAAATATCTAAAAATGAAAGCAAGTTTGAAAGCACCAACGAGAATTCCTAGAGATGGGAATTCTGAATAGGACTTTCAGGATGTCTTTCTAAAGCAAAGCATTTTATTAAGCAGATTCTTCCCAGGACAGTGGTGTCATTTGTTTTCACTCCCTGAAAATTAAAAGCAGTGGATTGGAGTCCTCAGTGAATCTCTGAATCTTCCAAGGTGATGAGGGCAAAGTTGGCGTGACAGCGTTGAAAACAGGCAATCTGATTTATTCTTGAAGGAAAGTGGATGAATGTCAGTTACATTATCCATTTTCATGCTCTCACCTTGTTGCCTCTTGTGAGCCACAGACCACATTTGCAATCTAGTCCTTTGAGATTGGAAGAAGCAAGGAACACGTCTAGGCAGCTGCCTGTGGTTTTGGCAACGGAAGGCTATTTGGGGGGGGGGGGTCTCGCCTTTCAATTCCAATTCCAATTTCAATGTAATCTCAGACCTTATTTTTAACCCTGCCAGCCTCATTTCCCCTTTACTGATATGTGCTCAAGTGTATCTAAATACTATATGAATATATTCCTAAATATGGGTCTAGGTGCTTTAATCCTGTCTCTTGCCAGGCTTCCCTTAATCTCATAACCAGCTGTTTCCTGTAGTATTGACCTTGTATAGAGCTGGTCTCCACAGAGACATACTGAAAAGGGACCTTCTTGGTATAGCTTGAGGGTTGTTCCTCTAAGAGCTCTCCTTGCCTTATTGTCCAGAAAGGCACGGAGAAATAAGCCATCTGGAAGATATTGTATAATAATCTCATTTTGTACAACCTATAAAGCTGCAGAAATTTAAAGCCCCCACTGTTTTACCGTACATAACAAGGATTTGGAGGAGTTAGTTGGGCTGATAGGTCTCTGGAACAAATATGAAGCTTAGAAAAGGAGAGAGCAAGAGAAATATTACTGTAGCTTTTAAATTTTTTTCTTAAAATTGTTTAGCATCATTGAACCGAAAGGAGCCTCAAATTCACAGTCTTAATGTCACATTAGCATATTCCTTTCATTTTATAAACTATATTTAATCTATTTTTCCACAGGGTTAAGGTAGTGATCATTATGAAAACATATTTTTTTTTCATCTGTCATAAAGAAAGCAACATCTCAGACACAGATGTAGGTCAGTAGTCATGGTAATAACTTACTCTATGGAATGATGGAATAATGCCAGTTTTTCTTAGCAGGGAAAAGTTCAGGGATGTGGAACTGGGTAGTAAAGGAGAAATAATCATGGTCGGAAAGGCCAAATGACTGATACAGTTTTTCAGACATAGCACAGGGTTGTTTCCTGTGGAACTTCACATCCCCATGTGGATTAAACTCTGATTTATGTCAACATTGCAGATTTTGCTAAATGTCATTACTCTCTCAAATAAAAGGCATGAGAGAACTTGTGTGGTGATTGGAACTCAAATTCAGAAAGATAATGTTTTTACAAGAGGTTCTAAAGTACTTTGGAAAGTTCAAGAACTTTAAGAATTTTGGGGAGATTTGGGATTTACATCATGAAAGAAAAGGCTGGGTTTCTGCTGCTTACCATGTGCCATGCTTATGCTAAACACTCAGGATTAAATGTTCCCTTTGTGTGTGTGTGTGTGTGTGTGTGTGTGTGTGTGTGTGTGGTGTTCACTTCATTTAGATACATGCACTTTCACCTATAATTTGATTCTGATTCCCTCTTTGAATGAAAACTGACTCCCCCATTGATTCTCTTTTGCAATTAGTTTTACCTCTACTTGTCACAATCTCCACAATCCATCTCTAAAATGGAAAAATCAAGGAAATGCCAGCAAGAGTTGGCACAGATTAACGGTGGCTTCTCTCTTATAAAGGACTGGTTAGGGTCTTGGGGGGTTGAGGGGAGCCATCCAGCAGGTGCCAAAGACAGGTCCCTTCCACCTGCTGAAAGAGACAGCAGGCAAGGTAGATGGCAAGGAAGGAGGGGCAACAGCACACTGAAGCTTAGGTTGGAGGAGAAGAAGTATTGAGTAGTCTGTACATTTTCTGATAACTTGCCTGTGGAAATCAAATTGCAGTCAGCAGACTGCTTGTTTGCTTGGCAGCTGTAGCTAATTATTATTTGGTTCTAATGTGATGCTGACCATTGATTGTTTGCATCTGGTCAGAAAAGCTCAGCTCATTTAGAAATGGTAGAAAAGGGTTAAGGAAATGGACTTAAATAAACTAGTCCTTGGAACGTTGAAAAATATTGTTGCTTCTAGATTAATATATCAGGGGACCTGTAAAGATATTTTAACCCAGCAATGCCTTACATCCAGATTTGTGCTTTTTGTCCCAGGAAAGGCAAGAGTGGACTGTTTATTTATTAATTATAAGTTCTTTAGAGAAGCTGGAAAGGGTTTGAGAATGGTTTTTCTGTGTTTTAACTTATTTGAGGTGGCGGATTGTTTTCAAACAGGACAGGAGAGTGTATTGGATATCTCTTGTGCCCAAACTAATATTCTTCAACCTTTGTGGTAGCCAGCTTCCTACATATGTAGCTGCATTTACTTCCTCTTGCTTTCTGCCTTAGGGAACACTTCTGCCCCAGGCTTTCACAACTCTTGGGGGAAGCCATCTAGGCCTTCTTAGTCATGTATAAAGCTTGAGTTCCAAGTCATTGATGCCCCTTGACAAATAGAGGCACTAGACTCAATGGATAAGTGCTCTTTTTCTCCGCCTTGGCCGGACAATAATGACTTGCATGCTACATGTATTTGCAAAGGTTCCCAACAGTATCGAGTCCCAAATCCTCACTGTAGGAATCAGCTTGAAAACACACCATTGGGTTGGTTTTATCTACACCATGTTTCTCTTTTCCTTTAAACATTTTTTTTGTTTATCTATGAGAGAGAGAGAGAGAGAGAGAGAGAGAGAGGAGAGAGAGAGAGACTGCATGCATTCGAGTGGGGTAGAGGCAGAGAGAGAGGGAGAGAGAATCCCAAGCAGGCTCAGCACTGCCAGCACAGCAAGAATTGTGCCTGACACCTGAAAATGGTGCTCAGTAAATATTAGTTTTTATTATTGTTATCATCGGAAGCTAATTAGATTGAGTATCTTTCATAGTAAATGCTAATAAATATTGGAACAAGTTCTGTTCTAAATTATCACATCTGGCAGCAGAGATTATAGTACATAGCTTGGAAATATGTCACAGATTTCCTAAGGGACTTTTTTTCCAGGTGCAAAGGGATAACATCTTAAATATAGGTTACTGAAACACCAGTCAGCTTTTCACATGGATTATTTCTTCCTCTATTCACAGAGTGGAACTACAGGAATTAATTACTTCAAGAAAACAGTGATGTGGCTAAATAGGTAATGGGTTGTCAGATCATTGAGTGATTTTAGTCTAGTGTGCCAAATTTTACTTTTTTTTTTTTTAAGTAAGCTCTATACCCAGCATGAGGCTTGAACTCATGACCCTGAGATCAAGAGTCCTATGCTCTACTGACTGAGCCAGCCAGGTACCCCACCAAATTTTACTTTTGCTTATTTTGTGATCCGTCCTGGAGCCCTGGCCACTCATATTCTTGGACTGAATTACACCCAGTGTTACTGAGTGACTGAACTGCTTCTGGCCCACACTGTTCCTGTTAAGCAGCTGGATTATGGGTCTTTTACTACCCTCAGAGGGTTTGAAGAAAATGCTAATGAAGACTATCAGTACAGGAGTAGTTGGGGATAGAGGGTAAAGCAAGGAGTCTCATGTTGGCAGGAGAGACAGAGCTCGAAGATTACTTGTTTGGTAAAATATCTTCGTTACGTGACTTTTCATGTGGCCCTATGTATGTCTTGTCATTTTGGGTGACAAAGTGGTTTTTAAATTACTTTTAAGTATATTATCTTTTCTTTCCTCTTTCTGTTCTTAATGTGCATCAATAAGAAAATGATTATGTTTTAAAACCAACTAGATGAGGTGAGATAAATGGGGTAATAGCTTTGAAACATTTGAAAACTTAAAAGCTATACCAAACTAGGTTCTGTATGAATTCAATATTACGTATAATGTAATGATAAAAATGCATGCTTTATTGGTAATAGTGTTATTAGATTAGTATTTATACTGTCTTTTTCATGGAAAATTTTACATTCTATACTGTTAACATTATTTTCAAACAGTTAAATCTCCCTTGAATTATTTCCTTCCCCTATAGTTGATTTTAAGTTCTTCTTCTTCATTTATATTCTTTTTTGCAATGATAATAGATGCTTGATAAGTGCCTTAAACTATGGTCCCTTAGAATTCAGTTGTTCTTGCTAGAGAAAACATCAGGCAGTTTGGTTCCAAGCATATATCTAAGTTTTGTTACAATTTACATGCCAGAGAAAACTCTGGCTAATTCAAAGAACTATTCTCGGTAGGCATATTTTATAGCATAGGGAAGAGACTAGATAATAATTGTTAGACTGATTCAAAAATAAAATGAAAATCTGGATAAAGATTACTAGACTCTTGACTAAGGGGCAACTGGCCATATGGTAACTTGATCACGTGTTTCCCAGACCAAGTTTTAAATCTGTTATCAAAAAGGTGTTTAAAAAATTATCAAGGGGTGCCTGGGTGGCCCAGTTAAGCATCCGACATTGGCTTAGGTCATAATCTTGTAGTCTGTGGGCACGAGCCCTGCATTGGTCTCTGTGCTGACAGCTTGGAGCCTAGAGCCTGCTTCAGATTCTGTGTCACTCTTTCTGTCTCTTAAAAATAAATAAATTGAAAAATATCAGAAATGCTAATTTCCTTCCAAAAGCCACTTAAAAATTGCAATAATGTTTCCAAATTTAGGAAAAAAATTTTCTTTTACTCTCCTGATTTTTTTCAGTATATTTCTTTCTCTTATAGTGTCTATTCAGTCCTCACAGAAACTGTTTCATAAATTGGCAGCTTTTTAAATCCCAAGAAAGTATGCAATTTATTAACATGTACTGAACTGCTAGAAAAAAAATCTACCAGATGAAGAAAAACAATAGATGATTTTGGTCTGTTTTGAGCAGAATCACGGTTACACGATCATATTTTATTATGTTTATACACTGTTTTTTTTGGGTGCGGGCGTTTTTGTTTGTTTACTTTGTTTTGTTTTGGGGAGGGGGTTGTTGAGCAAAATGAAAAGAATTATAGCAATAGGAACATACTTAAAGAAAATATATAGTTATTATTTGCAGTAGTTGAATTGTCTCTGGCAGCATTGACCAACTTTTTTTTGTACTTCAAGGTTGAGACACATCTTGAAGTTAAGAGCCAGAGTGGGGCAATTTCAGTGGAATTTATAGTCTGATTTTAATCCATATCATGAAAAGGGAATAGATTATCCTAAGGATTATAACCAACTCTTTTTTTTTCTAAAGAATAAAATAAGGAAAACTTGTGCATGAGTTAAGACATCATTAAAGACATCATTGTCAAAAAAAATTTGGACACAAGTTAAAGCACTTTTGGGATAGTAGGGAAAGGATCAATTTTAAAGCTGATTTAAGGAGGGTGGCTGGGTGGCTCAGTCAGCTGATGGCATCCAACTTCAGCTCAGGTCATGTGAAACAGTTTGTGAGTTCCAGGGGCCCCCCTTCGGGCTCTGTGCTAACAGCCTGGAGCCTGCTTAAGATTCTGTGTCTCCCTCTCTGGCCCCTCTGCTCACGCTCTCTCTCTCTCTCTCTGCCTGTCTCTCTCTCTCTCTCAAAAATCAATAAACATTAAAAAAAATAACCAATTTAAGGAAATTCCAAGAATGCCTCAAAAGTCTCAGTTTAAAGCAGCAGAAGTGTGGGGAAACCATGTAAAGGGAGAGGACTCTTGTGGAGTCTGGAAGAGTCAGAATGAGCTGAGCCATTAGAAAAGAGAGGGGTGAGATCCACATGACTAACAGGGCTAGGGAGGATAATGTTTCATGAGAAGTACACTATTAATTGAGCATAAAATGCATTCTGTAATATGGTGTAGAAGGAACTGGAAGGATCAATTGCAGTCAGGAAGAGGCCTTGGATGATTGTCTGATAAGCCTGAGAATGAGATATCCTCCTCACCAAGTAGCATGCCTGAGTAACAATAGCACAGTAATGAGCATCTTTGTGAGATTAATTCTGGTAAGACTTCTCTGCGGAGCGCTGTATTTTTCCAACAATGAAGAGTATTCAGAGGTGATAAGGTGGCAAGAAAAGATGGAACAGCCCATAATTTTCAGAGACTTGTAGGTTAAAAATGATCATTTGAGCATGTCTTTTCCTTATCAGTGTTCCATGTAAAGTCAATATAAATTCTTCCCTGCTCCTATTAAAATCTTTAGTCATGTATCACTCCTACTGCGCATGTATTCAGATGACATGTTGTCATAGCTAATTGATTCATATGGGCACTGAGTGGGAACTAGGCCACTTATTAAGGCCACATGCCCTTTGTGTGTCAATTTTTTAGTGATGTTGACTTCTTACAGTTATTGAGGCTTTTACATGAGAAAGTGAGGGAGCATATTTGCCTTTCAGTTTGATGGCTTTGGGGGCAATGTAGCAGACATTTTGGAGGGTGTGGGAATGCTGCAAGTTTTAAAGGGCTTGTGCAGGCATCTAGGTAAGGGAAGAAATAACTGTTGCAGGGTTATTAATAAAGAGAGGATGAGTTATCTGCTATTGAGGAGGGAAGTAATAGATCGCAGTAGTTCCTGGGAGGAATGAGAGGGCTTCACCACTTGGAGAGCATTAAATCGAATGCAACCCAAGTAAGTGTTCAAAGCAAAGAACTTACTATTATTTGTTCTAAGTAAGGAGACCGGGAGATAGCTCTCAAAGCACTGTCTCCCCATGGGGTTAGTACAGGAAGCTTTTATTCAGTGCATTGGTGGGGTAGGGAGCTTGCATACACATTAATGAACTTACACATATTCTTTTAGGCACTTTCGTTCAGTTGTGGGGTGCCTAGCATGCTAGTGCATGTGGTGTCTAAATGGAGTGTCTTTCGATCAGATGGGGGCCCCGAATGTGAGGCAACGATGAGGAGGAAGCCAGTGGTACTGGAGGTAAGAGAATTCACCTGAGGCAAATCAAGAGAGATTGAAGTCTTTGAATACACTGCAAGGGAGCATGGGCAGAACAGCAGAGAAGAGGCTGTCTGCAAGGAGGCAGTGGGTGAGGGTTGTTTTTAAAGGGGGAAGATGAGGAGATATGGTGACATATAGGTAGAAATCTCCCTTTTTTTGGTTATTGTGCCTGATTATAAGTAGCCCATTGGTTAGTTAGGGACTATGGATATTTTGAAGTGACTATGGATATTTTGAAATGACTATGGATATTTTGCCTGATGCCTGATGGGCCTGTCTGTATTCAGCCAGGTGGTCACTATGGGCCCTTTCTACATTCCATCCCTCAATCCTATTTGCCTGAAAGTGCCCCGTATAGTGCATACTAAGGTCAAAAAAATTGCAGATAACTCCCATAGGAGATCTTAGTATTATAACGAGCTAAGGGTAATGTTAAGACAATGTGGGGGCCCAATGAGGTCCTGAGCTCCAAACCAGCTCAAACTGACTCATGTGAAGGACTGTCAGGTGAAATACCTAGCGGGGTGTCTCCTTGGCCAGAACTGTATGTTTGCAAAACAAAACACATTTCTTCCCTGCTTTTGTCCCTTCCACTTCCTCCCTTCTGCCAGTAGCTTTCCGCCCTCTGATCTGAGTAACTTCTTGTAGCATCCTTGCTAAAAGAGAATGATGATTGGAACTCTTCTAGCCCCTGTTTGGGGTCCTTTGTGTCCCTCTTGGGGAGCAAGAGTTTCTGTACCCTCAAAGGTCCTTCTAGCTAAATTAGGGATTAAATTGACATGAGACAGATTAACAGGAGAAAATCCAATTTAACAGGCATGTATGTATAGGAAATCCACATAGACATGGAAAATCCAAAGATAGGCAAAATGAGGCATGTATGTCATCCTGAACTAGGAAGAAGGAGGTAGTGGTCTGGGATTAAAGAGAAAAGGAATGCACTTTATAGGCCCTTAAGAGGAGCAAATGTTTGGTAATTAGATGTTCGACCTACTATACAGATGGGTCACTCAGATAAAATTTGTCTCTGTTAATAACCCTTATTCTGGGAAAGACCCCCAAGTTAGATTTTTCTGTTTGGTTAAAGGTGGTAGAAAAGTTTCCCTTGAGCCAATAGGGTCTCAAGTGCCTTCAGCTCAAAATAATCCATATGCCAGAGTGGTGCATTCAGGGTGGGGGTGGAGGAAGGACCCTCTCCTGAACCCCTTCATCCCTTCACTGTGCATAGATGATTTTGACTTTCCTGTCATCCTGAGCAAACAGAAGGCACCATCCCAAGTCCTCTGTATCTCAGGACTCCACTGACTGCCCTGGCATCCTGTGCTTACTTTTTGCTTTGCTTCCCTTCCCGGGTTGGGCCTTAGTGGAAAACCTAGTCGCCTCATGGAGGTGACTGTTCTCTAAAAGTAGCCCCTGTCCTCTTGCTTGAAGATTACAGCATCTCTGGATAGCTTATACCACATTTTCATTTTTCTCCCAAGTTCACCACATAATAGATACATACTAAGGTCTGAATCAAGGTGACTGGCAAGTAGCCTTCTCATCTGTACACTTGCTTCTAGCAGCTGACATGATCAAGCGTTCATTATCCTAAAACAAAACTCCCTTACTGAGTCACACCTAGTTCACTCCAAAGCTCTCTGCTTTTCTTCACAACCAAATGTCCTATTACAGCAGCATGCATTTACCCTCTCTCCTTGGCTACCTTCATGCCTCAACCTTCCTGGCCATCTTCCTTTACCATCATTTGAATGCATATTGCTCTCATTTTGATCACCAAAGAACATCTTTTTACTAATCCATTCTGCTCATTCATTCTGCTAAACTTGGGATTCTTTTCCTCCTGTATTTCTTCATTTTCTTCTTTCTGCAGGTGCATGGTTTTTACCCTTAAATGTTCTTACTACTCCTTTCCCAAAAAGACAACTCAGTAAACCTCTTTCTGTATTCTCTGGCTTTTACTTCTATAATATCCAATATAGAATCAAGAGTATGGTTTCTTTGGATTGTTGCTAAATTAGCCTTTTGTCATAATCTTCATTTTTGCATATTGGAAATCATTTTCTCAACTTAATTTTAAACATTTTTTTCTGCTTAGAAATAATTTAAATTGTTCCTAGTAACTGAAAACATGCTCTATTAAATTTCACTTGACTTAATGCAATGTTAATTCTCCTAGACTTACCACATTTATTTTATTTCATTCAGTGTTCAAACAATGTATTAGTTCCCTGAAAGTTCTTAAAGTTTCTTTTCAATAAGTGAATTGAAGTGCCTGTGCTAAATGAACAGCAGTTACATTACACATTTAAGGAAGAAAAGTGCTGATGTATTTAAAATCTTTTATTGACATTGCAGCTGCCCCTCTTGGCTTTAAAAAAAGCACAGTGCTATTATGTGAATTGTAAATACCAAGATATTCTTCTAGGAAAAGAAAGCTAAGAATGTTAGTAGAAAATTGTAGTTTTCTAGTATGGTAATTGGATTTCCTGGTGTGTGTGTGTGTGTGGTGTCCCCCCCCCCCCCATGAAACTTCTTACTCGGAAAATTGAGAAATTATAAGGAGATAACTCAAACTTACAAAATAGCATCACTTTTCAGATTTTTCAAGTACCTAATTGCTACTATCATCTTCATTTAAGGACTCACCATAATCTATGATATCAAATTGGCCTTTACAAAAATGACTTTTTACATAGCATTTAACTTGTAAAAAGTACTTTTTATAATTGAAATGCTGATGGGTGTAATTTAAAGTATATAAGAGAACACTGTTTCTTCAGGGGATACATCTCCAAATTCTCCATGGCTTACAATGCCATGTATGATTGGGGCGTAACTTACTGTACCAGGTTGTGTCCTCTGGAGTTTGAAATGGAAAAATGTTTACCAGGGGTTGCATATATGAAAGATAAAAGGGAAAGGGAACAAGAGGAGGAATAAGAGGGGAGAAGGAGGGTAGGGTAGAGAGAGCCTGACTACCCTAAGCATCCCAGTGGGGGATTCTATTGCCAAAATTCCCCTTTAGAGGAGTTATTCATTGAGGAGAAACAGTTGGGCATCAGTTATTGGTGATACTGGTTGGGGGAAGCCTGTCTTTGGCCTGAAAGCTGTGGTGGATCCTAAAGCCTCCACAGCTGGAGGATGTCCTCTGTTTCCAGCATCTTTCAAAGAGAAGATATTTTTATTTTGGTGAATTTCAGTTTATTGATTTTAATTATTTCATAGATCATAGTTTGAGTTTTGTGTTTAATAAACCTTTCCCAAACCCAAGGGCACATCAGTTTTATCCTGTTTTTCCTAGAAGTTTTTCAGTTTTAGGTTTTACATTTGGGTCTTTATTTCACGCTGAGCTAATTTTTGATTATCGGCAAAGTGTAGGGATCAAGGTTTTACATAAAGATGCCCATTTGTGCCAGAATTCTCTTAGAAAGATTATGCTTTCACCATTAAATTGCCTTTGCACCTTAGACAAAAATCAATTGATCATATATATGAGGGTCTATTTATGCAATATGTTTTCTGCTAGTGATCTATGTGTCTTGTACTTTGATTACCACACTGTATTGATTATTCTATCTTTGTAATAAATCTTGAAATTAGACAGTGTTAATATTCCAGTTTTTTCCATATTGTTTTGGATATTTGAGTTCCTTTGCTTCATATATGATTTTTTGAATCAGATTTTTTATTTAATAAAAAGATTTTTGCTGGAATTCAGTTTGGGATTATGTTGAATCTATGGATCTATCTGGGACAATTAGCATATTAATATTATTGAGACTTCTAGTCCATGAGTAAAGTATATCTATCAATTTATTTAGATCTTTTTAAATTTCTCATCAGTTTAAAACATATAGATCTTGTATGAATTTCATTAGGTTTATACCTAGGTATTTTATTTTGCTACTATTTTAAATAGTACTTAAAAGAATTTCTACCTTCACATGTTCATTGTTGCATAGGAATACAATTTGTGTGTGTGTGTGTGTGTGTGTGTGTGTGTGTGTGTGTGTATGTGTCTGTGAATTAGCCTTGTATCTTGTGACCTACCAAACTCATTTATTAGATCTAATAGACAACTATGTTTTATTTGAGTAGAAATAATTTTATTTATGTCTTTTGATTCTATCTTATTACTTTCTTTTTCTTGCTTTATTGCACTGGCTAGGACATCTATTATGGTAGTGAATAAGAGTGATGAGTGTAGTCATCTTTGTCTTATTCTTGTTAAGGAGAAAGCATTTAGTCTATTACCTTTAAGTAAGATATCAGCTATAGGTTTATTATAGATGCCCTTTTCAGGTTTAGGAAGTTCCTTGTAGTAGTTTGCTGAGTCACTAGCATGAAATGATGTTAAATTTTTTTAAATGTGTTTTATTGCCTCTATTGCAGTAATCACAATGATCACAGTAAAATAAAAAGGAAAAAAAATGGTCCCATGCAGATTTCATGATCAAGCTTATTTTCTTTACCCTAATATAAGAACCCTGATAATCTGACTCTTGCCTATGTCCCTTTAACATCATGTCTTTCATTCCCCACCTGTACCTTAAGCTGCTCTAGAACAGGAATTACTTGCATTTTTCTGCATACATCATGTTCATATTTATCAATATTTATAGTGCACACTGTGTTAAACCACCCAGACTTCTCACTTCTCACTTCTGTGAGGCCTGCAAGATTTATTCCCTCACCTGAGAGTGGTACTGGATGACAGACCTCTCAGCTGTCAGCCCTCCTAAGAAATTACCTCCTGATGCAGAGAGCTGCCTTACACAAGGCTGTCACCTTCCATAAACAACCTGTGTCTAAAGCAGGGTCAGTAAGACTAAACTCTCTCATCCTAAAGATGGACAGTAACACTGCAGACCCAATTTTGAAGGACCATCCCAACTTTGTAGGTCCCCATGGGATCAGCTGAGATCTTGTTTTGAATTCATCACAGCTAATGTGACCAGCAACTGGAACCAAGTTCCAGTTTGCCCACAGCTGAGGGGTTTCCCAAAACCCAAAAACTTTCAGTGCTGAAAGTAGGAAAGTCTTTGGCAAAATAAGATGACTCAGTCATGCTAATGGAGTCACCGGTGTCTCTTTCTCCAAAATTCTTTTTCACTGCTTTCAGGTGCTGATTCTGAGGTAACTTGGTGCTTTGCTGCCTTCATGCTGATATCTGTTCAGGTACCCACTGCAATAAGAAAAGGGTGGGGGGGGTGGAGAGGAAGCAGGAAGGCCAGCTAGGGAGGCAATTGCATTACTCCATGACAAGTAAGGAAGTGGTATGCCCAGGATGGTGGGAGCATAGAGGGAAGAGAAGTAGACAAGATTCATGACTTACTTTAGAGGTCAAGCTAACAAGTCTTTCTGATGGATTGGATTATCGAATCACGGGGGCCTGCTCAGTGTTGAGGTTGAGCAGCTAAGTGAATGTGGCATTATGTACTAAAATGAGGAAGGTAATGATAATTCAATATGTCCTTCATTTAGTATGGGATAAGTGAGTAGAGATTTCAAGTAGGCATAAAGATCTAGAGCTCTGCAGAGGTATAGATTGGGGTACAGAGTAAGGAAACAGGGATACTCAGATTCCAGTTAAAGTCACAGGAGTAAATGGAATCACCATAAAGGAATGCAGAGAACAGTGGATCTGAAGCTTTCCTGGGTTGCAAGTCCTTTTGAGAATCTGATGAAAGCTAAGAAGTCTGCTGCTGCTGCTGCTGCTGCTGCTGCTGCTGCTGCTTCTTCTTCTTCTTCTTCTTCTTCTTCTTCTTCTTCTTCTTCTCCTTTTAAGCACATTCTTGTAAATATTTCTATGTTGGTTTCCTAGGGCTTCTGTAACAAGGTATCACAAAGTGGGTAGCTTAAAACAGCATAAATGTATTGTATCCTGATTCTGGAAGCTAGAAGATGAAAATGAGAGTGTTGGCGGGGGCCAATCTCCCTCTGAAACATGTAAGGGAAGATCCTTCCTTACCTGTTTCTCCCTTCTTGTGGTGGCAGTCAGTCCTTGGCATCCTTTGGATGGGAGCTACATCATTCTGCTTCAGTTTTAATGTGGTGTTCTGCTCTCTGTGGAGCTATCCCTCCTAAGGACGCTGGTCACATTAATTAAAGGCCCACCCTATTCCAGTATGACCTCATCTTACCTAAATACATCCATAATAGCTCTCTTTTAAGGTACAGAGGGTTAGGACATCAACATACCTTTCTGCAGGACACAACCTATAGCAACTTCATACTATCTTAAGGATTCAAAAATTCCTTGGAGTCCAACCTCCAGAGGCATAATGCAGAACTCATCACCATTTGGAGTCAACATTTGGAGGATGGACATAGGAGGAGACAATGGCAAAGAGAATGAGGAGAAACAGAAGGAACATGAATTTATGTCCCCTTTCAGAGAGGAAAAAGAAATAAATGCAGAACCCATGCAAAGAAAGCACTAAGAGTGCCCTAGAAACCAAAAGTTTCTCTTGTTGCCCATGGGCAGCTCCACACAGTGCTGCTGATGGTACTAGCAGTAAATGTGATTGTTGTTGTTATTATTATTATTAATTATTATTTTGTTGTTTTGGGTGTCTGGCACCTTTCTGTGCACTTTACCTGTATGATTCTTTTCATCCTCACAACTGTATTATTATTATCCCCATTTTATAAATGAGGAAATTATAGAGTTAAAATAGCTTCCTTACAGTGACATTGTAGGTGAAAGACATCTTAAATCTTAACATATTTCAATCCTAACCTTTTGCTCTTCTTGTCTTGTCTAAACTTCTCCATTCTTCTCCATTTCAGCCATTAAGTAAATCCCCAAATTATAGACTTTGTGTGTTTTAAACCCAGCTTATCCCTTCTTCTCATTTTGTGGATTTCATGGTTTGTTTGTTTGTTTGTTTTGGATCATCCAAACCAGCCTCCTGTCCTAGTACTCACCCACAGGATGGTGACAACACTCCAGCCACACTAAACTATGTCCTGTGTCTCATCTTTTCCTTTTGCTCTATTTTGGATGGGTTTTCCTCCTGGCTACTGCTGACTCCTGTTCATATTTCAGCACCCAACACACAGTTACCTTCTCTTATGGGATCTTTTATGAGGCCTTCTGTGTATCACCGAAGGCAAAACCAAAATGAGGAAGACATGAGCTTTGCCTTCAAACATGCACTTGATTTTATTGAGGTCTGAGGATGTGAAAATGACAGGAGACACACAATTAACATGAATGAAGGCTAGAATGATAATGACAGAATTATGCTGACAGTAAATAGCTATAGAATTTTATTTTTATTATTTTTTTAACGTTTATTTATTTTTGAAACAGAGAGATACAGAGCATGAACAGGGGAGGGGCAGAGAGAGAGGGAGACACAGAATCTGAAACAGGCTCCAGGCTCTGAGCGGTCAGCACAGAGCCCAACGCGGGGCTCGAACTCACGGACCGTGAGATCATGACCTGAGCCGAAGTTGGACGCTTAACCGTCCCAGCCACCCAGGCGCCCCTTTATTTTTTTATTTTTATTTTTTTAACGTTTATTTATTTTTGAGACAGAGAGAGAGCATGAACGGGGGAGGGGCAGAGAGAGAGGGAGACACAGAAAAATAGTTACAGAATTTTAAAGAAGATCAGCCTCCAGCCAGAGAACCACTCACTCAAAATCATATTATACCGTTACTGGAAATCACCCCCCGTCTTAAGAAGGGGACGTTTGTAGGTATGTGATGAAGAACTTTATGCTCTTGTGTTAATATCTCCTTTACCCTTTTGCATATTTGGCTTCAGTTTAAAAAAAAATTATATTGCTTATTTATTTTTGAGAGAGAGAGGGACAGAGTGCAAACAGGGTAGAAGCAGAGAGAGAGAGAGAGAGAGAGAGAGAGAGAGAGGGAGAGAGAAAATCTGAAACAGGCTCACCTGAATCTCTCCGCACAGAGCCCGACACGGGGCTCAAACTCACAACCATGAGATCAGGACCTGAGTAGAAGTCATATGATTAACCCACTGTGCCACCCAGGTACCCTAGGCCTCAGTTTTTAATGTTTTTTTCACCAAGCTTCATTAGCTCCAGATTATTTATACAGTTTTGAACTGCTCCTAAGTATTTATTGTTCTGAGTGCTCTTTACCTTAAAAATCATGCCTACAACTATATAACCAAAGCAGGTGACAACACATTTTGTTAAGAAGTTTACTTTTTGTTCATTTTCATATTACTCATTTTTCATAATTTAGTGTTAGGATAGAGTATAAATTTCAAATGTCGTGTATTTTGTGTTTTTCTTTAATGGATGTTGTGAATTCTTTCTAAAAGACTGTTAATGAGATGATTTTAGGTGAGACTAAGGACCCTTGAACCCTGTAATCTTGAAATTTTGGTAACTTGCCTAAGTTCTCTCTCAGTCAAGTTATATAAAAGTTTTTGTTTGCTTTTTAGGTTTTATTAACAACTTTGCTGCAAGTTTTGCATCATATACTTGGATTTGAAATGTAGCGATAGAGAAGGATAGATAGTGAAAGATATGATAATCATTGCATTTCAGGCAAACTCAATATACAAAGCACTAATTGCAAAAAATAAAACAGAACAAAACAAAAAAGTATTATTTTGACCCTATCTACTATTCATCCTCCATCTGTACAGAATTCCCTCCTCTGTATTTTATGGCTTCCTGTGGGTATGATTTATATGCCATTATATATAGTCTCCTGTAATTATTTACATAATTGTTTCCTCTTCTGTATCCTCCAGTCTTCTATAAATCACTAGAATATAGAAATTTTTGTGTGTCCTTAGCACCATACCCAGGAATGACAGGTATTTGAAAAGAAAAAAAAAAAAAAAGAAAAAAAGAAAATGTCTGGAGTTCACTCTATATTTTGAGTCTTCTAAGGACTGAGTGCCTACATGTTGGTTAAGAATATCACACACGCAAAAATAGCAGCTTCCATTGATGTTTTAAGATAACTTCAAGTGGAAGATAAAACATTTCAAAAATTAAAATGGAAGTCAGGTGGAAACGAAGTGCTACACAGTTTTCCAAGGGACATTTATTTCTTGCAACAAAGAAGGCTGACATTGTTAGTCCATGGTTGTTCGATTATATTCTTTCTTACATACATAATGTGCATGTTAGTGCATCTTCTATGGGAAATTTGATTCACATATTGTGTACATTTTTCTTTTTCTTAGCAAATCTTGAATTTTCATCACAATTCTCATAGCATACAAAGCAAGTTTTATTTTCAAAAGTGGAAGTTCAATTACTAGGAAACATGATGACAATAGCAAGCACTAAACCCATAAATGACAGAAGCGGCTGATTTCCCACTTGGCCAAAGTGGAATGTCTTTCAGTTTACTCATAATATTGAAAAAAATAGAGAATCTTTTCTTTGCCTGCCTTTCCTGGAGTCAAAGTTATGTGTTTACTTTTAATTTTGTATATATTTGTATATGCATTCAACAAATAATAGGTATTATTCACATAATTTTGTTATAAAGGGAAAGAGGAGAAAGAGAGGAAAGGTTTGAAATTCACCGTATGTATTGTTAAACATTTCTGAAAAGTTCATTTACTACTCTTAACTTTAGTAAATCTCCAATTGGAACATAGAATCCCTACTCTCCCATTCAGTATTTATTCATCTTTATTTTACCATTACTAATTGAAATATTACATGAGAAAGGGTTTTTCCAAATGGAAATTCGGTAGAAAAATGTTCATGATATTGTTTTCTCTTATGCATTTCCTAGAGTGGTTGGTTTCATTGCAGTTTATATGCTTATCTCTTTATAGTGTTTTCATAACACTAATATAACATGAGCAAGATAAATCTCATGGTAATGACATTAAAATTGATAACTGAACATTTTAAGGATACCTGAAACTTTTCATTAGCTTGTTAAAATTAAGAAGAACAAAACAAATACAACTTAATATGAACTGTTAATTCTCCTGCAAGATAAAGAGAATTCATTCATTCACTTATTATGTTTTACTTAATGTTATCATTATTATTATTTTATTGTGACAGAGAGAAGGAGCATGAGCAGGGGAGGGATAGAGAGGGAGAGAGAGAAAATCCCAAGCAGGCTCCATGCTCAGCACGCTGAGCCTGATGCAGGGCTTAATACCATGACCCTGAGATCAAGACCTGAGCCAAAATCCACAGTTGAAGGCTTATCCAACTGAGCAATCCAAACGCCCCCATTTACCTATTATGCTTTAATTGTTTTCAATGCCAAACACTCCATCAAATAATGATGGAAAAACAATTATCTTAAGAGGGTAAAACTAGTTGAACATGAGATATATAAAATTAAAGAATTCCCTTTAGCACCTTTATCACTGAAGTGGAATTCGTGTAAAACGGTATAAAGGATATAATAACATAGGCATGATTCTCCACACCTTCCTTTCCCTCTATTCTGATTTCCAGTTTGCCCCCAAGTCTGGCTTATTTTGCCTCCTAAATAATCATCAAATTATTCTGCTTTTGTTCATCCTCAGCACCTCCTAGTCCAAATCATTGTTTACTCTCTGACCATTGCAGTGGTCTTCTCACAGGACTACCCACATCCACTTGGGCCCTTATGACCTTTTGTCTACACTGTAGAGGGCTCTTTCCAGGGCACATTCTTCATTACCAGGCTTTGCAATTTAAAACATGTCAGAAGTCTCTCTGGAATTTCAGCTTAAAGACAAAATTTCTGAGTGTTGCCTGTAAAGCCATGTGTGATCTGTCTCCTTCTGGTTCTTTAGGTCACATTTAATGCCGGCCTTCCCTGCTTTGCCCATCACTATGCCACTCAGATCATAATCATACATGTCTTCAGTCCCTTGACCTTGACAGACTCTCTCCTGTCATATGCTGGTCTTTTTCTGATCCAATTTTCTCCTCCTCATCTTTTAAATGTCAGCAAAATATCATTTCCTCAGAGAAGAGTTCCTTGACAACTTGACCCCAGTCAGATCCTCCCTTTATAGCATCATAACCTTCAAGCTTGGCCCCACTGCAACTTTTCATTAATCAGGACCTAAGTCCTATCTGTCTTATTATCTTACGACTTGGGTGCAAGACATAGTCAGAAGAATAACAGGTAACCAATAAACATGTATGAAGTCTATGAATCATAAAATACTTTATATTTTAAAACCATTTGAATACGTAATATTTAAGAGAACCAACCCATCTCATGGAGTATATGTATGTATGTCCCTTAGCCAGAGAAACAGGGATAGAAGTTTGAAAGTTTATAGATTATATGATCAAACTCCTGTTCTGTAGATTTAACTATAATCCTAAAGAATTTCATCATTTAAGTACAAATTAGTCATGTCTCCATTGTTGTGATAGTAAGATGTTGTTGTATATGCTATTATCAGTTACATAAAGTGACATAGAAGACAAAGTTGCTTATCATTTCCAAATCTTCTTCACCACCCCAGCTCTCAAATGTCACCAATTGCTCCTGGTAGATAACGAACTCTACTATCTGGTTTTAGTCTTACTTAGAGAGATTAAACAAGTTTGTTTACCCCTGGGGATAACTTTAAAGACTTTCCAAGAAGCCAAAATAGTACTAAATCCAGGGAACTGTTACTGTATAGGAAAGAAGACAGAAATCACACTTAAAAGAGGGAAAGGAAATGAGATAAAATCTTGAAAAGCATGTAGGGAGAAATGAAAACAGGCGGAGTGCAGTCTTTATCTTTTCAAGCAATCTACTGTGCTTCAAGTTTTGAACATCTAAGAGCCCAAATAATGGCCTCTATCTCAGATCGCCCCTGGAGTCCAGTTTTGATGCTGATAAATGCTGTTTTTACAACTTGTTGTTGCCAGATATGGTTTCTCTGAATTATCCAGAGGCCAAACATCATCCACCTTTCTTCTTTTTTTCCAATTTATTTTGCAGTTATCATGCCTCAAACATGGGTCACTATGGTTGGAAATAACTTTTAGTAGCTGCATGAGCCAATAAATGAATGTATCCAGAGGCTTCTTTGAGGTTGTGTGGTGATTGTCAAAGGGATCTTCATCATAGGATGAGACATCAGTTTGAAAAAAATGCAAACCCGGTCTTATATTTCCAGATTTCCTTTCTCAGGGAGCAGGCCAACTCTCCCAATGCTTATGAGTATGAAAACTACCCAGTATTTTTAATACCCCTATTTCCTCAAATTCTAGCTTAGTGTGTTCAAGCAGCATTGTCTTTTGAATTTATGTGAAAATGAAAATCAATCTGAATGATCTTATATAAGATAATTTGAGAAATAGGCTATTCTATAATGTCAAGTGAGATTGGATTTGTACTGTACATTCTATAGCGACCACAGACACCCAATAATCATGATGTGTTGAGATGTTTCATGACCCAGGTAAATCTTCTAAATCATCGAATCAGTTATCTTGTTTTGGTTCGATCTTTATGTTAAATATATTTTGTCTTCATATGCCTTGGCCTTTGTTAACCTGTGTGCTTTGTTTTTATGTATTTTTATTTATTTATTTATTTTTTCAACGTTTATTTATTTTTGGGACAGAGACAGAGCATGAATGGGGGAGGGGCAGAGAGAGAGGGAGACACAGAATCGGAAACAGACTCCAGGCTCTGAGCCATCAGCCCAGAGCCCGACGCGGGGCTCGAACTCACGGACTGCGAGATCGTGACCTGGCTGAAGTCGGACGCTTAACCGACTGCGCCACCCAGGCGCCCCTTTATGTATTTTTATTAAATATATTTGATTGTCCTTAGATACCTTAATCTTTGTTAAATCTTATGTTTTAACAGGTAGCATAGCAGGACGGTTATGAGTTTGGGTGGTGGGGCCAGAAGACAAAGACTTGAATCTCTGCTCTGCTACTTGCTAGCTTTTTGACTTGGACTTTTACTTAACCTCTCAGTGCTTCAGTTTTTTCCTCTAAGAAATGGGGATGATAATTATATTTATGTCTTTAAATGATTTAATATGCACAAAACACTTATAACAATCTTTGTATCTTAGTAAAAACTAGTATAATGATACTATAATTATCACATCCTATTCATTACTATATAACATTTTAATTAAATGCCTACTATATGCTGAATATTTTGTTGGCAATGGGTGATATTGATCAACCTAAAAGAAATAGCTAGCTCCTACCTTCCAAGAGCTGGAAGCCAGGTGAATAGAGACAGAGTTTGAACAAGTAAACAAAAAGTAAAGTGATCTCTACAGTAAATGGAATGGATGAGATACTATGGTTTTGAATCATAGGACAGAACTACTTCAGAGAGGATGGCCAAAGACAGATGGCCTGAAATATGTTTTCATATGTTACCTCAAGATTGAAAGAGAACCAATTATGACATCAGGGACAGAGTGGCTTTTCAGGGAGAGAAAACAACCTGAACGATAAGAGTCTTGAAAAGCACTTGCTGAACTCTGGTAAATGAAGTAAGGCTATTGTGTTTTGAGTTAGAAACAACATGAGGTGGAAGGAGGCACCAGGAGCAGGATCATGCATTCAGCATGGCAGGGGTTCAGTCTAAATTCAAGGGAAGACATGATAGGACTTTAAAGTGATGATGCTTTATTTTTTTCTTCTAAATTTTTATTTAAATTCTATTTAGTTAACATGCAGTGCAATATTGGTTTCAAGAATGGAATTCAGTGATTCATCAATTACATACAACACCCAGTGCTCATCATAACAAGTGCTCTCCTTAATCCCCATGACCCATCTAGCCCATCCCCCACCCACCTTCTTCCATCAACCCTCAGTTTGTTCTCTATCTTTAAGAGTCTCTCATGGTTTGTTTCCCTCTCCCCCCACCCCAAGTTCATCTGTTTTGTTACTTAAATTCCACATATGAGTGAAAACAGGTAGTATTTATCTTTCTGTGGCCTGTTTTGCTTAACATAATACAGTCTAGCTCCATCCATGTTGTTGCAAATGGCAAGATTTCATTCTTTTAGATGGCTGAGTAATATTCTATTGTGTCTATACACCACATCTTCTTTATCCATTCATCAGTTGATGAAGGTGCCTTAAAATTCTAGAAAATTATTCTATCTGCCATGTTGGAAAACGAATTAGAAGAGGAATGGGAAGCACCAGTTGAAAAATTTTTAATAGCCTAGATAAAAGGTAAGATGGTCCAAAACAGTGGTGGTGATGATTAAGGGAAGTGTGGTATGTATGGAATATGGAAATTGAGAGAGAAAAGAAAAAGAAAAGATGACTCCCAATTTTCTGGCTTGAGCAACTGGGGGAGATAGTGGTGCTTAAAGGGGGGATATGAGGTGTGGATTAAGTTTAAGCAGTAGGACAGAGAATGGAGTGAAGAATTCAGTTTGGGATGAAGATTAAGATGGCTATATTTCACAAAAATAGAGGTATAAAAACATTTGGAAATATGAATTTAGAATTCATAGATAAGGTAAGGATTAGAGATAGAAGTTTAAGAGATGGTATAAAGATGACATTTAAAGTCCTAGGGATGGAAGAATTCATTTAGGAAAAGGATGTAGAGAGAAATGAAGGAATTTGGACCAACCTCTAATAATATCCAGCATTTAGAAGAAGACACAAGTATCCATTTCTCATTCCTCTTGGATAAATGATTGCTTTATCATAAAATAATGCTATAATCAATATCTCATTATATGATATGGTAATGCTGCATATTGTATGATATTACATTATACAGAGATCAAAGAACTACAAATGCTATATTCTCTCTCTCTTTGCTATTGTTTCATTTGGGACTCTGGATTTCACTTTCCCATAATATAAAAATAAGTAAGTTATTATGGAATATATCCTAGACAAAAAGTGACATATATAGTAGTGAATAAAAATAATTTAGATGTTAGAAATGCTAATCCATAAATTACTTCTGAATGTTTGTATTACCCAATACAAAAAAAAGAAAAAAAAACCAATGTAATTAGTGCAATTGTTTTATAGATGACCCCTTACATAGTGTATTTCTTCTTTCATAAGTACTATTTTGAGAAAGAAAGAGTATTGAAACTAAGGAGCATTTATGCCCATAGGAAAATTTGATAATGATCAGATCAGATTATCTGTATACAAAAAGAAAAAGGATTTAGATCAGAGAACAGGGTCTGGGCATTGTCAGAGACCATATGATTGAAGGGTCATTCCTTAGGACTTAGCTTCTTCCTCAGCTCCACAGTCCTGGCAGTTACAGGGATGGAGAACAGTGGAAGCTTGGCCTCAACCAAACTAAATGTTCAAGGTCTCCTGGAGCATCTGTGACCACAGTCATCTTCATACCCAGGTGTCTTCCGGTACCCAGTAAGAAATTGAGCTCAGAGTGTCCCTTGCTGTCATAAGTCATAATGCCATGGAAGAGGAAAGTGTGTGTGTGTGTGTGTGTGTGTGTGTGTGTGTGCACGCGCGTGCGCATGCAGTGCTTTTAGGAGAAATTTCTTCTATTAAAAAAATGTGTATCTATTTATTTTGAGAGAGAGAGTACTAGTGGACTAGAGGGGCAGAGAGGGAGGGAGAGAGAATCTTAAGCAGGCTCCATGCTCAATGCAAAGCTTGATGTGGGGTTCAATCCCATGACTGTGAAATCATGACCTAAGCTGAAATCACGAGTCGAATGCTTAACCAACTGAGCCACCCAGGCGACCCTGTATGAGGAATTTCTTAAACAAATCAAATGTCAGCTTATTCCATTGACTTCAACCTTCTTTATTCTTTTCAATGAGGGCTCTGTGTATAGCTCCTTTCTGAGTTCATAAGGGTGATCATCTCCAAACACAATCATCAAGGAGAGAGAATAGAGGTTTATCGGGATAGGCTTTCACTTGGGCTTAAAGATTGGCATAATACAATGAAGGAGATAATCAGATCACATCCAGAGTCTTGAAGACAATGAGGAGTCATTAAATCAGCTTCAGAGACACTGGTCACTTTATTAAAGGCATCCAAACTTATGGCATGAAGCCACATGACATTTTTCAAGGAAATTATATATCTTTTGAACCTAGAAGAATATTTGAAGTTCAGATTGTTCTGGTAGCTTTAAAACATTTAGTAAACAGCATAACCTGTACAAGAGTTAGATTGTAATTATTTAAAAGGCAAGTAATCAGGACATTTGTTGAACTCAGCTGAAAGTTGCCAAAGTGTAATTAGCTTGCAGATGGAAAACCACCAAGGAGTCATCCAGGATACTGGCAAGCCTCAGGGAATGGACAGCTATTTCTTTGATATCAAAGTACAAACTGACAAACCTTTTGTCCAAGGATCAGTGAACCTGCATATGGGTGTTGACCAAGAAAGTTGCCAGGTAGAATGCTGTACCTGAGGACATAGCTAGAATTAGGAATGGACTTTAGTTTTTTTTTTTCAAGTTTACTTGTTTATTTTGTGTGTGTGTGTGTGTGTGTGTGAAAGAGAGAGAGAGAGAGAGAGAGAGAGAGAGAGAGAGAGAGAGAGACAAAGAGAGAGTAAGAGAAAGAGAAAGAGAACAAGTTGGGGAGAGGCAGAGAGCAAGAGAGACAATCCCAAGCAGACCGTGCTGTCGGTGTGAAGCCTGACTCAGGGTTCAATCTCACAAACCGTGAGATCATGACCTGAACTGATATCAAGAGTCAGGCACTTAACTGACTGAACCACCCAGGTGCCCCTGGACTGGGTGGACTTTATAACTGGCCAACATATACACTTCTGTAGATAGATGCAAGTCTGTTGATACCTGCAGAAGAAATATGTATTGTTCTATAGCCTTTGGTGTAACTATATTTGGCATAACTATATGATTTTTTGGTGTTTTGCTTCGATAAGAGAAACAATACTTTATAGAAGCAAAGGAATAATTTTTAAAAAGGGTCTGGAATGAGTGACAGTGATGATCACACTGTCATGCAGTCCTGCCAGATGCATTGCATGGTGAATACCAACATCCCTATAGAAGATATCCATAATTTGACTCTATCAAAGTAGAATGCTGTTTGTTCATTATTTTATTTTCTGGAAAAAAAACAAATTACATTTTTATAATTTTTATCTAGTCCACCTAATTATTATGCTGTTGAATCTAAAAAATGCCTTCTATGCATCCTTTTATTTCCTTGTTGATCTCTTTCAAAAATATATATATCATGTATGTTGAGTTATATTCCAGGGTATAATCAATAACTTACATAAGCAGTTAAAAGGAAGCTATGAGAAGGTAGTAACTTTCTGCATCATCTTTTTATTAAAGATCTTACTATATTATAACTTGAAAGTATTTTATTTTTGGTATCTTATTTTGATAGAGAAGACACTTTCAACATATTGCCAAATGTGGTCTTTGCCGACTAAATCTAAGATGCAACATTTCTGAGATATAATCATTATGATTACTATCGTATTTTATTTTTTTCCCATTTATAAACTAGAGCACTGTCAAATAATGCAAAAACAACTTAGTGTGTGGACCATAACTGTCATATTCACTGCATGGTAGAAAATTATCCTCAGTGTTGAGTGAATACAGAGGATTTACTTTTACTGTATAGAATGATGGCTTAAAGGAGAAGGTGAGTTTAGCAGGCAAGAAGGGATACTGGAAAACTATTTTAAGGATGAATTGCAAAACAATGACATTGCCTTTCAGTCAGCCAGTAAAGCAAAAGGAAGGAGAATCCTAGGGAAAAAAGTGCCTGCGCTTGGGCTGTTTACTGAAAGAAGTGTAGAAAAGTCTGTGGAATTTAAAGATAATGATAGTTGGAAGGAGAATATAAGAATTGTCTACAGTTGTGGTTTTCAACGTGCAGTTCCTCAACTGAAAGCACCTGCATCACCTGAGAACTTGCTAGAAATGCAGATTCTCTTCTTTACCCCAGACCTGTTGAATCAGAAAGTCTGTTTCTGGGCACCTGGGTGGCTCAGTCAGTTGATCATCCAACTTTAGCTCTAAGTTCCTGAGTTTGAGCCCTGCATTGGCTCTGTGCTACCAGCTCAGAGCCTGGAGCCTGTTTTGGATTCTGTGTCTCCCTCTCTGCCCCTCCCCCACTCATGTGCGCGCGCTTGCACGCGGGCGCGCTCTCTCTCTGTCAAAAATAAATAAACAATTTAAAAAAATAAAGTGTGTTTAGACAAGCCCTCTAGATGATTGTGATACACACTCAAGATTGAAAACACTACTTTAAACTGGGATATTTGTCTGAGTTGACCGGATGAAATGCCCACGTGGATCAGATTGGTGACCTGTCTAACTTCAGGCTGAGTTGGAATCTTCCCTTGATGGACTTACTGATATGTTCAAGTGAAATGTTTAGGACCCTCCCCAAACCCATCCTTGGGAGCTCTTTGAGACCTTAAAAATGAGGACTGTTGAAATCTGCCCACTTCAAAAGTTACACATTATGTTTAGTTCAAGTAATTAAATCTTACATTTGATGATGATTAGAGACAGCTCTGTAGGAAGAATACAGTGGGACCCTGCCTATTCCTTATGTAAAAATCTGCTATAAAATGCCTCGTATTTACCTGTTTACTCATGTCTGTTTTTTTTTTAAAGGGAAGTTTGTATTCCCTTGAAGGTACGTGTTTTAAGATATAATTTTTTCAAAATTTGAATTCAAGATAAAACATGTTGGTTGAAATGCATGTAAGGTATAAGTGACCTTATTCCATTTTTTAGTAATATCAGATTCTGATTGGAGTATGTCTGTTGCAGTGTCCTCAGAAGTTGACCTTGAATAGAGGATTCCAGTCCAGGTCATTTATTGAGATTATCCCAGAAATGTTGATAGGGCACTGGAGTCAGAGGTAGACAGGGGCAAGGAGCCAGAAATTGTGTCTGTTGTAATTGGGAACCTTTGGGGAACAGTATAAAACCTGTCTCAGAGTTATCCTACTGGAAGGTCTTAGGGAAATGGAGTATTTATCCAGGTTATTGTCAACTGCTGTCTGTCATTGATTATGGGCTGGTAGAGGATGTACAGTTGGCATTATTTCTTTGCCATTTTCACTGTGGAGACCTGAAAAACTCCCAGCAGAGTCCTGGTACTGCACATAGAGCAAAGGGACGTTCTGTGTGGATAGGGTAGGCACAGCAGCATCTGCTACACGGTGGAGTGGATGAAAGAGTGGGTAGGTGGTAGAGTTGTAGGGAGGTAGATATCTACAAGGAGAAGTGGAGTGGGCTCAAAAAAAAAAAAAAAAAAAAAAAAACAAAAGGAGAATCGTGGGACTCCCAAAAGGAAAAGTGCTTCACTGTCACTGAGATGTGATGCTAGCTCTCATCATCCAGGAAGCATTTATTTAATGTTCACCTGCACTTGACATTGTGATCTACCCCAGGAAGATAATGAAAGCAATATGGCTCCTCGCCTGAGGTGTTTGACAAGCTGGTCTAGAAGCAGGAAGCAGAAAACTAGAGCTCTAGGCTTCCATTCAAAATGACAAATGCAGGCTGTAAAAAGGATGGCCCTGGTGTTTATGGAGGCTACAAATTAAGTGCCGCCTGCCCAGGTTTGATCTGATGCCCATTCACACTACTGTGTACTGACACTTTCCAGAAAGTTATGCCGTGAGTCTCCAAAGATACTTTGCTGTTCTAGTCTGCCCCTGTCAGAATATCAAGTTTGGTATATCCTAGGATGTGCGTTTTATGAAATAACAGAATTATTAATTCATGATAATTGAAAAAATGTACTAGTGATAACTAGCTTATCTTTGAATGCTTTTAATGGCAAATGTGACATATTACTTCTCCTTATCCCCACCCCTCTTTTTTCTTTTTTAAACACACAATTTTGAAAGCCATAAATCATTCCTTTTGCATTGATATGAACCCAACAGGCCAAATTACTATACTTTGCTTAATCATTTTTGAAAAAAAATAACTAACTCTTTTTCTTCTAATAAATTTATAAGATTCCCGTAGTGAATTAGATTTTTTTATAGCAGCTGTTAATCTTTAAACTAAAAAATACTTAAATCAGTTTGGAAATAAGGAAAACATTTTTTTTCTCCCTGGAGTAGATCATAGTTACTTTTGTTTTCCATTTTTTTTCTTCCCTTAAGCCACATCCAGTATGATCATATTTCCATTTTCTTTTTAAAACCTTGGTTACATCATTATCTCCTTAATGCTAACAACCCAGAATTCCTTTCCAGATACTCCCTTTTTTAGTGTTTTTAGATAAGCAAGGTATTGTTGTGGTTGTTGTTTGTCTGTGTTCCTTTGCATCCTTAAGAAGCATTGAATTCTTTCCACATTTTCTCTTAATACGATTTGACTCCAAAATCATATTGGGAAATAGGATATCTCATTTGGATAGCACTCTAGCTTTGCCTCTATAAAGGTTGTTTCAGGGTAATTGGTAATTCAGCTATTTCCTCATGCCTCATTTCCAATTCATACTGTCATTTTACTAGAGGGATTCTTTTGTTCTTAGTGTTTATTCACCGAGACTACACATTTTTTTTTATCGTTATCTAAGCGATTTCAATCTTCTATTAAGAAAAAAAGTTTGCAGTCCAGTATTTCTTTCCATTCCCTACTTACTTATGATCTCCTCTAATTCACTACAAATATTCCAGTAAATTTCATTCAGGCGATTAACAACTTTTGCATTTTGTTGGCTTTTCTTTGTAATCTTTGACATTTCCAGGTTTTTCCAATAATTGTCTCAGGAAGATGAAACCAAAGTTTAACTCACTCATTCCTTAAAGAATTTGGCTTTTCCTCAAGTTTTGGCTCAAAAGTAAAGGGCCTATAGTCATTTTCCTGTTAAGCTTTTCAGTTTGGTGTGTGCCTGCTAGATCCATGATACACCCTCAACTTCAGTCCCATTTATCACACTGGGTGCATTTCTAAGATGGACGGTCTTCATCGCCTGTGGCCATGTTCATGTTCGATATACTCAGACTATGAAAGGAAACCCTCCCACACTACCTGGAGGAAACTTGAAAGTGTTCCATTGCTATTATCTGAAATAATACTTGATTAATCCCCTACCAGGAATGTTCTGACTCAGGTTGGCCTCCCTGATTTTTCTAAAGCATTTTCTAATCCAGTGCTTTCCAGTGCCTAGTAAATGTGTTGCATTAACAAAGGGGTGCCTGTGCTTTTCCCTTAATTTCCACCACAAAGTTATTTCTATGGCCCTTGAATTATGAATATGCTCTCTCTCGTAAATATTATTCCATTTAGATGAGCACGGTCTGGTTTTTGTCTCTGGTTACCTTCCATGGACTTGGCTATTTCCTGGTATGGGGTTTCTGACCATTATCTTTATACAGATCAGTCAGTCATTGGTGAAATCATGCATTGTTTTGCTGAAAGAGATCTTGAGAGAGACTGAGCATCACCCTTTTGTCTTCATATGCATCCAAACAAAAGCAGGCCTGTCCTGATTTCCTTTCAGCATTCAGTCACAGTACATGCGTTCCCGAATCAATGAATATTAAATGAGATGAGCATTTGTTGAAGGCTTCTTGTGTGCCTTTGCAAGGCCTCGAGGTGGTTATTCAGCAGAGCCAGTACCACATGTGAGTGTCAACAGTGTATCCAGCCATGTCTCCATCAACCATTGTGTTTTTACTGTTCTTGTAAGTTTTACATCGTATTTGTCTTCCACTGCTGCGGATTATAGTTATCCCTTTTCACTTGTTTTGTTCTCAGGAAATGAAACTAATTTCCATGTTAGCCAACATTAAACCCTTGGGAAAAGTAAATTTGTAAGCGTATTAATGTGTATATAAATTAGAAAGCTCGCCGAACACAAACAAAGTATCCGGGGCATGTGGTTACCTGGATTGTCTTCTGGCCTTAGATTTTGAGAATATACTCTAAAGGTTCTTATGTAGAACACAGTTCCGGGGATCTCAAGAGAGTTTATACTGTGGCTGAAGATGGCATTACATTAGAAAGATAGGCTGGCCCTAGGCAAAATAGCGAAGCAGGAAAAGTTTGTCTTCCAATGTCACAGCCCTCAGGGCCACTCCTGCCCTGTGTTCCCTTTGGGAACTAGCCTAGGAACCCAAAGCCTTTTTTCTCTTCCTGAACTACAAAGGAATGCCTACCTTTGTCAGACTCCCTGCCCAATCAAAAGCACTGCTCTCAATACCTCCCTTTTCAGAGAGACTGAATTTTAGTGAAAATTGTCAGTTAAGAACTGATTCCAGGAATCCTTACCTCTCCAGACAATACATCCTTCAGACAAACCAGTAGGGATTCCAATCATTCCAGAGGGCTGGTGGGGAAAATCCTCCCATTTAGTAAGTCTTGATTTCTTGCTTTTCATTGTATGGCACCCTGAAAAGCCAGTGTGCTCAAATTTTGGTGTGCCCTATATCATTTTTTTTATTGCCAGATATGAGCCAATGAAACAATACAAATATTCTCAGAAGAGATCTATTTCTCTCTCTTAACCCCTATCGTAGAACAGTCTTGCCATAAAGAATCTTTAGATTATTTCTTGGGATATATGTATGCGTTCATAAATATGTATTATTACTTGGAAGTTCTTTAATACTTACATTCATTGTATTCTATTGGAAGTATCATTTGTAAGGTTGTATTTTTCGAACTTAACCTAGTTCGTTCTTTGTAATTTTACCTTATATTACTCCATTGGATGTGCAAATTATTTTCTTACTGTTGGCCATTTGGAGTGTTTGCAGTGTCTGCCTGTAACACACAGAGCTATAGTACACAAATTGTTGTGTGCATCTTGTGGACATTTACAGGTGTGTCTTGAGGAAATACACCTAGAAGTAGAATTGTTAAATAATGCATTGCATGCATAGGTATAAGTCTTACAGTTGTTCTAGAACTTGCTTTTCTGGGACAAGAACTGATAGTGATTTGTTCTTAGACCTATGCATTGTCTATTATGGGCAGACAAAAAGTAGAATTTGCTAAGTCCTGGGATAGCTTCCATTTACCTTTACCAGACAGTATGAAAATATTCTCTAAAGCATTTGAAACAATTACAGTAGTAAATGAGATTTCCTATTTCTTATATTCTTGCTAAATTGTATAGGAGTTTTTAGCATTTCCCCCCCAATTTTATGTGAATAAATTTGTATCTTAATGTTATTTTAATTTTTTTTTTATTATTGGGCTTTACATTTATTTATCAGCCATTTGGACCTACTCTCCTTTCATTTTCTTTGCCTGTGTTTCCATTGAGTTGTTCTTCATCTAAAATAACTATACTTATATTTTGGATACTCAAACTTTGTATTTTACATAATTTTTGCAAATATGCACTCCTGCTCTGCGATTAGTATTTTAATTTTGTTCATGCCTTTTTTAAATATACTTCTTTAAAAATGTAGTGTAATTTCACTACTTTTTGTTGAGTATTTTCTTTAAGAAATTGTTTTCTATCCCAATGTCATTATACATATATCTAAATACTTTTGCAAACGTTTAAGAATTTGGCTTTTACATTTGTCTTCATCTTTGATTTTTATTTTGTGAATTAAGATCTAGTTTTATTATTTTGCTTATTCATAGTTAATATTTAGTACCATTTATTGAAATGATATTTATTGGGCTGTTGAAAGGCTCTCTATTCTATTCCATTGGTTAATTTCCACATGCATACCACTTCAACTTAATTACCATAGTTAATAAACATTGATATCTTGCAGGGCAAGTCTTTGTCCCTTTTCGTTGTTCTTCAGAAACACCTTTGCTATTCTTGATTGGCTCTTTGTTCCTCAATCTGAATCTTAGTATGTCTTGTTTATTTCTCTACAAGAGAACTCTGTTGGGAATTTGATTATAGTTGTATTGAATTTATAGATCAATTTGGAAAGAATTTCCATTTTTTTTTTTCAACCTTTTTTTTTTTTATTTTTGGGACAGAGAGAGACAGAGCATGAACGGGGGAGGGGCAGAGAGAGAGGGAGACACAGAATCGGAAACAGGCTCCAGGCTCTGAGCCATCAGCCCAGAGCCTGACGCGGGGCTCGAACTCACGGACCGCGAGATCGTGACCTGGCTGAAGTCGGGCGCTTAACCGACTGCGCCACCCAGGCGCCCCAAGAATTTCCATTTTTTAAATATTGTGCCTTAATCATCATTAGGGTATATTTCTCCATTTCACGTGTTTTGTTTTTATATTTCAGTAGTTTTATAATTTACGTCATAAAGGTCTTCATCCTTTTGGTTTTATTCCTAGGATCTTAAAGAGTTTGTCTTTGCTTGTTTATAAATGGTTATTATGATTAAAAATTTTTCGTGTTAATCTGTGTTTTAGACATTTTCTTAATGCTTCAGGGAGATCATCATAAACATGAGCTGTCATGATGCAATTGGATTTTGTTTACATACCTAAAAAATACCTGATCTAATAGTTCTGGTGATCGCTCTGGAGTTTGTTTTCCTGGGACAGTAACTGACAGGAGTTAGCTTTGAGATCACTGTCTTTTTTATTTTTTTTCCATAGAGGTGGGCTGCAAGTAGATTGCATCAATTGTATTTCCTGGACAGTGACTCAGATACTGAAGAAACCCTTCTTTCTAAGTGATACTTTTTATCTTTAGAAAATCAGCACTTTGTCACATTTACAATCATCTGACTTTGATGTAAAATCTTTCTCAATATTATTTGTCATTTCGATTTTACCAGTGGCCCCATGGGTAACTTGATTAAGTAGTTATCAGGCCTTAGGGTATTTGGAGGTAGACCTACTTTAAGTGCCATTGACATTCATTATCACTTAGGATAGTACCCAACATGTAATGGATATTCAGTAAGGATATCATTCAACAAATATCAGTGGTGTTATCACTGGAATATTAAAGGTAAGTTACAGACATTATGTTGCCCCATGTTCTATTTATAAAGAATTTTTTAGTGTTTAGTGTTTGCTGGAATTCTAGCAATGTCTAGCAAAATGAGATTAAAAATTCCATCTTTAAGTGATTTGTTTAAAAGTCTTATACACTGAATCCATGATGGTTCTGTCTTTGTTGTTGTTGTTTCCAATTAAGACAGATATTTAATACAATGTTATATTTGGAACAGCAATGGAATTCATAGATAGAATCAATCAGCTAATGTAGGTAGGAAAATGACCAAATGTTTCAGTCATTATGAAGTCTTCCTTACAGTGATCATGAGCATTACTGAGTATAATGAGCTACAGGATGTTTTAAAGAATTAGCTTGACTTGCTCATATGAGCAATGGAGATTTTAGTAGCTTTTAGACAACATCTCCCTGCATGTCTGCCTACATATCCACAGAGCTGACCTGTGCTTTCTGTGTGTGAGGCTCTTAGAGGAGGGACCTAAAAGTCACTTGATACTTTCTATCCTGCCGAACTGCCTCTCTGCATCATTGACTCTCTCCTCCCATCACTCACTCACATGGTGCAGTATCCACTGCCCACTGCCCCAGTGCCATTTCTAATTGCTGCCATTCCTGATCTCCAGTTTTTTATTTCTTTTCTCTGCTGTCCACCATTGTGGCTCACTTCCCAGCCTTTCATGGAAGGGATGACTTTTCACAGATTGTTCCTGTCAATCAGAGCCTGACAGCCAATTAAAAACCCATTGGATTTAATAGTGGGAACATCAGATCCTCTTGGCAGTGTGTCTGTCTTCCTTGGCACTCAGGGATGCTGCTTTTTGCTTCTGAAATTGGTTACATAATAATAAGCTTGCCTACTTCGGGGTCATTAGAGAATCTTGAGATTCTGGAAGGCTAATCCCTTGATGACTAAAATTTCACTGTGAGTATGAATTTTAATGGCATCTGCTCAAACTCTTATGGGGCATCTTGGTGTTTGAGTACTTTTTTAGTGCTATAACAACCAAAGTTGAGATGTAGAATACACTAAAATATTTTTTAAATGTAATATTTCTCACAAAGGGGATACATAGATTTCCTTTTGTGTCAGATTCCTAAGGCTGTTATAATAAGGTATCACAAACTGGGTGGCTTCAAACAACAGGAATTTATTCCCTTACAGTTCTGGAGGCTATAAGTTCAAGATCACGGTGTTCAGGGTCCCTCTGAAACCTGAAAGGGAGAATGCTTCCTGGCCCCTTCCTTGCTTCTGGTGGATTGCTTACCATCCTTGGTGTTCCTTGACTTGTAACTTCAGTAGTTCAGTCTCTCCTCCATCCTCATATGGTGTTGCCCCGTTCTGTGTCTGTATCTGGTCTCTTCCTATGACACCAGTCTTATTGAATCAGGGCACACTTTAATTCAATATGATCTCATCTTCAATTGATTACATCTGCAAATGGTCTATATTTCCAAACAAGGTCACAATCATAGGTACTAGAGATTAGGCATATGTTTGACCTATCTTTTGGGGGGTGAGGCACAATTCAACCCATAACACCATTTACTTGTGGACTCTCAATTGAAAATGATGGCTTGGGGATGTAGGTTGGAAACACATTCTGTGATTTTTATTTTTTAGATGTATGTAGGGAGATGTCAGGGAAAAACTTTGTCTCTTTCTAGTCCATCCATTATCTTCTTATTCCCCATTCTCCCACATACTCGCCCTTCATAATTTATTGTTAGAAATGGGAAGAGATGTTTAAAAATTATTGTTTAGAAATACAGTTTGTAAATAGCTTTAGTCTATAAGGAAATAACCCAGCTTTTCCAAGAGATCTGTCCTTTTAATCTTTAGACCTTTGCAATTTCCATAGGTGGTTGATTTTATTTTTAGAAAATTGCCAAGTTTAAACAAAAAAAGAATAATGTTATGCAAAGTGTTATTCTAAGATGCTTGTGATTAGGGCTGATTTTGAATATTCATTATGATAATACTGGACCATGTCCTTTATGTAGATTGGTTCTTTCTCTGCTATCCAAAATGGTGAAAAAATGACAGTCCATTTAAGAGTTACACTATATTCAGTAAGTAGGTCACTGCTTTTAAAAGATTAGAAAAGAAGAAAATACATTTAATATTAAAATTATACTCATGGAACTCAGTTTAATATTTCATTGAGAATTTAAAAGACTGTATATTATTTGGAATAACTAGGATTATGTAGGTTAGCTTTCCACAGCTCAGGGAGATGTAAGAGCTGTTTACATGAGAAGACCATATACTGACCATGGAAGAAAGAATGTAGGGGTGCAGTAGGTAGAGAAAGCAGGGCAGCAGTTTGGAGGCAGAAAGGAGGGTGCCGTTTTTTAAGAAAAAGCTTGGGTTTTCATCCCAGAGTGTAGTATAAGCCCACGTACTAAGAGGCTATGTCTGAATAACAAGTAAAAGAAGGATAATTGGTAGAATTCTTTAAAACTATATATATTATCTGAAGCTCTTTAATTATTAATTTCTTTAACTTAATTATTAAGTTCTTTAAGATAATTAAATCGGTCACTTGGCACATCTACAGCATTCTATGATTTTAAACTGTATATTCATTTTTTATAAAGCCTTCTTGAGAGAGTTTTATGCTTTCTTCCAAAAAGCATTTGATTTTGCTTCTGACAGGGATCCCAAAACATCACCAACCTGAAACAGTTTTTTAAAAATAATTGCTCTGCTCTGGATTTTCTAGTCCTTTGGTAGTGTACATGAGTTTCTTACAAATACATACGGAGAATTCTTTGGTTATAAGGCATCCTTATCAATTATAAATAAAACCATCTGATTTTTTTTTTTTTTCTGTGCTGGGACAGACACGTTTCTTTGCCATTTCTCTCTGATAGAGGACAATTTTTTTTTCTACTTAATATTTTCACTGATGTAGCACTTCAAGAATATAAAATTTTATTTTGCATGGATAACATTACAGTTCCACTCCCTGTGAAAGGTAACACATTCTCCTGTCTCATGTGCAGCCATTAAAAATCTATCTTCTTAGTTACTGAGATTGCAAAGAGATTGTTGATGCTTCAAAATTACCATTTTTATTTCAAGGTTACTAAATTTCCTTCCTTCCTGCTGGCCTGCCTGCCTTCTTTCCCTCCTTCCTTCCTTCCTTCCTTCATCTTCCTTCCTGCCTTCCTGCCTTCCTGCCTTCCTGCCTTCTTTCCTTCCTCCCTGCCTGCCTGCCTGCCTTCCTTCCTTCCTTCTTTCCTTCCTTCCTTCCTTCCTTCCTTCCTTCCTTCCTTCCTTCGTCTTCCTTCCTAACTTCGTTCCCTCTCCCTTTCTCTCTCTTTGGTTCAGGAATTGCTCTTCCATTTATACAGATGTTTTTGCTGTGTTGCATGTATTTCCAGATGTCTTGGAGAAATAGTTCATGCTCTTCAGTCTCTCGCATCCTCTTGTTTAATCTTTTATGTAAACCTGTGCCCTGGGGTGCTATTTTTCATCTTACTGATGAGTCTTAGAAAGGTTAAGTAACTTGCACAAGGTAACACAAGGTAAAAATTGTCAGAAGGGGAACATAAGCTCAAGAAGTCCAAAGCAGGTTCGTCACTGGTATGTTCTCAGAGGGGGAAAAAAAAAAAGATTATTTTCAGAGCTTGTCATACTGACAATTTTGTTACTTAATTTTTTTACTAGAATAATATTAATACTATTAACATTGTTGCTTTAAGTCTTAGTTTCCATATGTAAAAGTTGATAAGCCTAAATTTCAGTGGAGCACCAAGTTCTGAGTTAGTAGATGATATCTAATTAATGGTGAAAAATGCTGAATCTGTAGTTTTTGAAGTGGTGACGATTAAAGATTAACCATATCTGTCATGTGATAGCATATTAGTTCTTTTGTTGCTTACTTTGATCTCTAATTTTGGGGCATACATATGTATAATAGGTGCAAAGCAGACTAACATTTGTAGGTGGTGATTGATATCTCATTCTGTTATAAGGTATGCTTGCTTTGGAAAACACTATGTGATCTTTGCGTGCACAATGAGAGGTCCTTTATCTGTGTCTGCAGTCTTAAGAAACATCGACTGGGGCATCACACTGCAAAACTTTATGCCAATAGGCCCTAAGTTTAGAGCTTCAAGGTTACTGAGTTCATGTTCTTTTAAGTCTAGCAACCTTATCAAATTCTAGGACTGAGGCCAACTAGGTAGGTGTGTGACCTTGGACAAATGAATAAACCTTTCTAAGCTAAGCCATGGTCTCTTTTATCTTTGAAATGGGCTGTTTTCTACCTCACTGGGAGATCATATATTTAGAGGGCTTATCATTGTGCCTGGTACATAGTGTTTTATAAATAACAGTTATTACTGGTTTTTGTTTTTGTTTTTTGTTTTTTGTTTTTTGTATGATAGTATCCAGAATTGGAAGGGGTCTGTAAGATTTTTTTAGCTATCTATTCTTAAATCTCTGGGGAAGAGGAAAGTGAGCTATAGGAAACTATAAGTGAGGAAGTAACATTACTTAACATTGAAGAGATCCACACAGAGTAGGGCAAAATAGATTGTTGCAATGGTGCCATTTTTTGGAAATGATCTCTAGCTGCATCTGTTTATTATTGAAAATATTAGGTTTGGGGATTCTCAAGTGTAATTATAATGTGTGGCATATGAAACAGAGGAAGGCTTAAGGCTAAATTCTATAAATGGTTCCATTTACTGGTTTTGCCAGCTCTCCATGCCATAGCCTTGACTGGAGTATTTAAATTGGGCACACTTTGTGGGAGCTTATGTGATATGCCTGTGCATACCCATGCATTTTTACCTGAAAAGATTCTTTAACTTGGAATTGTGCGAAGACAAAAACAAGTGGATATGTTAGAAATCACTGAATCCACGCTCTGTCATAGGGATTAAATTGACTACCCCTTGTTTATATAGGGCATCCTGTAAAGGATGCAGGTGGACTCATATTTCCACCTTAGTAACAGCCTTGGACAAGTGTGACTGGGTGGTAACCTCCCTGCAGGCATGAACCAATCAGCTTAGGCTGCCAAGGTCCCTAGTCCAGTGTGCCAGGATGCCTACTTCTTACTTCATGGTTTCAGTACTATCTGAAGATGGTTAAGAATTTTGCTTGTTAAGCCCAGGTATTGTTCAGTAGTGCTTCTCTGTCTCTAAAATAAGTTCATGGCATCTGCAGGTTTCTTGCCATATGCATTTTCTTCCCCAGCTTTTTCTTTAAACTCCTTTTGGGGGCGCCTGGGTGGCTCTGTCGGTTAAGCGTCCGACTTCGGCTCAGGTCATGATCTCACGATCCGTGAGTTCGAGCCCCGCGTCGGGCTCGTGCTGACAGCTCAGAGCCTGGAGCCCGTTTCAGATTCTGTGTCTCCCTCTCTCTCTGCCCCTCCCCTGTTCATGCTCTGTCTCTCTCTGTCTCAAAAATAAATAAATGTTAAAAAAAAATTAAAAAAAAAACCTCCTTTTGGTGAGAAGAGCCACTCGCTGTTCAGTATAGGACTTGAAAATGAACTAATTCCCCTTCATCGTTCAAAACCAGTCCCTGTACTTCGTTGGACACCTCCCAGCAGTGCCCCAGGGCCATTAGTGCTCAGTCCCTCCATCTAGTAATACGTTAAGTGGTGTAAGAATTAACCAACCATGTGTATTTGCCTTAAAAATCCATGTTAGTGTATTAATTCTTATTATGCTGTCATGTAGAGTGGAATACTAACATCAGCATGACCAGAATATTCTCTCCCTACAGGCAGACCTCCATGGGAGGTTAAATTATGCTCCCAATATGAATTTATTAATTTGCCATGAGAAACCTGTTCACTGAGGTACTACTGTGCACCTTCATTCATTGGAAAGTGCGTATAGTGCAAGTTTCAAGTCCTTTATCACTATTTTTCTACTTTTTCTTTAAAGTAAATAAACACTAAGAGGCACAGAATGGGCTCCCTCCCCCTTTGCCTGTGAGCAGCATTCAAGAGGCAGAAACATTCTGAGACTGGCCAGAGAATCAGAGAATGGCTGCAGCTGTTAACACACCAGAGAGTATCCAAGAAGTCTGCAAATACAGAGAAGACTGTATTTATTGTGTGTTTTTTTCCAGTTTAACAATTGTATCCATGCTTTAAACTTTATGTACTTTATAAGATACAGTGTATGGAGTTGAAGAAAAAATATTGAGCATATCATGAAAACATAACTAGCAGACGCCTGGGTGGCTCAGTTGGTTAAGTGTCTGAGTTCTTCTCAGGTCATGATCTCACGGCTCGTGGGTTCAAGCCCCACATTAGGCTCTGTGCTGACAGCTCAGAGCCTGGAGCCTGCTTTGGATTCTGTGTCTCCCTCTCTCTGTCCCTCCATCCCCCCCTTTCTCTCTCTCTCTCTCTCTCTCTCTCTCTCTCTCTCTTTCTCTCTCTCTCAAAAATAAAAATAAACATTAAAAATTTTTAAAAATATATAACTAGCAAAAAATTGTCCTATGTTTCCTTTCATTGGCATACTCTACATTAATTTGAATACGTTGATGGATCGTGTTTTCCAGTGGAAGGAAAGAAAAGGTTAAAATTCATTGACTTCCTGTAATCTTCATTCTTTCACTTCTCTCTCTACAGTGCCCTTCAATTTCATGAAACTGGTATACATGATGGAGTCTCTTTCCTTCAGAAATCTTAGTATAAATCTGAATCAGCCCAGGGAAAGGGGTCTTAAACCTATCAAGCCGACTTTTCATTTAGGGCTTGATGTCAAGAGGTTAAAAAGACCTTGAAATCTCCCTGTTGATCCAGACCTGCTCATATGGGTCCAAGGAATTAATTAATTAATGTTGAAGGGTGTATTTATCTGAGATATTCTGATCTATACTCTTTGCCTTTAGTCCTCTAACAGGGATTTGGGGGAGGGCATTGACAGTGAGCTGCTGGTCTCTGCTAGCTCTTAGAGTTAAGGCTAAAAGCTACACATTGGAGGGACAAAGAAAGAAAAACTTAATCTCTGTCTCACACACATGGAATGATGGATGGATGGATGGATGGATGGATGGATGGATGGACAGATGGATGGACGGACGGACAAGTAGATTGATACAGAAATACACACACACACACACACACACACACACACGCACGCACACACACACACTCAGGATTCCCAACTTCCTAACATTAAGCTTTCTCTGTCTTGAATTTCCAAATGCTCACTCAGTGGTCATTTCTCTGCAGATGTTCTATGGATGACCCTGAATAATTCAGAAAAATCAGGTTGTGAAAAGTAGAGGGCAGAACTTGTGACTTCATCTTGAATATCTAGAAACCTAGCAAGTGTCTACCACAGAGCAGGTACTGAATAAATACTTACTGAATGAATAAAAGGATGAATGAAATGATATGTAACTCTTTATATACTTTCTACACAAACACACATTTACAGTTATAATCACATAATCAACCCTACACTAAGGCAGTATGGCTAGGACTGTCACTCTCCTACCTCTAATCACCCAAATTTCTTTCACCCTTAAGGCTGCACGTTACCCTGTTGGGACATTTTTCCCTGTCAAGGGTGATATTTTTTTATTACCTTATTTCACTTATTTTAAAAAATTATACTTTTGAGTTGGAAGGAGAGAAGTCTGTCTGATACCATCATGACCCTAGTGACAAGTCATTGATCGTAGAAGTGAAGAAAGCTTTGATGAGCATATCTTGGCAGTTTGGTTTTTTTTGGCTTTAGGGTTTTGAGTTACCTTAAATCAATTTTGGTCATTACCTATTGCCAGATCCTGCTGAACAAATGTATTTTTGTTGAATATGTTTTCTTACAATTGATATACTGATGTTGATTTAGATGTAGTTTCTTCCTTGTCCTCTTAATATAGGAACCAGAATGAGAGTGACCTGGGCGCCTCCTTTGGCCGAATAAAGGAGATTCATGGCTATAATCACATTTAAGAAACCGCTATTCCTCTGTGATGACTGGAGAATCAATGGCAGTTCAGAAATTAAAGCAAAGACTGTGCCATTTAAATCTTAGAATCTGATCATTCTGTTTTTTCATTCTCAAACCAGTGAGGATGATCAGTTTTCTCCATGTTGTATTTTAAACTATATTTTAATTGAGCTGTAATTTTATAGCACTGTTTACCAGATTCATAATACCAATTACTTGGAACCTTCTTTGTTTGGCTTCTAATTTTGAAATGTGTGGTAGAGTTTTCTATCTTTAATCAACTTTTCTCATTATGAGGATTGTTCCTGTGTTGTGTGTAGCCAAAGACTACTTTAGGAAAGTTAAGTTGGCTTTTTATTTTACAGTATAGCAATTTCAAGCATAGTTTATCTATCTCTAGCCTATAAGATGTAAATTATATAATGTACCTTTATTATACTTCCCATTTATGTTTCTTTGCATTTATATTTTAGCTGATATGAAATCAGTGATGCAAGTATTATTTCATTCCACTCATGACAATTTTGAGGTACCTCAAAATTAAAACCAGAAACTTACAGATATATTTACACATAAGCATAGTATCAAGACATCCAAACTGGTATAAAAACATTTATATGGACTAACTTGAGGACAGTCCGTTGTGAAGTTTTGAAATCTTAACAAAAACAAAATGTTTCTTTTTTTCAATTTTTTAATGTTTGTTTATTTTTGAGAGAGAGTGAAAGAGAGAGAGAGAAAGGAGTGGAGGAGCAGAGAGAGAGGGAAACACAGAATTGGAAGCAGGCTCCAAGCTCTGAGCTGTCAGCATGGAGCCCCACGCGGGGCTGGAACCCATGGACTGTGAGATCATGACCTGAGCCAAAGTCAGATGCTCAACAAACTGAGCCACCCAGTTGCCCCAAAAACCAAATGTTTCTAAAGAAATATACCACAGTAGTAAACTGAAGCAAATCCAAACTGAGGGTTGAGATCTAGTTGATCTGGACCCTGTCCCCAGTGGACTCTGACCTTGAGCAAGTCATGTAAGTTTCTTGATACTTGTCTTCTCCCCTCTGAAATTGAAGATTTGGGCTCCACCAATGAACTTAGATTTAATATCTCCAAATATATATATATATATATATATATATATATATATATATATATACACACGTATATATATATGTATATACATATATATATATATATAGTAATTTGATCCTGAAATAGATCAGTGACTAGTAATCATTTATTATCTATCTTACTAATTGTTTTGACAACTTGCCAGAAGCCAGGTTTATCTCCTCCAAAGCTGATTGGCAACACTGTTCATGCTAACACTATTAATTTGCTTAAAAGGTCATGTACAAACAAATTATCCTGAGTTGAATGACTAGTTAGTAGGTATTTAACATTTGGAAACCTGTGGGGAGTTGTTTGTTCATCATTTATGCTCTTTTTATAATCCAAATGCAGGATTAGTTCTTGGGCAAGGGCTGATGAATGTTTGTTTTGACATTTACCTTCTCTTTAAAGGATGTTTAAAAAATTTTTGGGGTGCCTGGTGGCTCAGTCGGTTAAGTGTCTGACTCTTGATTTTGGCTCAGGTCATGATCTCACAGTTACATGAGTTCGAGCCCCATGTTAGGCTCCGTGCTGGCGGTGCAGAGCCTGCTTGGGATTCTCTCCTCTCTCTGCCCTTCCCTCACTTGTGCTGTCTCTGTCTCTCTCAAAATAAATTAATAAACTTAAAAAAATTAAAATTTCTTAAGATCTATCTTAGTGAGGAGGGGATCATATTTTTGTGTGTGGTTCAGAAGAACGTATTAAAGACCAAGTAGTTGAAAAAAATACTTTTAATAATTACAGCTGTCTCAAATTGGATGGTTTCTTTTTTTTTAAATGTTTTATTTATTTTTGAGACAGAGAGAGACAGAGCATGAATGGGGGAGGGTCAGAGAGAGGGAGACACAGAATCTGAAACAGGCTCCAGGCTCCGAGCTGTCAGCACAGAGCCCAACGCGGGGCTCGAACTCACGGACTGTGAGATCATGACCTGAGCTGAAGTTGGCCGCTTAACCGACTGAGCCACCCAGGCGCCCCTCAAATTGGATGGTTTCTAAGGGAGGAAGAGGGTTTCTGTCCTAGAGGTCACACCTGGATTTTGCATCTACTAAGATTTAGACTTCATGATGTCTTCTAAGGTATTCTCAAATTCTGGAGTTTGAAGATTAAGTCCTCCCTCCACCTCCCTACTCTACCATTCCTTACATGATGTCTTAATTAGCAAGAAGAAATAAAAATGTCCTGTACATTTGCATGTTGACATGTTGAGCCTGCTGGTATTTTTGATGATCATTCTATCTCTGCTGTCCAGTGTACATGCCCATTCTTTCTTTCCTGAACACACTAAAGGTGTTTGACACCGCATTTCAACTATTTCAGTCTATTGACATTTCAGTAGGTTTTGATTTGTGGTCATGGTTGTAGGAGAGTAAAGATACTGGTCAATAGAAACATTTATTGACTTAAGAATATAAATACGTCAGAAATATGCCTTTTATAGAGAGACTTGCCTTATATATACAGGGTTATTGAAATTATGGTGTTACACAAAAAAAATAATTCATTGGCTCCTTAATTTGCTTTACAAACCAACCTATAAGAAGCCTTCTTTAATTATATATTTGATATAATACACTTATTTCAGAAACATTTATTGTACAGTGAAATTTACATGTTCATCAATTCCTTTTCCCTTTTTTTCCCTATAAAAATATCAAGCGACATTGGGTTCAATACTGATCCTTCATACTCCATTTTTGTGTTAAACTGATCACACCACTGTTTACTGTTTCCAAGTTTATGGTCTTTCACTGAATTTGAGCCCAAGACAATAATTGTGTTTTTGTGGAATGTGGCCCTTGCTATATTTAACAGGTCCTTGCAAAGGTCTCATTTGTGAAATATGCCATATTGTACATGATAATCTTCCTGATTGCAACAATGCAAAATTACCCCATACCCTCTCCTCCCAATGCAGGAAAAGGCTACAGCTGAAATAATTAAAATCCATACGCTTAATGATCTGTACCTTCTGCAGGGTGGCACGTTACTGTCTCTAACAATGTTTAATAGCTCATAACATTCCATACACTTAATCATCAATTACTGGCACTTGTAGTCCTTTTGCATACTGAACATATCTTGATAGAGGGAAAATTGCATTGGAAGAGACTCAGTTACCCACCTTGGAAAAAAAAGAACTGGGCCAGACCGAATGAGGATGAGTGGCTGTCTTTGGAGCTGCTTGAGCCACTGAGGCAGGACCATAGCCAGGCCATCTGGGTGTTTTGGGATTTTGTTAGGTGAGGAGGAGGTTTTAATTTGCTTGTGTAACACTGTACTTTGTTGGTCTCCCAACCACTTCGGGGCTATATCCAGAGCCCCTGATTGGGATGTCAGGTGACTGGGATGCTGGCCTCACCCAGCCACCTGACCCCCCCACAGGTGAATTGCTATTTAGTTTCTGTGTCTTTATATGGAAGGTAAGAGTGAGGTGCTGGACAAACCTGAAGAGGTTCTACCCAGATCAGAATTTCTCCGGTCTTAGTCACTTCAGGGACAATGGAACCATCAGCGTTCTGTCATTTTCCATGTAATTTCTTGTTTGCTCAGAGTTGTTTGGAAAAATGAAGAAAGATAAAGAGTCCACAGAGTCTACTACCCTTGGTAGGATGACAAAGGGAAAAGCAAAATCCTTATTTTATAATAATTACATGTTTAAAAAAATTTTTTTAATGTTTATTTTTGAGAGAGAGACAGCCAGAGCACGAGCAGGGGAGAGGCAGAGAGAGAGGGAGACCCAGAATCTGAAGCAGGCTCCAGACTCTGAACCGTCAACACAGAGCCTGAAGTGGGGCTCAAACTCACGGACGGTGAGATCATGACCTGAACTGAGGTCAGACGCTTAACTGACTGAGCCACACAGGCACCCCTAACTAAATGGCTTTGATGTAGTTTGCATGATACCTCCTCTTTATATACATAAATATTATTTATTAAACATTACTATGTTAATTATTTTAATTGTTTAATATAATTGTGCACTAATATACATTACATCTATAATAATTATATAACATACATTGTATTTAACATTGTAATTAGTTATATATTATTAATATGCCATATAATTATAATTATACATGATTAATATATATAATATGTATTATGCATATAAGGCTTTGTTTGCATATTTAGGCCAAAGATTAGTTTGTTTTGGTAACAGAAGGACATGAACTGTGCCAGCAATGCTGTAGATGCTCAGGGATAGAAGTGACAGGATCTGCAGGAGGTAGCTTCTTTTAATGCAGATTTTGCTTGAGAAAATACATAATTTCATCCTCCCTGAGCCTCAGAGAAAAATTCTGATTGTCGACCTTTCCTCCCAATCATGGATTTTAGTCATAACCAGCCTGGGGTGAAATGCACACCTTGCTGTCTCAAGTTCTTGATTGTTTCCAAAAAATTTTAAGACTTTTCCCCTCTTGGTAGCAAATGCTTATGAGAACAAAACAAAGGAGAGGCTACTTTTCTAGTCACCTTCCTTTCTTAGACTTTACAGCTTCTCTGCTGCTGACTGAACTCACAAGATCAACTTAAAACAAATGGAAGAAAATATTCCTATTATGTCACTGATAAGTGCATAGCATTCAGGATTTTGTCCTCTCTTCTTGCCTTAGCAGCAGTTGGATCTTTTTTAAAACATAAAGTGCCAGACAGGCCTTCCTTTGCTCTTCCCAACATTCATTGAGTCACTGTACAGTATAAAATATATGTTAGGTGCTAGGAATAAAGAAATCAATATGCTACAATTATTTGTACCCTGACCAGATTTACAGTCTTGGGAAAGGGTTGAGGACTCAAATGTATGCAGCATAGGCAGCCATAATTCAGCTCTGATAAGAGACAATAGGGAATATTGGAGCCTGGAAATAATTGGAGAAATGCCTTTATTTAGTTCTTCCCTCCAACCTTCCTTCCTTCCTTCCTTCCTTCCTTCCTTCCTTCTTCATAATACTCTGCTAACTGAATAAAATAGTTCTTTGATAGAGGGAAATAGTGTACTCATCTCCAACTCATAATACACATCCAAATGGAATTATGAAAATACATAATTTTAATGCAGTAAGTAGATTCTTAAAGTTATTTCTAAATTATAGTTGTTAATAGCACAGATCCTAGAGCCAGACTGATTGTCAATGGTGGCTCTCCCACTTGCCAGCTGTTTGACCTTAGGCAAGTAATCTTCCTTTTCTTTCTTCAATTTCCTCAGGTACAAATGATGACAGTGCAAGTATTTACTTCATCAGGTTCTCTTGAGTAGTAATTGAATTTTAACAAATAAAACTCTTCAAACAGAACTTGGCACACCATGAGCTCTAAATAAAAGACTGTTCTTACTAGGGAAAAGACAAGACAGCACATGTTAAAATATTAAGTCTGAATAGACACAACCTGATAGATTCTTAAAATGGAAGGAATCCTGAGTCACCTTGTGGGCACCATATACTTGCTGCTGAAATAAGCCCAGAGAGGAATATTTTTCAGTATTTACTTATGCATTTAGTTCAACTGTACACCAGCCAACTCTGGATAATTCCTATCAAGGGAGTGCTCACCTTTGTCTTCGAAAAAGGAGCCAAGAGACATAATGTAATGTGTCAAAATCTTGTCTGGTAATACTGTAACTTCCATGGTGTTCCATGTTTACATTGGCCATTCCTGGTTTTGTTTTTTTCTTAACTAGAAGATCTAATAGGCTTTACTAAGCAATTCATCAATTGGGCAGCATCCCATTTAGCCAATAGAGAGATGCTCCCTACATTGACCCTTCATTTAACATTTCATTTGCTTTATCTCCAGTGAAGATACGTATTTCCCACCATGCTTTGAAAATGAGCTAACCATAGCAGTAAATGGTTTTTAAACACTACATTGCTTTACAGATTCTACAACATAATCAAAATGATAAAACATTCAGATGATGTGCAGTGTCTACTCAATTATTATTTTAAAATTCTGTTGTGTCTGTTCTTTCACTGTCTCTGTGAGTGTGTGGCTCAAAGAAGATGTGTAGTTTGGGGAGCAGAACCAGACAAGAGTGTGTGAAGCAGTGGTCAGGTATTAGACTTCACTAATCTTTCTTGTGTAAAAATGCATTGCATTTTCTACATTGCTGCAGAGGATTCATTTCTCAGGATTTTCTAAGGTTTGTACCTCGAGGAAAATATGTGTGAAAAAGGTTCTGAGGCAGCCATAGGTTATTATGAAAAGGGAACAAATTATAGCTAAGAGGGTTGGAAACTTTGCTCTTTATTTCTCATCTTCTCTAGGAAGTCTACAATGGGAAAATATCAAGAACATGAACCATCAATATGTGCCCTATACTTTATGTAATTAGGCAAAAAAATCTATGTAATTAAAGGAGAATTTATATAACTAGACAAAGGAGAATATACAGTTGCAGATATTACATATGATAACTGTTGGTTAGACATATTGGATAGAGAACTTTCTGGAAGACAGCTCAACACTCTCTGAATCTAGCTTTTCACCATACCCTTTTCCCTCACTTCTCACAGTTTTCCAGTAGTTCATCTGTCAAGTATTTAAAGAGAGCTTTTGTTACATGCAGGCTCTGCCTTCAAAGGATGCACCACATGGTATTTCATGCTATTTTGGTTCATAATCTGCTTCCAAAATGACTTTTCTACTCCTGAGACTCTGTCCTCTGTATGTTATCCACCTCTTCTATTTATTATTATCATCCTGCATCATTCCACATTTGAGTAGATATTATTTCAAGCTTATGCATGATTATCCATCCATCCCGGGGCCTCTGGGGTAACATAAGAACCAGAACAAGCATCAGTGTGAAAGCCAAGTACTGGAAACATTTGGGAGGGGAGTTATTTTCTGCCTTAAAACAATAAATATTTTTATTGGGCAGATGCTTCTAAATTATTGTGTGCACAGTAATGGAATCGACCAAAATATGCACTTCCAAACCTTTAACAAGGAGTTCATGAGCTATTCTTGTAGGGGGGAGGATCACAGTGATAGTGGGAGCAGTGATATTAATGACAATAATGAGTGAGCCCCCATTATGAGTAAAGACTTGTGCTGGGTGCTTTGACTGTATCACCTGTAACCTTTAACCATAATGACAGGTCCACAAGGAAGCTCTCATTATTTCTGCCCCTGTTTTGTAGTTGAGGGGACTCAAACACAAAGGTTGAATAATCGCCAAGCTCTCATTTTTGGTAATGGTTGCTGTGGCATTAGAGTGTGATCCTAGGTCTTTGTGATTTTAAAGGTTACTTCTCCTTTAATCTATGAGTTAATATATGTATGGTTTTTAGAACAATACTTACATAATAAGCCTTTATATAGAAGCTCTCTGTACATGTTGTTATTCCCTTTGGTCACTTATTTGGAGATGTTAATTTTTCTTCTCTCTAGCAGGTGGTAGTGGCTTGAGGAGATCAAAGGCTTTACTAGAGAAAATTTTTTGTGAGCTTAGGTCCATATCAAGTAACTGAGATTGAATAAAATGGTATATATATTTTTAAAAAGGCAGATCTATTATCCTCTCTTCATTGATCCCTTCTCTCTTCTACACATGCATGCTGTTTCTTAGCTAAATATTTTAGTCCTCTAGAAAAGGCGGTTCCCTGGGAAAATAACAGATTTTATCCTGATAAACTCACTTATCATTGCTTAATATAGATTTCCATTTTAATTCAGTAATCTTAAAACTACAGGGAAATAAAATGCATTAAAGTCATAGTTGACTTCAGATTGTCTTTCCTTTAAAATCTTTAACAACATAAAATCATTTATACCTGTTTAAAATGAGTTTTTACTTGTAACTTGAATCAAATCATCTTCTATTTATCTTAGAATAATGTCAGAATTTAGCATGAGGTTTCCACTTGCAGAGTCACATTAACTAATGTGGGTCTCTCTCCTCTCAATCTCTCTTCCCCTTCCCTTCTCTAGTCTCTCATGGACATCTCCAGAGATCCTTCCTGGGGTGTCTGCTGGGGGCCACAACTTGATTAGCTCCATGTGAGAGCTCTATATTGCTACGTGTTGCTCAGCTTTGAAGCAGTATTGCTGACTGAATGGCCAGTATCTGGATTAAGTGCCATTATACTGACACTTTATATAGAAACCTGTACTTGAATATTAGGTTGATTAGATAGGGTTCCTCCTCATGCTGATGGGTGCAGCTGGGCTCACCTCCGAGGGCCCTTGGTATAGAGAGTAGCCCTACCTGAGTGGCCTACTGTTATTGTGGCTCATATACCAATTTCGCTTGCAGAATTTGGGTTCAACCATGTTACTTACTATAGGTTCATATGCAGAATAAATCTCCCCTTTCCTTGAATAAGTAGATTCATTCCAACATCAGCTACTGCACCCGTGATACCATACACAAATTTGTCCATCTTTAGATGTGGTGACCTTCTCAATATTTCATTAGATTTGCTACCACTGTGGATGTTCTTTCCAGCTGCACTATGCAGAGTGAGAATGAGATAGTCTTCTCCCACAACACAGATATCTGCCAGTGAGTCTTTTTTTTTTTTTTTTGAGGGGGGTGGTTCAGGGAGTGAGGAGATTTATGCAATCCTGTAGCAAGGGTGGGACACCTGAATTAAAATGTATCTCCTAGTTGCCAGCCTCTACCTTAAAGTATATTTAGTCCTGAAGAGTCAGACCTTAAAAATTCACCTTTGTGCCAATATGGTAATGAATTTTTACATGTCTCCCGTGCTGTTAATCAAGCTATTTGTTTGTGTATCGGCATTGAGACTAGGCTTATTGTAGACAGTAGTCTCTTTTAAAAATCTAACAATGCGATATATTTCCTGACATGACTTCGTTTCCCAAGCATGAAAAGTATCCCTCTGAGGGTTTGAATAACTGTAACATTGAGCGAATTACATTCTATTCTGATCTGCTTGTGAAATGGAAAGGGGTGGTTTGTTTTGTTTTGTTTTCTCTTGTGTCTGAGGATACATTACAGGACACAGAGTCTTTCAGTGATATAATTGACTAGGTTTGGATTAATAGATCAGAAGTAATCATTTGTATAATAAATATTGAATGATTTTTTTACCCTAAATTAAATAATTGGTCATATTAACTCTCTTTTTCAAGTTTATTGAAGAAGCTTGTATTGCCCCTGTGTATGCTTTGCTATGTGAAGCCTCATGATTCTGCTTCCCAGGCCTCTTTACCCCGGGTGATATCCAGTCCACTGACAGGGAACCTATCTCATCCTCGTCAGTGACCCCTCTGTTTGCTACTCCTGCATCCCTTTGTACAAATATTCAGTATTCACCAAACACTTGCCTTCCTCCTGGTCTCCACATCTGATCAGTCCCCATATCTGGTCATGCTTGAACACAGATCTCATTAATATCCTCTCTGTATCCCTTCCTCGCTGTATCCCATTTCTATTTCCCTGGCCCAGGACCTCATTACTGCTGCTTTCCAACAGTCATGCACTTGCCCTAATAACTAGTGTCTCTGCCCTAAACTTGTCCCCTGCACTTTATTTCATGTGATGTAGCCAAAATAAAAATCTATTAATGTCACTTGCATCCCTGCTGAGGACACAGTTCAGATCTCGTTCATGGCTTTCCAAGAACTGCCACCTCTATTCTCTGTACCCGTTCGTCCCCGTGCCTCCCACATGACTGTGGTTCCTCACACTCAGCATCCTGCTCCAGGTTTCAGAGCCTCACACGGCATTTATGCTTCTGAGGGTGCTGTTCCCACCACTGTCTTTCTGGTGAGCACTTCTTAGTTCTTCAGAGCCCATCAATGTTGACAGCTTCTCCCTGCCTCACGCTAAATACATCAATCACTTCCCCTTCTTTGCCTATGGTCTTGATCATAAGCCTGTGGTGGTATGTAATCACAGATATTATGAGTATGTATTTACATCATGTTTCCTTATTAGATGGGAAACTCCTAGAGATCAGGGTGTCCTCAGTCACTTCTGTAATTCCAGAGCTTAATAATATCTGACATAGTACAGGCTTAATCAGCATTTGTTGGATTGGTTCAATTCTCTTATAAATGCTCTCTAAATTAGAGAATAGCTTCTTAGCAGGGTATTAAAAGACTATATTTGGGTATCTCTGTAGTCTGTTATTCTCTGATTAGCACAATTAAGAGTACAGTGTTAATGAGGCCAAGGTTTTAGTTTCATTCCTCTGTGGAGCAGTTAACTTTGCACCTCAACTGTCAGTGAGCTCAACTAGCTGCCTAGTAAATACCATTGGCTCCAAGGGAAATGAAATGTGAGACTGATTAAGGTCAGGGCAAATTCATCTCAACTATTAGACACATTGAATTGAATATATTCCTTATTGATGTTTAAAGCATAATTTCACACTTCTGTGTGAAACGAACACCTTATTTAGTCCACAGCCTCTGTCCAATGTGCACTGATGCATTGAACTTCAAGGTGGGTTGTGATGGAGAGTGGCAGGAATACCTCCTGTTCATGGTGGTTTTGCGATAAGAAGAATAATCATCCATCCATGGATCTTTATGATTGCCAGCCTCTGAGCTTGCCCTCTACCCACACAGCTCTCCATCTCTGTCTTTCAGGTGAGACAATGCGCATCGCCTCTTCGGAGTTTGCTGATGACCCGTGCTCATCAGTGAAGCGTGGCACCATGGTGAGGGCGGCGAGGGCTTTGCTCTCAGCTGTGACGCGCTTACTCATCCTGGCGGACATGGCGGATGTCATGAGACTTTTATCTCACCTGAAAATTGTACGTATGTGGAACTTAGTGAAACTTGCTTTAGGGGCGTGGTAATATTGACTATGTATATTAGAGCTCAGAACTGTACCAAAGATGTTTCACTACTCACCAGATCACTTACCCAAGTGGTATACCTCCAAGTTTTTCTATTTTTTAATGTATTTATTTTGAGAGAGAGAGAGAGAGAGAGAGAGCGAGCACACTTGCATGTGAGGTAGGGGCAGAGAGAGAGGGAGAGAGACTTCTAGGCAGACTCCATGCTGACACAGTGCAGAGTCTGACATAGGGCTCAAACTTGTGAACCGTGAGATCATGACCTCAGCCGAAATCAAGAGTTGGACATTTAATGACTTAGCCACCCAATTGTCCCTACCCCCAAATCTTTCTAATACTAAAATTACATTTAATAATATACAAGAAAAGTTATGGAAGGTTCACTTGGGTTTGGACTCTCCTCTTACTTCCTGGAATTCAAAACAGTATATTCTTTTAGGCCCCAGAGGCTGAGGACGGTGTACCTGCCTTGGCCCTATCTTGCGATTCAGAATAGTGCGGTCCGTGTGGTAATTCAGAGTAGGTCAGTTCTTCTGGTTAGCTGGCCAAATGACCACCGATGCCCACCCTAATATGGATTGTGTGTTGAATTCTATTTTGTTACCTGCTCCATCCTTGCACTTCCATAGTCTGGCAATAAAGAGCCTCATGTACACATCTCATTGTTAAAGTCAATCTTGTTGCACCAAGTCTGGCATCTAACATACCTGGGTGGATTGGGTGGGCATTTCCATGCCGCACTAACCCATAGACTCTCATTATAAGTGCCTTGCTTGTCACATTTCCTTCATTCTCTTCAACTCTTTTGTTTCCTAATGGAAGTGGAGCCCTGCCCTAGTCACAAATTTTACTAGACCAGGGTTAAGGCAAGCCTTTCCAGTCCTTGACAGCTAGGCCTTTCTCTAGGCTGACTTCCATCTGTCTGCAACCAGGGTAGTTCAGTCCTCTGAACTCAGATAACATAATTCAACTCCTTAGGAGTATGGCTTCTGCCTAGAGAGTTTTTATCCCACGCCTCAGTTAATTTCACTTCTGGACAATTAGCACCAACCTTGGACTGACATCAGGGTCCTTAGATGGTAAGATGTGAACCATGGGCTTTTCATTTTTTGGGAGTCAACCTATTGCTGGTTTAGTTCCCCTACCTATGGCCATTCCTGGCTTATCATTTTCCCTATTATCCAACCCTTGAGGTTTTTATTTTCTCTGTCAGTGAAATGAAAAGTAGGGGCAGGTGAGATAAGGAAATGAATCATGAGAGCCCACTCTCACCTTACTTTCTGTCTCAGATTTGTTCTGTAGAGGGATTCATCAAGAAATTTCTAAAACAAGTGGTTGTCTGTCAAAAAGTCTTGAGTCACATCTTACCTGAGCTGACCCCAAAAAAAGAGTCAAGACTCCAGGTTATGTATCAACTCTATGGTATTATAAAAGGTCTCAAATTCCAACATCTCCAGTATGAGTTCCATGATCATTAACCACAAAGCAAAGATACAGCTGTTCTCTGTTTCTATAAGGGTGCACAGATCTGAAGACCCAAGGGCACAAAGCTGAGCCTGCTTGGGAGTTTCCTCTCAGATTTTTCTGAGAATGGGCCTGTAAAAGCCAAGAAAGGCTCTTGCAGATTAGATGAGGTGAGCAGTATGAGGAGAGACTTTACCTAGTTCAGAGGATATCAACAGCCAGTACAACATTATGATTCACCATTTGGCTACTGGAATAAGATTAATTTTGGTTTGCTGTCCACTTGCCAACTGTGTTGTAATCTACCGTATAACCTCCTTATGTATCAGACGCTGCATCTGTTAATATGGGGCTAGTGGTAGTATAGCCCACAGAGTTGTAGGGAGTTTAAAAAGGGTCAAATTCCTAGGAAGCATTTATCACAAAGTTTGGTGCAAAGTAAGCTTCTCGCTTTATTCACATTTTAGGCAACAAGTAACTTTGTTCTCAAGTGTGTGGGAGAAAAGTTTCATCTTTCTCTTGCAGCCTGCTGAATCTTCAAATGCAACATTTTAAGAAAGATCTTCCCTTAGATAGACAATCTCCCTTTCCCAGGGAGAGAATAGGACCCAACCTCAAGAAATTAACTTGACATCCCATATGTTCTTTTTCTGCGCCTCTGAAGGCCCTGTTCAGCCATTCCTGTGATGACAGGCTGAATCTTCTCCCCAAGCTGCCCACATGCAGAGGGTGTCCGTCCTCCAAGTTGAGGTGGGACATACAGCACTGGTTCCTGCCTGTAATCCTGCCTCTCCACCCACTTGTTTTGACCAGTGCTGTCTACTGATAATATCACCACAGTCTGTTGTCTTGTGGAGTCAATTGTATTCTCTTCCCAACACAGCAGATGAAGGGAAGTAGGGGGAAAAAAAACGGGTTTAGCACAAAACCACGGAAAGGTCAACCCAGCAATATTAAGTAGTCCTGTCAGACTGTCAGTAGTAAAATTAAAAGTGATTGCAGACTAAATAACACCTTTGTTCTCCGGAGAGCACCGCCTCTGTAGAGGGTAGCCGTGGTGGAACATTGCTCTCTTGTGGAGCAAGGAAGGAAGTGCAAGGCGAGGGCTTCCCAGACGCAGGTGGTGGCGGGTCTCACGCTCCGGGTTCAAGTCAGTCAGGCTTTCAAATCAGGCGGCTGTTGCCTCCCCGCAAAAACCCACAATATGTCAACAATCCATCCCACATGACCCTGTTGTATACTTCTACTTTAGCTTTTTGTTCTTTTTCGTAGAAGCACATTCTCTCATTCACAAACAAGTGTTGTCTGCAAGCATCTATGTATGTATTTGTTTTTAACTCAGATGAAGTAAACATCTTTATATGTTTGAATGGAGCAGGTTAGAAATGGTCATCTACACCTTTCTCAAAGCTTTTTCCATATAAAAAATGAGTTTCCTTACCGCACGGGTGATAATACCGAGGTAACAAAAAGGAGTGACAAGTGCTTTGCCATAAAGTAGTGACTCCAGGTGCGCCTGGGTGGTTCAGTCCAACTGAGCATCTGACTCTTGATTTCGGCTCAGGTCGTGACCTCTCAGCTTTGGATTCAATCTCTCTGCCCCTCCTCCACTTGTGCTTTCTCTCTTTCTCAAAGTAAGTAAATAAAAACTTAAAAAATAAATTAATTAAAAAAAAGTAGTGACTCCATTTTCTTTTGGTTGAGATGATAGAGTAATACCCTATGGTGGGTCTGTAGGTTCCTGCCATGGTAACCTTTTTACCTTTAAGCATTATGCATAATATCTTCCTTTTTATCTCTTAGGCCATATGCCAAATTTTTACTGCTATTCTTTCCAGACAATGATTTTTTCTCATTTCTGAATGACTTACAGGAACATAGAGGGAGTTGCTTGATCAGAACCTTATAGTCATGTTTCTCCATCAATAATTCACTAAGTAGATGAAGTATAGTCAGTTTATTCTCCTAAAATGCCCATTTTCATTCTCTGCCCTGCACCCCAATAAATAATTATCAGAAAATTGAGTAATAATGAGCAAATATAATTCACTCTGTAAAAATGAATCAAGAATTGGGATATCTGTGGAGTTTGTGTGATTTGGCAGGGTGTGCGATTTTGCATTCTGCTACCTGAAAATTATGTTTGGAAACATATGTTTACATGACTGCTAAAGAGCCTATCTTTTCCTATAACACAGATACCCCTGTGCCCATATTAAACTACTTGTATTATTATGCAAGTATTTGTATGGGCTTTAAGGTTGAGCTTTTTTTAAACATACATTCAGAATTCTCATGATTACAAAAGGTTTTTGCTGCTGTGTTTGCTTTAAAATCAGGATGATAGTGATGGAATAGTAGGTGACATACAATTCAAAGCTGGGTTATCACCCAGGTGGGAATCTAATGTTCCTCAGAAAAGCTAAAGTAATCATTTGCACATCAGACATCATTAAAAAATACTGAATTATAATCACCTTCATTGTTGAAGTTGCTGGTGAGTGATTCCCTAGCCAGACGTCTGATGTATCCTGCAATCAGCTGACATTGTCAGTGTGTTAGGTTCATATGTGGCACTTCAGACTTCTCAAGGAATCCTGCATTGCAATTGGTGATCATGAAGAGGGATATTTATTTTCCCTAGACTCTGAATTAATGTAATCAGATCGTATTGTCAGTGCTTAGCGTTGGCGATGGCATCACACACATAAACTCATCTTGACATGTATGTGTCAGAGAAAACAACCCCCTTTTTTCTATCCTCAGGCTAAGTCCTGGAATAATGATGTTCTTGATCATCTCAGAATCCCTCTCTAGAAAGTGGAATGGCAAAACAGAAAAACAACAACCCCTTAGTCAATTTCTCAGGAAAGTCAGATTGCCTTCGTAGCAACCAGGGGCTAGCTCTAATGCTGCTGCCTCCTGTTTGCAGGACATTGATGAGACAGGGTGACTTTAATATTACCTCTGCTTTTTGGGACATAAGCATCAAATAGTGTTGTGTGTCCTCAGTAACGGATTATTTCTCAGTAGTTGGCTGTGTAGTCCTACAGCTCTAATGTGGCTCTTGTGTTTGAAGAACAGCAGTCAATTGACATAAAATAGCCTTGTTTCTGATTATAAAGAGGGAAATTACTGCCCAGGTTCTTAGCATATCTTTTCTGTCACAGCTATTGCGGCATTAACTTCACACAGCTGGGTTGTTTGGAATTTATTTATGTATTCAGTTATCGTTTCAAAAAGGACTTACTGGATGCCTAGTGTATACAAGACACTGTGCTCGGATAACTTCAAAGGTGAATAAGTCTCAGCCCCTGGCTTCAAAACTTCATAGGCTACTAGGGAAGACATTAAGAAAAAAAGCATTGCATATTAGGAAAATGTGCACATGGCTGTGATCTCACCTACAATGAAGTTATACTAATTAGGATGTTTTCCACTTTAAGTAACACAAACTCAACTCAACTTGGTATTTTATTTTATTTTTTAATTAATTAATTATTTTTTTAGTTTACATCCAAGTTAGCCTATAGTACAGCAATGAATTCAGGAGTAGATTCCTTAAGCCCCTTACCCATTTAGCCCATTCCCCTTGCCACAACCCCTCCAACAACCCTCTGTTTGTTCTCTATATTTGAGTCTCTTATGTTTTGTCCCCCTCCATGTTTTTATATTATTTTTGCTTCCCTTCCCTTAAGTTTATCTGTTTTGTATCTTCAATTCTTCATATGACTTCAGTCATATGAGATTTATCTTTCTCTAATTTCACTTAGCATAATACACTCTAGTTCCATCCACATAGTTGCAAATGGCAAAATTTCTTTCTTTTTTGTTGGAGAATAATACTCCATTGTATATGTATACCACCTGTTCTTTATCCATTCATCCATCAATGGACATTTGGGCTTTTTCCATACTTTGTCTATTGTTGATAGTGCTGCTATAAACATGGGGGTGCATGTGCCCCTTCGAAACAGCACACCTGTATCCCTTGGATAAACACCTAATAGTGTAATTGCTGGGTCGTAGGGTAGTTCTACTTTTAATTTTTTGAGGAACCTCCATACTGTTTTCCAGAGTGGCTGCACCAGTTTGCATTCCCACCAGCAGTGCAAAAGAGATCCTCTTTCTCCGCATCCTCGCCAACATCTGTTGTTGTCTGAGTTGTTAGTGTTAGCCATTCTACATTGACAGGTGTGAGGTGGTATCTGATTGTGGTTTTGATTTGTATTTCCCTAATGAGTGATGTTGAGCATTTTTTCATGTGTGTGCCATCTGGGTATCTTCTTTAGAGAAGTGTCTATTCATTGTTTCTTCCCATTTCTTCACTGGATTATTGCGTGAGTGTGTGTGTGTGTGTGTGTGTGTGTGTGTGCGCGCGTGTGTGTGTGTGTGTGTTGAGTTTGGTAAGTTCTTTATAGATTTTGGATACTAACCCTTTATCTGATATGTCATTTGCAAATATCTTCTCCCATTCCATCGGCTGCCTTTTAGTTGTGCTAATTGTTTCCTTTGCTGTGCAGAAGCTTTTTATTTTGATGAGGTCCCAAAAGTTCATTTTCAACTTGGTATATTAAAAAAGGAGTATATTGGCTCACTAAAGTAAGAAGTCCAGAGGTAATTAGCTTCAGGCAAGGCTTGACCAAGGCACAAAAATGTGATAAGAACCAGGCTCTTATCTCCTTTCCTTCACTAAGAGCACTCTTCTCTGTAGGCCCTTTTGTCATAGTCTCAAGATAGCTGCTAACTATTCTCAAGATTACATGCTTCTAGACTAAAGATAGCAGGAAAGAGTGAATTCTCCTCCCTTTTATTTTTAGCACAAATAAAAGTTTCGTGGTCTTGTTAATTCTATTGGCTTATGAATTAGGTGATTATCTCTAAAAATTATTTAGAGGGGGAATGGGATGTGTTGATGTTTTTAATTTGGTCAGTGCTTACTCCTTTCCCTCACCATCCCCCAAGTCACAGATGGGATCAGTTCAACCAAATTATAGTGTTGGTCATTTGAGGATAATATGAGAAAGGATGATGTGGCTGGGAGAAGGAGGTCTCAGGATTGGGTCTTATTAAATTGAATGTGATTTGCTTTTCCTGGAACCAATTTCTTGGACCAGATTGAGTATGTGGGAGTCAGGAGCCCAAGCTAAACTATAGCCTAAAGGTTGAGGGTGACTGGGAAGAGGTTGGTCCCATTAGAAGAGCTTGGGGATATATCATTCTGTTCAGTGATGAGATTAAAACTTCACAGTAAGTTCAGCAGGGGGAAGCTTAATATGAAGAACTGTTAACTCCAATAGCAGACTAGAGTTATAAGGGTTTGGGTAGCAGGAAGAGAGCTCTAAGGAACATAGGAATAGCAGATATAAGGAGCAGCTGCTACCCCAAAGACTAGGATGGGGCACTTCACGGAGACCCTCCCAGCCACTCTGAACCAGGGCCAAGATCCAGATATTCCTACCTCACTGGGTGACAGAGAGGTCACCAAGGTGCCACACAAGCTAATGGAACTTGCTGGAAATCTGCCCTTAGTGTGCTCATGGGGTGCTTGTGCCATTAGAAAGGAGATAGATTCAGGTCAGACAACAGACTTCAGCTACAGAGAGCTTCACACACCAAGGGAAGGAACAAAGGCATGAGAACAAGAGAAGGGACTTGGGGTGTTCTCAATAATATAATTGATTCTGTCTTGCTGGAGCATACAGGACAAGGTGGGGAGAGGCACTAACAAAGTTGGATGGGGCAATACAAGTTGTTTAGTGCCTCAGATAACATGATGATTCATTTGGACTCTGTGTGGGTTATGGGGAGCCACTGAGTACTTCTAAGCCTCAGAATCAGATTTGTGATTTATATCAATAGTTTTGGTAGCAATGTGGAGAAAGAATTAGAAAAGGGGTGCATCCGAGCAAGGAGACAGATGAAGAGATCATTGAAACTATACAGGCCAGTGACTGAAAGGCAGGTGAAGGCAGTGGCAGTGCATGTTGTGAAAAGGAGGTAGGTTTTAAAGATATTAAAGAGGTGGAATGACTAGATCCTGGAGGCTGATCAGATGGAGCAAGGCTCTTAATGAGTGTTCATCATCAACTGATCAGTACAACCCAAACCCAAACTCCATCAACTTCGTAAACCTATCCTTTCTGGGAAACTGAGACAGTAGAGCTGGGGAGTTAAAAGCACGAACTCTGGAGCAGACTACCTTGGTTCAAATCCAGGCTCCCAACTCACTTGCTGTGAGACCTCTCGGGAAGCTAGTGTAACCACCCTGACCTCAGTATTTCCGGCATAAAGTAAAAAATAGGAAAACTATCAACTGAAAAGAGCTGTTTTCTGGGACGAAATTAGGTATATATAAGCCATTTAGAAGAGTGGCTGGTACATCCCATAAGTACTCAGTGGCACTGGCTAGTGTCATTTTTCTTGCACCAGCTGAAAATAACTTTGGGAATATAAGCTGTATTATTGTGCTTTATAAAACATGACACATTAAGAATACATGACAATAGCATTTAAGCATTCTTGCTTTCTGATGAAATCATTTTCTTCACTTGTTAACAAGAAGACAAAATTTAATCAGGAGGAGCAGCTTATGAAGGAAAGAAAATATTTAATCAAGAAGGCCAGCTTTAGGGAGCGCCTGGGTGGCTCAGTTGGTTAAGTGTCCGACTTTGGCTCAGGTCATGATCTCATGTTCGTGGGTTCAAGCCCCGCATAGGGCTCTGTGCAGACAGCTGGGAGCCTGGAGTCTGCTTTGAATTCTATGTCTCCCTCTCTCTCTGTCCCTCCCCTACTTGCACTCTGTCTCTGTCTCTCAAAAATAAACGTTAAAATCTTTTTTAAAAAGCCAGAGTTAGGAGGCAGAGACGTAAAATATGATGGTGCTGCGGTATCAGCAGTCACCCCAGAGTACATGATTAAACAAGTAAAGTAATAGAATGTGGAATCTTACATCTACTCATTTATTTACTTAGCCAACTACTGTTTCCAAGATAATATATATTTTTGAATGTTTATTTATTTATTTTGAGAGAGAGAGAGAGAGAGAGAGAGAGAGAGAGAGAGAGAGAGAGAGACAGAGGCAGAGAGTTCCAAGCAGGCTCTGTGCTGTCAGGGCAGAACCTGACACAGGGCTCTATCCCATGAACAGTGAGATCATGACTTGAGCTGAAACTCAGAATCAGATGCTTAACCGACTGGGCCACCCAGGTGCCCCCAAGACAATATTTTTAATTTAGCTGTAAAACTATATCCTAATAAGAGAATTATATAAGACTTATTAAATAGTTTAGTTCAGGTCACTTAAAATCCAATCAACCCCATATCCACAAGAGGATCCTGAAATGAGGTTAGTCTGTCCCAACAGGATTGAGGATCCTTACACCCTGATTTGTGGCCCCGGTATGGATGGTAAATTTTGATGGGAGAGCCAGGTGACACAGTCCAGGGGGGCGAAGGATCGACTCCTCAGTTCAGTACCCCCATCCCTATACATCTGCCTGACTCCTAGGAGCTGCTTAATAAGTATTGAATGACTACATGGATTCACAGACTACTTTTCGTATAATGAAGTAAATACATGAAGTTCCAATCAGGAAAATGGGAGACTGATTTAAAGAGCTGGTTGCCAACAATTTGACAAAGCTGTAGTCTGTGGAAGGCAGGCCTGCTTTAGGAATGGGGGTAGGGGCTATTTTGAACAATCTCTGTGAAAAGACCAAGATTTTAAGAGTTTTAAGTGACAAGCTCCGAAAATAATACCTAAATCCACTAACAAGGGAGAAAATTTTAATATCTTTTCTAGCTCTTTGAGGCTTTTCAGCTGTACCCTGCCCAAGCTGCCAATATTAAGGACAGATGTACCTGGTTGAGCAAAGAGTTCTCACTTTGGTGTTCACAGCCAGGCCTGCTGTGGGAGGAGAACAGTTGATTGTGATATCCAGGACTCCGAGGGCATTCTTAAGAAGGGAAGCTACAGCTGCTGCCTCTAAAGGCTTCCTTTATCAGCTCATTGGAAAAGACTTCCCAGTTCCGGACAGGCGCGTCTCTCAAGCTTCCCCCTTATAACACCTCCCCAGGAGCTCTGCTCTGCTTAGAGCCCTCACTGGCAGGCCTTCACTGTGAGGCTTCCACTCTCCCCAGTGCCTGGTCTGCAGATGTTCCAAGCGCCTTGCCTCTTGGAAATTATTTGGGAAAACATCTTCATTAGATGCTTTCCTTAACAGATACTCCGATACTTAGCTAGACGCTAAGTGACAGGTCAGTGTCTCTGTTTAAGGAGCTACTAATTCTTGCCAGTTATTCTAAGTGTTTGCTATTTTGCATTTCTTTCTTTGCTTTCCTACATATACAGAATACCTAGTTGGAGAAAAGAGTAGAGAAGAAGTCTTTGTTCCATTTCTGTCATATACTTTGATCTATTCAAGTTCTCTGTTTCTTTTTGTATTCGTATTGGCATTTTATATATTTAGAATTTATTGCAGATACAATTAAAATTCATTAGCATGAGAGGTTTTATCTTCATCTTTTTTATCTTACTGTTTAAATTATCTCTTGTTGATAGCCTCTTATGGGGTCTGGTTTTAGACGTTCCATCTGTTGGGGCATCTGGGTGGTTCAGCTGGTTAAACATCTAACTATTGATTTCGGCTCAGGGCATGATCTCAAGATTTGTGAGTTCAAACTCCACATTGGGTTCTGCGGTAACAGTGTGGAGCCTGCTTGGGATTCTCTGTCGGTCTCTCAAAAGTTCCATCTGAGAGTTTTTATCATAATTACAGTATTTAGCCCACTTATATTTATTTTCTTTTTTTTTTTTTTTTAATTTTTTTTTTCAACATTTTAAATTTATTTTTGGGACAGAGAGAGACAGAGCATGAACGGGGGAGGGGCAGAGAGAGAGGGAGACACAGAATCGGAAACAGGCTCCAGGCTCTGAGCCATCAGCCCAGAGCCTGACGCGGGGCTCGAACTCACGGACCGTGAGATCGTGACCTGGCTGAAGTCGGACGCTTAACCGACTGCGCCACCCAGGCGCCCCTATTTATTTTCTAATTGAGCTTAGCCATCTTCATTTTTTCATTTTTCATTTACAAAAACCTTCATTTCTTCTATAATTCTCACAATAACTTTGTGTAATATGTAAACATTATTACCTTCATTTTATTAAATGACATTGAGGGTCTGAAAGGTTAAGTGGCTTGCCTGGATCATAATGCAAACAAGTGACAGAGCTGGGGTTCAAACACAGAACGGTCTGACCCACAGCCTTCCTCACACATATTGACTCATATCTAACAACGTGGGACCTAGGGAGGTTTTCCTTTTTTTTAAGTTGTTTGTTTATTTATTTTGAGAGAGAGCATTGGGTAGGAGCAGAGAGCCAGAATCCCAATCAGGTTCAATGCTGTCAGCAGGGCTTGAACTCATGAACGGTGAGATCATGACCTGAGCTGACATCAAGAGTTGGATGCTTTAACCAATTGTGCCATCTAAGTGCTCTGAGAAAGTTTTTGGAGAAAGTGTCCTGAGTATTCTGTATAAGAACTGCCTTTTAAAGTGTTTGGCTTATATCCCTGTAATTTCCTTTAATCCAGACACCCAGAAAGAAAATATCATTGGCTCTGTTTAAAAAAAAACAAAAACAGGACCAATTTGGTTATTCTATTAATTTTGACTTCTCAGAAGAAGTGTCTGGTCACTGCCCTTTATTTCCCCCCTTTTCCTTCTTGTCCCTTCAGCATCCCCCCCACCATTTGTCTGCTCCCACCACTCTCTGCTATGGTCCCATTTCTTCCAGACCTTGGACTGATTCTGAACCCATGTTTCTACACGAGAAATTTGCATTACTTGACCTTTGGAGATCCTTGTAGATTAAAACTCTAAGTATGGCTAAGTCTACCTTTACACAGAGACCCCATCATTGGTGTTTCTTTTTAAAAGAACTTCACTAAATTAGAAACATAAATTCAAACCAGCATCTGGATTCTTCAGATACAGCCAATAAGAAAATGTAAGGTATAAAGCAACAAAACAGGTACTCCCAATTGGTCTGATTAATATTCAGTAAGAAGCCTGTTTTATATATGTATTAGAAAACAAATCCAAGATTTAGCTCCTTCTGAGATAATTATTTTGCTCTTTGCTGGAACCAGTTTTTATGTCCTCCGGAAAGATTTACAGCTCAAATAAGCAGCAGGAACAAATTAACTGCCAAGAACTGTCCTCTCCATGATGGTGTTGATAGCCGTGTTAAGATAATTACAAATCTATTAGAAAGTGAGACATCACTGATTTGTTGTTTTAAAGGTTTGAGGTATAAGATTCTAATTAAACTATGAAAATGCTTTATCTGGCCTATTCCATACCATAAAATGTAACTTGATTTGAGTCCCTAAAAAAGTATCTTTACACACAACAGTCCTTTTTTTTCAATGATTCTTACTGTTTTTCCTTGAGTATTATTAGAGCCTGGATAGGAATTGAACAAGACTAACATTGAGAAGTCAAATTATTTTATATTTTTTACAGTTAAGAGAAGATTCAGAATTTCCATAGGAGATGTGAATGGAAACTTAATTTTATGTGGAGTCTAGGTTACCAGCGTTCTCAATAACTTCCCTGGCTTGCTACAACTCTTAATAAAAATGGGTTAGCCTATTTAGTAAATTGAATGGCATGTCTACAGAGAAAAAGGTTGATGATCTCCATTATCATTGGTTTATATACACGATTCTCTTCCTCCACTCAGTGAAACTTGATAAGGATATTGAATTAGGTATCTTTGTGATTGTGTCAGGCTTAAACAAATGTAGATCTCTGTAGCTCAGAACTGTGTTAATCTCTGGCTTTTTCTAGCTGTTTTAGTGGTCCTTTGTATTTCCGCATTGTCAAACGATGAACTCCCTGTATGTTCCCTTTGGCTTGCTTCAAATACAAAGAGCTAATCAGAATTCTTCAGTAGGCCCTGCATTTTCTTCACTTCACATGACTGAGCTGCCTGCTCTTTTTCTGTTGCTTCTATTAGAAGATATCATTAGCAGAAGTCTGTCTACTAGGGTCCCTTTTTGTATAGAAGAACTTTTGATTGAGCAAACACATACCTGTTTTGTGCCTTACTCAGAATTTTGTTCTTGGTTATTTCCACTGACAAAATAGCAAGTTGACTGATGATGATGTCATGGATTACTTCATATCTCAATTTTAGTTTTAATTTAAATTGAGACCACAGGTGTTTAATGTTACCAGTTGTGGAAATCTTCACACTGTAGTAAAGTCATTCTGGAGGGGGCACCTGGGTGGCTCAGTTGGTGAAGTGCCAGCTTCTGCTGGGTCATGATCTCCTGGTTCATGAGTTCGAGCCCCACATCAGGCTCTCTTGTTGTCAGTGCAGAGCCTGCTTCAGATCCTCTGTCTCCCTCTCTCCACTCTCCCGCATGTGTGTGCTCTCCACTCTCCCGCATGTGTGTGCTCTCAAAAATAAATAAAAACATTAAAGTCATTCTGGAGAATGACTTTAGTACCACCCAAATCCTCAAGTCATTTATTTTATTTTTTTTAATGTTTTTTATTTTTGAGAGAGACCTAATGTGACTGGGGGAGGGGCAGAGAGGGAGACACAGAATCTGAAGCAGGCTCCAGGCTCTGAGCTCTCAGCATAGAGCCGACGCAGGGCTTGAACCCACTAACAGTGAGATCATGACCTGAGCCGAAATCGGAGCCACTCAGGCACCCACCAAATCCTCAAATCATCTGTAAAGGAGTTCTTAGTGAAATTCCTAATTCAAGTCTAAGACCTCTCTGCAAAAGTTGCATGATCCAGTTGGCAAGAATTGGAAGCAGGGCACATCATTAGGGAGGCATGCCTGCTCTCATTCTGCTCACCTGCATTCTACCCCCGCTGACACCACCTTCAGTGGCAACGAAGCTTCAGATTCACTTGCTTCTCCACGGGGTGTACAGCTCCTCTTTCCAGTGGATGGCAGGGTGTGAACTCAGTTCACAGTTACAGGCCGTTCAGCTGTGGCTGCAGAGATGTTGCCAAGAACTGTGGTTGCAGATTCAAGCGCACTCACGCTTCAGGGAATTCCTTCAGTTTTCGTTGGTGAAGCACTTCCTCCTGAAGATTTCTAGAATGTGTTTTCAAATTCCATGTTTTTTTCTTCCATCGATTTTCTTGTGTCTATGTGAAATTATTAGTCTGTATTCCTCATCAGAATCCTAACCCAATAAACGACAATTGATATAGTTCTAATGCTTCAAGAGTTCAGGCATTATCTTTTTGGGTACAAAATATCCTGTGTGTTGTGAAGAAATATTCTGATTATAAGTACTTATTAGTGGTACTTCTATTTTATTTAAATGTGAATCCCTAGGCATATTTTTTTTTAACAAATGACCATTTCTAACATGTTTAATATTTAAATTCTATCCATTGATAAATGTTCCTTATTACCTCAGGTGGAAGAGGCCTTGGAAGCTGTCAAAAATGCTACAAATGAACAAGACCTTGCAAATCGCTTTAAAGAATTTGGCAAAGAAATGGTGAAACTCAACTATGTAGCAGCAAGAAGACAACAGGTGGGGACAATTCAGGAAATGCTGGGGAGAAAATGTGTGTTTAAGTAACCTCCTAGCTTGGTAGGCTTAAACAACAAATCAGCCTTATCTGCTGGTTATCAAATAGCAAATGTCCTCAGAACCTGTGATCAACAAAGGTTGCTTATTACATGGGCCAGTTTTCATAGCATTGTGGGCCCTGGGGTTCTCTCTGCCCCCTGCCTACCTAGGGTAGGTCACAGGCCTCCTGTGTGACTGGTGGGAACCACTGTAACCTTTTTCCCACTGTAAGAAAAGCTCCCCAATCAAAAAAAAAAAAAAAAAAGAAAAGAAAAGAGAAAAAAAAAGGCGGGGAGAGTGGTTTCATATAGTGCAGTGGATGCTGTCTGAGCACCACCCTTTGCCCTCACTTTTTGTTTCCTAGCCCTGTAGACCCCATCATGCATATGCATAGCCCAAATGTGCAGCATGTTGAGTGACCCCTTTATGAAAGACAAGAAGACTATGCAAAGAAAACCAAGGAAAGGCAGAGAAGAAAATAAATGTGTGGGGGTTTGGGATAACACAGGTTAAGTGCGAGTTTCTCTGATGAAGGTGACTGACATAGTGTCTTCTGTCTTTCTTTTATCTAGAGCTAGCACTCAATTTAGTCTATTCTAGTTGTTTGTCAAGTACCATTAGGATTTTATCCTCAAGGAATTTGTTTTTAATTTTTTCCCCTAGGAAACACATCTCCAAATGCGAAAGGGTCAGTTAAAAATCCTTTACCCGTCCTCTTGACTGTTCCTAGAATTCTTCAACACGTAGGGCAATTCCTAGTGATTTAAGATGGTCTGTGACCAACAAAGTTTTATTCAACAAACATTTGTCGAGTGTTCTTCTGTGCCAGGTTGAAGGAATGTTGATATTACAAACTGGACCAAGATCTAGTTTCTGCCCCTAACATGCTTACAGTATTCTTTGTGTGAGAGACACACGCATGTGATTTGAGATTACTTGATGAAGTATTTTGTAATCAGCAAAACTCAAATGAGCTCTTGTGTGATATTCCAAAATGTAAGATGGGTAGGAGTGAAGTTACTCTGAAACACAAATGTGAGAACCAAGAAAGCTACTTAGCTGATTTAAACAACTGAGAAAAAAGCCATTGAATCTTGATCTTAGTGAACCACACGGGCAGTTGGGAAGAAAGGTAGGAGCCAGGACATTGGGAGTCTTGCAGAAGTCTTGGATTTTATTGTAAGTGGGTGGGTAGTATTTGAATATTTCAAAGTTTGATATCAATGTCTCAAATACGTATTTTAGCATTCTAAATATGTTGTGCAGAAGGGAATGGAAGAGGAGAGACCAGCTATATTTGGGGGGGGGCTGAAGTAGTCTAGGTGAAAGATGGTGGTCTTGATTCGTTTGCAGTGGTGGAAATGGAGGAAACTGCAAAGAATCCGAGTTTATTTTGAAAATAGAACTCTGAGGACCTGATGTTAAATTGGACATGTTAGGAAGTGACAGCAACCAGTTCAGTTCTAAGGTTCTGGTTTCAGCACATGAGTGAATGTTGGTAAATTTACAGAGATGGGAAAGACTGGGTCAGTTGGGTACAGAAATTAATATTTCATATTTAGATACATGGATTGTGAGATGCCTGTGAACTCTCCATGTAAAAATGTCAAATAGAAGAGAGTTCTGGGTTGGAGATGGAAACATCAGGTACTGGTGTGTATATAGATGTGTACTAAAATTCATGGACATGTATGAGATTTATGAGAATACCCGTAAGTATCATTTATTTCAGCAATACCTTATTTTTAATTAACTGCTAGTTCAGTCTCTTTCAAGAAAATTTAGAAAACAGGTAGAATTGGAAGAAGGAAAAAACCATAGAACACCCTACCACCCAAGAAAAAAGTGGTACAATTTTGGTATATTGTATTTTAGTTATTTATCTTCATATTTTAACATATTTATAATCATACTTTGCATACAAGTATGCATATTATGTTCTGGCTTTTCATTTATCTTGTAAATATTATTCATGTCATTTATTGAAAACTATAGTATCCAGAGTCTATCAAATAAATAAATGCTTCAGTCATTTACTTAACCAATTCTTCATAATTTAACATTTAGATTGTTTGCAGGGTTTTTTAATGTAATTAAGGAATGTTTCCTCAAATGTTTTTATGGGGAGAATCCCCCTTCCATCTCTTCCTTTTTTAAGTATAGGTACCCAGTAATATAATATGCAATTTCTGGACCAGAGTTCTGGAGGTTAAAAGGCTCTTCATGGCTAGTCGGGAGAAACCTTTCACTTTGAATGCATAGATAATTATCTGGCATAGAAAGTACACACACATGTTGGTTACCTATTGGTGTTCATGTTTAGGATCAAAAAGAAATGCCCTCAAACTAGAAATCATGTTGGCGGGCTAAATTCATTAGTGCATAAGCAAAAGAGGATAGATGGTTCAGTTAATTATTGTCAATCTGCCTTGACAATCCTAGATAACCAATAAATTGTGCTTGTCTCAAAGACGTTTTGACACACAAAAGAAAAGATACAATTGTTGCCAGGTCATTCATATAACACACACTGAATAAACAAATAGAAACTGAACCCCAGTGATTCAAATAACCTTCAACGAGGTTTTGAAACTGGAAAAATTTCTCTGAGATCCTCAGCTGGCAACCCTACATGGCCTCAGAGAGCAGCACTGCCTTTAACATTTCTGTAAATGATGTGAACATTTTCTTAACAATGCTCTTTAAAGCTGAAGATCAAGAGATTCCCCAGTAGTATTATTTTGACAGCCAAAACTAGGAAGGCACATCACCTTTGATCTATTTTTATTCCCTAAACTCAGTGATTGAGCTGCCATTAAAGATAGCTTTAAAAAAAATGAAATGAACCCTAGTCCGAACCTGATAATGAAGTGGCAGATATGCACTAAGCAAAAATCAGAAGAGTTTGATTTCCCATGTTTGTAATTGTCATTGAATATAGGGGCAAGCAATATCAGAAGACTGAAGTCTGGGTTTTCCTCTGCTGCTTAACTAACTCCTATCCATGCAGGCTACTTGTCTGTATCTTGGTTTTTACATTTTTCCCAGCAATATTTGAGTGCCTTTTATAGGCCAAACATTTGCTAATAAGTCAAGGGCCACTAAACAAGATCGGGTTTCCTGCTCTCAATAGATACAATACATGCTTAAATATGTAACTCCAGTACAGTATAATAAGTATTGATGATAGGAGGGGATAGGGGCTTGTGGGAGCAGATAGGAGACATCGCCTAGAGAGCTGGATGGAATAGGTTCCAGGAAGATGGGCCATGTTGAGTGAAAGGGTAGGGTAGAAGAGGAGTACTCCAGTATTTCATGCAGAAAGAACACCATACACAAAGTCTTGGCAGCTAGAGAGAGGACAAGGGAAGGTAGATGGTTTACAAACTTCACTGGAGTTCTGTGAGTCTGACTCAGAGTTCAATAACAAAGGTTTCCATGGCAAACTTCATGGATGTGACAGGTCTCATGTTTTGCACACACAGGAGCTGAAGGATCCTCACTGTCGGGATGAGATGGCAGCCGCCCGAGGGGCTCTAAAGAAGAATGCCACAATGCTGTACACAGCCTCCCAAGCATTTCTCCGCCACCCAGATGTTGCTGCCACCAGAGCCAACCGAGATTATGTGTTTAAACAAGTCCAGGAAGCCATTGCTGGCATCTCCAATGCTGCTCAAGCTACCTCGCCCACCGATGAAGCCAAAGGCCACACAGGCATCGGTGAGCTGGCTGCAGCTCTGAATGAGTTTGATGTAAGTGTCCCAGTGGTGCACACAGAGGGGTATACACTTGCATTGAAAAAAATGATTCGGGAATGAAGGGCCACAGTAGCATACATGAATTTACCCCTCGTAGAGGCTTAGGATAAAAGGTAAATTATATCCTATTTCTGTTGATGGGAATCCAACATAGTGGCAGAGCCTAGTTTTCTTGTATTCAAAGGATCTAACAACAATGTTGAAGAGGACCTGAGGTTAGGCAAGCAGAAGCCCTGTAAATCATTAACTTTTTTTTTTATCCCACTGGTTATTTAGGGACCATTCATCACTTGGATGATGATCTTTATTTTTAAGGGGACAAATGTCATAAGCAGTGTAGGTATAGGTTGCCTCTGTGTTGTGCCTGGGTGAAGAACTACCCTCAATGTCTTCATTTTAAATCATTGACAAACGTTGTTGCCCACTGATCCCACATGGGATCACCATCTTCCTTGAATAGACCCCTCTGGCTAATGCCTCTGCAGGACCCATGAATGACCCACATTCTGCACCTGCTGTTTCCGGGGGTGTGTCCCAATGAGCGAAGCAGTAGGAAGATGGCATCAAAGTGAATGGGAGGCATTCATGTAATCAGTACCCCAGGATGAGAGCCCTCACTTCTCCTGGATCAGGATATGGACCCACCTATGGGATGCTGGAATTCATCTGAGCTCGTTCTGTGTTCAGTGTGAGTCTAAGTGTGTTGTGAGAACTACCAAGATTTAAAATAGTTGGTATCTGCTTTCAAGTATTCTATTTCCCTGTAAGGAGATGGGAGAAGTAGAATGTATTAAATACCTTTCAAGTGATAAAACACAGTATTAAAGAAATTCATAAGAGAAAAATAGGTTACTTAACAGCTGTGGAGAAAGATGATGAGCTTGCTTTTGGATCTGTTGACATGAATTTTTGGCAGGAGGTGACTGACTGGCTAGAGAAGAGAATCGGGAATAAAGCAGTGATTGCTAGAGACCTAAAGCTGGAAGATCTAATGGAGGAATAATTATGATACTTGACCTAGCTCTTTTCCCAGAGGTGTCTCCTCTTTTAGTTTTTTCATTTAGTCAAAATATAATAGAGATAGCTTAGACCATATACTGTTTCCTATGTTTTTTTTTTTCTTTTTTTTTTTTTGGTCAAGATTAAATACAGTAAATTTAAAGTGACTACCACAGGATCGCCTGGGTGGCTCAGTTGGTTAAGTGTTGGGAGAGAAACTTAATAACTCACATATCACATTCAACTGATTTCATGCAAGTGACAGATTATATTTATTTAAAGATATCTGGAAATTTAGGGGCACCTGGGTGGCTCAGTTGGTTAAGTGTCCGGCTTCGGCTCAGGTCACGATCTAATGGTTTCTGGGTTTGGGCCTGGCTTTGGACTCTGTGCTGACAGCTTGGAGCCTGGTGACTGCTTCAGATTCTGTGTCTCCCTTTCTCTGCCCCTCCCCACTTGTGCTCACGCTCGCTCTCTCTTCCAAAAATAAATAAACATTTAAAAAAATATTAAGTATTTACCACAGGGATTGGGGGTTAATATGTAATTCACAAAGTTTGAGGAGACTCCATTGGAGCTAATAGAGTTCAGTAAGGTTATCAGTTTTAAAATAAACATATGTCCACAGATTTGCAAAGTGCAAAAACATAGAGTCATGGAAAAACAGATCCTATTTTTTAAAAAAATGATCCTGTTGATAGAAATGAAAAGTAGTTTGTTGGCTTTATTTTATTCCTCATTTCCTTATAAATGTTGGAAATAATCCTGATACAGATGTGGAGGACTAGATACAAACAAAACAAAAAAACTGAGTGGCAAGTTATACTTTTGGGTATGATATCACAATGATATCACAAGCCTGGGTAGGAAAACTATTGATTCTTAATTTTTACAATGTTCAGACAATCCCAATAAAAATTCTAAGAGTTCTTTTGCAACTTGACAGAGTAATGATGAAGTTTTTTTTCTGGACTAAGTATGAATAAGCCCACATTTTAAGGAGATGAAAATGAGCGGGTGATGTACTCGATATTAAAACATTCTAATGCTACATTAATTTTAAAAGTGTGCATTAGACCAAAAAATGCCTAGTCAAGTTAAACGGAATAGAAAATTGCAAACAATCTCCAATACAAAATTATTTTATGAAATGATAGTTTTTGAAATTAGTAGGTGGATTAGTCAGATTTTGACAAAACTATATTTTTATAATCCTATGTTAATTTCAAAAAGTAAACAGTAAACCCTGCCAGGACCTAGTAATAGGAGTAGAGGCACTGAATGCGGAGAACTCCCTGGAAGGACAGTCAGACCCTTCAGCTGCTGCCACCTTCTGCCCAAGCGTGAGGACTCCACCTTCCCATTTTCTTTTTATCCAGAACCTTCTCGCTGAAAGGAGCTTTTACTAAAAGTGAGGTTCACAATACAAAAGGCTTTGGGCTCCTAAAATAAAACTTAAGCCTGTATGGGGAAAATCTATTAGCAAAGTATGTTGGAAATACTTAAACATTTGAAATGTTGGTGTGTGTGTGTGTTGTTTATTTTATTTTATTTTATTTTATTTTTTAATGTTTATTTATTTTTAAATATGAAATTTATTGTCAAATTGGTTTCCATACAACACCCAGCGCTCATCCCAACAGATGCCCTCCTCAATACCCGTCACCTACCCTCTCCTCCCTCCCACCCCCCATCAACCCTCAGTTTGTTCTCAGTTTTTAAGAGTCTCTTATGTTTTGGCTTCCTCTCTCTCTAACCTCTTTTTTTTTTCTTTTTTTCTTTTTCTTCCCCTCCCCCATGGTCTTCTGTTAAGTTTCTCAGGATCCACATAAGAGTGAAAACATACGGTATCTTTCTCTGTATGACTTATTTCACTTAGCATCACACTCTCCAGTTGCATCCACATTGCTACAAAAGGCCATATTTCATTCTTTCTCATTGCCATGTAGTATTTTGTTTTTTTAACTGTAGTGATATGCTGTGCAAATATGGCTTTGGGAGGTTAATATAGAAATGTAAGTTTCTTACAGAACATGACCTATTAACTAAGTAATTCACTGTATTTTAGCTATTATACTAAGTAAATTTTATTAGTTAAAATAAGTGTATTATGTTTATTCTATGCTTATAGAATAGCAGACTACTCAATTATATATTAGCTAAGTATATTAATCAAGTAATATTTTATTAATAAATGTATACTGGTTCACAAACTATATAAATAACTAAAGCATTATCTAATGTTTAAAATTTTATTTCTCAGAGATTGACAAAAATCATCAGGGAGAACCATCTAAATTGGTGATTTATAGATAGTAATTCAATTGGGTATGGTTCCCTAAAAATTTAGTAAGTGCAATTTCAGTACTTTGTCAAAAATAGTAATGCTAATAAAGTATTACAGAATATGACCAGATATAAGGTAATTAGCCATTTGTAGATTTGTTGATTTTTTCCACCATTTGACACCAGCAAATCTAGACAGTCCTTAAGGATATTTGAAATTATCACTAAAAATTAATGTTCTCCTTCTCTTGGTGGCAGAATTCTCCATTTCTGTTCTTTAGTTGCATAATGAATACTTTTGTATTTTTTTTTATTCTGTGGACATATTGACTTGAAATTGATTTTTGAATTCAGACATCTGTCTTATATCCTAAAAGCTATTCTCAGATATTAAACAAATTGATACCACATTGGGAGGGAAACTCACTCAAACTTCCTGTGAATTAGTTTTCTGGCAATATCCCTTCCTGATGCTAGGTTTACTGACTTGCCAACATGAAGGAGATTTTAAAAAGTAAAGTATGTTTGAGATCCTGAAGTGAAAGGAACTAGAGAAATACACAAGTCCATTGTGAGCATGGCTAGCATGCCTTAATGTTCAATTTCAAGCACGATTTGTATTAGTCATCAGTATGCAAAACCCAGTTTTATGGGCGGTAGGATGCAGAAGTGATGTAAAGTTTGATAGCTGACTAAAAACAAGGTAAAAATTAGTATTTTTACGTTAATTTGTTAAGTTGTAGGATTGATTTTTTTTTTTTTAATCAAGGTAGTTAAAATTGTGGCTCAATGCATGGTGACCTATTTTCTGGCACTATTTTTCTGCCTACGTGAAGAGTTGATGTAGTGATTTATGAAGCAAAGGAATGAAGAAAAAACCCAGGATTTTAACAACTTGAAACTGTCAAGGGAGTTTCTAATGATAAAATAGCAAAGAGAAAATGATTGCTAATCAATGGAAAAATCAGCCTCTGTTTAAAATGTGGCAGCTTGAGGTAGTTAATTTTATTGGGTGAAACTACTAAGGAATGCTAAAAAGAATTTTAAAAATATAATGACTACTCAGAAATAAATCTTATTAAAATGTCTATTTTACTGCCAGAAAACTTGAAAGAGTGAGAGAGAGGAAAATTAAAAGTTATTCCTACAGAATTTCTATTTTAAAGAGAAGAGAGTATACTATATCTTGTTTTTTGAAGCTTCTTTTGTAGATGAAGGCACTTGAGAAAAATGGAAATTAACACCATTCATGACCCAGTCTTTATAATGGGTAGCTATTTGCATTTTAAACGTTGGTTTTAAATCAGATAGTAAGTAAACATGATCTCAAATTCCTCTAACTTTATTACCTTCTTACTTGTGAATTTTCTTACTTTTCCCCACCTGCCCTGGGTATTTGCTTGATTAGTAATTATTTTCTTGGCCATTTAGTTTCTCTTTCTCCACTAGGAGAAATTCCCTCAGCCTATAGAAAAATGTATTTCTCTTCTACAGTCTAAGAAGAAAATAAAGCATTAGTCTACTATATTTACCATTTTTCTCATACTTCACTCTTCTCCTTACACAGTTCTTTAAGAACAGTTCTTAAGTCAATTCCAGTCCTTGTTTCCATGTCTTGGCTACCACTAGCTCTTCCCTTTTTGAGCCTTGTCATCCAACTTTTACTGCCCCTCCTCTGTAACTCTGTGTTTGAATCTTTAAGGACCCCCAAGTCTATGTGCTTTCACTTGCTAGTTCTCAACTACTTTAAATTTAGAATGGGGGGGGGGTGAATTTTAATAGCATTAACCATATTCTTTTTTTTTTCTTCATATTATTTCTGATTTGCAAGATTTATTTTTACTTGAAGAGTAGGACAATCTGACCTCAACTACATTGAGTGAAATGTCACCATGACATACCAATGCTACATACATTGCCCTTGCTATTTCTACCTGATTTTTCATACCCTCTTCCCGCTGGTATTTCTTCCATTTTTTCCCTCTTCTTTCTTTTTAAGTATAATTGTGTGGATCTAATTGTAATTCTCTTACTGCTGGTATTCAGTGGATAGAAGTGTTGGAATGTGAGCATAAGACATCATGGAGCATCTGCATCACAGGCCAATGAGGATAGGAAAACTCTTTATCTGACAAGGTTAGGGCACATAGACCAACTGCACTGATGGGAGAATTGTCCTCTGGGGAGCATCCATGTTACGGTGGTCACTGCCCTAAGGTGAACTATGTGCACTTTTCAGGTATATATGGACAATCTAGGAGATCTAGTTGGAAAAACGTGGTTAAGAAACAGGAGTAAGATGGTAACTCATTTCATAGCAAGACCCCAGCCCATTTTTGGGACATGGAGGTTTCTGGACACCCAAGCATAATAACCCTAGCCCAGGGTTTAGAACCCAGGGTTTGAATACAGGCCCAGTGGAGAGCTGGAGTGCTAATACAGGTATCTTATATAAGAAGACCAAATGCATGACCTCGTGCAGACCTATGCTTCAGGAGAGTAAAGAAGTAGAGTTTTTCAGTTGGCACCCTACTCTAAACATCTCTCTTAATACCTTTTGAATAGTGAGATTAATTCTTAGGTTCTCCTGTTGAAACCCTGATCCCTTAAGGAGCCGTGAACCAGAATTCTGGCTGGCTCAATGATTCTTAAAGGGTTTTATTGACTCATGGTCTCTCCAAGGAGGCAAGAAGGAATGCTTTCTTAAAGTAGTACATTTTCACAGAGCATCTTGTTGAGTTCCTTCCCAGTTCTAACCCTCCCTTTTACTGTGGAAATCAACATAGTTCTTTCTTAGAGAGGCTTACCCTAGGTCTCCTCTTCTCCTGTGATACTCTGTAAAGTCATTCTGACTGCAGACATGTGGGAACACTCACATTAGGTTATGGAAAAGGTAAGCTTCCTATGTATTACATTAGCATGAGGACAGAAAAAAGAGGAGAAATCCCTGAAAAAATACTGTAAACATACTGATGAAGAAAATTCAACATACAGCTTATGTCCTAAAGCAGTTAGCAAGAAGCAAACCAAATGCATAAAAATGAAAGCCAGTAAGTAGAACCATTTAGCTTCTGGAAAGCAATTTTGGGTTCCTAATTCAGGTACTAAAAAGAGGAAGAAGGCAAATTCAGCAACTTTCTGTCTGAGTTTATGCCAATATTTTTTGAAGGCTTAACATCTGTAGAGTTGTATCTGTTGTTCTTTAATGCTTTTATTGGTACTTTTTTTTTTTAAGTAAGCTCTATTCCCAACATAGGGCTTGAACTCGCAACCCTAATAACAAGAGTCGTATGCTCTACTGACTGAGCCAGTCTGGCACCCCTATTCGTACTCTTCAATAATCTCTGCCATATTCCTATCAAATGGTTCCCATTTAATGGCCTCTGGAAGTAGCCCAGGATATTGGGAAGAGCTCAGGACTTGGATTGCAATTTTAAGAATGTGTGACCTTGGGGGCGCCTGGGTGGTGCAGTCGGTTAAGCGTCCGACTTCAGCCAGGTCACGATCTCACGGTCCGTGAGTTCGAGCCCCGCGTCAGGCTCTGGGCTGATGGCTCAGAGCCTGGAGCCTGTTTCCAATTCTGTGTCTCCCTCTCTCTCTGCCCCTCCCCTGTTCATGCTCTGTCTCTCTCTGTCCCAAAAATAAATAAATGTTGAAAAAAAAATTAAAAAAAAAAAAAAAGAATGTGTGACCTTGGATTGCGGAGATAGTATCTCCAGGCCTTGGAAAAAGATTTAGCTACAGGATAGCTAAGATGATTAAGAGTATACAGTATGCCAAGTGAGATGTAAGAAGGAAGGACTGCAAGGTATAAAGGAGTAATACTCTGTAAACAGGTATAGTTACTGCGATGCATAAATGATGTGCTATACACTTACCTATGTAGTATGCACCTACATACTAGTGTGTGTTGGGGGATGGGTAAAATTAGGAAGAATCAAATCATAGAAGATTTCCTGGAGGAGGCAGTGCCTGAGTAGGAATTAACATGCTGATGTGTGAATGAGTATTTCTCAGAAAGAACACCATTTCATGTGGCAGCATTATTCAGTAAAATACTCAGTTCTGGAACCCAGGAATGAGGAGAAATCTGGCTGAGTGAGCTGGAGGCAGATCCTGGGGTGCTCTGTAGGCCTTGCAAGGCAAAGGGCTGAGCTTCAACCTGAAGGCATTAGGAAGTTGCTGGTGCTCTAGGCAGGGGAATGCATGGTCAAATTTGTGTTTTTAAAGTGACCTCTGCCTACAGGGTGGAGAATGGACTCAGAAGGGGCAAAGCTGTAGTGTAGAAGGGTGGTTATGGTGAACAAGGTGACCAGTGCCCTAAATCCATTGTTGGAGGAGGAATGGGATAAATGGGTGGGTCTGAACCATGTTGAGGGAGGAGAATGAACAGGCCTTGACAACTGTACTTTTCGTTTTCATGTATCAAAAGTTAATGTTTTGTACAGTAATCTTTAGTTAAAAAGACAAAACATTTTTTAATTCCAACTATGAAATCTGGGGAAGTTTCAGTTGTTTGTGGGATATTTGATTTTTTGCATAAAAAAACCTTCTTACACTTTTTTTTTCTGGCTCTTTAATTCACATATATACACAACAGTATGATTATTAAATGCCTAGTAATTTACATAGATCTATATTTTGGATAATTTAAACTCTACATCTAGGATTTTCCTGATTTAGTTTAAGTTATTTATATGTAATTGAGCTTTCATCAGTATGTGCTTACTAATGCACATTTTACTTTTTAAAAACTAAATTTTAGACACACTTTTAAAAAAATGGGACATGGATTTTCCCATCTGAGAGGACATAGTATCAATAACTGGGGGTTAGTAGGGTCCAGTGATTCTCATCTTTTCTACAGATACTATCACAATTTACTGCCTCTAAATCTGTCTGCTCTTTTCTACTCTGGCAAATTATACTCTTGAAAATGGCCTTTTAAGCTTTTCTGGCTTAATGTGGTATTACAGCATTCGTTATCATGCACTGACATCTGGTGGCCAAATCGAACATTAGGAACACTCCAGTGCATTTCTGTATGCCTGTAAACCTAGCACAACCTAAATATGGGCCAAGACTCTGGATGTAAATACGGAGAAGGTGAACTCTGCCTTCATAGAACTGTCAGTCAGCTTTAGGCACCCATCTGCACACTAAAATTATGCAATTTTATGCAAAATTATGCAAAACTAGCTCTAGGAAAGTGGTAAAGGTGGATACAGAGGCAGATGAGTTTGCAAGAAGAGAAGCTCCAGGCAGGAGGTAGAGCTGAGGGTCATTCTGCTGGCTGTGTGTGGGACCAGGTCAGCCAACATCAACCAACAACATATTCTCTGCTTCCTGAGTCATACTACATGCCTCCCCAGGACCAGTTTATCCAGTATCCTCATTTTTTGTCCAAGAAATCTTACTGTGGGATACTGACCCCTCCAATGGCTTCTTGTCTGCAAACAGCTTTAGTTTAAGGTGTTGTAAACCAGGAATATTTTCTGATCGTATCATTTAAATTTTTATTTTCTTAAAAGCTATTTCAAGGAACTATCCCAAGACAATTTAATTTTCTCTTCTATATTTCACTTAGTAAATATGGAGCTACAAAAATCATTGAGAAAAAAACAATATGATTTGAAATATTTGAAAGTTGTATTTGAAATCTCAAATCCTTATTAGCCTCCATGTTGTCTGTAATTAAAATCATTATATTTTCAATCTTTTTATTTCTTTTCACAAGAGAAAATGAAAGAATCTTTTTTTCACCGAATAATGTTTTCCTTTTTTTAAAATTTTTTTTTTAATGTTTATTTTTGAAGGAGAGAGGCAGAGCGTGAGTGGGGGAGGGGCAGAGAGAGAGAGGGAGACACAGAATCTGAAGCAGGCTTCAGACTCTGGGCTGTCAGCACAGAGCCCAATGCGGGGCTCGAACTCATAAGCTATGAGATCATGACCTGAGCTGAAGTTGGATGCCCAACCGCCTGAGCCACCCAGGTGCCCCAATAATGTTTTCCTTTGAGAATATTGGCAGATTCTGTGCATATGAGCTCACCTTTATTTCAAATAATTAGTTCTAAATGTAACTGATTATTGGTGTAATGGATCATCATATTCTACATTGTCTAAACGTGGGATGGCAAATACCATGTTGATTATCATCTAATTAGTTACACTTTAAAATTGGGGAACCAAATGAGCTCTTTTATCTAGTGAACTATTTAGTGGTGAAAAATAGGATTTATTTAAAATATTGACCGGGGCACCTGGGTGGCGCAGTCGGTTAAGCGTCCGACTTCAGCCAGGTCACGAGCTCGTGGTCCGTGAGTTCGAGCCCCGTGTCGGGCTCTGGGCTGATGACTCAGAGCCTGGAGCCTGTTTCCGATTCTGTGTCTCCCTCTCTGCCCCTCCCCCATTCATGCTCTGTCTCTCTCTGTCCCAAAAATAAATAAAAAACGTTGAAAAAAAATAAAAAAAAATATTGACCTCCTTAGTCTTAGTTTTTTTCGTGATTTCTTACATTAGAAGTGCTTGTCTTAGCCCTTCAGGATTATACCTGTCCCTTTTATGCACTCTCCATGTTACAAGTAGGCATATATTCAGTACTCATTTATAGGATTTGGTTTGATTCCGTGATGAAGTAAACACGTGTGCTCATGCACACACACACCTGCTCCTCCCCCCTAAAAATACTAATTTTGATTTCTTATTAACCAAACTCCTTAATATACATCCTGAACTTCTCCGACAGTATTTTCTGGAAACTTTACTGTAACCTACTGAGTCCCATTGTTTATTTATCCAAATGTTCTCTGGGGCTGTTTTGTTCTTACTGCACACATTCATTGAGCTAAGAATGGAGGGGAACGGTTACCCACAGATGCAAGTGTGGTAGTAAATTTGTCAGGTGGCTAACATCACTGATGCAAGTGTAGTAGTAAATTTGTCAGGTGCACGACTGGGGCACGCCATGCTAGTTGTCCTTGTTACAGTGGTCATACTTGTGGACAATGGCACAGCATGGCGTAGGACAAACAGAACAAGCTTGTGTTTATTTTTTTTTTAAACGTTTATTTTTGAGACAGAGACAGAGCATGAACAGGGGAGGGACAGAGAGAGAGAGGGAGACACAGAGTCTGAAACAGGCTCCAGGCTCTGAGCAGTCAGCACAGAGCCCGACGCGGGGCTCGAACTCACGGACCGTGAGATCATGACCTGAGACGGAGTCGGATGCTTAAGCGACCGAGCCACCTAGGCGCCCCAACAAGCTTGTGTTTAAATCTGACCATACAACTCTTCCCTCCTTGCCTTTGTTTCTGCATCTATAAAATGGGGTAAAAATGGTGACTTACCAAGATGGTGATAATAGTTATATGGGATAAACATTCTTAGGTGCCTCATCCTTGGTGGGCACTTAGAAATGCTAGTTGTCTTTTTCTCCTACTTCTCTTAACAGAAGTCACAGACAGATGTCTTCCATCCAAAGTTACTGTGGAAACTATTGGCTAGAAAATGCTTAGAGAACAGTTCCTAACTGACAAGTTTGTTCTTCCTTGGTCACATCCAGACCTCCAAGGAAAGTCTGGCCAAAGTGTAGATTAAATTACCCCCTGGCCTAAGAATTAATTTCTTAAAATTTTTTATTGCAGTATAGTTGACACATAATGTTATATTAGTTTCAAGTGTGCAACATTGATTCAACAGTTCCATACATTATACAGTACTGACTATACTAAGTCTAGCTACCATCTGTCACCATACAACATTATTACATACCATTGATTATACTCCCTATGCTGTACTCCTCCTCATGCTTGTGACTTAAAGTTGAACTTTAGTACATCTCAATCCCCTTCACCTATTTTGTCCAAATCCCCCTCCCCCTCCCTCTGGCAAACACCAGTACCCTTCAGTCCATTTCTGGTTTGTTTTGTTAGGTTCCACACATAACTGAAATCATATGGTATTTGTATTCCTCTGCCTGACTTACTTCACTTAGCATAATACCTTCTATGTCCATCCATATTGTTGCAAATGGCAGAATCTCATTCTATTTTTACAGCTAAGTAATATTCCTGTGTGTGTGTACACGCATATGTACACAGCACATCTTCTTTATCCATCTATTGATGGACATTTCAGTTGCTTCCATATCTTGGCTATTGTAAATAATGCTACAGTGAACATAGGGGTTCATACGTCTTTTCAAATTAGTGTTTGTTTTCTTTGGCTAAATAGTAGTAGAATTATTGGATCATATAGTATTTCTGTGTTTAATTTTTTGAGGAGCTTCCATACTGTTTTCATAGTGATTGTACCAATTTACATTCCCACCAACAGTGTACAAGGGTTCCCTTTCTCCAAGGATAATTTTTTTTAATGTTTGTCTATTTTGAGAGTGAGAGAGGAGGAGCAGAGAGAGTGCAAATCTCAATCAGTTTCCGTACTGTCAGAGCAGAGCCTGAGGTAGGGCTTGATCTCACAACTGTGAGCTGAAATCAACAGTTGGACCCTTGACTGACTAAGCCACTCATGTGCTCCTCTCCAAGGATGAATTTTAAAGAGTGAAATCATAAGTCTAGTGCTAGCACTAGGAATGTAGGTTTCTCCCTTGTGTTTATTTGGTAATTCGCATTGCTTCTGATGTGGTGAAAGACCCCTTTATCTTCCTATTAAATATCAGAGTTATTCAGAGAAGGAAAAGAGTCGCTGACAGAAAGGGGTAAAAATGGAAGATGAAATGATGGCAAAGATTGGTGTTCTTCCTTCATCCAAGAACCACAACGCAAAGGAATATATAATTATTTTTTAACATGTTCTACCCAGGTGATAACTCTCTACCACAGTTAATTAGCAAGGCATGACACTTGTTTTAAAAAGCCTAATACAAAAGATAAGGAAAAAACACTGTGAAAAGACATTATTAATGCCTACACTTAATGCTCAGCTTTTCTATCGCCAATATTCTCTTAAAAACCTCCAGGATTAAACCCCTCAGTTGTGATGAGGAGAAGACTGGATCCATATTCCTGGAATAGAACATAGAGTCGTAAATCAGAGGGAATTTCTAATACTTGGATGATACAGAGAATCAAAGATTAGTAATAATCTCCTTTTATTGTTGAGTTCATATAACCCAATTTGTAAAATAACCCAATTTAGGAGTGCAGAAAGTGATTTCCGAAGAACTCACTTAGTTCAAAGTGATAGAAATAATTATCCTTCTAGCCCAAGTATGGATATGTCTTTCTGTTTCAGAGGTATTGGCCAAGAATGGTACACTAAGTGCTGTCCTCTCAATTTCTATTAGGTCCCTAAAAATACTCCCCCCACAATAATGGTGCAATCTAAATATAAGAATGTGCTTGTGGGGTGCCTGGGTGGCTCAGTTGGTTGAGCGCCCAACTCAGGCTTATGATTCATGGGATTGAGCCCTGCATCAGGCTCTGTGCAGACAGCTGACAGCTTGGAGCCTGCTTTGGATTCTGTATTTCCTTTCTCTGCCCCCCACTCACACTGCTTGCTTACTCGCTCTCTCTCAAAACTAAACAAACACTAAAAAAAAAAAAAAAAGAAGAAGAAGAAGAAGAAGAATGTGCTTGCTATGCAGGTGCGGCTTCCAGACAGGTCCTGTCTTCTCCCTCTCTTACTAGTTTGCCTCTCCTACAGCTTTTCTTTGAAGAAATTCTGCAGCTGACATGCTTGTCTCCCAGGCCCATGCTTTTAGTATATTCTCTGAAAGGATGAGACACACACGTACATCTGTCTGAGGTGTCTTCCTGTCCTCTTCGTACTTCATGCTTAGCCTTCATCATACTTCTTAAGCTTATTCTGATTGCTGAGGGCCACTAAGCTGGTAATGACCTTGGTGTTATTTTTTTTTAAGTTTATTTATCTTTAAAAATTTTTTTTCCAACGTTTATTTATTTTTGGGACAGAGAGAGACAGAGCATGAACGGGGGAGGGGCAGAGAGAGAGGGAGACACAGAATCGGAACCAGGCTCCAGGCTCTGAGCCATCAGCCCAGAGCCTGATGCGGGGCTCGAACTCACGGGCCGCGAGATCGTGACCTGGCTGAAGTCGGACGCTTAACCGACTGCGCCACCCAGGCGCCCCTAAGTTTATTTATCTTGAGAGAGAGTGTGAGTGGGGGAGGAGCAGATAGGGAGAGAGAGCATCCCAAGCAGGCTCTGTACCCAGAGTGGAGCCCCACGCAGGGCTAGATCTCAAGACCGCGAGATCACAACCTGAGTAGATACCAAGAATTGGAGGCTTAACTGAGCCGCCTAGGAACCTCTTCTTGGTGTTATTTTCTTTTACTTTTCCTTCTCAGTTTTTGATGTATGTTTAGAAATTTAAAAATAAGCTTTCTTGATCATATATTGTATATAATGTACACAATTTTTTCTACATAAGAAAAAAGCTGTGATCTTTCCTCCTTTCATTTTTCTTTTGTTCTAAATCCATCTTACAGCTTCATTTCTTCCAGGAGATGCTTATGTATATTATTTGAAAGACCAAATGAATTCCTAGTTGGGAAGTTTGAACTAATTGCAGTGACCCCCTAGGATACTTTCTAAACCTAGCAAAACTGACCAGATTTGCACATAAGTTAAGAATCTTCTTTACCTGAAAACAAGTATTACTCTGAAGAATATTTGCATATATTGGTTTGAATGAATGCTGTGAAAATTTTTAAATCCTCCATTTGCTCAAAATAGTCTTTTTTGGCATAGCATTTAAACAGAAGCATCATCAACCAGAAAAGTTTTCTCAGAAATTTCTTTCATTTTTTTTAAACAAAGATCTCTGACAGATGTGAAGAAAGATGTCATTTGTGGATATCTGATGTAGATCTCCTAGGGTGAAAAAGGTAATGTGCTTGATCTGTTACTAGCCTCCTAAATGTGGCTGCCCTTTGGTCTGTGGATACAGGCTGGTTTTATTTTCACACTCTCTCAAGCCTCACATACCAGAATCACTTTTAAAATCTGGAGCAGCAAAATAAGCCGAAAGTGACACAAGGAGGATGCAGACTTAATACCAACATTCTAGGGGCGCCTGGGTGTCTCAGTCGGTTAAGTGTTCAACTTCAGCTCAGGTCATGACCTCACATTTTTCAAGTTTGAGTCCCACGTGGGGCTCTGTGCTGACAGCTCAGAGCCTGGAGCCTGCTTTGGGTTCTGTGTCTCCCTTTCTCTCTACCTCTCCCCTGCTCATGCTTTGTCTCTGTCTCTCCAAGTAAATGAACGCTAAGGAAAAATTTAATACTAACACTCTAGCACCTAAGAAATCACTTCCCTGCAGTAGGTAAATTTGAAAAAAAAAATTGTAGTGAAAATACCCAATAAACCTGAATGTATGTTTTATGTGAATATATATGAGTATGAATTATAACATATATAAACTCACACCAGATGTTTATGGTTTTTCTTTGGCTTGTGATGACTGTTAAGGGTTTATTCACCCATATTTCTTCCCAAACTTTGACAAGTGATTCCTTAATCAAAAACTATATTTTACTTGAAAATATTGGAAACTGTTCACAGATATACTGCAAACATAAAAATAATCAATACCTCTATGTTCTTTAAGCTTCACCTGCTGTTAGTGTTTTACCCCATTTACTGTGTTGTGTGTGTGTGTTCTCTCTTTGTCCTTCAGGCACACAGACTCCTTAATTGTCAAATGGGTAAAGTCAGCTTTATTATATATGCTTACACACATAACAGACACTCTTTCCCTAATTATTTCTACTAAAAATTACAGATTTAAAAAAAATTAACATTTATTTATTATTGAGAGACAGAAAGACATAGAGCATGAGTCACAGAGGGGTAGAGAGACGGGGAGACACAGAATCTGAAGCAGGCTCCAGGCTCAGAGCTGTCAGCACAGAGCCCGATGCGGGGCTCAAACTCACGAACTGTGAGATCATGACCTGAGCCGAAGTCGGTCACCTAACTGACTGAGCCACCCAGGTGCCCCCAGAATTACAGATTTTTTAAAAGGGTTGACACCAGCACACGTATTAATTTGCTAGTTTTGCCTGGTTCAAAGTGTTATTTGATGAAGGCCTGTGGGTACGACACAATCTTCCCAAATACGGTCTTTACACAGTAACATCCATAAAAAAAAAAAAAAAAACTGTGTCAGGGTGCCTGGGTGGCTCAGTCGGTTAAAGCGTCAACTTCAGCTCAGGTCATGATCTCACAGTCTGTGGGTTCGAGCCCCACGTCAGGCTCTGTGCTGACAGCTCAGAGCCTGGAGCCTGCTTTGGATTCTGTGTCTCCATCTCTTTCTGCCCCTCCCCCGCTTGTGCTTTGTCTTCTCTGTCTCTCAAAAATAAATATTAAAAAATGTTTTTTAAAACTTGGGTCTTTGTAACTAGAAGGTTAGAGCAATCAGCTACCTAAGTTTGACTGACCTGAGTCAAGTTTGTTCCTGGTTGATCATGGTATAATATTGCATACTTGTTTTCAAGCATTTTATAAAGTTTAAGAAACATTTAAAATGTGGGGGAAAAAGTGATGTTCAATTAGATGGTGTGAACAAAGAAAACTTAGGACATTTTCATAAGGCACTAAGTATTCTTGAGGAGTAAGAGGGAGCGAAACCTGCAGAATCTATTCATTTCTGAAGCTAATTCATCGCAAAGGCTTTTTTGTTCTTGGGAGCTCCATAAAACTTCAGAGTTGGTAAAGACACTGGAGGTCATGTGGTTAACTTACCATAAGATAGAAAGTCTGTACCTAGCATCCCTCATAGGTGGACCTTCTGCCTTTGCAAGATATTATTGGGAGGAAATCACTGGGGGTAATTTCTTGTTGTATTTTACAGAAGCTCTAATATTTGAGAAATAATGTTCCTTTTTACACCGAAATTTCCTAAGTAAATTTCCAAAGCACCTCATCTGTCCCGCCTTCGTTAGCCTTTATCACATTTTATAAGGGTCATAAATACAAGTCTTACTTGCAAGATAGGGCTGGGAAATCCTTGAGGAGAAAATTCTATTGCAGTCTCCTCCACCCAGTCATCTTTCACCCATGATTAGTAGTTAATAAATATTTTGGAGTACTTGATTCTGCCACATCTTCCTGCCATATCTTGACAGTGGCCTAGCAAGTGGTTTTCTTTCCATCCTTCCAACCTTCTTCAGCCCATTTTCTCACATTGCTACTAACTTCTTTCTAAAAACCAGAAGTGTCCATGTTTCTCTTCTGCTCTGTCTGACAAGAAAATTTAAAATTCTTTCTAGTGTCCCCACACAATACGGGTAGATCAGCTGTTGTTCATGGGTCTGGAAGCAGAGGAAGCCATTAGTCTTGTGTTTCAAATGGGACTAACTTGGTTACCTCTCTGTCTTTCCTGGTGCTTGAGCAGGTCTCTAAGCCTTCGTGTCTCCATTGGTAAAACGGTTACCTAGGTTGGTTATTAGAATTAATGGCATCATCTACAAAAACATTTTGTAGACTGGTTGAGGCAAACACTAAAACATGAGTTAACCCAGGTGCTAGTGAGATACAGTTTTTATTAAATTTTTGCATTAAAAATTTTTTAACATTGATTTCTTTTTGGAAAATGATCTACATTCAGTTCTTTGGTTAAAAGTTAGATACTGAGTTTCAAGGTTTGCTACTTTAACAAACTTTATATTATAAATTCAGTAGATATTGACAAATCTTCTGAAATAGACTCTACAATATTAGATATTTATAGTCAAAGGTAAAGAACTGCATTCAAATTGCCACACACTTGAAAAAGCGAATTAAAGTTTTATTATTGGTGAAACCTATGCTAAAAAATAAGGTATAAAACTGGTGTGTACTTGTGTTAGACCCAAACCCGTCAAATAGTTTCCCAAATCATGTCAAGTAACTTTGATTTACCATCTATTTCTTTTACTAATGCCAATAATACTAATTCTGCAGTTTGTTTGTTGTGGTCCTCTGAAGTCCATTGTGTTTTATTTATGATTGTGCATTTATAATTATGCAAATATGAATTGCACACAGATTAATTTTATCTGAGCATAATTGTTATGTACGATAAAATAGTCATCCTTTAGTGACCACTCTTTATATTCCTATGTAAGGAGTAACTAATTTAAAATCAGTACCTGGAGGGTATCTGTGTGCAGGAATGGACTGGGGAAAAGTGGAGAGATCCTTTGGAATTCCTATGCAATTTTCTATCTGTGTGCCATACTTAAGCTTTGCACAGCCTTGTAAATTACAGTAAGGAAGGGCTAATTTTATCATCACGTAACTGCTGCCAGGCTGGAGCAGAATATTCTAGCAGATAAATAGCTGTGGCAAAACCACACCCATTGTTAATAGTTTAAATTCATGTCGTACAGGCCTTACACAGGTGCCATGTGCAGAATAGATAAGTGGTGGGGAGAGCTGAGCCATTAATTTTTCCATTGAGATGTTGGCAAGGGTGAGGGGTGAGAGGCTATAGGGAAAAGCAAGAGGAGTCTCAGTGGCAGAAAGAACATAGCAATATCGATAAATTGAGAGAGACTAAAAGAAGAGACCAAAAGGAACTAACAATTAGTACTACACGCTGAGGTAAACAGCCCTTATCCAGCCAACAAAGCTAACACAGCTGCCTTTCCTTAGCAGATTGCTGAAAAGTAATAAGACTTTTCCTGTCTTTCAAGCAACTCCAACCCATGCCTTTCCACATGGAGTTTTTCATGAACAGTTAAAAGAAGCAGCAGATGTCCAAGTTTTTCATGTGTTTTAATAATTCCTATCCTTTTGAATTGTGTCCCATTAAAGAAATTACTTTGTGGTAGCAGTTTCAGTTCTGGTACATAACACTGCCTCACACTTAGTAAGCTCTCAAGCAGTGTTTGCGAAATTAAGAATATTGATGAAGGAATGACAGTACCTGCTGGATAGCAGATGAGGCCAAGTGAGTCAGTCAGTTTGGCCAAAGGGTTGTGATTACTGTCAGAACTTACATTTAAGGAAGGAGAAAAGGTACTGATATAGTGAAAAGTTGTTGATAATAATTTAATAATTTAATATAATAATAATTTAATATCATACATAATTTAAAATGATACATAATAATTATAGCAATAGAATAATAGCTATTTGACCTTGCCATGTACTTTAGCAAGGTCAAAGGTTAGGTTAGAATCAATATATCTTTTATCTTGGAATCTTCGATTTTGGAGAGCTTAAAGTCATCAAGCCATCTGCCTTAGGAACCAGCCACTTGGGTATGTTTAACTTTGGAGCTAACCCTTGTCATCCTAAAGCATCTCTTTCCACAGATGACTTCTTCCTTCAACATCCTGTTCCCTTGGACTTCCATGAATAACCTCATTTTGCTTCATTTTTTTCTTGCCTCTGACCATTATACCTCAGTATCCTTGGTTTTCTCTTCTTTCCTGCCACCTAAATAAGGCTTTTCCCTAGAGCTCTGTCCTTTGCCCCACCTGATTCCCACTAAACAGCCTCTTTTCTTGGAATCTCTTGTACCCTACATCTGTTTCTCTAGTACCAACCTCTCCCGAGCTCCAGACTTATGTCCGGCTGCATATGTGACATGTTAATTTGGATGACTTCAAGCATCTAAAAAGGTTCTCAGACTAAATCTAGTTGTTGTTTTTTTTTTTTTTTTAATCTCTAATCAATGCTAAATTTTCTTGTATTTTTCTTTTAGCTAAAGGTACTGTCTTTTTTTTTAATGTGATCATTCAGTCCAGAAAATTGAGAGTCTTCTCCACTCTCCTCCTCAGTTTATCTTGAAATCCTCTGACTCAGTTCCTTTTACAACTCTTGCTTTGGCCTCACACCTTCATCTTTGACCACTGGCTAGTTCAGGCCCATGTATTTTGCCTGGATCATTGCGATAATTTCCTAACTGCTTGTCCTGCCCCCCCTCCCAACTTCTTCCCTTATATTCCATTATCTCTGACAGTCTGCCTTTGAAAAAATACAAACAGGGTGCTTTGCATTATTTACCAGCAAAATTCCATCTTCAGGATAAACTTTAAAGTTCTTAGCATGGCATCAGATTATTTCAGTAGGCCCCTGACTACCTCTCTCATTTCCTATCCTACTTTTCTTTGCCTTCCATTCTATGTTCTGTTACAATTGTTTGTTGTCAGATGTAGAGTGGCTATTTCGTTTGTGTGCTGCTGCTCATGGTATTTTCTCTGTCTGAACTTCCTTCTCTTTTTAACCTAATATATTTATATTCCTCTGTCTTTGAGTAGCTTAGTTTTTGAAGCTTAATTCTCTAAACAATGAAACCACTGTTACTTTGATGTTAGTATTATACTTGGTGCATATTAATATTAAATATGTTACTATGTCTCTGGTTTCATGTTTCCAAATGTGAGCACGGGGAGATTAAAAACCAGGTCTCATTTATATTTTCATCTGCACAGTTAGCACACAGACATGACATAAATGTTTCTTGAATGGGTACCGAAATGAATATGCTCACTGTTTTGATCTTAGTGGCTATGATTTATCCACTTAAAATTTCTTCTTAGCTTTCTGGACTATTGCCATATGCTATATTCTCTACAATAGATGTTCCATGTCTTCATGACCATTGTTATGTTCCAAAAGAAATTCATGATCTTCTGGGTTGGGTTAACCCTTTTCAGGTATCTGTTTTCTTGTGTTATAAAAAGAATCTATGTAATTGAACTTGTTGCCAGTAGATGTACATTAAAATACAGAGTTCACAAGAGTACATGACATTCTCATTAGACACAAAGAATATTTTTTGAGCCATGCTATGGTATTTGAAAAGCAATTAACATATTGCACATTATTCCTGTGAGACACAAACTGTTTCTTTCCCATTTTAATTTGCCTGCTTAAAAAAAGACAGAAAAAGATAGATGAGTTTACACTCAAGGTGTATGACTTTCCCTTGTGACCAATGAGCCAATTTCCTTTTCATATTTGCAGAATATTGATACAATTATTCTTTCATCAGACATGAAATTTGAGTGTATAACCAGTTTGTGGAAATCACCTAGTAATTTATTAGGTTGATAACAGTAATTAAGTCATAATTGCTTCTGAGAAATATAAATTGACTTTCTCTTTTAAATGGATAATTTAACATTCCAAACCACAGACCTGTAGTGTAACTAATTTCTGGGATAAGAAGTTTGTTTCTCCTATTATTAAACTAAAAAAAAAAAAAAAAAATTCAACCTTTGATAATCCAGTAACGAATTATGCAGTTGCTGAATTCTTGGGTTCGTGTTATATCTTCATTCTTTTCTCTTGTTGCTATTTTTTTTTAATATTTATTTATTTTTGAGAGAGAGTGAGAGAGAGAGAGAGAGCACGAGCAGGGGAGGCACAGAGAGAGACGGAGACACAGAATCTGAAGCAGGCTCCAGGCTCTGAGTTGTCAGCACAGAGCCTGACGCAGGGCTCAAACTCACAAACTGTGAGATCACGACCTGAGCTGAAGTCGGATGTCTAACTGACTGAGCCACCCAGGCGCCCCTAATCTTTTTTTTATATTTAAGGACATCACAGTGGAGGGAATTTTAGATAGAACTGGGACGTGTTGGTAGGACCATGGATTTTTCAATGATTGGACATGTGAAGACTGTACTTTCAGGGATTGTTTCTAAAGTTTGTCACTAGAGAAGTTTCTCTAAGTGTGGAGTCCCTGAAAGCATGAGGAGGAGGAATAGTGTCCCTTCCTGACTGTGAAGCTGACTCTGGGTGTTGTTTCTACAGCTGCCCTTGTCATTGATGATTGTTCCCTCCTCCTTTGGGGGACTAAGAGGAAAGTGGCCCATTGTCTGAGTAGTTTCTCTAAAAAAAGAATTTATTTATTTATTTATTTATTTATTTATTTATTTATTTATTTATTTATTTATTTATTTTTAAATGATGGGATCTAGCAGTGGCCTTGGGACACTGTTATTTTTTTTTTTTTAACCTTTATTTTGAGACAGAGAGAGACAGAGCATGAACAGGGGAGGGTCAGAGAGAGGGAGACACAGAATCCGAAGCAGGCTCCAGGCTCCGAGCTGTCAGCACACAGCCTGACACGGGGCTCTAACTCACAGACTGGGAGATCATGACCTGAGCCGAAGTAGGACACTTAACCAACTGAGCCACCCAGGCGCCCCCTCTAAAAAAGAATTTAAATAAATAAATGTAAAAGACATTCTTTGCCCATAAACCATACAAAAATGCATAGCCAGGCCTAACTTGGCTCATAAGCCATTGCTAACTGACCCTGGTTTAATCAAACCTGCATGTGAGACTTTCAAGTACGTGACGTTCCTGCTCTCAGTAACACTCCCCTCTTCACATAAACCGTCTATACTTAGGTGCACACGTTGTGAATGCTTATTGGTGTAGCTCCTACCCTCTGGAAGTTCAGAAAAGCTCCTTTTTCAGATAAATCGGGATCAAGGATTTTACAGTGGCGGTTCACCAACTGGAGGATTTAGTGGCCTCAGCTAGTCTGCCTCACACTGACCACGGAAGTGACGTTTGTCATCACAAGAGGTGATGTACCCCATGTCAGTAATTCTGAATCTCAAGCTCACTGAGCCACGTCAAATATCAGGGTAGACCAATAGGTGCTTCCCTGACTGAAGGGCCACCCACCTGGATTCATCTGCAAATACTAGGTTCACTATAAGTGCCATGTAATGCTCCAGAGGCCTTTTGATAAAAGTAGGAAAAATGATATTTTTGTTTATGAACCCTAAATCATCTGTTAATCATCAAGTATTTATCTGCTTGTGTGTGAAGCACTCAGCTGGGTCCAGAAGATACTCAATTGTAAGGAAAGCTTCCTAATCGGTGTGTGTGCGTTCTCTCTCTCTCTCTCTCTCTCTCTCTCTCTCTCTCTCTCACTCACACACACACACACACACACACTCTCACACACACACACACACCGCTAATAATACATAACTAACCACTAACAATACACCACTAACAATAATGTCACATAAGAGTCATATGGGTAGGCTGGATAAATGACAAGGAGTTCAATAATGGGACTTGAGAGAACCTTGTACACGCAGAGGAGTCTTATCTGAGAAGGGTCCAATGGGAGCTTCACAGAAGCAACAAGGAGGAAGGCACTGGAACATTTAACAGAATAGTTAACTGTGGGAACACATGAAACATCATGGGGATGGAGTGAGGCAGTCGGGGACTTCTGTGGCTGGATCCAGTGGTTCACGAGGGGAGTCCTGGGGGATGAAGTTTGAGAAGCAGGGACTGGTGTCAAATTGTTGAGAATCTTGAAGGCTGGGGTGGGGGGACCTTGAACATGAAGTAATCATCGTGAGCTTGAATTTCTTTTGGCTATACTTGCTGAAAATGACATCCTGATTGGAGGAAAATTGTAACACATGGCTTAGTTATATAGGGGATTTTGACATATTTTCAAAGGAGATGATGGAAATAGAGAACCACCAGGTGAGATTATAGCATCTTAAATTGTCAGATGGTTGGTGATTAGGTAGTTGGGGAGGCATTGACGATTTGGGGCCAGTGGGGTAATATGATTCAACAGAATTTTGAGAGTGGTTTGTTGGGGGGAAAAGAGTTGCACAAGAAAAGAGACGAATTTGGAGTCTTGATAGTGGAATCAATGGGAGGTGATAGTGGTCTGAATAGGGAATGGGGAACATAATGACAATGGAAATATGCACTATTACATTAAGAAAGCTATTTCAAATGGCCTAATCGCTAATATTTATTAATTCTATGTGTCCTATACTCTTCAAGCTTTTTACATAAATTATTAGCAATCCTACAGTCTAGATACTGATATGCTGCTAGTTCTATTTTTCAAATGAAGAAACCCTCATCATTTAAGCAGCCTGCTCAGCTAGAAGTTACAGCTAACAGGAGTTGCGGTCAGGATTTGAATCCCCACCGTCTAACTCTGTACTGTTTAACCCCTGGCCTTAGATTCTCCTGATGCTTGATGTTTCAACAAAAGTCCCCGAGAAGATGTGGCTCCAAGTACAGGGGCTTTGGAGGCAGAGACTAGAGGTTTTTACTGTGTGGTCTTCAAGTCACTTACCCTGTTCGAGATGCCTTGCCTTTATTTTTGTAAAGTGAGATTTCCTCACTGGTTCTGGTTTCTCGTTAGTGCACCAGGAGACTAGAGCGAGATTATGGGTTTCTGTTTCCCTCCTGATTCTGCTTTTCTTCCATAGAAATGAGGACGTTAGGCTTTGGAGGGTGAGGAATTTGTTCTTAAACATGTTATGCTTGAGGTGATGGACGTCCCGAGGGCGATGTTCAGTGTGCAGCCAGCAGTAGGTATAAATAAGGGTCTGGGCCTCAAAGGGTCAGAACTGCACGTGGAACTTAAGTTCTCATTCACAAGCAGGTGGCGGCTAAGGCATGGAAAGCATTGAGCTCTCTAAGAAAGAGGTGTTGAGAGAACTTCTGAGGACAAGGAGCAGGACCTTGCGATATACCAGCTACTGGGGTAGAGTGAGGAAGAAGAAATGAGGAAGAAGAAGAGGAGGAGCCCTGAGAGGGGTATAAGGAGAACCACAGTAAAGCAGAGCTTGTTAAGCATGGGCGAGTCAACTTGAGGAGTGGATGGCAAATTGTGGTAAGTCCCACGTGCAGTGCAGAGAGGATGAGAGCTGAATTAAAAAGATGGTTGGGGCACCTGGGTGGCTCAGTCAGTCACCCTGCTCTTGATTTTGGCTCAGGTTGTGATCTCACAGTTTCTGGTATAGAGCCCTGCATTGCCCAGTCTCTTTGCTGGCATCACGGAGACTGCTTGGGATTCTCTCTCTCCTCTTTCAAAATAAATAAATAACCTTAAAACAAAAAAGTTGACAATGTAGAGAGTTGAAGGAGAGAAAAGAGACTGTGACTGTATTTTCAGCAAGAGGGTAAAGTAAGTTTTCTTTTTTTGGCTCTCTAAATATTTGATTCAATTAAATGCATTTTGGTCACTGGCTTTCCTGTCAGTGCATAAGGTAAAACTAAGGATGATTACCTTTGCCCTGCTTTACTGTGGTTAGTTGTCAACCACTGTTCTTGTCAGAACTTGAAACTATGGTCATGAAACGCCCACAGCAACTCAGCAACATTCACAGGTGGAATTAGGGAAAATGCAGCCAGCTTCCACTGGCCTACAACGTCAGGTAGGGACATCCCATAACTGGACTTTCACTCATTGTTTGTTGTGCTTTAACTTTAGTAAATAACTCTGTCTTCCTAAATAATCAGTTTCTCCTCTCAAATGAAATTCCTGTGCGCTTAGATTTCTCTTAAAAAAAATTAAATACCTAAGAATAAAACGTGCTGTATAATTATCAAGTCATTATCATTGTCATTTATTTCCAATTAAACTGAGCTGTTTAATTGCAAATAATATCTTAAGTAGATAAATGGAATAATTAGTTTATTTTTAAGTATATGCCTGAGAAGAAAGAGAGGAAATCAATAAGGTACTGTGCAATTTTAAGTCAAATCTAAAACGGAGGTTAGAGGTTTTTTGTTTGTTTGTTTTTGTAGCTTAATAAAACATAGATAATTAAAACTCAAAGTCCTTAATGTTTTCCATTCCAAATGTTACCTCAATTAGGCCAAGAGAAACTTTTCCTGCAAAGATAGAAAGATTCTCATCAGGAGAGCTTGGCACAGAATGAAAAGATGAAAATGTTTCTGTGTTAATTATTGATACACTACAGGGAGAATGAATGTTCAACACTGAACGAATAACATGCTTTTGATTTAGAAACCCCAGTTAATTTATTAAAGTGGTCTTGATTTATGCTTTTATCTTAGACTTCAGTCTTTAAAAGAAGTATTTAAGGCACTTAGAGTCAGAATTATGATCATGCTTCATTGTCCATAGCTGGCTTTCATCCTCCATTGTCAGTGCTATGAAATTCCATTATTTTCCCTTTGTCAGTAGACATTTTAATGGGCAACTCAGAGACTGCCTTGGGGGTTACTAGTCAGATATTGTTAAGGGGATAACAGACCTCGTTTAGATAACACTGTAGTAAATAGTTAATAAGTATTGCCAGGATTTGCTCACTTGTTTTGTTTCTGATTGCATCAGTATTTCACAATAATTAATACAGCAATAACATTAGATGTGTTAACACACCTTAATCCCACTAGGGCTCTCTGAGACCTTCTGTGATCTAGACCATTTCTAAGAGGCATGAAGCTGTAAACTAACCCAAAACTTGGGTTTCCTTAGGCACACTCAGTCTCTTCAAATTTCACCGAGGCTAAGGCCCTGTGGCCGCCAGACAAAACAGCCTTGTACTCTTTCAAAACAGAGGGACTGTCGAATTTTAAACTAGGGAGACAGGGAGGGAGGAAGGAAGGAAGGAAGGGCTGTGGTAGAAGTGAAACAGGACCTGCCCAGTGATCCCGGAGACCAGGTGAAAGACTTAAATCTGCAGAGTCAAATAGGGGAGTGAGCGGAGGATGAAGGTACAGGGGAAAGGAAGTGAAGACACGTACACATTTTTTCCCTGGGAAAAAGCTCTTTTTTCTTTTTTCCTGGGAAAAGCTCAGAATAATTAAAGGAGACATAGTGCCTCACTTAACCATGCCTTGTTCTTGAGATTTCCTGATTAACTGCTTTAATTACTTCATATCAGAATGACTTGCTTTTTTAAAAGAATGTCTGACTGATGTTATCTTCCTTCAGATTTTTTTTTTAAGATCTTCAGAAAAGGAAAGTGAATAACTGCACAAAGGCCTGTTGACTTTGTTTCCTACTTGTTTGATTCAGAATAGTTACTTTGCACAGCAGCTGGTGAGGATCTGGTGTATATGAGGTAGAACAGCACAAGTTATTATTATTTTTTTTTTTTTTGGTTGCTACCTTGAACTATGAAGGTAGTAAAAATCCCAGGACACATTTATCTTCCCGGGTTGTCACAGACAACTAAGAAAGCCACAGGATTTTTTCATACCATTAGCATTTGCTTTTGGCCTTTTCCATGTTTATAAGATTAGACTTGGGGCAATGAATCATTAAATCAGTACATAATTTATTTCATAAAATTGTTTTCTTTTTTGGAATTTTGAAAATTCTGTATGTATTTGAGATGACTAAGTTATTATCTAAAGGGTTTAACTGACATTGAGAGCCAGAAAATCTGAAGATCATAAGTAAAATTTTGTCCCACTTTTCAACAAGCAGTTTCTTGGTTCCTAAAGAAAAAAAAAAGTTTGACCTTTCTCATCTGGGCATTAAGAATCTTGGGAACTTAATATGTGAGTATAAAACCACTCCATTGGAGTTAGGTATATGCTAGAGCCTTTCTTTTTCTTTCTTTTTTAATGTTTATTTTTAAGAGAGAGAGACACAGAGGACGAGCAGGGGAGGGGCAGAGAGGGGAGGACACAAAATCTGAAGCAGGCTCTAGGCTGACAGCAGCAAGCCCCATGCGGAGCTCAAACTCCCAAACCCTGAGGTCATGACATGAGCCGAAGTCGGACACTTAACCCACTGAGCCACCCAGGTGCCCCTATGCTAGAGTCTCTCTTCTGGTGTAACTATAGCTAAACACTTTACTGTTATGCTCCAGATTTTACTTGGTATGTCATGCTTGCTCAGTTATGGCTTTGAGTGCAATTAGATACAAATTCAGCTTAAAGATACTTAATTCCGGGCCAAAGAAAGACTAAGATATATTTGTGTTTCACCTCTTGGTAGGACAAATATAATACATGCATACTACTTTGAAACAGATGAGTAATTACAAATAGGATGAACTAGCATTTGAGAGCTTTTATCCCTGGTAATCGTTGACTGTTTGCATACCTTCTTAAAGTGTATAAAACAACCATGTACTACCACCATTGAGTATCTGAGATGAAGTGGTTATTTCATTAATTTCCTCATGGTGATTGGCATCATGCATGCCAAAGGATACATGAAAGAAACAATGTAATACAGTGGCTAGATCATAGACTCTGGAGCTGTAGGGAATGTGTTGCAATTTCAGCTCTGCATTTTGCTCTGAGGCTGGACAATTACTTCTCTCCTTAAGCACTTTACTTGCTTCCTCTAATGGACATCTAAGTGCATTTTTTTCCTTGTGTTTTGTTTTGCAATTCTTGTTATTGTAAATTGGGTCTTACCATTGGATATTCCTTGTATATATGAAGGCAGTTAATTTTGCATATTGATACAAGTGGCTTTGTGAAAAAATTAATTTGTAGTGAGTTTTTGGTTGATTCTTATTTTTTCCAAGTTACTAGGTATAACATCTCCAAAAATTATTTTATCTTCTTCTTTCAACTTAAAAAAAATTTTTTTTTAATGGTTATTCATTTTTTGATAGAGACAGAGCATGAGTGGGGGAGGGGCAGAGAGAGAGGGAGACACAGAATCCGAAGCAGGCCCCAGGCTCTGAACTACAGCACAGAGCCTGATGCGGGGCTTGAATGCACGTACCGTGAGATCATGACCTGAGCCGGATTGGACGCCCAATCGACTGAGCCACCCAGGCACCCCGTCTTTCAACTTTTAATGCCCATTCTTTACCTTTCCTGTTTTCTAGAACCTTCAGAAACATTAAATAATTTTTATAAATTTGCAATTTTTTTTGTTTTGTTTCAACATTAGTCAGATTGCTTCTATTATTTTACATTGAGTCTGTGGCTTTTGGATTAATGTATTTGTAAATGTGTACAGCCCACAGATATGCACACATGGATGCCTGATTTATCACTAGTAACTTCTTAGCTTTCAAACTCAATGGGTATTTTCAGTCTTGATCTTACTTGCTCTCTTTGTAGACTTCCCTACTGTTTTGTCAACTGTGCTCATGAAATCTCTGGGATCTAGTCAGAACTCTCTGGCCATTCTTAGTATCATTTGTGAGCTCCTTTTGTCTATTATACATTGAGGGCTTCCTGATGTTGTGTCTTGGACTCACTATTCATGCTGTTATTTTCCCTGGGGATATTGTATCCATTTTCATGGCTTCTGCTGCCGCCTTTATTCTGATGGTCCTGCATCTTTATAGATGGCCCTTTTTCATACCCTTGCAGCCAACTTTCCACCAGACTTTTCCACATAAACGAAACACAGGCATGTTAAACCTACTCTTCTTCACCTGCTATCTTTTATGATTGTCAAGGTCAGCAAATGTTTTCTTAAAGGATCAGTCATAAATATTCCAAGCTTTGTGGGCCACACAGTCTCTGTCCAAACGTTTCAGTTCTGCCATTGTAGTGTGAAAATGGCCAGTATGTAAATGAACAGGCCTGGTTGTGTTCTAATAAAACTTTATTTACAAAATAGGAAGCTGACATCCAGGATATAGCTTGCTGGCTCCTGCCCTGTGCATGTTGCCCATGCTATAAATTTAGGTTTTATCTTTGATGGTTTATTCTTTATTCTCATAGCATGTATATCTTCAAATTTTGCAGGTTGAATTGTGTCCTGCAGTATGTACTCTTTATCTGCATAAATACGATCTTGTACTCTCCCCATTTTTTGGGGGGGTTCTAAAGGCTTGGCAATTGCTCTGAAGAATTCTACTTTTAGTCCTGCCAAAGCTAATTCCCTAACTGCCAGAGGAAGCTTTCTAAAACCAACCAGGATTATATGACTCTCATGTTTCAAACTCTTGATGACTCTTCATTGTCTGAAGTAGGGTTGACAAAGTGAAAGCTTGCTAACATGGCATAGAAGTCTCTCAGAATATGTGGGCTCTTTTCACAAACTCTGTCTCCAATTCCTATTTTGGTCCATTCACATCTTTGGAGAAGCAAATGCCAAGGTAAGTGGGATCAGATACATAAGATTTTCCTGTGAAGGGTAAAGTGGGAGAGGACCAGCAGAATCAGCTGAGAGAGATTTTTGACTGCAGTGCAGGTCAAACCCTTGTGCAAGGAGAGCAAGAAGAAATGGATTTTGTAGGAAGAGCCTCAACACAGTTGTGACAATGTCTCAGGCCAGAGGAAAATCCAGATCAGGAGCAGAGGTTGCCTGTTGGGCAAGTCCCCATCATGCAAAAGCGGCCTGACTGAGCTTGGCAATTGACAAAGGCTACCTGGGGTCAAGTGTGACTTCTTATGGAACGGTGATGGATCTATAGGTGCACAGATGGAAGCAGTCCATTAACTGTGCTCACGTGGAAGTTTCTCTTAAAGGAGAACTGATTGGGGCACCTCCATGGCACCAAACCTGTGACTTCATGCTTGACACTTCAGCTTCAATAAACCTCTTGTGATATTCTTCATATGCCATGATATCCTTCATCTCCATGCATTTGTTCCCAATTCCTGCCCCTGACTTTGCTTGGTCAAGTACTTTTCCTGCTTCTTGCCTCAGCTAAGGGATAATCTCCGGAAACATGTCTTTACCTCCCACCTCCCAAATTGCCATTACTCAGTGATCCCTCAGCATCATTGGTATGTTCTCCAAATTAGGATTGGTTGTGCATGCTTTTGGTTTTATTTTTGAGTGGACAGTAAACCTCTTGAAATAAAGGATTATTTAGTCTCTGCCTTCAGATATCCATACCAACTGATGCCAATTTTGGAATGAATGGTTGTACTCTCAGTTAGTTATTGGACAAGGTGACCCACACGACACAAAACAGTATGACAGATGATACTCATGCCATTATATTTGGTTTAGGAGAGTTGCATAGCTGACGTATGAAATAGTTTTTTTTTTTTTATGATTGTGATTAATTAGAATCATTTCAGCCAATTGTGGGCAATCTGATATAGCAATGCTGGGCTTAAAGTCAAAAGACTTGTGTACAAATCCTGAGGTCAAATCCTGAATGACCATGGCACAACATCCCTGGTGTCATTTTTTTCTCTTCCATTAGATAGAGATAGTAATATCAAGAGCACAGAATTGTAGATCTCTCAAACCATTTGTAATGTATACAGCCTCTTGCTTTACAGAGGTCTCTTGGCTGCCTCCTACTGTACCAGCCTGCATCAGGCATGACTCATTATCCCATGATTGTACTGAAACTGAGATCACATAACTCCCTGTAGAGAGAATGGACGATAGCTGTGATTCAAAAGCAGGTGTCTTCTAATAATGGTATGTGAGGTGAAGAAGGTATATGTATTATTCTGGGTACTGGTCTTAAACTGTATGGACTCCTAAATTATTTCAGGTTAAATTTTTTATAGAATTCAACAGTGGAAATAATGGGCGATCAATTATGTAATAGACCATTACTCCACTGACTTACTTGATGGAAGAATAGTATCCTAGCTTTCTTTGCTTGGGGATGAATTGTTATGGCTGCTGTCTTTAAGGCTCTTCTTTCCAATTGCCACTCCTTAAACTGTAAGAATGAAACAATCATTTTCTAAAAGTAAAGATGTTAATAAAGAACACGATAAGTAAAACTCACAAAACACAAAATATTATGCAAGTCAAAAAAGCAGAATAAAAATAGAGGACATAGAAAGAAATTAAAGTCTCATTTTTAAAAAGAAAAAGATTGAGAAATTTAGGCCTGCCATTTTAAAATGAGCTAAAATGACAATATAAGATGGAACTAAGAGATCAAAAGGATAAAAAGATTAAATGAGCTTAAAGAAGGCAAACAAGAGACTTAGACATTTAAAATGTAAAATCTCAGTGGATTAAAATAAGTCAGAATAGTAGGAAACAGTATAAAATTCTATCACAGGGGCGCACCTTTGTCTAAAGGCAGAGAGAAAGCCTTGGCCTTGCCCTTCTCTGGTGTTAGCATGTTACCAACTTAAAATACTCCATGACCAGGAGAGTTTTGATCCAGAACGCTGCTACGCCCCTTCCCGCCAGAAGAGGGCAGCCGCACAGAGAGTCGAAGACAGGCTGTCCTGATGCAGGAAAGAGGCTTTTTACATGTCTGAAATGACCCTGAAGTGTGCTAGCAGAGACACCTGCTAGGTGTTTAAGTCATTCCCAAATACTGCAGAAGCAAATATTTCTCCCTCTCTCAGCTTTGACATTCATTCTTTCTATTTCTTGGTCAGGATTCAGTTCGAGGAGTTTTTTTTCCTACTGCTTTAGCAACTATAAATAGAGTCTTTTCTTCTAGTCCTTAAGCCTCTGGATTCATTTGGCTGTGTGTGCGTGCGTGCGTGTTTTCTTATTTTTTAAAGCCTGTTTGAGATATGGCTAGTTTTCTGAACACATACCCATCATCCACACAACCAACCCATGAGCCCTCCCTTAGACCACACATCACCCCCCTCCGCCCATTACATACAACATAAAGCCACCCACTCAGAAACACACATAGGCAATGCACACACACCCATGCACACTTCCCTTTACCTTTATGCCTGTTCTCTCCTGAGTGACTTCTCCCTGGCAGCCCTTCCTGTCTATCGTTGCAATGCTTCCTGTCTCCACCCCAGATACAGAAGAGAATATTGTACATTTACTGTTTCTTTTCCGGGGAAATTGTTTGAAACATTTTTCCCCTGTAATCTATAAATAATGAATAATTCCATTAGAAATGTGATGAACAGTGTAATTTTTATGCGGCGTTTTTCAAGCTCACTGCCTTGGTGCATTTACTCTCATGACAGCCTTGGGTCGTGGCAAGTGGGAAGATCATTCCGCTGACGTTTCCATGTTTCCTAAAGTGTGTTCCTGGGTTGTCCTAGGTAATGCATACATTGTAAACGGAACCCTCTCTTTGCTCAAACAGGTCTGAGGAATGCTGCTGTAAACTGACTTCTTTAATGCATAACTCCCCTAAAGCATGTCATGTGATAATTTCCTCTGAGCCTTGCAGTATTTTCAAAACATATTGGCCAGGGAAACCTTATTTTTTCATCAAAACATTACATCTCTAAGCTCAGTGTTCCATGGAAAATAATTTAGAAAGTAATGTTCTAATGACAGTAGTACATTTTCCTCTGTTCTGCACAGAAACTGTTTCACAGTTGATCTTACTGAAGAGTTCAAATTTACCTCTGTATATTTCCATCAAATTGGCACTTCTTTATATTTTTAGTACAACATATAATAAAAAAAAAATCTGTGATAGAACTGGTATATGATGCTGAAGAGTCTCCTGAAACCTCTAAGCAGAACGAATGATTTTCATTATGTTTTATGTGAATAGGAGTTTCTGCAAGAGTTCTTAGAGGGGCACCTGGCTGACTCAGTCAGTTGAGCATCTGACTCTTGATTTTGGCTCAGGTCATGATCCCACGGTCGTTGGATGGAGCCTCACATCAGGCCCTACCCTGAGCCTGGAGCCTGGAGCCTGCTTGGGATATTCCTTGTGTCTCTCTGTCTCTCCTTCTCTCCCTTCTCTCTCTCCTCTCTCTCCCTCTGCCCCTCTTCTCTGCTCATGCACATGTGCTATCTCTCTAAAAGAAAAAAAATTCTTTGAAGATCAATAATCTCTATAAAAGAAAATAGTCTGATTATATCTTCATCAGGTGTTTAGTTAATCAGTACTTAATGCATGTTACATGATAAAGTTATCATAAATGCATTAATCAAAAGCAGTAGAAAGAGGGAGTGAGAAAGAGAATTCAAAGGGATGCCCTTGGGAAGAGTCACTGTGGATACAGCTCCGGTACAGATAGCCAGTGTGGCAGGAACACCAATGTTCTCCTTGCAGCCTTCCTTTGGGTATCTCCCATCATGATATACCCTGCAAAGCCATCCACTATACTGAGGCCTCTTCGTGATTTTTTGACACTGTTGGGAGGGTTACTAGTGTACAAGATACAGGGTCTGAGTAGCACTATTCTGAGTTAAGTAAGAAGCTTCTTCTTTCTAAGATCTAAGTGCAAATGTGAAGGTGGTCTTTAAGCCAAAACCCACTACAGGATAGCTTATCTTCTGTTTGCACAAGCTCGTGCATTTGCCTTCTACACTGAAGAGAGAGCTTTGATCAATGAGTAATTACCTAGGAAATCCAAGATGCCAGGGGACCTCCGACCTTGTCTCTGTCTAGTGGATGCTTCTTTCTTCCAAGTCACCACCTGCTTGCACTCATTCCTCAGGACCTCCTAGCCTTTGTGCTGACAGCATCTTCCTTTATAACAGGAATCAGAGAGTCAGAGCCACCGATGTGTTGAGCACAAATTTCAGCAACTACCCTTAGGATACTTTGGAGGGTCAGGGCACACTTTACCAGAGCACATAGTCAAACTTATTTAGTAAAAACTAAGCAATTATTTTATATTCCTTTAGAAGAAAATCACAGAAGTGTCTTTCATGGTCTCCACTGTCTTTTTAGCACTAAGCACTCTAGTAGGCAATATGAGTTTTTAAAATTTGACGAACATTTAAGTAATTATGTGATCAAAGGACATAGCAATGAAATGGCAGTCCTGCCATAGGATCCTAGGGTCGTTAGACCATTGACTCCATTACCACCACTCCGGTCCTTGGACCTCTGAGTGTGCATCTCCAGTGAACGTGAGCATACCATTTGCTACAGCAGGTCTTTGCACTCTACTTAACGTTGTTAGAATGATCTTCCTTGTTCTGAGCAGAAAAGGGGTCCCTAGTGGAAACCAACCATTGGGAAAAGTCCGCTTTGCCTCTATTTCATGTTGTTATCACACGCTTCATGTCTCTCCCCTCCCTTGACTTGCTGAGAATAATATTCTCCAGGTTCTGCTATTTCTCTATCTTTGATCTCCTTTTTTTAAAAGTCTTTTTTAACGTTTTTATTTATTTTTTGAGACCGTGTGAGCAGGGGAGGGGCAGAGAGAGAGGGAGACACAGAATCCAAAGCAAGCTCCAGGCTCTCAGCTATCAGCACAGAGCCCGATGCGGGGATCGAACCCATGAACTGTTAGATCATGACCTGAGCCGAAGTCAGACGCTCAACCGACTGAGCCACCCAGGGGCCTCTATGATCTCCTTTATTGACTCCCATCCTTCTGCACCCCCCAGGAATTGGTATTCATTGGGTCTTATTTGGTTTTATTATTCTATTCACATTATTAGTATGTCATTTACTGCCTTGTGTCCCGATAACCCTAATGATTCCCAGGTCCTCATACAGGTTAATCTGTCTCTTGAATTCTGGATACATATTTCTGTCCACCACTGGATATCCCCACTTAGGTGTTTCCAAGCTCCTCAGGCTTAGCAGGGGCAAAGTGAAGCTTAAATTCTCTGCAACACTTTCGTGTAAAGAAGTATCTCTATTTTCCCCTTAGGTAGGCTCCTTCAGAACATGCTAGTGTCTCCATCATGATGCTGTCAGTTAATTGTGACAAATTCCACATACGTACAATGAAGCTTTTTCTAGAACACTAGTTTTTTACACAAAATATGTTCATGTCTAGTGGGAAGTAACCTGTACAGTATCTGTCCATTGGATGCTATTTGCCAAGGTTTCACAAGGCTTCCTTTGTTGGGATTCCCCACTTCTCATGAAGTAGATAGAACATGTACACTAGTCACCACTAATGCATCTTTAAGTTATTGATCACAAATCATGTTCAGCTCTGGGCCTCTAAAATCTTCCCTTAATCCTTCAAAGTGCTACAATAAAGTTTGCTTTCCCTGAAGGCTATGCATGTAAAAAAAAAAAACAAAAAAACAAAAATCCGTGTCACAATCTCATTTGAAAACTCTTTGATTGAGGATAGCCTTTTCCAAGAACATGTTCTTGAAACAAGATGTGCTGTTTTCTCCCTGAAGATTAGATTTAGGGGAGAGTCTCTTACAGACAGTTGCTACTTGGTCAAGGCCACCTTGGTGTCTCTCAACGCAACCAGCTACTTCTCTATGGAGAGTCTTGCCTTGGATATTTCTGGTTTAGAAAACAGTGTGCAAAGGCAGTCGTCTCTTCTCTAATTCTTTCATGGTGCTGCTTTCAGAATAAGATAATCCTGGACCCCATGACGTTCAGCGAGGCCAGGTTCCGGCCGTCCCTAGAGGAGAGGCTGGAGAGCATCATCAGTGGCGCGGCGCTCATGGCAGACTCGTCCTGCACACGTGATGACCGGCGCGAGAGGATCGTGGCCGAGTGCAACGCCGTCCGGCAGGCGCTCCAGGACCTGCTCAGCGAGTACATGAACAACGTAAGTCCCGGGCTCCGGGGCCCCACGTCTGGTGGGTTTGGGCACCGTCTGGTGGCGTTTAGGAAAGCGTGCATAGCAGGAAGAGGGGACAGGTGTTTTCTGGAGAGAGTCAGGTGAGACTGAAGAACCACTTAGGGAGGGTAGTGTCCTGAGCTCAGCTCAGGATGCACTGTTAGCAGGGAAGAGAGTGGTGGAAGAGACTTGTGAAAACTTTGGCTGTTTACTTGAATGATTTTGTGGTCATTTTGATGGCTGAACCTGGATTGAGGTAAGATGGCAATCGGTAAAAAAAGGATGGTGGATGGAAATGACTGAGGATCTAATGAAGTCCTCCTGTACAAAGGGTGGCTATAGATACTCATCGTCATCCTTAGGAGGCATTGATAAGCATAATAGGTTATCAAATGTTTATACAGGCTTGGCTTAGGTGGAAAGGTTCCAGTGGCAATGCAACGTGGAGGAAGTATTGATTCATTGTGCAGCTGGAAGTCCTTATGAGAATCAATCTCTAGGCCTTCAAATGGGTATTAGTGATGTCCAGCGATTTTGCAGCACAGGCAGTAGCTGTCCTCTCCTACAGTTGTAAAGTGGGATGGTCGCTACAGACCTGAAAACTATGCAGAGAAGATGAAATCCATATTCTTGGTTGTGAAAGGCACTGAATTATGTTTGTATTGATTTGCTACCTTCATTCAGCTAAAATTATGTGGGTGGTGCCCACTGCTTACACCATGAATGATCTGGAGTTTCTCCTGTCCTGGACTCCTAGGTTTGAGAGAATTCAGCACCAAGTGGCAAAATGTAGGTACAGTGAGGTCTTGACATCACATGTTGAAGGAATGCTTTGTATGGTGGTCAAGCAGGGAGCAGGGACACTGGAAATCTGCTCATGGCTCTTGAAGCCCATGCTGGGTCCTGTTGGAGCACCATGAGGCAGCACTGAGACAATGCAGTCAACCCTGGCCTCTCTCCAGCCCAATACTTCTTATTACCTGCCCCCAACCCTGCTGACCTGCAGCCTACGGGTAGAGCCAGGAGTCAGCATTGACAGGAACTGTCTGCTCCTGCCAGACTCCAGAGAGCTTTGACCTAGAAAACAAAAAGATGTAGAATGTCCTACAACCTGAAAACCAAAAATCTGTCTCCTTTCCATCAACCTTCAGATTCTTTGATTTGGGAAGACTTGCCCCTTTCCAGCACACAAAGAATAAGGTATGGATGTCTAATGTGGATGCTTATGAGGATTTCTCCATATGACAATGGATGGCCAATACTTTCTGTGACTTTGGTTTATGGGTGCTACGCTGAGTAAAGCTAGAAATATTGACTGCCACTGTCTCCTATGCTGAGTGAATTTTTTGAATAGTGGATTTAACAAGAAAGAATGCTTATAAAATCTGGGACTCTATGTTTGTTGTTTTTAACAGAATAGTGGTAGGTTACTTACTTGCATATGGAATTTGGTTTATAGTAAGGCATACTGGTATTTCTATCCATGAAGAATTATTGCCCAAGAAGAAGTAGAAACAGAGATCACAGTGATGCTTAAGATGTCAATATGAATAATTCAGGGGAAAAAAAGTATATTCCTGTGAATAGTAATCACAGAACGTGACTAAACGAGAATTGATTGAGAAGTGACATGCAATTTTCAGGTTGGTGTCTAGAATCCTGTGAAGTAGAAGTTTTTTTTCTTTCAGTGTAAACTCCTGTAGATCAGGAGAGCTATGGATTTTTGTATTTTATTGACTCTAGGTGCTTGTTTTTCTCTTCACAACCTTGTGATACAGGAATGTTTTGTATTTTGTGTTATGAAAACTTGGTTTCTACTTTGATATGGTTACAGATAATACATGGGCGGGTTTAGTGCTTAAATTTCAATGTGTGCAAATTCTCTTCACTTTGAACCATCAGGATCAAAGCCTTGAGCTAAAATACCTCCTATTGACTTTGATGTAAACTGTGTAACTTCACGCTTCTTTGGTGATTTCCAGGTAGAACTGGATGCAGCTGCATCAGCTTTATGTATCTCCCCAGTGCTCTCTTTTCTACTTTGAAAATACCAATTTGTGTTTGGGTATGGCATATAGGACTATAAACCCCACATACACCTCTATGCCTCGACTGGAAAGTCTGTTGTATTTAACAGTAACCAGTAAATTAGTGGTGCCTAGGCTGTTGGTTATAAGACACTTCTTTTTAATGTTTGTGAGCTCTGGGAGTAAATGTATTATCAAATTATCACTCTGCAGATTTTCATCTTAATGAGCTAAACAATATCATTAGGGTAAAGTATTTATTACATGGAGAAGAAAAGGTTTAAAAATGAGCATAACTGAGACTTGAGGATTCTAAAAATGTCCTGATCTTTCACTGATGAACATTCAACTTGTGAAGCTCACCTGTAGGCAAAGCTGTTCTAGAATTTTGGAAATGCCGAGCCATATCCAGTGCAGGGAGATGGAGACTGGGAGGGAGAGCTGTGTACTGAGTGATTAGGGGAAGGTGTCTGCATGGGCCATGTGCCATGGGTTCCATGGAGCTCAGGAGCTAGCATTGTGCGTTAGCTATTTTCACAAAGGTATATACAAATTGGTGTGTGTGTGTGTGTGTGTGTGTGTGTGTGTGTGTGTATGATTTGAAGATGTAACAAACATCAGGCACTTCAGAGAAACTGGTAAGAGAAAAAAGCACTGGGTAAACAGATGCGTGTGGCAAAAATTATGGTCACAGAGTATGGCTGTGATAGAAAATAAAAGCCCTGCGTCGCCTTGTTTTGTCAAGTTGGTGATGTAAGCCCAAATGAGAAGGTTCTTTAAAGAATCCTCCTTTAAATAGAACGTATGTGTCCATATTTGAAGACTGATAATGACTCTTTCTCCAAAAGATGTGTGGCCTTTGGATGAGTGCCATCAGAGTGGTGCTTGGAGTATTATGCTGAGTACTATAAATAGTGCCAAATTATAATGAAGACATAAACTTTTCTCTGTAACTTACAATTTTAGACAGTTTTTTTTTCCTGTGGCAGTAAATTTTTTTCATTAAAAAATCTTAAAAGTGGTCCTAAGATAGGCAACAATTAGACATGGTATTTTATTGATAAGGATTTTATGGTGGATTCAAATATTATATCCATTCAACAAATGTGTTTTGGCTATTTTGGGCCAGGCGCTGTTCTAAGTTCCTGGCTTATAGAAGGGAATAAAATAGACAAAATTCTCTGTTCTCTACCCTCTAGTTGGGGGAGACAATAATTTGCACCAAGGCCCTCTCAGATGATGACAAGTGACACAGGAGAATGTAAAACAGGGAGACAGAGAGCATGGGGTGTGGCTGTAAATAAGGATGGCCTGGAAAGTGTTCATTGAGCAGATACTTTTGTTCGAAGACCTTCTGGAGGTGAGGGAGCAAAGAGCACTTGAAGTGAAAGTAACAGCAAGATTAAGCACCTTGGGAGCAGGTGCCAAGGAACCTTCATGGGCCCACGATCATGGTTGTTAGGAATGAGTGGGGCCAGCAGAAAGCGGTTCTGCAAGGTTACAATGTGTCTGACTACCCAGGGCTTGTGCTGCTTTCCATGGAATTTGACTTTCACTTTAATGGAATGGGAATTCATTTGGAGAGTGTTGGGAAGAAATGTGTCTGTTTTATGAACACAAAATGGACATCGATCCGTGTGAATGGCAGTTGCGGCTCTAACAGCCACCCTGTGTGGTATCTTTAGTTGGTATGTTCATCTGGCTTTGCTTGCACAGAAAATTCCGATTTTCTCAGGTGTAACCATTTGTAAAGAGCTCACTTTGCAATGCCTGGATACTTTGCTAGACAGATTGCATTTGGAAAGGGAGCGAAGTAGAAAAATTTTGTTTCAAAGTTGTATCACCAAAAATATCCAACTACTCACATTCTTATAAAAGGCTAGCAAAGTATAGTAGTCTCACTACTAAACCCAAGTGCGGAACAATAGAGAGATGTGTTAAACCATTACTTATTTGTGCACCATTTGCTGGTAGGTTTCGGTGAGAATATGTGATAATCATATGTGCCTGGACTTTGTGTGTTGTGGTGCTGTGTGGTCTGGTTCAGTTTGACATGCATGGACACTCTGTGTTGCTTTAAATTGTTTTTAAGACTAATGACGAACTATCATTTTTTTAAGCCATCAAAGTTTAATTGCATAATGATGGCAGAGAATCAGGTGGCATAAAGTAATGACTTGTCTCTGCTGTGTTAAAATGTGTCAGGTTATTTTTTAATTGTATTTTTATAAGTAGTTAAAATGATATATTTTTACCAAATACTTGAATCCAACTTTTTTCAAACCTCCCAAGGTACCTAAGTGGATCCCTGGGGATAATTTGTAAACCACTAATGTAATGCACATGTTAAAAGCTGATGTGGGAGTGTATATACATCTTACAAGTGTCTGAAGAATCATTGTCTTAGCCTTTGCCAAAGAGTAGAATTTATTGTAAAGAGGGTTCCCAGTGGGTCCAGTTTGTGAGGGGTGAAGTCTGAAATGAGGTCTGAAAAGTTCATGCTCCACCCAAACTATATACCCAAACTAGGTCCTATACCATTACCAAGGCTCCAGAATTCAAAAGTATATTAGTAACACGTGAAGTGATATCCAGAGTGGAGGGAACTCTGAAAATAGTGAGCTTGTATGCTGTTTTGTTGTGGTTTGTTTTCTAATGATGCAGATGCAAGAGAAATGTATGGTTATTGTAGATGATAAAAAAGAAAAAAAATATTTAAGCTGTCACCCCTAAATATAATCATTGTGAGCAATTTTGCATATGTCTTTCCAATGTTTTTAAACTTCAATAGTGACACATTTGTACACACACGGAGAAACACATAGGCATATTATACCTTGAGTTAAAAAAAATAGAGTCGTTGTGTATGGTATTTTGTAATCTATTTTCTTAATGTTTTGTGAATATGTTACCATATCAGTAAACATTCTCTAACCTTAGGTTTACTGGCTGCTTAGCATTTTATTATATAAATATGTAATAATTCATTTGTGAAGCAATTCGTTCTGACAGTATGTCGTATAGAAGAGTGTTGGGAAAGAGAAGTAGGGAAGCCTTTTCATGCTGGCAGCATAGAATATTGCTCTAGACCTAAAGTACAACCGAGGTAACAGTGAGACAGTGAGGTGGCACAGCTTTACAGTTTAGGTGCTTTAAAGGGATCGCTGAGAATTTCATACAGTGAAACTTTGGTATGTGAAGACATTTTAAATGCCTTTGAGGTTTTACTTAAACTTCTCATAGGTGTATTTTTTTTCTTTATTGTGTTGGTTTTTCTGTATAACCTTGCTTTTCATTTATCAGAGTTTCCCTAAGTTGGCTATAGATAGTACTGCAGAGAGGGGTCTAGGACAACCAGCGGGCAAGTTCAGTAGTTGGATTTGATCTAGAGTCCCAGAGAAGGCCTTGAAAGCTTCTAAAAGGAGTGCCATCAGAAAGATAACTTTGTCATAGAAATTCTTGTGCTGCCAAATATCTCTCCGGTGGGGAGATAGAAGAAAGGCTGAGTAGCTGTTATCACTTAATAAGGCTAGTTGCTAATTACACGTATAAACTGCTTCCAGTTTTATGTAGGCCTTCTCATTTCTGTCCTTTCAGTTACTATGTAGAAGAGGGGGTGGAATTCCCAGATGCCAGTTCAGCTGATGACAAGTGTCTCTACCAAAAGATTTGGCTTAATATAAAATAGAAAGTAATGCTTGAAAATGTTCGTGGGCCCTTTTTGACCCGGCGTTGCCCATACTTGCCTATAAAAGGCCTCTGTTTTAAGAGGAAATTTAGAGCTGTCTTAATGGGACTGGAAGTTCCATTCAAGGGAAGGATTTCCAATATCCTAATTTGATGTCTGTGGAGAGAAGGTTTTCCTTGTCTTCTCCTTATTTTCATTTTTTCTTCTCTCTCTCTTTATACTCTGTGCCTTCAAATGTGGTCAGTGCTCTCATCTCCATGAATTTTGAGCTTCAGATTCATCTGTGCAATTATGCTTCTTGTATAAAACTTTTGCTCTATGAAGAGATAATTTTTAAATTGCTTTTTAGTTGGTATTCCCTGCTCAGACATTGAAAAAGTACAATTAGTTTACCAAACCCTTTTCCTAAGGTCTAAACCTGTTCTTTGAATCTACTCTTCTAAGAAATATGGTTGGGAAGAGAAGTCTTTTGGATAGCACATGAGACTTCATCTTTGAATTACACTGCACTCCCATTTACCTCCATTTTTAGGAAGTTTTCAGTGTGACTTCTGGAGGTACGCTGGTACTTGTCCAGAGTAACACATTATTTTAAAATATTCTTAGCATATTCTTTTCCTTTAAAAAAGTTAAGTTTATTTATTTTGAGAAGAGGTCACATGAGCAGGGGAGAGGCAGAGAGAGAGAGAGAGAGAGAGAGAGAAAGAATCCCAAGCAGACTTCACACCATCAGCACAGAGCACCATGTGGGACTCCATCTTGCGAATCGTGAGATCAAGACTTGAGCTGAAACCAAGAGTTGGACATTTCACTGACTGAGCCACCCCGGTGCCCCTCAGATTATGTTTCTAATGGTGTTCAACTGAGTTTGCTGCATTGGGATCTCAGAAGGCCAAGGGAGTGTTAAGGAGAGGTATGCAGAGCAGCCCTGGCTCAGGCTTTGGTGATAGGAGAATGTCCAGCTGTGTTGGGGAGACATATTCCCAGGGGTAGTAATGAGGGTGAGGGAAATCGTGCTATGATCAGATGTGCCACCAAGTGCTAGAGTGCTCTGAGTGGCTCCAGGAAGAGATGGAGACTGGCAGGTGGTTGGTTAGCACAGAACACTGGTATGGGTAACATCTAGTCCTCATGGGAGCGTGCCAGGTCTCCTTGGTCTTAATGCACAGTATGGGGCAGTTATCCTGGTAGGGGTGTTAAGCCCTTTGAAAAGTATATTGTGCTGTATACATGTTCGCTGTTACCTATTATCAGCTCATTACATGCAATTGAATGACTTACAGGATCCCGGAACAGATAGGTCTGACTAGATTTGTTTCCTTTAGATCATCAAGGTCAATTCTTAATGCAATCTCACATGCCATCTCTTGGCCAGGAAAGGTCCTTCCTACATGAAACTCTACCATGTTCCCCACTATGGATAGTTTAGCAGAGTTTACAAGCCTGTGCTTTGTAATGACCTATACACCCAGGTTCAAATCTTTGTATTGTCCCTCGTATCTGACACGAACTTGGGCAAAGTGGATAGACTCTGAGCCTCAACTCTTTCAGCTATAAGGTGGGTAATAGAATTTACCTTTGGGAACATTCAGAGATCAGTTGAGGCAGTGGCAGCCAGTGAATTAAGTGTGAAAGTCATGTTTACTTCCATTTTCTCCCCAATGCTCTTCTGTCCCTGTTTTATTAACCTCAAATAAAAACTCTATCCTGTAAAATTCATTGAGGGCTTTTTGGAGATAATGAGTGTAATAGATAAGGGAAAGCATCATTGGGTGTGTCTGGATGGGGGCTGAGCTGCCAGAAATGTACCTGGCTGTGTGGCCCTGTTTAGGGCAATACCGTGGACAACACTACTGACAAAGCTTGGAAGCAAAGGAGACTCCTTTTAAATGGGCTTTTTGAAACCTTGGAGAAAAATGACTAAGCTGGCAGTCCTGAGAAATCAGAGAGTAAACAACAGGAGGGCCAGGCCTCCGAGCTGTAAGAGGTTGGAGAGGTTGGATGCAGTACAGCTTTGTCTGAGTTAGTAGATGATGTGCCTGCCTTTTCCTGGTCCTTTAGGCTTCCAAGAGAAAAAGACTAGGGTTCTCCCTTGAACATGGGAATATCTCTAGTCCCTGTAGATCAGGGAGACAGACTAAAATTCTAAGGGTATAAGCCTGGGAAAAATTACTGGTATATCCTACACATACAGCCTTCTTCCTTAGCTCTAAAATATGATTCTGTGATTCTTGGGTCTTAGGATTAGAATTTGGATTAGTGGTTAGAGGTTGGAAGTTTTTGTTAGTGTTTCCGTGGAACCTTCAAAATTTACTTGGAAAGGTTCAAAGTGGTCACCCATGGCAGGCTGAGGGATCTATGTAGGGCATTTACTTACACTGGGAGCTCCTAAAAGTTGGCTGGGATCCATCAATACACTTAGTGGGATGTACTTGATAAGCAAAGATGAGGCCCACTGGCTGATGGTCTCTTGAGAGTAGGAAGATTTTGGAAAAGCAGTTTGCCTTGTTTTCAAAATGAAGTTCCCAGTATTGGTTCTATAATGAGTTAAGTCTGAGCAATAAAGGTCACGACAGCTCTAGATGCTCAATGTTGACTTCTCTTTGGAGGAAAAGAGGTGCTAAGCAATCTCAATCAATCAATCTCTCTTTCTCTCTCTCTCTCTCATTCCCTCTCTCTTCCCCTTTTCCATCTTTCATTTTTCCTTCCCTCCTTTTCTTCCTTCTACCTGGTAGAATTTTGTTAATGTTCTTTTTAATGCAAGGATGGACTCACAGGAATGTAATAAATGGCAAGAAAACAAACTAGAGACAGGTCTGCATATTCCTTCTGGCCTAGACTTGGGCTTTAAATGGGACAGTATGTAAAGAACAAGTGACAAAATCTAGGGCCCCACTGGATAGCCAGATTAAGGATCACGGTATAAAGCCTGGATTCTCAGATGGTGACACTATTTGGGCATGGTGGAAGAAGAGAAAACTTCCCTACAGAGAGAAGCAATGGAAATGCATGCTGTCTTGGTCTTTAAAGATCATTGTAAAAAAACAAAACAAAACAAACCCCTTTTCATGCCACCAAGAATTTATAACCACAATCTCCCCATCACTCAGTTTTGGGGTCAGAACATATTCTAGGGTGACATAAAGTGTATCCAAAATTTCACTTAAAGGCATCCTGAATGTTGGGCTGCCGGGTTCCCTGGCGGAAGAAAATACCAATCCTCTCTAGAGGAACACATTTTAAACCCAACCCTCAAATAATTTCTACAGATAAAGTTACAAGGAGTGGAAGTTGAGATTCCAGAATCTCTAAACACAAAATGACACAAGCCATCCTGAATGAGAGTTGGCTAAAACAACCAATTATAGATCAGACCTACAAGGGCTGAAGATTGGCAGTTAATAGATACAGAGTGTAAACTGTCTCTAAAGAAATGGAAGAGAGTGTTGGGAATGTGATGAAGGAACCAGAGACGGTCAAAATTGATTGGGAATCTTAGAAGGCAGGGCTGGGAGTTGCGTGGTAGGGGAACATGGGTTTACTTGAAGGGGTGGGACCAGAAGGTCCTGGCTGCCACAGGCCCGCAATAATGGAGAAAGAAGAGATAGGGTAATTGGGGGTGTCTGGAGCAGTGCTGGCAGTAACCTCTTGAGTAAAAGCTGTTTATCTCTTGTAGTAACTCTTTGCTTGGTCTCGGTCACATTATCCACAGTGGACTTCTAGAAGGAACAGAAAAGGTCAAATCACAAAGAAAAATGACTAAATGAAATAGGAGATGAAAATAAAAATCTGTCTTAACAGCAAAATTAAGTCCCATACTTAAAATTCTAGCTAGTTTCTTTCTCCTTATCAAATAGATCCCTCTACTGAGTCCTTGAAAGTTGGTTCTGAATCATACAAGGTCAATCAATATGATGAGGAAGAGCAAGTAATGTTAGGAGACAGTAAGGGCCTGTCTTTGATTTAGTCAATGAGCAGAGATTCTTGACAGAGTTGACTGCTGAGTCCTCAGATTTGGCCATCCCAGTTGAGACAGCCGGACAGCACAATCTGTCAATTGATCTTCTTGGGAGAGCCTTTCTGGTGTTTCGGGGAAGATCTCAAAGCTGTCAGGGAAATCAGCAGGCTGTACATCACCACCAGAACCATGAGGCTGGATAAATTTTTCCTTTGTGTTTTCAAAGAATATGGGAAACCCATAACCCTGGATTTCTTGTTCCTGGATGGGTTGTTCCAAAGATAAGCTCCAAAGGGCCTCTTTTCTTGGGTCTAATCCTGCCTGGAACCCATCCTGAAAAGTTTCTCTTGATTCATTTAGGAAATTGTTACACTCAGAGAACTAAGTGTTTCACTGCTGCCTCCGTAACTTTGCACTTAGCATCCTTCTGACCGGAATGTTCTTTCTCAAACTTCATACGGCTGGCTCTTAATATCATTAGTGTGTTTGTGTGAGAGGACCTGCCAGCCTATAGAATTACAGCATCGCTTTGTGTTGTTATTGTCTGGTCCTCCACTGGATTTTAGGCTTCCATGAGGGGAATGTTGTTTTGTTCACAGTCTCTAGGATCTAGAGTGTCTAGCCTGCTAAAAATTTTTGAATTGAATAAAATAATTCTCTTGCATTCTCTAATGATAATCATGAGTTGGGGGGCGCCTGGGTGGCTCAGTCACTTAAGTGTCCGACTTCGGCTCAGGTCATGATCTCACAGTTCGTGGGTTCGAGCCCTGCGTCGGGCTCTGTGCTGACAGCTCAGAGCCTGCTTCAGATTCTGTGTCTCCCTCTCTCTCTGCCCATCCCCTGCTCATGCTCTGTCTCTGTCTCAAAAATAAATAAACATTAAAAATAATAATAATGAGGAGGAGGAAGAAGGAAGGAAGGAGAGAGAAGGAACAAGAACAGTAGCAACATAACCCGTATGTTTTGAGTCCATTGAGTCCAGTGTTTTGAAGCAAAATGGTTTATGTTTTCTGTCTGCTCTACTACCTAGACCAAACTACAAATAAATTACCTAAAGTTAACTATACTTGGCTTCTTCATGGCTTATTTTGAAGTGCCCAGATATTGCCCTATAGTTAAAACTATATGTAAAGCCCTGGTAGGGGCCCAAAATGATCCTAGTAACTATAAGTGGAGAAAAAAAAATGATACAAAATGTGCCACTTGTTTGCTTTGTAGTTCAAAGAGTCCCACCAAGCAGCTTATTCTTAATTCTGCCATTTTAAGTATTTCTCTAGACTGAGCTGTTTGGGCATGAGTCCCTGAGGGAGGTATGTGAGGGGCTGGGAGGAGCTGGGCCATTTTTAGTTGTAGAGAATTCCACAGGCTGGGCTGGGGACTTTGGAAAATACTTAACTCATGACTTCCTGAAAGGCATTAAAGCGTTTGTGTATATGTATCCAAGAGATAAGTCAACATAAGGAAAGGGTCACAATTCAGCTGTTGGACTTTAGAAAGTGTCTCCAGAGGCCCAGCCCCAGCCTGTGGAATCAGCTTACTAAAGAGGGATTAATACTCTCTAACTTTAGCAAGTACCCCGAGTGATTTCTATGAGCAGGTGACTTAGGAAACCCCTGATGTATAAGTCAGTGGATCACATCAGGAGTTGATTTAATATAGTGTGGGCTTAAAATGGGTTTTTTTTTTTTTTTTGTGAATGGAGACAAATACTTTTGTAAGAAAGCATCAAATGAATATCACCTGGGAAGTCTGATTGAGCTACATTTCATCTCAGCCTGGACATTTAGGATTTCAGAAGAGACTTGTGAACCTGGATAGCTAATCCCTTCTTTGAATTCCTTAGAATTAGACAAGCAAAGCGGAACCAGTAATTCACCTGTGAGCTATTAAATTGAAGGGCAGCTGTTTTTTTTTTTCTTTTTTTCTTCAAAGCTCACCTCTCTCAAATGCACTTCTTCCTACACATCTACTCCCCCATTTGTAAAAATACAGTTTATCATCCTTGGAAAGACTCTGCTCTCAATACGTGCCAGAACTAAAATACTCAGTCTCACAGATGATTCAAAATCCTTTTTCTTAACAGCTTAATTGCTGATTTCAGTTTCTCCTAACTCTGCAGGTTTGGCTGCAGCTGACAGATTTATAGCATCAACCCAAGGCTTTGCCTTTGCCAGTTGATACCTTGAATTGAACTTTTGTTTCAGGTTCTTTTGGTGACTATTCTAGGGTGCTGTTTCTGAGAGGAAATAGTGTTTCGCCTGACTGCCCTTGGGATTCTTAAATCTTTTTTGTGTATCAGAACCACATAGGGAAAAACATATACGCTAGGGCCCAACCAGGCCAACTGTCCCAGGGGATTCTCATGCCTCCAGACCTGTACCAACCTTGAACTAGGCCAGCATTGGGGAATCACCCAACTTAACATCATTAGACTCAAAGACAGGTACCATAATTTTTCTTTTCCTCATTTTTCTCAGTAATGTTTTCAAAGTTATATTTATTATTATTTATCTTCACCCTCCAAATCACAACTCCCCCCACCCCCCCAACCCTCTGTCATGGAACCAGTGAAGACCTCTGCAGGCAGGTATTTGCATTGTTTTCCTGTTTTCCTCCTGAGGTTCTTCAAGAGCACAAGATTGGCACGTTATGTAAATTTCATCTCAGCAGGGGAAAAAAAGACAACATTGGCTCTTGTATTATCATTCTGCACACTTAGGGGTTACAGGGAATCCCTTAAGTGGCCTGCAGTCTGGTGACTAATTTCACACTTTTGATCCCTGCCAAAAAGAAAGATGAAAATACTTTGAGAGAGGTGTTTTTCTCTGTTTTCATGAAACATTTAGAAATAAAATTCTCTAAACATCTTATCATAGATAATGCCTCTTTTATCACCATTGGCCTGATTTTATGCTTCTTATCTCTTGTGTTTGCTCCCTTTCCTTCATCTGTTAGTTTTCCTTCCACCATTTGTAAAACCTATGAAACTATATCTCTTCTTTTTTTTAAAATTTTTTATTTACCTAAAGGCCCTGTTGCCTCATTTCAGGCTATTTAGAGGAAAACAAGCAGCAAGATATTTGCAAAAAAAAAAAAAAAAAAATCAAGTGGTTAAGGACATTTTCTAAGTAACACAAACAGAACTGAAATTGGAATTCAAGTCTTCTGGTTTCTTTGCCTCTCTGATTCTTTCTCTTGCCTCATGATTTATATTTTAATGGACTTAGATATAACTTTGGATTTTTAATACTCTTTTTTTCTCCATTTGAAACCCTAAACCATGTGTTATGTTTTCCCTAATATTCCTTTAGATCTCTCAGTGTTAGTCATATGGTAGACAATGGACAAGTCTTTCTTTTGTAGGCATCTATAGATCCTAGCAAAACTCTGTCAAAATCCCAAATAGAAAAGCAGACAACAGCAGCCTTCTGGGACAGCCACTAGAATTAGTCTTAGAGGGGCAAAAAGGACCTTTGTTGGTGGAAGTAGGTGTTAATGGAGCAATTAAATCTGACTTTTTTTTTTTACCCCAACAGTGCAGACTCTCCTGGCTTCAGTCTCTAGCTGGAGGGTGTAGACCTTTTAGGAAACAACAGTAGAGACAATAACTGTAACAGCCAGCCTTGGTGTGTCAGCTTTCTCATAATTGCCCAGAGGTTCAGTGTAGTGCCTCTGCTTGCACCTAGCCATGTCTGTCCAAACGCCTGCCTTTACCCTTTTCTGAAAACAAACCTTTGCCCGCAGCCTAGATGAGGAGAGAGGATCTGGAGATCTAACTGCTTTTTAAATGAAATTTCAAATAGTCATCTTGTTATTAACCTTCCCCTTCCCCTCCCTTTCCTCCAAAAGAAGCTGATGCCTCAGATGTGTGCATCTTTGAGAGCTTTACAGTGTGAACTGGGTCCCCATTGCTGGCTTAGGATTCTGCTTTCTCAGACCTACTAAATGAGTCAGGACACCTCCGTCTGACATCAAAATATTGCCACGTTGTTTTCTCCTATTTTCTTTGTGGTTAAGGATTAACACCTTTAAAAGAAAACTGTTTTATGGTCATTTTAATGGAGTTTCAGAAAAGAGCAGTTATAAATCAGTGGGTTAAAACTGCCATATTCAGCCATACCTTTTAGGGAAGATTATAGGCTCCTTCCATATCTGTGTCCAGGGTCCATGTCATTTTACACCCTAACTTGACTGAGGAGACGAAGAGAGCTGGGCCAATCAAAGCATTTTCAAAGTGAGCTGAGAGTTTTAGATAAAGGTAGAAGGGAAACTCAGTGTCCTGGAATAAAGCTTAAAATGGGAGGACCTATTTGATCTGGGTACTCTGTTGTATTTCTGTGTCCATGCTATTCCTAACCAAAGCATAATAGATATTGGTTCCAATTTAGACCTTGAAGAGAGTGTGGTTGTGAATACTGATCTTGTTGTTCGTGTAGGATAATTAATGATAGAAGAAGAACATTTATCACATGATAAAGAATCCTTCAGAAACTTCACTGCATTTCAGTCTGCTTGATGCTGTCTTCCTCTTAGTTACTGACAGCAGTTGTGCAACTGACACCATACTGTGATCCACACCACTGTGTTAAGGGAGAATGGAGATTGATTGATGCTATTATCTCAGCCATTTTCTTAGAATCTGGTAATTTTTAGTGTCTCTCCCAAAATATTTAGAGCTGCAAACTTTATTCATTGAAATGTCTTTGTAAATGGAGTATTGTGAATTTGTTTTCTAGAGGTTACTTGAAGTCAGTCAAGTTTATCTTGTGAATTATTAGCTGTTTTCCCTCGGTGATGTTATTTTATATATGACTCTGGCACTTATGTTTTTCTATCCTTAGAACTTTTATCAAGCATGTGACTGAATGATTTGATTTATAAACAGCCACATTGATATTTCTATCAATTCTTATTGGTAAAAAAAATTTATAACCAGCTGCCAAAGTGAGTGATAAGAAAAAGAGACATGGGGCACTTAACATTCCAGACAGCCATCGGGGAGGCTCTTATGATGTATCCCTAATATATTTTGATTATCAACATGTCACCTGATGAAATTTTCCCAGCAAAATAAATACATCCACAAAATAATTCTCACTAAACCAAAGACTATTTGCTAGCAAGTCACGTGTAGTTGGCATATGTCTATATGTTTTAAGGGTAAGAAAAAAATAAGTTGGTTTATTAGTTTTGAGACTACATTTGCTGGAGACCTAGCTTCTTCAGGTCCCCAGTAGTGAGTGAGGAGGACCTGGGAATGAGTGTCCCCTCTGCCTGCCCCCAAACCTACCTCTCCCTGAGTAGTCCTGATGCTAATTGAATTAAATATTTGGTTTTCATATAAAATTTCACTTGGAAAAAAAACCAGATCCTGCTGACAAGATAGATTTTGGAAATTAATGATATACTTTATACCCCTAAGATTTTTACCTGAAGTAACCAGATAATTGACAGGAAAGTTAATTGTAAGACATCAGTTATTGAGGTATCTGACCAATCTGTGATTATACTCATGTATCTGAAGATTAGGATAAAATAGAGAAGCTCAGCTCTTTGCAGATAGGCAGACCTACACTGAAATATCCAGACGAGCACAAAGGATGAGTCGTTCACTGCATTGTAGCTACCAGTTTAGCTGTAAACAGTCTACTCCAACAAGTGAGAATGGATTTGGTCACCTCTCTGTCTCTGCCCCAAGTTTCCTAGCAGTCCCTGGTCCAACCTGCTCCTCCAGGAAGCCTCTCTCATCACTCACCACAGGCTCTGCGCTGTGCCCTTTAGGCCAAGAACAGCACGCTGATGACAAGGTGTAATGCCACATCTCTTGGCACTCATCATTTTCATTATTTTCTCTAGAAATTATCATGATTTGCAGTTTTTAGAATAACACAAACATAATATTTGCAGCAGAAATAAGTTACAGTGTTCTAAAATATCTCCATAACACATTTTATTTTCTTTATAGTGTATAATTTTCTTCCCTGATAGCTATAGATGAATTGAAGGCCTTTTCCTACACTGTAATGATATATTGAATTATACCAATGCAGTTTAGCAGAACTAATGCTTACTCACTTGCTGGGTAAATCAATCTGTTCGTTTTCTGTAAAATAAAAAGGAAATGATAATGGATAAACTTGGGGATAATGTGTTAAATTTATATAAAGTGATTATAGTAACAAAATATTTGCTGTAGGGCTACTCACTGGCAGGATGAGAAAAATTTTATTTCTTTAAAAATTTAAAAACTAAAATTTAGAGTTGAGCACCTAAAACTGGAAAGAATATTGTTAACAATTTATTGAGTATCTGTTATCTTTTAGGAGTTACTTGATTCAACACTACAGAGTGATGTGCAGTAGAACTTATTTTGGAGCTCTTTACTGTTATGAGACTATGAAGTCCCTTCCAAATAACAATGACAAATAGATAGCAAGGTAGAAATAGGTAGATAGGAATCAGGTTTGGAGAGGGACAACTGGGTCAAGATCCTGAATTATTTGTCAGAGGAGGCACTTGAACTGTTTGGAAGGTGAGTGGGAATAAGAGAAGTCAGAGAAAGAGTACTTTAAGTGTAAGGAATAATACAGGGTAAAATTCATTGTACAAATGTGTGGATACATTCTGAGCACTCTGAGTAGGTCAGCTTGATTGGGTAAAAGGCCTTTAAATAGAGAAAGAAAGAGTTCGCAAAAGAAGGTTGACCTTAGACTGCAGAGGACTGTAATTCTAAATTGAGAAAGGCATGCTTTATTGTGGCAGGCAGTTGTTTATTGAAAGTTGTTCCATTTGGTTTGGTTTGTGCATGGGGGTGATACTGGGTAACCTGTGCGTTATTGTGGAACAGCCACCCTGCCTATACAGCACAGAGTAGCTTCTGAGAGTGTACATTGGAGATTGGAGGCCCAGAGACAGATTAGTGGACGCTTTGGGAAGTGCAGACAGAAAATAATACTAGCAGCTAGGGAGAAGATAGGGGTATGAAAAGGAGAAAAACAGGTTCAAGGGAAAAGGTTAGAAGTGACTTGATGACTACTTTTGCTTTGCTTTGTGTTTGTTTGTTTGTTTATTGGTTGATTTTTAGTGGAGGGTGGGGAAGAAACAATGATAATGCTTTTATGTTCTCAGGAGACATGTTTATTCATTTAACTAGCAGGTCTCTAAGTTGGGGATGATCTAATTCATTGACGATATTATTCCCTACACCAAAAAAAAAAAAAAAAAGAAAAAGAAAAAGAAAAGAAGAAGTCATTTAACAGGGTTTATTATGAAATTTATTATCAAATTGGTTTCCATACAACACCCAGTGCTCATCCCAAAAGGTGCCCTCCTCAATACCCATCACCCACCTAACGGTTTAAAAGTCTGCCACATACTGGATTTGATCGTAGGATGTTTTATCACTACGTAAATACTTAACTTCATCTGCTCCTTATTATATTCACACAGTAGACCATTTTTGTCTTTGATTTAACATTGACAGCTGCCAAAAGCTCATGGTATGAAGTGTGTTGCAGTCCCTCTGAGTCCCGGCATCTCACACCTCATGGTCCACTTACAGGCTAAGTCTCTTGGCCAATGACTAGTCTAGAGAGTGGGCCTGGCAAACTACCCAGAATCTGCCTCTCAGGTGGTCATTATTGGTGCAATGTATGGGGCATGATTTTCAAAATGTTATTTTAAAAATGGAAAACATTATTTCTTTGGGAAAAAGTGGCCTTAAAAGAATATACTTATGTTTGTCTTAGGTTTATTGAATCTGAATGGGTCATTTAACTTTCTCAATACTTTAATGATACATCTAAAATTGTGTGTTGGAAAAAGGTTATGAGTGTGGGATTTCACAAAGATCTCAGACCAGTTAAGAAACTCGAGAATCTCCTCTGAGGATAATGTGCTACCTGGAGTCTATCTTTTGGTAGTCTCTGCCCTATGACAGCTATGGTTTTAATAGTCATGCAGTTGACTGAAAGCAAGGTAATATTTCCAATAGTTAACAGTGTTCAGGTATTTATTTGGCATCCATTATGAACAGATCACTCCTCTAGACACAATGAGAAACACACAGTTGAATAGAAGAGCCACTGTGTGTAACTTGAAGGAAATTATACTTCAAGGTAATGTCCAGAAGCATACTACTCTATTCATTATCTCTGATTTCAAATAGCTAGATTTTGAACATCGTGGTTATTCATGACACGAGAAATAAAGTATTATGTTGATTAAGATGAATCTGATTCAAATGATATTTGATACATTATTATCCAAGAAAGGGAGTATTAACTACTACAGGAAAAGTGATAGATCTGCCTGATTTCCAGTCAGCCCGAGGCCAGTTTCATTTAGTTTAGGTGATATAGATGGAATTTATGAAGCAGCTTCATGTATCTGCAGACATATCTGATAGGCTCAGCCTCTCAGTGTGGTTTGAGATCTCCCTGGGAAATGCTCTTTTTGCCTTGATACATGATCAATTTCAGTCCAGCCAGGGCCGAAAAAACATGGTGGTAGTTAGCATACTCCTGACCTTGGGGTACATATGGTCTCTTTCATCATAATAAAAGACAAAATTAAGGAACACATTATTAATGGGATGACCTGTAAGTTCATAGATGAAATATCTGTGGCTACCACAACCCTACATGGATTTACTGAGTACAAGCACAACCTCATTCTTCTTTTGGCGAGGAGACACGATGGGTGTTGGGAGGCCAGCAAAGCCTTTAAAACATTCTAAGTGTCCTTCCAGGCATCTTTGTGTATTAGAAACTGACTAAATCATTGAATGGCTAGTAAGTTGATTCCAAAGGAAAATTTATGGTAGTAATCTTCAAAAAGTAATCAGGTGGTAGGGGCTCAAAGCAGTGACACTAGAAGAACTGGGGAGAGTTTAAGTAGAAAAGACAGAAGTGCACCTCAGTCTTCAAATATTTGAAGAAATATTATGCAAAAAAAGAGATTTGTTCTATTTGAGTCTGAAAGTGTACATAAGACCACAAAGAAATATTTAGGCTTGATATAGCACAAAAGCTTTTGGGTAGCCAGAGCCTGCTAACGAATTCTGTGGTCTGAAGCACCATGAACTGCCTTAAAGATCAGTGCATTCTCTCCCTAGATGGTACACTGCATTAGAACATGTGGCCATTTAGCTGGGATACTGTAACAAGAGATTCAAACATGACTGACCTTTAAGGTTTCTTGCAACCCTGAAGTTATTACTTCACTGGTTTTGTAGAAAAGCATCTGTGGGACTTAGGTTGGCTCCACCATCATCAAGGCAAAGTATTTGTCCCTTGATTGCCACTTGTCTAGGTTTTCTTATACATGAGACTAGTTTGAAAAATCAGGGGAAACGTTGGGCTCTAAAATAATCAGAATGGAAATGATACTCAGCTCCACATTTCCTTATTCATCCGTTCTTGACAGAAGGGTTTTGCAGCTTATCTAGCATCTGGCTGAGTTAGGGGCTTAGGTAGAAGGAACCTGGCTAAGATCAAGCAAAGAAGAGGAAAATTATTCACTGACATGAGAGATAACATGATTGCTAACCACATCCTTCTTCACAGGGAAGACTGTTTGGCTTACTCTTTGCCAACACAACTTTGGGTTCCCCTAGATATGCCTCTGTTCCTAGAGACAGTAAAGACTCCTGGATGTTGGTGCATGTGGAGGAACATGGAACTTTTGTCAAATCGAGATTTCTATCATTGTAAACCCTCATGCTTGGACATACATTTTGGATTTCTGCCTTGTACTTTGAGTTTTGCTACCACTGTGGAAATTCTGGAAGCCAAAAGGCACTTGACTGTTAATTAGTGGTAAAGATCCTGGGCAAGTTTTCTCCAAAGTCTACATTGACAGTTATATTTTCTGAGGTTGCCACCAACAAATGAATTCCATCCCATAAAGACCTTCCTCATTTGGGTCATTTCACATATGAAGATGAACTGTAGTATGATTCTTTTTCAAGCATCAAATTAATGAGCTTCATTAAAAAAAACAACACATGACCTATGTTTTTTTATGTTTATTTATTTATCATGAGAGAGAGAGCGAGAGAGAGCGAGAGCGAGCACATGCAAATGGGAGAGGAGCAAAGAGATCGAGAATCCCAAGCAGGCTCCATGCTGTCAGCACAGACCTGGATGCTGGGCTCAATCTCATGAACTGGGAGATCATGATCTGAGTTGAAACCAAGAGTCAGACACTCAACCAAACAGGCTACCCAGGTGCCCCAACCTATATTCTTATTGAAGGTAGAACTAGACAGCTCTTTGGGACATCCCTGACCTAACATGAATCCCACAGCAGCAAATATCACTTAAACCAAATTTTTAATTCCTGTTTTCTGACAGAGCAGTTAGACTTGGAATTTGCTGCTATCTTCAACCTTCAGGTGGTTTGACTTATTAACAATAAAAATAATATATGGTTTTAAAACGTTCTGGTGATTTTGGTCACATATTTTTTAAATCATGAAATTGACTTGGTGATTTTAATGTCCTGCACAATGTAACCCTTTGCAGTGTGCATGGGATTTATAGCCATTAGAAGACCTTGTATATAACCATCTCTCCAGTAAGTTGTGGTTTTATATCATTTAGGTTAAATTTGTCTTTTTATTGTATTTGCATCTTATAGATATGGGATTCCTTTTAGAATGTAAAATTGAATTGTGAAGAATATATTTCTTAATTAGTTTGCTCCTCAAAGTATGATCTGAGAGCCAGTACTAGTTGGTAAACTATTACTAGTTCACAAAAAGTACAGAAATTACCAGCATTTAGAAACTTCTTGTAGCATTTTAACTTTGTCATAACAATTTCATTGAATTTCATAAAAGTTAACCAGTCTGCAATAGACTGAAGTTAGAGAAAAAAAAAAGTGCTTCTCACTCCAGATTGTTTGAGAAGAACTGTTTATACCTTTCAGATGATAGTCCCTAAAGAGGAAAAATGGATAACTTCAAAAAGATCAACAGATGTTCCCAAAGCAATATAGGTAAGCAAGGTCAGCTTAATGCTTCCCAAGGTTCCCAATCCAAATATGACTTGGGGATCTTGTAAAGATCACCAGACCTCAGAATCTCTTTTCTTCCTTACCCTGTCATGCTACCAAAAATCCTCACTGCTCATCTTTTAGCAAGAACAGTTGGGTCTGGATGTCACTGTTCAGTATGCAGCCTGTCTGGAATTGCCCGTTTCCCCTGCCTCACACATCTGATTCTCTCCTAAGGGTGGCTCACGGAGCTGAGGTTCTTGGGGTGCCGTCAGGTCCAGGAGATCCTTGTGGTGGATGAGCACCGCACGCTTAGGGTCAAAGGCAAGCAAGCCTCACCACCGCACACCCGGATTGCCTAAGTGCTGGCAACAAAGGCTATCTGGAACTGGCTCTCCTGTCCCCTTTCTAGCTCGTTTATCCTTCCTTGCTCTGAAAAGGTACTACCTCATGACAGTTTTAGAGTGAAGGGAAAGGTTGGAAGGGAAAGAGAAGCAGAGGGGAAAGCTAGCTGTTAGGATATGAAAGCGGGAACCCTGAGTGAACCTGCTATTTGAGAAAATGGGAGATGATAGTTTAAATCCTTGAAGATTCTGTCCTCTAGCCAGGGACATCTGTGCTGAAGCATTTGTTTGTGAGATCCTTCACTTTTTCTTTCATGTTTTCTGAATTCGGGAGCAATTACAATTTAATCTTTAGTTTTGATATTTGTTTTTAAAATGTTCCAGCTTGAATTGTTGGTACCAATGGGCCACTTAACTGCATCCCACTCTATCTGTGGGCACTGTGGGCCACACAATTGACAATATTAAAATAATCCTCAATATTGAGTATAAATGAGGTAAGTTACTTGCATTTCACTTGAGTGTTGGTTTCAGCATATACTAGGCTATGTAAGTTTGAACCAGGGCCCTTTTTCGGTAGAATAGTTAAAAGAAAAACCTAAATCCTCAAACTTTTCATTAGGCACCCTGAATTACAGATTTGATAAGTCACTCTGTCTTCATCCTGTCATTTTTACCGTCTCTTTTCATATTTCATGCTGTGGACATGAAAGGCCTCTGTTGAAGTCCAGACAAAGGCACTCGCAGTGGAATGAATCCACCATCGTGGTGCACACTGATTCCTGTGATCTCTGGGAAGGAGTGTTTCACAGATCATTCCCCTTTGTATGAACACATGTTCTTTCAGGTCAGTTCTCTGCTACCAAAGAGGATTTTATGCATAGACTTCGGGTTAGCCCTACTTAGAGAGTTTTGCTGTGGAGGTCTTAAGTAATTATAGTTATCTTTTCTCACTTTTTTTTCTTTAATATTTATTTATTTTTGAGAGAGAGTGGGTGATCTGGGGAGGGGCAGAGAGAGAGGGAGACAGAGTATCCTAAGCAGGCTCCACACCAACAGCACAGAGCCTGATGTGGGGCTTGAACCCACCAATTGCGAGATCATGACCTGAGGTGAAGTTGGACGCTTATCCGACTGAGCCAACAAGGCACTCCTCTTTTCTCATTTTATAGGGCTTTTGAGTTCTGTGTTAGTATCAACATCATCACATTAGTATTTATTGAACAATTTCCATGTAAAGTTGGTATCCATTACCCCATACATCATAGGTTCAAAGACTTGATACAGAATAGGGTTGGGAGAGGGAACTAATGTTACGTACTATGTGCCAAGAATGTTACATGTTCTCGCATTCAATCTTCCTAGGAATGCTGTTAGGCTGGGACTTTTATCTTCATTTTCTGAATGAGAAAACTGAGTCTCTTGGAGCTTTAAACCACTAGCCTCAAGAGCGAGGCTGAAATTCAAACTCAGGTCTTTGGGATTCTGGAACCTCTGTTCTTTATATGACTTCACCACTCATTGACTTTTAAGCATGTTTAAAAAGTGTTTGTTGTCTATTTATCTCTATCAGTTAATGTGGTTTTAGCTCTTTAGTATTTTATGAGTAATTATGACAGCTTGAATCCATTTCCAGATAACATTTTATATTAAGTATTTAAAGATTAGTAATAAATATAAAATTTTTAAGAGGCACAGGAAATAGTAGAAATGATACCACAGTGAAAAAAAGAGGACTCTGTTTTCGGTTCAGGTCTACAATAAAATGACTGTAAGTTTTGGCAAACATTTACAAAATAAGAAAACAAGGCTATAGAAATTCTAAGATCTAAATTGAAAATTATGTAAATCTATACTCCAAACATTCTTGACCTATGTTAATTTTACCTATTATCAAAAATAAAGAAACTTTTAAAGGAAGTCTATTTTTTTCTGACTTTGAATAGATGTGAATTAAGATGAAAAAACCAAACTTGGCCTGATTTCCAGACTTTATGGTAATAACAATATTATTAGAGCAGCAAAACACAAATAATAACCCTTTGCCTTCTTTTAAAATCACACATTGTCTTTAACCCTGCAACTCTACAAAATTGTTGAGTTGTCTGTGATAGGCTGAATGTTTGTATCCACCCCAAATTCATGTGTTGAAACCTTTCCCTGCCCAATCTGGGGGTATGAGGAGGTGAGCATTTTGGGAGGCAGTTTGGGTTCGATGGGGTCATGCGGGTGAAGCCCTCATGCGTGAGTTGAGTGCCCTTAGAAGAGAGAGGAGACAGCTTGCTTCTTCCTCTCTCTGCTCTCTGCCACATGAGGACTCAGTTCATAGCCGGCAGTCTGCAACCAGGAAGGAGGTTCTTACCAGAACTCGGCCATGCTGTCACCCGATTTCAGACTTCAGCCTCTAGAGCCGTAAAAAATAAATTTCTGTTTCTTATAATACACCCAGTTTATGGTATTTTCTATTATAGCAGCCTTAACGGTGTCCCCAGTTTAGATAGTAGGAAATGGATGTTCAAATAAGTTAATTTGATTGGGATAACAGGATCTATTACAAATGGGACTTGGATTTAAATAGATTTGTCTGAATTCCAAACCCGTTTTCCTTATGTCATTCCATAGGAAGGCTCCATCCCCAATCGTCTTTGAGCTTGCCAAGTAGGAGGGCACATGGCTCTGGAGGCCTGAAGAAAGCTGTGTCTTCACTCCAGGGCTCAGTGTTAGACATCAGCAGACATGGCACTGTATCAGGGGAGCAAGGGGAGCTCTTTCTTGTTTGCCCCAAGGAAGGACATGGGACCCTTTGGTGGAAGGGGAAGATCTGGTCCACTGGGTTAGATCCTATCCTATATTCTTAAATTTTGTTTTTAATGTTTATTTATTTTTGAAGGAGAGAGACAGAGTGTGAGTGGGGGAGGGGCAGAGAGAGAGGGAGACACAGAATCTGAAGCAGGCTCCAGGCTCTGGGCTGTCAGCACAGAGCCTGACGCGGGGCTCGAACTCATGAGCTGTGAGGTCATGACCTGAGATGAAGTTGGACACCCAACTGACTGAGCCACCCAGGTGCCCCAATCTTATCCTCTATTCTAAATATACTTAACATTGCTGAAAGGAAGTAAGTTTTGAATGAATACACAAATTCATATTAAAAGATGAATTGAAGATTTGAAGTAGTTTTCCTAAGAGGTGTTTTAGGGTGATTGTATAAATAGGTCTCCACAGTTATTTGGATAAGATTATGGATTGCATAGATCCTTAACAACTCATGAATCGATGCTTTATATATTTGCTTGATGTTTGCCAGAGTTAGCACATCTCCTTGATGGAAACTAACCCTCCTCCCCAATTAATGACAGTAGTGAAAATAACATAACATTAATGATGTTATGACATTAATGACAAGCAACTCTGTGTCAGCCACAGAGTTGAGTGCTTTACATTTATTATTTCTTTTAATTCTGCTAACAGCCATATTAGGCAAAAAACATTATTTCTATTTCATAGATGGGAAACCAGAGACCCAGGAAACTTCATCTTGTCCAAAGTCACATGGGCGTAGAACCACATTTTAGTCTCCGGTCTGCCTGGAGTATCCTCTTTCACTCTCTGTTGTTTTTTTTTTTCTTTTAAACTTTTTTATTTAGGAATAATTTCAAATTTACCAAAAAAAAAAAAAAAAAAAGAAAAGAAAAAAAGAAAAAAGAAATGTAAAAAGAACTGGTTATACTCAGATATGCCTGTTAACAGTTTGTCCCATTTTAGAGCCCACACACTCCTATTATACTGCCTCACCACAAAGAGTCCATCGTTTATTTTTAGAGTCCTGGATTTAGTTGATCTCATGGTCAGCCCAGTGTGTCCCACCTAGTTTGGTGCCCTAGTGCGATTCTAAGCTTTAAATATCTTTGAAATGGAAGAATCTGTGTCACATTGTAGTTATATAAAGACTAGACATGAGTCTAATACATAAGTCTTTCTGGGGTGGGAAAGGACCGCCTTTTGAAAATTGCTCTTCTATTATGGTTTTGGCTCTGCTGATTATTTTCCAAAGGATATTGACAAAAGACTGACGGTGATAAATAATGCATCTTTTGTTTTTTTGCCTTGCTGAGATTTCCTTTTTGAGTAACATTTTTTTTTCCTTTTTACGTTAGTTTATTTACAGAATTGTCAAGATAAAAATTAAATGCAAGTCAGTTCTTTAGGCTTTCCAAGGATATGTCCAGAAGAGGGCAGACTTGTACGTTGTAACAGTTCCCTGCGTAATTAAGCGATCTGCATGCCCACAGTGTACAGTGACAATGAAGAGAGATTTAATAATAAATAATACGGAAGGCTTATTTTTATTTGGTGAAGCATTTGTAATAAGACATCAGATTGAAAAGGTTTACAACAGCAATATACTCGATTCGGTGTATTCTAAATTCAAAGAAAACATTTCTTTGAATCTATTTTTCTTTCCAGGAAAGCACTAGTTTTCTCAGTATTTCTGAGGGCGTTTAAAAAAAAAGTTCCCCATGCTGGGTGTGTTTTACCTCCTGTTGGATAGTCACCAAGTCAATTTCAGTGGTGAATGCTTTTGAAGGCAGAGAACGTGTAAAGGAAAAAAAAAAAGTTTATATAGAGTTTGCTGCATTATTTCATTTACTCTGCTGCTAAAAGGGGGGATGGTGAGAATCCACTAGCTGTGAACCAGCTTCTTGACTGCGCCGTATCAGGGCAGAATTACATGCCTTTCACCCTCTTTCCATCCTCCTGCCTTTAGCACTACCACCTGCCCCACCCATCGCTGACCCTCATGATAGCACCACCTCGTGGCTATTTCCAGGAACTGCAAGAGCCCATCTCCTTGCGTCTTTCATCTCCTCTCAGTTGTAAGCATCCTTCATTTTGTGTAGGGAAACTTCTTTCATTTGGAACCTGCTGTAACCATTTCCCCCCTCTTCATCCATATTCCTACTTCTTCCTTCATATGTTGGAGAACTCTCACAGTATCTCCTAGGGTAGAGGTCTGAAGTTTATACAATTTGGAAGTCATCCTTTAAAAAATATATACACAATTATGAATTACAATTAGATATAGGCCTTTGGAGGGGGGTGAAGAACGCTGAAGAGTAAAATTTATTAATTTTTATTTCTTTATTACTCCCTTACTGTGTTCCCTTTTTCCCTCCTTTTTCCGTATGTGAGCTTAAAACAAACAAACAACAACAACAAAAAAAAACATTAAAACTCTGGCTATCCTAGTTTCTGAGTATTGACCTGAAGACTCAGTTTCGTTTTGAGATGAAATTAGATACAGCGAATATTGCCAGTGATCTCTAGAGGCCTTTTCCTAATCTCCTCCCTCACTCTATTCAATCAGATCCCCACCCTGCAAACAAGCAGTCAGAATAAGTACAAGGATGTTTCTTATTCTGTTTGCTATCAATTCTGCTTAATTATCAGCATTATAACAGTATTAGGTTGCACTTTATTTTAAAAATCAATTTTTATTTCAAATATACGCCAGTTCAGCTGCACTCTAGGGCGTTCTGGCCTGGCTGCAAAAATTAACAACCATGTATAGCACTTTTATTAAGGAAACTGCTACCAGTGTTCCAAATAACAAGCTTAGAAATGAAATTTGAGAAAACAGTGTGCATGTAAGCTTGGGCCAGTCTTCATGACTTAGAAGGCAATCTGGTGTTTTACTCCATGTTCTTTGTGTGGTGTTCCCGTTTTCCGGCTTATGTCTTCCCTCTGATGATGGCTTACTGTATCTGCACACATCTCCCATTACTCGGTATTTCTGTACATAGCCTTGCTTTTAAAATCATGTGTCTTTAGAAGTTAATGGTTTATTACGGTGCCTTCAAAAGAATGTCAGTATCATTTGTCATGAAGGGCAAGACAACCACAAAAATAAATACAATGAAATTAAATACTAAGCAGATACTCAAGGCTGCCTGGGCCCTCTTCCTCTTTTAAAAAGGAAGATTAGAAAATGTTGGAGAGGCTTGAAGTATCAAGTTAGAGATGAAGACTTTATTCTAGACCTAATCAGAATGCTTCAGAGAGCAAAGGGACTGCATTTCTAAGTGATTCAGTGGTACTTACTGTTCCATTCGGGTTCTAAGATGACGTTGAGAAACTCTGATGGGGAAGGTCTTGCATTTACTTTTGTAGACATTGCTCATGTCTTGTGACATACATTCCATTAGCATACTGTGGGATGGAATTGGAAGTTGCGATATATTGAGGAACACGTTTTTTACCCTGGATTTTTTTCCCCTGACTTTTGCATGTTGTTTTACCCTGATTTTATTGGTATAATACCTATTTCCCAGAATCACTGTAGTGTTAAATAAGATCAACAGAAGTGAAAAGTGCTGGAACAGTGTTCGGCCCTCGAAAAAATGACACTGCCCTCAATTCTTATTTTTCCCCAACCAAGGAGTGGCTGAGAAGTAAGACAGAGAGGGCAACATCTGCACATTGCCATCCATTTCACTGTTTAAAAGGCACACAAGCCCCCTTTTTTTTTATAGCTATGTAATGATTTGAACCTAAGTTACATTTTAGAGCTTGATTTTAAAGTGAATTAGTATCAACATCACATGAGTTTTTATTTATTTTTTATTTTTTATTTTGTTCAGTTTCAGAAAATGGAGTGTCAGAAACATAGCAATGAGGGTTTCTTTGGACTGACATTGGAAATTGAGATTTCTCAGTGTAACGTTTATACATACAAGTAGATTTCATAATTTGGAAAATTTTTAAGACGTGTGTTGGAGGAATTTGTAGCTGTCAGAAGATTTTATTATCTGACATTTTACAGTAGTGAATCAAACCTGGAGGAAAGCAATTGATCTATTCGCACTCATGCACATGAGTTATAACTAACATCACAGGTATAAAATCAGAGTATACAGTTCTTGCGTAAGGACAAAGCATTTGTTCTTCAAATGAGATGGTGGTGGCCTTCGAGAGATTGCTGCAGCTTTAAATGGCACTTGCCAATTTTTAAAAGTATTATCTAGAACACCTTAAGGCTCAATGTGTAGTAATGTAGTTACTACAGAGCTGTTAGATTCGTTGCCAAATAGTGTTCAGAATCCAGAGATCAGATAAATTAGATTTTAATTGGGTTTTAAAGCTAAGGTGAATAACTAGATAAGGTAGAATTAGTCAGAAACATATTAATGTAATAAAACCTTTGGTTCTCTGAAGCTCTTGCACTAAAGACCAGTCAGCTATCACTGATGAACGATGTCATGGAGCAGTCCGGGAAGATGGGCATTGATAGGTGGGAACACTGGGATCCAGCATAATCATATTACCTGCAGCAGTGGAAAGCCGGAGGCCTGACCTGAGCTCTTGGTTGTATCACAGAATTTTGAACACAGAATGAAATCTAGTTTTATCAAGCTGATAGGACTTCTCAGTGACAGCATTTATTACTTTTTTGTTGTTGTTGTTTTCTTAAAATTTCAAGGCATAGCACCAAGTTGTTTGTGTATGAGTGTTTTCAGTGCCTGATTATGTAGAGGATGGATAGTTGAAGTACTTGAGATCAACTGATGGTAAATCTAGATTTTTTAAAGTTTAACTTTCTATGTAAGCCTGATCACTTTTCAGTCTCTCTGATTCCCCATTATTGTACCTATCTGTTTACATCAGAATAAATACGTCCAAATAATTGTTCTCTTGATGGATATGTAATAAATACAACAACTGGGGTGCCTGGGTGGCTCAGTCAGTTAAGTGTCTGACTTCAGCTCAGGTCATGATCTCACAGTTTGTAAGTTCGAGCCCCGCATCAGGCTCTGTGTTGCCGGCTCAGAGCCTGGAGCCTGCTTCAGATTCTGTGTTTCCCTCTCTCTCTGCCCCTCCCCTGCTCACGCTCTGTCTCTCTCACTCTCTCTAAAAAATAAACATTAAAAAATAATAAATAAATAAAATACATCCACTTAAAATATTTTGTGTTCTGTAAACTTTTAAAAAATATTTTTTAACATGTATAGTTTCTTTTTTAAGCACATGGATTACTTTTCCTCCTAAAAAAAAAAAAAGTTTACTTTGGGAGTTTATATTTTGCTTCTTTGTTTTACTGGGTTTTTAAGAATATCTTAATTACATATTTTATGATTAGTCATTTGTCAATAAACTCAATTAGAAATCTGTTAGTGGCTCAGTCGGTTGAGCGTCTGACTTCGACTCAGGTCATGATCTCACGGGTTGTGAGTTCAAGCCCCGCGTCGGGCTCTGTGGTGACAGCTTGGGGCCTGGAACGTGCTTCAGATTCTGTGTCTCTCTCTCTCTGCTCCTCCCCTGCTCACACTCTGTCTCTCAAAGATAAATAAATATTAAAAAAAAATAAAAGTTTAGTGATAAGTCCAGTTATAGGTAGAGAGAAATGAATGGTTGTTTTATGTTAGCAATGATCGATTAGAAAATATAAAGAAAATTCTTACAGAATTTCAAAGCCATGCTTTTTTTTTCTTTTTTTTAGAGAAAGAGAGACAGAGTGTGAATGGGGAAAGGGTCGAGAGAAACAGGGAGACACAGAATCCAAAACAGGCTCCAGGCTCTGAGCTGTCAGCACAGAGCCCAATGCAGGGCTCGAGCTCAGGATCTGCGAGCTGAAGTCAGATACTCAGTGGACAGAGCCACTCAGGTGCCCCTGAAGTCATCCTTTTCTTACAATCACATGTACATTGCTGAGCCTTAAAGAGTATGCTACCTTGAAAGGCTTAAAACTCAGGTATAGTACACTTTGCAAAGAGTTGAAACGTCCATTATGGCTGCATTAATGTCTTCATACACAAATTTAATCTTTTAAAAATTTTTTTTTTTTTTCAACGTTTATTTATTTTTGGGACAGAGAGAGACAGAGCATGAACGGGGGAGGGGCAGAGAGAGGGAGACACAGAATCGGAAACAGGCTCCAGGCTCTAAGCCATCAGCCCAGAGCCCGACGCGGGGCTCGAACTCACAGACCGCGAGATCGTGACCTGGCTGAAGTCGGACGCTTAACCGACTGCGCCACCCAGGCGCCCCACAAATTTAATCTTTTAATCATGTTAATGTTACTGGCCTACTAGCAATGTGATGTTTAATTTTTTTTCTCTCTCTCCAGTAGCAATGAGGGTTTTTATGGTGTAATCCCCAACCTTTTAAAGATTTCCCATTGCAACTATTTGTGTGGGGTCACAAGGACAAGACTAAGAATTGAAAAAGTAGCACTCAATGGTCTATAAAGAGTCTGATACATATAAATGTGAAGCTCACATGTACTTCCAGTGGATTCTCGTGCTCTGTAGGATATTGATATAGGAGCTCCAAACACTTTCACTCTTCCCTGCCTATTTAGATACCCTCTCTACCATCATGCACCTGTCCTGTCCACTCACCATGACTTAAGCCTCTTTCTCCATCTTCACTGTATTTTCTCTGCAAAAAATCTAGGCTTCCCTGTTCTACCCTCAGAACTCTTCCATGTAAGGTGACATTTGATGAAGAGATAAATATGTGTTAATTTGGAAGGTGTTAGGGGGTATTCCTCTGAAGGTATACATTTGCATGTCAGAAGGGTGCTCTATGCCAAAGGAGTGATTGTTATAGTGAGAATTTCAGACAGCACAGCAAGCCTACTGAAGGGTATATATTTAGACCAGCAGTCTTGAATTTCTGAATTTCTACACCAGCTGGGAGATGGTCAGTCCACCTTAATGTGGATCCTGCAGATCCCAGCCTTGATACCAGGTTGGACTTTTAGACCCATGTTTTTTTGTTTTTTGTTTTTTTTTCTTTACGTTGTTATTCAAAAGTTAACATCCTCAAATTGGTTAGCTCATTTATCAGTAACAGCTTTTGTTTCTCCATAGCCTATAATTTGAAAGTTGGCCTTTCATTGTGACCTTACACACATTTATTTTGACTGCCTTGTTCTCATTGCTACCGTCTCAGAACAGGTTACATCAGCCCTGCATCGGGCCACTCTCTCTGTTATTTCTGCCTTGTTCTGGCTATGTACTGCTTGAGTACCAGCAGCAGTCACTGGGTGGTTCTGGGTAATCGACTGTATTCTGGGACTTATCATGGGACATGGAGGCTGCTCTTCCATAAGAAGCCATGTGTAAATCTCACTAATAAAATTGCTCCACAAAGTAGTAAGAATTCCATGGGAATACAGGTGGCAAGTTCTGGATGATATCTGTTTCTAAATCACAATGGTATTTAGTATAAGGAGAGAAAAGTACTTTTTGAGAATAATTGTAGTAGTTCTTAGAGATTGCATGCTCTCACTTGTCATATTGGAGCTAATAAAAAAACGTCATTATTTAGAACTTAGGTTTCAAGCATAAATCCTTTATATCCATTGGCTTATGTCATCACCACCCCAACAGTTTGAAGAGGGACAGTTACTAATTGAATTGCACATTTAAGGACACTGAGCATTGGAGAGTGTGACAACCTTGTTCCGTTTCATGCAGCTGGCAACTGTCTGTGCCAAGATTCATATATGCACACACTGACTCCAGACTCAATCCAGAACCTGACTCCCAACTGACAAACTGGGAAACTAGAACCATGAAGATGTTGGATTGCCCAGGATCAGACATCTAGTCAGGGGTGGAGCTGATCTAAGTCTCCAGGGCCATGACTCCCAAGGCCAGGGCATGGCCATCCATCAGGCCTCCCTCTCCCACTAAAATTCTAGATTTTGTTTTGTTAAGAGATTGTTCTCAGTTTTTACAAAGAAAACCAGAGGGAAAACATTGTAGTAGTAGTTAGTACTGAAAGAAGAAATAAAATATAGTGAGCCTGCATCTTAAAATAGTTTGATTCTGCCAGGCCAACTAGCCTCATGGTAGGAATAGAATGCTGAAGGAGGGTGTTCTGGTGCTAATATATGTGATTATGTCTATCATTTATTGTTCTCACACACTGAGCCACATTTTACTGGAGTCCCCAAACCAGAGAGGCAGTTATTATCCCCGGTAAGTGGTGGAGTCAGGATTAATTAGGATCCCTATCTGTCTGGCTACAGATCCCATTTGTGTTATACATTCTGTTCTGGCTTGGAGGAAAGTCACATGAGACACAGTGTGGAAATGAAAAACTCGATATGGACTGCTCCATTTGATACATTGAGAGCATGAAGTTCCATTTATGGACATATGGCTTCATTGAAGCCTGACTTAGGAGAAGTCATTGGGAACACACAGCTCATAGAATACCTTTTCAGGGGAGGATGTTAAAAAGAAGTCTGGATTCACTAGCAAAATCACCTTACAAGACAGGAATCAGTTGGGCATTGTATTCATTTGTTAATAAGAGTGACATAAATCACAACGACTTCAAAAAGATAGATGTTTATTTGTATCATATACAAAAAGAAACCCAGAAACAGACATGTTCCTGATGACATGTTTGATATTATCAGTGTCCCAGCTTGCAGGCATATATATTGTCATTCTCAGAAGAGCAAAGGTCAAATGACATCAATTAATACTATTAACTTTTCTCAAAAATAAGTTTTTTTCCCTATGATTTGAATTTTAAAACTAACAGATACTCTGCGCATTGAAAAATAAAAAATTAAACAGGGTAGAAAAAATATATATATTTCTTGATCACCCAATCAGAACTGCATTTTAACATTGAGTATAAATCTTTGTGATATTTTTCCATGTGAAGGTTTTAATGTTTTTTCCTACATAGTTAGCATCGTGTGTTTTCAGTATGTTCAATTTCTTTTTCACGTGACAGTTTATTTCTTTATATCAGCAAGCACTAGACCAATGTAGTTTGTTTATCAAATTATTTCAGTTTCTTTCTTTAAGTAACTTATGTGCCGAGTATCCTGGAGATGAATAACCTCAGTCACAAGCTCTGTCCTCTGGGATTGTAGAGAAACTCATTTATTCAGCAGATATGTAGATGAGTGCCTGTCATATCCCTGTACAGTGCTGGACACCATGAATCTGGTGGTTAGGACAGTCTGTTAGGGGAGACTCAAAGGTGATCCAATGATACCTCTGTCAATGTGATGCACATTAAGACAGAGCTGTGCACAGGGCACTATGGAAGTAGAAGAAAAGGACTACTAAATTGGACCTAAGGAATTAGGGGTGGAATGTTGCAAGGACAGATGTTTGGGCTGATTTTTATTTTTTTAAAAAATTTTTTTTTCAAAGTTTATTTATTTTTTGGGACAGAGAGAGACAGAGCATGAACGGGGGAGGGGCAGAGAGAGAGGGAGACACAGAATCGGAAACAGGCTCCAGGCTCTGAGCCATCAGCCCAGAGCCTGACGCGGGGCTCGAACTCACGGACCGCGAGATCGTGACCTGGCTGAAGTCGGACGCTTAACCGACTGTGCCACCCAGGCGCCCCTAATTTTTAAAGGAGTTAGGTGAAAAGGTAGGAAAGGATATTCTAGGCAGAGGGAGGTCCATGAGCAAGGAAAGTAGTAAAACTCATCAATAGAATGGTCAGAGCCCTCTGCTTCCATCCAGTCTAGTGCCCTCTTTTCCCAAATGGGAGAACACAGAAGCACAGAGAGGTTAATTAATGTGCTTAAAATCACGTAAGTGCTGAAACCAGAGCATGTCTCTTT